>NC_069078.1:5811699-6440449 GCF_025698485.1 Gossypium arboreum | reverse complement strand
TCGCAAAGGATGCAGACAACTTCTTGTGGGGGATGAAGCAATAATTTTGCGCCAAAGGCATCACAGATGATGCTACTAAGGTAAATATTGCTGCCATGTATTTTACTGATGTTGCTTTGTTATGGTGGCATCGTAGGTCCATAGATGAGAGACGAGGTGGTAACACTATTAGGACTTGGAAGAAGTTTCATAGAGAATTCAAGGTACAGTTTTACCCAAACTATATCGAGGATGAGACTGGGGCTAAGTTGTGTTGACTTAAGTAATTGTGCATAGTGAAGGAGTATGTGCAAGAGTTTAGTGAACTCATGCTCCAAATTTTTAATTTAGGTGAGAAAAGCATTTTTTTCATTCATGGATGGGCTAAAACTGTGGGCGAAGCAAGAGTTGCAACATCGAGAGGTCCAAAAACTTCCCAAAGCTATGATCATAACATAGTCCTTATTTGAGCTTGCTCTGAGGAGAAACAAGTTTAAGTTTTCTGAGCCCAGAGAAAGGGGCAATGGTAGGGGAGATGAAGAAGGGTCGGTCGAGAATAGCAACAACAATGGTGGCAATGTGAAACCACCTAATAGGAAGTGGAAGCCCAACAACAAACTGAAGGGGCCAGTGAGGTGCTTTATTTGCTAAGGTTCGCATATTGTGAGGGATTATCTGAAATGAACTATGTTATCTGTTATTGAAGGGGATGATGATCCAGATAGAGCATCGATAAGACTTGGTTCGATTGTGCGTATTGTCTAAGCAAAGAGAGTTAAAAAGAATGAGAAGAAGCTAGTGGAGTGTTTCTTATGCTGTGGTTCGCATAGGATGCGAGACTGTCTAGAGCGTTCCAAGACTTTTATTATCAGTAAAGAAGTGGAAACGAAGCCAGAGAGCGAGGCTTTAAAGCTTGGGTCAATGATACTCAGCTCTACAAAAATGAAAAGGTATCAGAAGTAGAAAGGGTTGATGTGTAACACCTTTAACTCTTATTCGACACTGAAACCGAGTTTCGGAGCATTATCGGACTTATAAATTAGACAATCATACATTTCATGATTCAATTCAAAATGAAAATAAAATTCATTCACATACATTCATATAGTCCCTAATATGAGCCCTCGAGGCCCAAAATAAACATTAAAAGTGGTTCAGGACTAAACCGAGTACTCAAGAAATTTTTAGAAAAACATGTAAAATTTTCAAAGGTACAAGGGTCAGATGCTCGTGTGGCCAAGCCGTGTCCTTCACACGACCAAGAGACACGCCTGTGTCTCAAGCCATGTCCTAGTGAGCATACTAACTTAGGTCACACGGTTAGCCACACACCTGTGTGCTAGGCCGTGTGCCCTTCGAAGTGGCCTCACATGACTGTGTGCTAGACCATGTGCTAGGCCATGTGAAAATTGAAGGGTATACTGACTTGTGCCACATGGCTAGCCATACGCCCGTGTGTTAGGCCGTGTGAAGCTATAGACTTGTTTTCTATTGAACTTACAAGGGACACACGACCGTGTCACCTAGCCGTGTGTCACACACAGCTGAGACACAATCCCATCTCTCTGCCCGTGTGGACAAAAATAGGTCATTTTCTAAGCCATATTTCTCACCCAAAGTTGTACCAACCTAACCACAACAATTTGCATATAACCATGGCATAATTGGGCATCCAAAACCAACCAATATCAAGCTTATGACATCTTATAATTGTACACATAACCAAAATACTTAGGGTTCTTCCATACACCATTTATAATCATGCAAACTATGTAGCCCAAATATACATAAAAGGTTAAACACTTACATGTATAATTGTGCCTAAGGCTTAACATAGGTTCTATTTATCAATCTCAACCATTGGTTCCCAAAATACAAATTCACAACCAAGGCATTTCATATACCATATACATAAAGGCTATTTATACCTTTACATAACCAAAATATGTGCACAATACAAGCCAACACAAATGGCCATAACATAACAAAACAATAGGTTATCATTAGCCAACATGACCTATACATGCCATTTAATCCAAAAGATAAAGTCAAAAGTACCAAAATAATGTTTGATAGTGTGATGGGATCTCCGACAAATTCCAATCCGATCGAGCCTCTGAAATACTATAAGAGATGGAAAAGTACCCAGAGTAAGAAATTAAGCTTAGTAAATTCATAATGTAAAGAATTTAAACTTACCATTTAACCATAAATTAGGTAAGTAATTTAAAGTATAATCCAACATATATTGGGCAAATGCCTAAACACATATATCTCAACTTTGTTAGTCATATAAATAGTATATATAAACCAAAACATGGATGAGCTTAACAATTACTCAAATTGCATATACATGTACTATCTATTTCATATAACCATACACCATATAATATCATTTTCCATGTGATACACATTATTTTAGAACATTGCACTTTGAACCTCTTAGAATATCGTAGAATACTCGGGTAGTACACACTAAGTGTACTATACTGTAATCCGTGAATTCATCTTTGACATTTGTTGTGCCACAACCTAGTTGTGGTCTTATCATCAGAATGCCATAGCCTAGCTATGGTCTTACATATAAACACTGCCATGGTCCAACCATAGTCTTATGTTCATAGTGCCATAACCTTGTTATGGTCTTATCCATATATGCTCATATGAGCGACAATCGGTAAACTCCTCCAAGTTGGATAACGGTAAGCTCATGTGAGCTGTGGTGAGTTTGCAACATATGCAGGACCTCAACCAAATCGGTAACACTGATGACATAATCATTTGTATCCTACGAATTCTTAAGATTCAAACGAGGCTTGGTATTTTCCGTACAACGTCGATTATGCATTCGATAATTATATGTAATAATTAAACCATGCACATTCATGTATTTCAATTAAAGCATATAAATACGCAATTTAATTACACGAACTTACCTAAAACTCGTACGACGAAAAAATGATCGATTAATCGATAACTTTGTCCTTCCCTCGATTTAATCCCGTACGTTGCTTTTCTTGCTCTATATAATCAAATTTAACCCATTTAAGCTTCACTCTATTCAATTCAATCCATAAATTCATGTTATGGAAAAATTACCATTTTGCCCTATATTTTTTACTTAATTTCAATTTAGTCCCTAAGCTCGTAAAATGAAATTTATGAAATTTTATCACGCCCAAACCTAGCCAAATATTTTATAAGCCTACAACATCCTATAAATTTCACAATTTCACATGTTTTAACCATAATTTTCATATTTCTCAATTTAATCATTATTTGACACTTTCATTAAAAATCATTTAACAAAAGTTGTTTAATCAACAACAAAGATTCATTTTCTTCCATAAAATATAAAAAATAGCCAATATGCTCTCATGGAAAAACCCTATACTTTCAATCATATTGCAAATTGGTCCTCTCTTTAGCTAGATTAAGCTATAACGATTTCAAAAACATAAAGAAATAATAAAAAACGAGATAAAAATGCATACCTAATTTGAAGAATAGATTGGCTGAATGTTAAAGCTTCAAACCCTCATTTTATCTTGGTGTTTAACGTGAATGTGATGAACAATGGAGAAAAATATCTTTATTTCTTTTGTTTTATATCAATTAATGACTTAATTCCAATTTACCCATACCAACTTTACTATTTTTCATGATTACTAATCCATGCTCATCCACTATCATCTTTAATAGTGTAATTACTATATAAGGACCTTTACATTTAAGTTCTATATCTATTTAATACCTTTAGCTAATAGAACACAACTTTCGCACTTTATGCGATTAAGTCCTTTTTATTGAATTAAGCATATAAACGGTAAAATTTTTTAACGAAATTGTTATACTATAATACTATCATGCTGTAGGTCACATAATAATGTAAAAAAAATTAATTTTTCTATATCAAATTTGTGGTCTCGAAACTACTATTCTGATTTTACTGAAAAAGGGATGTTACATGATGCATGTGGACATCAACATCGTAGGCCAGAGGAGGAGTGCTCTTTTTGATACGGGGGCATCAGAACCATTCATATAAGAAAAATTCGTGGGTAAACTTGGTCTCTCAGTTAGTGAATCAACTAAGAAGAACAATAATATTAATTTTAAGGAGGTCTCAACTATAGGAGTGGCACAATGAGTTGAGCTACAAACCGATCAATGGAAAGAAAAGAAATACTTTATGGTAATTCACTTGGATGATTGTATGTGCATCCTGAATACTTTACAACAAAAATGCATTGTGCAAGTGACTTGAGACATGAGGGGGAAAACAAAGGTATTTTCAGCAATCCAACTAGCCGAAAATGTTTATAAGGAAAAGAACATTGACTCTGTAAATCAGAGGAGTACTATGAAGACCCTGTTGGAAATGCTAGAGGGGTGAAAAACTTATATCAAGCCTATTGAGTTTTCAATGAAGCTACCACCTAAGAGAGAGGTGGGTTGTGCATCAGACTTTGGGGAAAAAGTGGCGATGCAAACTCAGTAGCTAAGACGAGTAAATGAAATGAGTGAGGTACATTTCAATTGCTTTTATAGTGTTTTTCATTTTGACTTATTGGCTTGGTAAGGACACAAGGGCCCTTTTAAAGCTCTGAAGCAGGTAAAATAAGAGGCTTGCAAATCAGAGTTAGTAGCGAGACTTAAAGTTAACCCGGTGTTCAAAGTGGGTGTGCTGAAGCCTATTTGTGTGTATCAAGGGTATCCTGATTGAGGCAAGCACAATGTGGACAAGTAAGAGTGATGGATTTTTGTAAACAAGATGTACCAAAAGAGAGAGACACAATTCGAGTTAGGAGACGACGGAAGCAGAGGCAAGTGTTTCGAAAGGCGGGATTGCCTGACAAAGATGCTAGTTAGGAATCGGCCGAGGCATTGAGAAGGTTTCGAGGTGGGTTAAACTAGTGCTATTCTAAGGATGCAACGAGGGTGTTGTAAGAATTGGTGGGGGAGAATGTCACTATCTGAGGATCAAAGCCCGTGACAATTGTGTACAAAACACCCTATAGAGGTAAATTTATTAAATAGGGCTCATTTGACCTATTTAAAATGGCTCGACTCATGGAATCTATGGAAAAGCCCCTCTACTTGAAGCTTTGGTGGCCCACTGAAACACTCTAGTCAAACTAAAGTTAACGAGGTAAATAGCGTAGATAATAAATGGTTAAGATTGTATAGAGTTTGAATCCCTTTGGACTCTCAATTGTAGATAGGCTGTAATCTTGACCATCGATGTAACTCAATCTGTACCGTTGATTTTGGGGTAGCTCAATTATAAATAGAATCCTCCCCCGTCATCTATATCATCCCATTGTATTAAATTATTCTTGAGTTAAGAATATATTGAAAGTATTTACTCAAACACTTGGTGTGTATTGCTTCTTGTGGCTTTACAACTCTCTTGTTGCTCTTTTCTTTTTGAGTTGCTTCCACTATATTTTTCGGTACCTTAGAGAATTCCTAGGAAAATTCTCATGTTTCGAAAGCTAGGCTGACTTAGGCACATTTGATGTAAAGAAATCACCTAAAACCACACGGATTGCTAGACTAAAGTTCTAACTCGCGGGATAAGTACATGAATCATTTTTTTGTGTTATAAATAACCTTAATCATACATTGATCATAAAGAATACATAATTTGGTTAATGTACCTATTGAAATTCAATGTACGCACTTTAATCATACTTTGAACATTAAAGATACATAACTTTGGTTGATGTACATATTAATATCCTATTTACATGATACATAAATTTGGTCGATATAGTAAATCAATTAATTTTTTATGTGGTCATGAAGGCCACAAATTCCAACATTCTCTTATTTGGCCGAATGATCATCGAAGCCCTTTTAGATGTGGCCACTCCAGTTATAGTAATTATCAAATTATACTTAACTAAATAAGTAACTATTAAGGATCATGATGATCTTACATCATTATAGATATAATTCCTTTCATGTATCACGATGATAGCACTTATCTAGATAAGTCATGTTAGTATACAACCACTTGTGGTGCAAGTTGTGCTTATATGGCAAACCATAATTTGTCTATACACTAGATTTATTTGTTGACTATTTTTAACTTTGTATTTATCCTTATGTACATAGTTATATTACAAGTAGCAAAACCATGAGATATCTATCAACATGATGCAATACACATACAAAACTTCAAGGTAAAAGAACTTTATTTCAAGGATGACTCTTGAAGAGTTCTTATCTCTATCTTGATAGTAAACTTTGAAAGAATCCTAGTATAATCATGAGATTTGAAATTGAAGATAAACTTTGTAGATAATATAAAGACTTGAAGATAATATATTCGAAAAGGCTTGGAGATAAACATAAATAAAAAGCTTTTGAATTTAAATGGATTTTATCCCACTTTACAACGAAGATATTTTGAGTTTTAACAAGGGAGATTTCACATCCTATATAAAAAGGATCTAATTCCTTGAAATGAATGGAGTTAGAGAAAACATATATATATATATATATATATATATATATATATATGTAGCACCCCTTACTCGATTTGATGACTAACATAGATAAGTGATGTTACGTTAACACTTTCTTTGCTTTTACAAAATATTATTTTGACAAAATATCAATTTCATGACTTAGTAATTTTTTTAAAGATAACTTTAAACATTTACAAAGCTTTAAACACATTTCAAGTAATCTTGAATTATTTTTTAGGTGTTTGGCATGTCCAAAACATAAGACGGGGTTTCGATAGTTCAAACAACTTAAAAATAAAAGTTTTGAAGGTGCAATGGAGCAAGACTTGGTACAAGGCCTATAGGTCTTAAGACCTGGCCTTCATATTATAGCTTTTTTGCTACTAACTTGCAAGCCTAGATACTAGAAGGGTTTAATCTTGAGACTTGATGCATGGGATCTTAAAATTGGTTTTAAAACACCTCAAAACATACCCAAAACATGAGTAAATTCTGAATCATTTTAAACCATTAACAAAGCTCATCTACACTCAAATGCATCTAATACACATGTTCAAATCAATGCAAAACTAAAACTTAGCTCGAGGGAATTGAAGGTATCATAAGCATAATTTAAAACATAATTCTTTCAAATACAACTCTTACTTAAAAGTTCTAAACCTTTTAACCTAAGGACAACAAAATTGAATTTACAAAAACAACGTATGTTGATTGGTCCTTGATTAAGTCTAAATAATTCATAATATATAGTATGAAATAGAGGTGATCATGGGCCGGGCCGGGCCGGGCCGGGCCAAGACAAAATTTTAGGCCCGTCTACTAAGCCCGAGCCCAGCCCGGCCCAAAATATGAGCCTAAAAATTTATCCAAGCCCGGCCCGAAATAAAATTGCTAAGCCCGAGCACAGCTCATTTACCATATTAATTTTTTTGCTTATTTCATTAAATAAAAAATTTAAAAATATAATAAATCAAATATATTTAAAAACATAAAACAAATATTAAAACAAATAAAATGATACTAAAATAATTCTTAAAATAATACACAAATTGACAATATAATAAAAATGGTTATATTAAAAATTTAAAATGATTAAAAATAAAATAAAATATATATTAATATATAATTGATTAGACTCGGGCCAAAAACTCTTACCCGAGGCCCGGCCCGTTTTCTAAACGGGCCTCATTTTTTTGCCCAACCCATTTTTCGGGCCTATATTTTTATCCAAACCCTCCCATTTTTCGGGTGGGTCTTACGGCCGGCAGGTCGGGCCTTGACCCATGATCACTCTAGTATGTAATTTAGTTAATTATTTAGTATGTCAAAATGTATAGAAAATTATCTCTCATCAATATAAATTTTCAGATTATTTAAATGAGATCTGTAAAATAACATATAATTATGTTTTAAAAATTAAAATATAAGAATTTGTGTTGTAACAACTAATGAGAAAATGGCATCAAAGGACACAAAGAAGAAGATTTTAAGCCTGGGAAACCAGTCCAGCATTAATCTCTTCTTTTGATTAAATAGCAATCTGCAAGTCAAATGAAAACAACACTGTTGACAACAAAAATAGTATTTAATTTATTGATGACAGAATAAATCATCAAATCGCAAATATGAATGAATTAGTACAACATATAGAATAGAAACAATTAGGATGAATTCCCAAATGGGAACTGTCAGTTAGAAATATAAATAAACTGTTACAACATGAATGAAGAAGATGTGGAAAACTTATTAAAATCTCATCAATTTATTTTCTAGGAAAGAAGTTGGTAGTTTGTGTTAGAGTTGTGTGACTCAAATTCTAAGAGATTTCTTACAAGTCAAGTTAAACAAAGATATATTCTTTCTAGAAGATTTAGTATTTATTAGTATAATATATTTAGCATATATTAACATATATTAGCATAGTTTATTTGACTTGCTAATTTAGCCTATAAATAGGGTCTTTTACAATCTTAGAAAATACACCCATTAGATATTAGAACTCATAACACATTTAGAAAATTTTGTGTTTACGGTTTGAGGGTTCTTTGTTTTTAAGGTTTAGCTTTTATCTCCATCTTTTGTACTCTTCGTTCTTTTGCCATTATAGTAAAATTATCTTTACCCGTGGTTTTTTTATCCTCATCAGAGAAGTTTTTCCACATTAAATTTGTGTGTTCAATTTCTCAATTTCTTCTGCTATTTTTCTTGTTGTTGCTTAATCGGGTTGATTCCTAACAAGTGATATCAGAGCTAGTTTAATTTTTATAGATAAACCTATTCAGAGATGGCAGCAACAAGGTTTGAAATTGAGAAGTTCGATGGTGAGACAAATTTTAGTGTATAGCAAGTTCGAATGATGGCAATTCTAGTTCAAACAGGCTTGAAAAATGTTGTTATCGGGAAAAAGCCTAAGAATCTAAATCAAACAGAATGAGAAGAGCTTGATGAAATGGCCTTGTTTGCAATCCAGTTTTGCCTCGCGAATACGATATTGCAGGAGGTATTGATGGAGAAGACCTCATTCTCATTGTGGAAAAGGTTAGAAACTCTTTGTGCAACTAAGTCTCTGGCTAACTGTTTATTGTTGAAATAACGTCTATTTACGTTTCGCATGAACGAAGGTGAGCGTCTTAGAGATCACATCAGTCCATTCATTACTCTTTTAAATGATTTAAAGAATGTTGAGGTTCATATTAACGATGAAGATCAGGCTATGCTATTATTGTGCTCTTTACCCCTTTCATACAAGTCTTTTAGGGAAACACTGATTTATGGTAGAGACAAACTCTCATTCGAAGATGTGAAGGGTCATTTGTTGAGTAGAGACAAACTTGACAATGAGTTTGATTTGGATAGCAAGGCAGATAGACAACCTTCCATTTTGGTAGCATCAAAGAAACGAGACAAAAAGGTGTCGCTATTGTAAAAAGTTAGGTCACGTCAAAGCAGATTGTTATAAATTGCGAAATAAAAGAGCTGCTGAGAGTAGTGAGGAAGATGTAGCTGGTGCTAATTTGGCCGATGAAGGTGGTGATGATTTCTTGTTAGTGTCAACGAGTTATAACTCCAAGCTCACGTCCGAGTGGATTCTAGATTCAGGATGTTCTTTCCACATGTGTCCCAATAGAGAATGGTCCTCCAAATATAGTTCAGTTGAAGGTGGAGTTGTGCGTATGGGGAACGATTTATCTAGTAAGGTAATTGGTATTGGTACTGTTAAAATTAGGATACATGATGGGACGATTAAGACACTATCAGATGTCAAGTATGTACCTGATTTACGAAAGTATCTCATCTCCTTGAGTATTTTAGACTTGAAAGGATGCAGAATCAACATCGAGTCGAGCGGTATTAAAGTATCTCGTGGAGCTCTCATTTTGTTAAAAGGTAAAAGAACCGACAGTCTTTATATTCTAGAAGGATCTACAGTGACCGGTGAAATCAGACGTCCTTCATCCGTTACGGAGTCGAAGTCAACTTATTTGGAGCAGAGGCAACTTGGTTATAGGGGGGAAAAAGGTATGACCATTTCGTTGATGAGAGGTTCTCTTTTGGATGCAGATTTTGAAAAATTAGGGCACTGTGTTCGTGAAAAATCAGACCCTGGTTAGTTTTGATTTGGCAGTGCATAAGTCAAAGGCTAGTAGTCGTCCAGCTTTTAAGTACAGATTCGACTCAATTAATTCCCTGCATAGTTCAAGATAGGCCCATGGCGGGCTTTGGAAAAGATGGCATTGATAGAATTCGTGTCAAGGAGGAGATTGTTAGAGTTGTGTGACCCAAATTCTAAGGGATTGCTTGCAAGTCAAGTTAAACAAAAATATATTTTCTTTCTAAAAGATTTAGTATTTATTAGTATAATATATTTAGCATTTATTAACATAGTTTATTTGACTTGCTAATTTTGCCTATAAATAGGGTCTTTTACAACCTTAGAAAATACACCCATTAGATATTAGAACTCATAACACATTTAAAGAATTTTATGTTTAAGGTTTGAGGGTTCTTTATTTTCGGGGTTTAGCTTTTATCTCTATCTTTTGTACTCTTCGTTCTTTTGCCATTATAG
This sequence comes from Gossypium arboreum, assembly GCF_025698485.1. Classification (NCBI taxonomy): domain Eukaryota; kingdom Viridiplantae; phylum Streptophyta; class Magnoliopsida; order Malvales; family Malvaceae; genus Gossypium; species Gossypium arboreum. The sequence continues at coordinate 6,429,922 of NC_069078.1, read as the reverse complement.
TAAAATTATCTTTGCCCGTGGTTTTTTTTATCCTTTTCAGAGGAGTTTTTCCATGTTAAATTTGTGTGTTCAATTTCTCAATTTCTTCTGCTATTTTTTCTTGTTCGTTGCTTAATCGGGTCGATTCCTAATAGTTTGTATTTTTGCCTTATCTAGCTTTCTTTCGGACGATACAATGGTGAACTTGTAATGCATTTTATGTTTGTAAGGCTTATCAGAGGAAACCATTTGCGTAGGGAATTTAGGCGATTTACTGCATCTGGAAACCCTTGACTCTCAAAAGATAGTCTCGTACGAGGTATATATATAACCCTACCTTTTCCCTCTACATTATTTATCAGGTTTTCGATATTGAACAAAACAGGAACAAATTAATAGTTGGGTCACTAATTCTATAGTTTACCATAATAATTATTTCCTTTGTTTGTTCTTCAAATCATGAGTAGCTTAATCCCAATTCTAGTTTAAGAGATAGATTTAGTCGTATCACATTATCGTTTTAGCATCAGAATCAAGAAGGGCCCCTTGGTTCAGTGTTAGACGACATACTGTTGGTGGGTCGATACAATTCGTAATTGTCGTATTTGTATTACCAAAGAACAAATTGACATGACCAATTGAGTGAGTGGTTGGATCTGTCTAGGGAGTTAATGATCAAGTTTAAATGACCCAAGTAGTTGAGGTCGTTGATTTGAGTTTGACCCTTTTAGTTCCTAAGGCTGTTTGTAACAACCCATTTTTCAGTTGTGTCGAAAACACTGGTTTCAGAACCATAAATTCGATGAGTAAGCTCGTAAAAATTATTATTTAATATTTACAAGTCAAATGTAACAACATATTGGATATTGATTTGATTATTTTTGCTAAGTGAAAAATAGTTAAGTACAAGTGGTTTGTCTATAAAGTCAAGTGGTTTTTCGAAAATGAAGTTTCGATACCTCATTTCAGTAAATCAAATCCATAAATATTTTTATTAAATATTTACAGAGTTAATATATAGGTGTATTAAAATTTGATTAAAAATTTTAACGTTTTGATAATAAATTTAGTAAAAGGAACTAAATCTTAAAATTCACATAATGAGTTTAAAAAACTTGTTGGATGGTTTTATTTGGCAAATAAGGCATATTCATTTATGTTGGACGGTTTATTAATGGTTTATGTATAAAAATTATATATTATATTATAATATAATGTAAAAAGGTAATTAAAACAAAAACAAGACAAATGGCGATTTCATTATTTTTATTCACTTTCTTAAACCTTCCTTCACCGAAAGCCATGGTTGAAGAACACCAAAGTTTCGGTCATGCTTAAAATCAATTGCATGGTATGCATTTTTATTCTGTTTTTAATGGTTTTTATGTTTTTAAGATCGTTGTAACTTAATCTAGCTAATACGGGGATTGATTCATAAAACTGTTAAACATTTTAATTATGTCATTGATGAATTGGAGGTTTGTTTTTTTGAAGTTTTATGATATATTAATAAGCTTGATAGTTAAATATGATAATTTTATAAAGTGATTGTAACACCCCGAACCCGAGGCCATCGCCGATGTCGGACACGAGGGGTTAACAAGCCAAGTTCACTTGTTTTGCCCATCCATTTGACATTTCCAGTCAGGCTGGAAAACTGCGTCACTGTCACCTTAAAAATCATATCTCGAGTTTCAAAACTCGGAAACTGGTTTCGTAAATTTTCCCTTAATTTAGACTCATATATCCATCCATGGATTTATTTCTAGAATTTTTGGTCAGGCCAATTGGTACAGTTTATTAGTTAAAGTCACCCATGTTACAGGGATCGACTGCTCTGACCTTCGCGCGGTATAACTTGAATATCTCTCTGTACAGGGATTTAATGCTGGTACCGTTTGTTTCAAATGAACTAGACTCAAAATGGAATCTGTACATATAAGGTATGTCTCCTAATTCTTTTTGGATAATTTATAGTAAATTTTTAAAGTTGCGACAGGGAACCCAGAAACCGTTCTGGCCCTGTCTCACCACAGCTTTAATATCTCTTAACATGTAACTCCTATGACCATTTCGTTTCTTCCATATGAAAATAGACTCATCAAGGTTCATTTACATAGCTTATTCACTATTTAATTCCATTCCTACGAATTTTGGTGATTTTTCACATTCACGTCACTGCAGCTGGCAGCATCTGTTTTTAAGGTAGGTCTTACCTATTTGGTAGTCTCCATGAACCAACTAGTCTTGCCATACATAGGTTCATATATGATCATTTTAACCATGCAAATGGCTGATCATATGACCAACATTCCCATTTCAAGCCATAGCCACATCATGACACCAAATATATACATACAAACCACAATTAGTCTAAGTTCATGCTTCCTTTTTCGAGCCATTTTCGCATGGCCGTATATATATACATCACAACATATTTAACAAACAAGGGTAGTCCTATACATGCCATTTCAAGTTCAACCAAAATTTATACCAAAATGGAGGCTTGATAGTGTGGATGACTTCGACTTCAACGATCCCAAATCCGATTGCTTGAGCGAAATCTAGAAAACGAGAGCCAAAGCAACGGGTAAGCATTTTATGCTTAGTAAGTCTCAAGGAATATAATCAACTCTAATTACAACAATACATTCACATAACCAAATGCATCATTTCATTAATACACATTCTTACTTCACACTTCATCATTATATAATTTCACAAAGTATCAATCAATTCAATAACTGAAATTCATTAGTCGATTGAGCGAATGTTGCTCAAACATGTCGACTTTCCAATGCACATATAAACGTACCTCATTCTTTGGGCTTTTGAGTGTACTCATTGAATTTATTACAGCAACCAACACTCACCTCCAGCCCAAGATTCTTGAATATAACCGGATATAACCATGTGCACAAATGCCTTGGTCTTAGCCCGGATAGAATGTCTCGCACGAATGCCTTGGTCTTAGCCGGATGTAGCCACTAGCACAATTGCCTTCGGTCTTAACCGGATATAATTTCCAGCATAATTGTCTTGATTTAGCCCGGATATCATTCAATTTCCCATGAACACATACATCAATTATCATTGGACATACATAATTCATTTTCGTTACTAAGGCTCAAACGCAATTATAGTCACAAGCATATTCGCCTTCGGGACTTAGCCCGGGTAGAATTCAAATACTCATGCACACATAATCAATAATCAATACACATCCATACTTTATTTCACACAATTCAAGTAGGGTCACTTCTTGAGGACTTACCTCGGATGTTGTCGAACGGCTTTTTCGGCTATTCGATCACCTTTTCCTTCCCCTTGTCCAATTGTGGCCCTCTTAGCTCTTGAGCTAATTCAAACAAATTCAATTTATTAAAACCTCATTGTGCTTGCTTATGGCCGAATATGACAAGGATTTTAAATGGTCATATGGCCACTCTTTAGCTTGAATACACAATGGTCATGCACATTTTATACTACATCAAGCAATTCAATACAATTTATTTGAGCATCAAGGAAAAGCTAAAGCCTTCAATAGGCTACCCAAGGCCGAACATTCATGTACATGTTGAGGCCAATTTTGCACTTAATACCTCACAAAAACAGCATGCATTTTACTAGTTAATGCTTTGCACATTGTGGCCCAAAACTTATAATATAGCATCAAGCACTTATGTGTGTGCTAGGCCGAATTGTGCTTGCAATTTCACAAGCATTCTTCCACATCTTCTTCTTTAAACCAATATATTCATCACTTACTTCATAGCCAAAACATCATGTGCAAACATATATATACAATATGAGCATGGCAATTTCAAGGTGTCCATAGCCATCCAAAAATACAAATTTTAACTAACATGCAAGAAGCATGAACCATGCTCATGAATGCATCATGGCCGAATATGACAATCATGCTCCTTTTCTACTTCAATCATGATAAAACAACAAAAAAAAAACTCAAAATCTTACTCAAGAGTAGACAATCCATCATTGCATGCATCATCATCAAGCTTCACACTTAGCATGCAATGGCTTTATCACTATAACAACTTTGGCCAAATACCATTTCCATGGCATAACAAAGATTTGAGCCATGGCTAACATGCACATCAAGTTAGCAACCAAAACATGCATGAAACTCCCAACACAACCTCATACATACCTTAATCTTGATGCAAATTTAGCCAAATCACCTTCTTGATCTCTTCTAAACAAAGGAAATGAAGCAAAATCCTTCTTCCTCTTAGTATTTTCGGCCAAAAGGGAGAGAGCAAGCATGAACAAATTTTTTGTTTTCTCTTCTTGGTTGCACGGCAATGGGGTATGCTACTCTCTCACACATTTTTTTTCATTCTTTTCTTACCCATGCTTATTTGTTTACTATTTCTCTCTAATGCCCAACAAAACATGTTTCATGACATGTTTAACCCATATCTCTTTGTCATGGCCGGCCATTACTTGTAAAAAGGGGGAATTTGACATGCAAGTCCATTATTTTGCATGCATGCTTTAATTAGTCATCACCCCTTTCCCTATCGTATTTTCAAAGTTCACTACTAAGTCCTTTCTAGTGGAATTCACCTTTATAACACTAAATCAATCATCAAAAAATGTCATACATGAATACACACATATTATAGGCATCGAAATAAATTTTAAATTATTGATATGCCTCGGTTTTGTGGTCCCGAAACCACATTCCGGCTAGGGTCTATTTTGGGCTGTCACAACTCTCCCCCTCATAAGAAATTTTCGTCCCCGAAAATCTTACCGGTAAATAGGTTTGGATATCGCTCTTTCATAGAGTTCTCGGTCTCCCAAGTAGCTTCTTCTATCCCGTGCTTGAGCCATAACACTTTCACTAGCGGAACCCGCTTGTTTCGCAACTCTTTCACTTCTCGTGATAGGATACAAATCGGTTCTTCCTCATAACTCATATTAGCTTGAATTTCAATTTCGGATGGACTAATCACGTGCGATGGATCGGATCTATAGCGTCAAGCATCGAAACATGAAAGACATCGTGAACCTTTTTGAGTTCGGGGGCAAAATCAAGCGATATGCCATCGGACCGACTCGCTCGATATCTCATATGGCCCAATGAACCTCGGGCTCAACTTGCCCTTACTACCAACACGAGTATCCTTTTCCAAGGCGATACCTTGAGAAACACTTTATCACCCACGATACTCGATATCCTTACGCTTCAGATCCGCGTGCGACTTCGACGATCGGAGGCTATCTTCAGACTTTCACGGATTACTTTCACTTTCTGCTCAGCATCCCTAATCAAATCCACCGAAAATCTTGCTTTCACCGAGCTCACCAAAACAATGGTGTACGGCATTTACGAATCGCACAAGGCCTCGTAGGGTGCCATCTTAATACTTGATTGAAAGTTTGTTGTTGTAAGCGAATTCAATCAACGGCAAATACCGCTCCCATGAACCACTAAACTCGAGGACGCAACATCTTAACATATCCTCAAGTATCCGAATTATCCGCCGGATTGACCATCGGTTTGGGGGTGAAAGGCGGTCTGAAATGCAACTTGGTACCCAAAGCTTCTTGCAACTTTTTCCAAAATCGCGAGGTAAATCTCGGATCTCTATCCGACACGATGGAAATAGGCACCCGTGTAATCTCACAATCGAGAAACGTACAATTCGGCTAGTTTGTCCATTGAAAAATCTATACGACGGGATAAAGTGGGCCGACTTAGTCAATCGATCTACCACGCCCAAACCGCATCCTTCTTACTTGTCGACAATGGCGGTCCGGATACAAAGTCCATTGTGACTCGATCCCATTTCCACTCGGGTATCGTGATTGGTCAAGTAATCTCAAGGCACCGATGTTCCGCTTTCACTTGTTGACATATTAAACATCTCAAACAAAGTCGGAGATGTCTCGCTTCATACCATGCCACCAAAACCGACGTTTCAAATCATTGTACATCTTCGTACTCCCGGGTGGATTGCCATTCGGCTACAATGGGCTTCATTCAAAATTATCGAAATGAGTTCAATTCTTTGGGACACACAGACGACTTTTGAACCTCAAACAATCGTCATCGTCGATTTGAAACTCCGAGTCCTTGTTCGAACACACGCACCGCTTTTGCAACCAACTCGTCGTCGACTTTCTCGAGCTTCTCGAATTTGGTGTGTCAATAATGGTTTGGCTTTCAATTCAGCCACTAACACACTGTCGGATCGGACAGACAAGTGCACATTCATCGCTCGTAAAGTGAATAACGATTTACGACTCAAGGCATCCGCAACCACATTCGCCTTTCCCGAGTGATAGTCAATGATCACTCATAATCCTTTAACAACTCGAGCCAACGCCTTTGTCGCAGATTTAAGTCTCTTTGGGTCATCAAATATTTGAGACTTTTGTGATCCGAGTATACATGGCACCTTTCACCAAATAAGTAATGTCGCCAAATCTTTAAGGCGAATACGATGGCGGCCAACTCGAGATCATGAGTCGGATAATTTTTCTCATGTGGCTTTAATCGCCTCGACGCAGGCCACAACTCGATCTTCTTGCATTAATACGCAACCTAACCCAAGTAGAGAAGCGTCGCTATAGATAACAAACTCCTTGGGACTCGGGTTGCACTAGTATTGGGGCTTCAATCAAATAAGTTTTCGATTGATCGAAACTTTTTGGCATTTCTCCGTCCATTCAACTTAACGTCCTTTTGGAGAAGCCGTCATCGGCGTGGCTATCGTTGAGAAGCCTTTACAAATCGTTTGTAATAACCTAAGAAGCCCCAAAAAGCTCGAACCTCGAGAATATTTCTGAGGCTTCCAATTAAGTATGGCTGAAATTTTATTCGGTCGACTCGAATACCCGATGAATACCACATGACCCAAGAAGCTAACCTCTCTAACCGAACTCACACTTGTTGAACTTAGCATATAATTGCTTATCCGTAAAGTTTGCGAGATTAACCGCAGTGTTCAAAGATGTTCGGTCTCATTTCTTGAATAGACCAAGATGTCATCAATGAACACGACTACGAATCGATCCAAATATGGTCTAAAGATCCGATTCATTAAATCCATAAATACCGTAGGGCATTAGTGAGCCCAAACGGCATCACTAGGAACTCATAGTGACCATATCTCGCTCAAGGCGGTCTTGGGCACGTCCGAATCTCGGATTCGCAATTGATAGTAGCCCGATCTCAAATCTATTTTCGAGAACACCGAGGCTCCCTTGATTGATCGAACAAGTCATCAATACGTGGCAACGGATATTTGTTCTTTATCGTTGCTTTATTGTCGACGATAGTCGATGCACAATGCATGGTTCCATCCTTCTTCTTCACGAACAACACCGGCGCACCCTAAGGCGAAAAACTCAAGCGAGCAAAACCTCTATCCACCAATTCTTGCAACCGAGCTTTCAACTCCTTTAATTCCGTTGGTGCCATACGATACGGAGCTATCGAAATTGGAGTGGTACCAGGTACCAATTCGATGCCAAATTCTATTTCCCGAATAGGTGGTAAACCCGGCAATTCTTGGGAAAACATCCGGTATTCACAAACCACGGGCACAGATTCGGGTTTCTTCTCGATTCCTTGCCATCGAAAGCACGTGCGCAAGGTACGCCGCGACCCTTTTCTTACATATTTACGGGCCAACATCGGCGATATTACGGTGGCAACCCTTTTAAGTCCGTGGACTCAACCCGAATTATTTCATTATTCGCGCACCTCAAATCGATAGTCTTGCTCTTGCAATTTACAACCGCATCGTGCATGGTCAACCAATCCAAACCAAGAATAACATCAAACTCATCGAACGGCAAAAGCATCAAGTCCGCCAAAACAAGAACCTCGGAACACTAGGGGACTTTTCTTGCACACTTTGTTGACAAGCACGTAATGACCCAAGGGGTTTGACACCGAATTACAAACTCGATGAGACTCAATGGGCAAAGTCTTCTTTGGATGCTAAGGTTTCACATATATATGAATGAGTAGAACCAGGTCAATCAAAGCAATCACATTTGTATTGAAAAGAGTGAAAGTACCGGTAATAACATCCGGAGAGGCAAGATCCTCGCGTGCGCGATGGCATAAGTCCTAGCAGAGCACGAGCCTCGATCCGATGGTAGCATCTCTAGATCCTCTCGACCGCCAACGACATTGCCCATATTCTAGGTGGCCTACCTCGGCGATGGTAGCACCCGGTTTGCACTCGACTTACATTCTGCTCATGCATCCTCGGGCAATCCTTCATAAAGTGGTCGGCCGATCCACACTTATAGCAGAGCGATCACGAAGCCAACAGCTCCCCGAATGCCATTTGCCACAATGTGGACACTCCGCCTCTCTCGGCGATCATTTCCACCACCGTGATCGAGGTGACTCGTGTGGTCACAGGGGTCGATCGCGTCCTCGTCTAGAAAAGCCCAAACGCCTCTAGACCGCTCGCATCATCTCGAAATCTCTTCGATGCTTGTTGAAGAGACTTTCCGAGGACCTCTTCGAATTCTCCAGTTCCCACATCAGCTTTTTGTTTCTCCTTTCTAAGCTCTTGACTTTACAAGCTCGCTCAACAAGTACTACGAACTCTCGTATCACGAGAATGCCAACAAACATCCTTATATCATCATTCAGCCCATCCTCGAGCGTTTACACATAATAGCTTCGGACGAAATGCATTCTCGCAGCGTCGGCTAAGCCTCACAAACTTTCGCTCGTAGTCGGTAACGGACATAGAACCTTGCTTAAGATCAAGAAATTCCTCCGCTTTTGGTCGATGAATCTCGATGATATACTTTTTTCTAACTCGGTTTGAAAGAATTCCCAAGTCACTTGCTCTCTAGGCACCACGAAGTCGAGTACTCCACCAATAGTAGGCGGACTCGCGTAGCAAGGAGATGGTACACTTTAAGCACTCATCGGGTGTGCAGGATAGCTCATCAAGCACCGGATAGTGTTATCTAACCAAAATTCAGCTCGCTTCGGCATCATCATCATCCGTAGCCTTAAATTCAGTGGCCCCATGTTTTGAATCCTATCGATTGGGGCTTACTTGACCTTATTTGGTCACCACCGGAGGTATTGTAGGGCGGGGTTGCATTTGTCGGGAATGGAGGTTGTGGAACAGTAGTGTTGGTTCGAATGTATTGATTAAACCATTCGTTCATCACACTATAAAAGGCTTGCCTAGCCTCGTCATTAGGATTGCTGGCCATAGGTTGAGAGTCCGCCGGCGCTGTCCCTTGCCCGGGAGCAGGCGCCACACTCTCCACATCATCAGCAATCGCTCGGTTGGGATCGGGATCCATTGCTATAAACAAACACAAAGTCAAATTGTCAGAAATCACCACACTATCGATTCATCATTTAATGGCATGTATAGCTAGACCCCAAACACATCACGGTAGTCCTAGAATCGACTAAACCGTGGCTCTGATACCAATAAAATTGTAACACCCCGAACCCGAGGCCATCGCCGATGTCGGACACGAGGGGTTAACAAGCCAAGTTCACTTGTTTTGCCCATCCATTTGACATTTCCAGTCAGGCTGGAAAACTGCGTCACTGTCACCTTAAAAATCATATCTCGAGTTTCAAAACTCGGAAACTGGTTTCGTAAATTTTCCCTTAATTTAGACTCATATATCCATCCATGGATTTATTTCTAGAATTTTTGGTCGGGCCAATTGGTACAGTTTATTAGTTAAAGTCACCCATGTTACAGGGATCGACTGCTCTGACCTTCGCGCGGTATAACTTGAATATCTCTCTGTACAGGGATTTAATGCTGGTACCGTTTGTTTCAAATGAACTAGACTCAAAATGGAATCTGTACATATAAGGTATGTCTCCTAATTCTTTTTGGATAATTTATAGTAAATTTTTAAAGTTGCGACAGGGAACCCAGAAACCGTTCTGGCCCTGTCTCACCACAGCTTTAATATCTCTTAACATGTAACTCCTATGACCATTTCGTTTCTTCCATATGAAAATAGACTCATCAAGGTTCATTTACATAGCTTATTCACTATTTAATTCCATTCCTACGAATTTTGGTGATTTTTCACATTCACGTCACTGCAGCTGGCAGCATCTGTTTTAAGGTAGGTCTTACCTATTTGGTAGTCTCCATGAACCAACTAGTCTTGCCATACATAGGTTCATATATGATCATTTTAACCATGCCAATGGCTGATCATATGACCAACATTCCCATTTCCAAGCCATAGCCACATCATGACACCAAATATATACATACAAACCACAATTAGTCTAAGTTCATGCTTCCTTTTTCGAGCCATTTTCGCATGGCCGTACATATATACATCACAACATATTTAACAAACAAGGGGTAGTCCTATACATGCCATTTCAAGTTCAACCAAAAATTTATACCAAAATGGAGGCTTGATAGTGTGGATGACTTCGACTTCAACGATCCCAAATCCGATTGCTTCGAGTGAAATCTAGAAAACTGAGAGCCAAAGCAACGGGGTAAGCATTTTTATGCTTAGTAAGTCTCAAGGAATATAATCAACTCTAATTACAACAATACATTCACATAACCAAATGCATCATTTCATTAATACACATTCTTACTTCACACTTCATCATTATATAATTTCACAAAGTATCAATCAATTCAATAACTGAAATTCATTAGTCGATTGAGCGAATGTTGCTCAAACATGTCGACTTTCCAATGCACATATAAACGTACCTCATTCTTTGGGCTTTTGAGTGTACTCATTGAATTTATTACAGCAACCAACACTCACCTCCAGCCCAAGATTCTTCGAATATAACCGGATATAACCATGTGCACAAATGCCTTGGTCTTAGCCCGGATAGAATGTCTCGCACGAATGCCTTGGTCTTAGCCGGATGTAGCCACTAGCACAATTGCCTTCGGTCTTAACCGGATATAATTTCCAGCATAATTGTCTTCGGATTTAGCCGGATATCATTCAATTTCCCATGAACACATACATCAATTATCATTGGACATACATAATTCATTTTCAGTTACTAAGGCTCAAACGCAATTATAGTCACAAGCATATTCGCCGGGACTTAGCCCGGTAGAATTCAAATACTCATGCACACATAATCAATAATCAATACACATCCATACTTTATTTCACACAATTCAAGTAGGGTAACTTCTTGAGGACTTACCTCGGATGTTGTCGAACGACTTTTTCGGCTATTCGATCACCTTTTCCTTCCCCTTGTCCAATTGTGGCCCTCTTAGCTCTTGAGCTAATTCAAACAAATTCAATTTATTAAAACCTCATTGTGCTTGCTTATGGCGAATATGACAAGGATTTTAAATGGTCATATGGCCACTCTTTAGCTTGAATACACAATGGTCATGCACATTTTATACTACATCAAGCAATTCAATACAATTTATTTGAGCATCAAGGAAAAGCTAAAGCCTTCAATAGGCTACCCAAGGCCGAACATTCATGTACATGTTGAGGCCAATTTTGCACTTAATACCTCACAAAACAGCATGCATTTTACTAGTTAATGCTTTGCACATTGTGGCCCAAAACTTATAATATAGCATCAAGCACTTATGTGTGTGCTAGGTCAATTGTGCTTGCAATTTCACAAGCATTCTTCCACATCTTCTTCTTTAAACCAATATATTCATCACTTACTTCATAGCCAAAACATCATGTGCAAACATATATATACAATATGAGCATGGCCGAATTTCAAGGTGTCCATAGCCATCCAAAAATACAAATTTTAACTAACATGCAAGAAGCATGAACCATGCTCATGAATGCATCATGGCCGAATATGACAATCATGCTCCTTTTCTACTTCAATCATGATAAAACAAAAAAAAAACTCAAAATCTTACTCAAGAGTAGACAATCCATCATTGCATGCATCATCATCAAGCTTCACACTTAGCATGCAATGGCTTTATCACTATAACAACTTTGGCCAAATACCATTTCCATGGCATAACAAAGATTTGAGCCATGGCTAACATGCACATCAAGTTAGCAACCAAAACATGCATGAAACTCCCAACACAACCTCATACATACCTTAATCTTGATGCAAATTTAACCAAATCACCTTCTTGATCTCTTCTAAACAAAGGAAATGAAGCAAAATCCCTTCTTCCTCTTAGTATTTTCGCCAAAAGGAGAGAGCAAGCATGAACAATTTTTTTTGTTTTCTCTTCTTGGTTGCACTAAGCAATGGGGTATGCTACTCTCTCACACACATTTTTTTTCATTCTTTTCTTACCCATGCTTATTTGTTTACTATTTCTCCCTAATGCCCAACAAAACATGTTTCATGACATGTTTAACCCATATCTCTTTGCCATGGCGGCCATTACTTGTGAAAAGGGGAATTTGACATGCAAGTCCATTATTTTGCATGCATGCTTTAATTAGTCATCACCCTTTCCTTATCGTATTTTCAAAGTTCACTACTAAGTCCTTTCTAGTGGAATTCACCTTTATAACACTAAATCAATCATCAAAAAATGTCATACATGAATACACACATATTATAGGCATCGAAATAAATTTTAAATTATTGATATGCCTCGGTTTTGTGGTCCCGAAACCACATTCCGGCTAGGGTCTATTTTGGGCTGTCACAGTGATTTTGGTTAATTTTTAAGTTGAAGGACTAAATTGCTAAAATAGTAAAGTTATATGAATTTTTTTGTAAAAATATGATGAATATGGACTGTTTGAGATTTATAGAAAATTCGGGTGGCCTTGTTTGGATTAATTTATGATTGAATTGAAAGTTTCGGGTTTAGGAATTAAATTGAATAAAAACTAAAAGTTTAAGATAAAAGTGTAAAATGACGATTAAGGGTCAAATATCTTAATTTCAATATTTTATGATATTTGAATTGGTCAATTGAATAAAATTATAATATTTAGATCAAGAAATGGATCATTCGATTGGTAATCACGGGAAAGAAAAAGTCATCGAATAGTCATCATCAATATGTCAGTAGCTATGGTATCTTGGTAAGTTCGTAAATTGGTTTAACTAATTAGTTGTTGTTTTGTGATTTAATAATTATCTATATATTTTGTGGTTGAGTTCTTTTGTTTGATAATTGATAAGTGATGAATTGGATTAATTGATATATAGTAGTTAATGAAATGATCTGAATTACCATGTTAGCTAAATTAATGATTATGATTGCAAACGAAAACTATATGGATACATTATTATAATGGTATGATGTGGAGAAAGTTAAACAATTTGGAATGGATATTGGCCCTATGAGCCTTATGAATGTTTAGAATACATATGACATGTTATTAGGGTTATTACAGTTCAGGTACTGGTCTTGGATATCCTACCGATGGCTGAGGTCTTGCATTTGTTGGAAGTTCTCTATATCTCATGTGAGCATTATCGTGTAGCTTAACATCCCGACCCATAGCTCGTGTGATCAAGCCCATTTCACAGCTCGTGTGATCAATTACAATTATAGTTGCAACCACACTTTGTGTGAGTATTGTTCTTGCGTATCCAACGTTATTTCATTTCGTTCATCGGGTGTTAAATGTATAAAATGAAATTGTAACGCCCCAAATTTTTAATTTCAGAATTTGTGAATTGTGACATAAGTGTGTATCTGCTTTAGTGGTTAAGTATTCTAGGTGTTTGTGGGAGGTCCTAGGTTCAAGCCATGACTTGGGCAAATTTTGGTATTTTTCTGAATAAAGCCTTGACCTTACTTAATAGGATTATGTTGAATTGTTGATAAACTTATAACAAATGAGCCTGTTGGTCTAGTGGTTAAGTGGGGTGTTAGCATATTGGAGGTCTTGTGTTCGATTCTCTACGATGGCAAGTAGTGTTATTTTTGCTCTAGGTTCGGCTAGAGTTATGCTATTAGTGGACTCCGAGTAGTGGGTGGTTAGTAGAATTTGATGGAGAAAATTAAGGGGTTCTGATATAGTGGGGATTTGTGGAAACACTTGGGTACCAAAATTCTCTCCAGAGAAAGAAAACTAACTCTTTTTCTTCCATTTTTCTTTGTGGCTGTAGCCGAACTTCCTCATTGTTACTGTTTATTCTTCTTCTTTTTTTTCTCTTTCTTTCCCTTCACACTATTTTCTTGTTCTCCAAACTCGATTTTTGCCTTTTTTTCGTTGTAATTTCACGTCTCTACTTTTCGTGTGTTATTCGGTAAGTGATAAATGAGTTATTTTTGATTTATTCAACGGATATTCGTTTGACGAGAATCACTTTCTGTTTAGGCGCAAACTAAGGGGCTGGTGGATCCTAATTGTCACCGTGGTCGTGCGAAATTGGGGTTGCTTAAGCGAGATAAGGTGGTCGTTGGTTTTGAGAATTGTCTGTTCGTAGCAATGCTGATTAAGTGACTGAAATTGGGTTCTCTATTGTCGAGTATAGGTTCTAGAGTGCTCGAGAGTGATTGCGCATCGAAATCGAGCCAGGTGTGCACCCAAAATGTAGAAAATGAGGTTTGATGAAAACCCAAAAAAGCTTCAATCAACGCCACACGGGCGTGTGGTCGCCCGTGTGGTACGCCGTGTGATGAAACATGGGTATGTGATCGACGAGCCAAGTCGTGTGCATGTGACACGGCCATGTGATGGCCAGGTAGGCTGTGTGCAACACTCGGGCTAGACCGATTTATGCTGTGTGGGCCACACGAGCATATGGTCCCATATGGGTAAACCACACGAGAGTTTGGAATCCTGGACCAGGCTGTGTGATCCACATGACCAAGGCCAAATTGGGCCTTGTGGGCCACACGAGCGTGGGGCCCACACGAGCAGGCCATATGGGCGTGTGAGCCCATTTTTCTAAGAAGTTCTGTAAGGTTGCACGGCTCACCCAACTGTGGACCTATTGTGGAGTCGGTAAGCCTTATTTAGACCAATATTTATGTAATTTGATTGTGTGATGTCTGACTGAATCTGAATACCGAACTGATTGTATGACTTGATAAAATTGCATAACTGCATGACATTCTATTGTATGTTGCATTGCATCGGGGGGTTGATGATTTGTGGAGGAAGTGTCCGAAAGGCTCTTAAGCCTGTTATCTGGCAGCTCAGCTGCAAATATATGTTTATGCGCCGCGTTTCGGTATAGCATGGTGTGTAGGGATGGGTGGGTTGATTTAATCCCCACATGGTGTGTAGGGTTGGACGGAGCTAGTGTAGAGGCTGGTGGGTAGGATTTTGAAATTCTATTCTATATATTGTATCTGAGATGGGCCATGACCCTAATATTTATCTAAAACTGTAGCACCCCAAACCCGGCCCAGACGTTATGGCCGGATCTGACATGCCACATCGAAGCGTTCAAAAGATTTTATATTGTTGATCCAGAAAAACCTACTTAGTGTTTTAAAAGATAATTTCATTATAGGTTAAAGTGAATGGAAGCTGGGCACCAGGTAGGTATCCATAACAGAGGAGGTGAGCCATGAAGGCTGCTTAAGTACCAAGCTCTCCGATTGGATCCAATCCTAGACATGTCCACATCCATTGCCACACTTGGTTATAACAAGTTGAAATTTCTTAGGTAAATTGAATATTCGTGACGTCGTGTTATTTAAAAAAAAAACAAGTATCATTTGGAAATCACCCCTTAAGTCTAGCCCATTTGAATTAGTATCCATTAATTTAAAGTTGTTTTTAATAATATAATCCCAGAAAAATCAAATAAGAAAATAAAGTTAAAATGGCCTTATTACAACCCAAAATTAAATAGTAATTAAAAATAACTTAAGAAAACCAGTCTCTTTTTTCAAACCCAAAAGTATTCACCATGGCCACTCTGAATCCCTCCGGCTCCAAGTCACCCACATCAAGGCTCACCGCAAGGTTAAAGAAGGGTGAGTTTGGGGAAACTCAGTGTGTAAGGAAAACCCATTCAAAGCCCAAGTCACTCAAGCCCATTGGGCCTAAGCCCATTTAGGTAATAGTGGTATGGGCCGAGCCCTTTCAGATTACAATAAACCGGGCCTTAGCCCTTATTTAGATAATGTATGGCCCATAGGCCCATTTCAAAATACATGCAACATCAAGAAACATATGCAAGCCCATTTGGAGAGACTACTCAACCCACCAACCACTACACTCCACCCGTACCAGCCATACACTCCATGTGAGGAATAGCTCAACCCACCCAGCCCAACACTCCACAGTTGCAGCCTTGCTGCTCAGTTAACAGCAAATTGAGGCAAAGCCTCCAGTACGTGGACAAGCCACTTTCAGTACTTCCTCTGTCAATATCCCAGTCCCATGCATCGGATAATAACAACATGGCATGCGGTAAATAACAACAGTCAAACATGCATTTAGGTCAATTTAACCCTAGGGGTATTTCGGTATTTTATCTCCCAGGGGTAAAACTGTAAATTTTCCACTTTTAAAGGTATTTCAGTAATTTATCTATTTTAAGATTTTTCATGCATATTCCTACCTTTCACGTACTAACAGAATCACTACCGAGGGTTCTTACCGAATTGGGCCTGCTGGCCCATCATTCCAATTGGCCCATTAAGCCCAAAAATATCGAGGGCACGTAAATCATGCACTTTGCGGTCCAAACATTGCAGCTTACCAAAAACATTAATCGATTTACCTCACGAGCATTCGCACACTCGCAAATCTACAAAATACCGCTTTTGGCATTTCGCTTTTCGACTTTTGCCGATCTAGACTAAGAAAGAGGGTGTTAGTTACACACATTTGCTTACGATATATTGTCGAGATCCATACACGAACCGCCTACAATTGGATTACTAACACGTTAATCTAACTATTCAAATACAAACTACGTATTAACCCCTTACAATATTCGGCCAACCACACCTACAGATCATAGTAAGCTTATAAGAAATCAATAAGCAACTCATTAACAAATTTTTGTCAATGTTTACCACATAATCATAATTTCACTGCAAGCTGTCTTCCTGAGCAACAGTCACTAAATCATTTATAACTTGAGCTACGAAACTCCAAAACAAGTGCTGTTAATTTTACCTAAAAATAGACTCATATATTTTCTATCCATAAAATTTTCAGAATTTTTGGTATGGCCAATCAATACCAGATTTTTCTTAAAGTTTCCCATGTTTCACTGTTTGACTAATCTGACCACTCTTCATTTCAAATCAAATTTCTCGTTGTACAGAATTCAAAATATGTTTTCATTTATTTCATTTGAAACTAGACTCATTAAGCTTTAATTACATAATTTATTCAGCTTCTAATTCATCTCCCACAATTTATGGTGATTTTCCAAAGTCACATTACTGTTGCTGTCCCAAGCAGATTTATTACCAAATCACTCTTTCACACCTAACTTGCATGCTTGTTATTTAAACATGTATATCACCAATCAATCATCACATATCTATGATTTTACTTAAGTATAATCTCCATTTCATCATTTTAAAGCACAACATGTTAGCCGATTTTTCCCCTTAGCATCTAAGGCACATGCATGCTCATTTGTTTGGCTCAACTTCACCTATCTTCCATTTTTCATCAAAAGAACATGAAACAACAACCAAAAACCAAAATATGCTTCATGAGTTAGGGTAGAATCAAGAAGAACTCATGAACATCAAGATAGAAGCAAAGTACCAAGAACTTACCTTCAATTTTTTCCCCCTCCTAGTGACCGAATATTCAAGGGTTTCCTCCCCTATTTGCTCTCTCTCAAATTCGGCTATGAAGAACAAAGAATGAACAACAACCTTCCTTTACTTCCTTGTGTTATTCTTATCACTCAACATTTTATGACACATAAATGATATACTAATATTGGTGCCATACTCATGCCATAATTCCAATAAAATTATGCGCATAATGCTTACCATGCCCATCATCCATTAACTATTAAAATGCTAATGCCCATCATCCATTAACTATTAAAATGCTAAAATGCATACATTATCAACTATCCATCACCTTGGCCGGCCACTACATTAAAAGTGGGGAATTTGACATGCAAATCCTCCTATTTTGTACTACTATTTATTTGGCCACTACAAATTAGCCTATAGCATTTTCAAACATTTTCACATAGGTATTATTTCATAATTTCACTCCCTTTTTCTTATGGAACAAAAATTAACAAAAATTATCGGGTTCTATCTTAAGCTTGGGCCTTCTAGAGGCCCACTAACATAATTAAACCTATGCCAACATTCACGAAATTATGAAAATTGGGCGTTATAACTGTATTCTCCTTAAAGAAATTTCGCCTCGAAATTTACGATCTAAATAGTTGAGGGTATTGTTGACGATAGTCTCTTCGATTCCCAAGTAGCTTCTTCCCTTCCATGATTACGCCACAAGATTTTTACCAACTAACCAACTTCCTTCTTAGAACTTTAACCTCTCGATCTAAAATTTGTATGAGTTCTTCCTCAAAGGTCAAATCGGTCCTTACTTCAATCTCCTCCACCGGCACAACATGTGAGGGATACGATCGATATCGTCTTAACATAGACACATGAAAAACGTCATGGATTCTGTCTAACTCTGGTGGTAATTCTAACTAATACGCTACTGGCCCTACCCGCTTAAGAACTCGATAAGGCCCTATAAACTGCGGACTCAATTTGCCTTTCTTGCCGAATCTCAAGATCTTCTTCCAAGGTGAAACCTTTAAGAAAACCATATCCCCAACTGCGAACTCTATCTTTTGCGCTTTAGATCTGCATACGACTTCTGTCTATCAGATGCCTCCTTTAATCGATCTCTTATCAACTTAACCTTACTTTCAGTATCTGCCACCAACTCTGGTCCAAACACTTGTCGTTTACCCAACTCTATCCAACACGTAGGCGTACGACATCTCCGCCCATAAAGTGCCTCATATGGAGCCATCTGAATACTTGCTTGGTAGCTGTTATTATATGCAAACTCCGCCAATGGCAAGTAGTTCTCCCAACTCCCACGAAAATCGATGATACAACCCCTTAACATATCCTCCAAAATCTGAATAACCCTCTCCGACTGTCCATCTGTCTATGGGTGAAAGGCAGTATTGAAATCCAAACGTGTACCCAATGCCTCCTGCAACTTCTTCCAGAACCGAGATGTAAACCTAGGGTCTCGGTCGGAAATAATCGACACTGGCACTCCATGTAGTCGCACTATCTCGCCACATACAACCTAGCCAACTTTTGCGGGAGTAATCAAGATTGAACCGGTATGAAATGGGCGATTTTGTTAACCTATCCACCACTACCCACACGTAATCTTTCTTAGTGGGTGTCAAAGGTAGCCCACTCACAAAGTCCATAGTGACTCTCTCCCACTTCCACAATGGAATTTTCACCGGTTGCGAGAATCCGTATGAAATTGATGTTCACTTTCGCTGGCGGCATGTCGACATTTCCCACGAACTCCGTTACTTCTCGTTTAAGCCCGTGCCACCAAGACAGTTCTCGCAAGTCGTGATACAACTTATTCCCTCCAGGATGCATGGCACAAAGTCCTCCATGAGCTTCCTTCAATATTGACTGTCTCAACTCAGAGTCCTTCGGAACACAAATTCTTCCTCGGAAGCATAAAACTCCTTTAGTATTCAGTCTAAAATCCTCATTCTCACCCTTCTCAACTTGATGAAACCGAAGAACCAACGAGTTATCCTTCAACTATTTTTCTTTAATCTGTTCAGTCTAAATAGGCCTCACTTGCAATTCTGCTAACAGACTTCCATCATCAAACAGACTCAAACGTGCAAACAAGGCTCTCAAATAAGAAAGAACCCTTCGACTCAATGCATCAGCCACCACGTTAGCCTTACCTGGGTGGTACTCAATCGAACAGTCGTAATCCTTAAGCAACTCTACCCATCTTCGTTGCCTAAGGTTTAACTCCTTCTGAGTTAACAGATACTTTAGGCTTTTATGGTCCGTGTATATGATACACTTTTCTCCATATAAGTAATGTCTCCAAATTTTCAACGCGAAGATCACTGTTGCTAGCTCTAAGTCGTGCGTAGGGTAGTTCGCTTTATGAGACTTAAGCTGCCGCGAAGCAAAAGCGACCAGCTTACCCTCTTGCATCAGTACACATCCTAACCCACATGTGACGCGCATCATTGTACACGTGAAGTCCTTCCTGACTCGGTTGAATCAACACCGGTGCTTCACCAATACCTTTTTCAAATGGTCAAAAGCTTTTGTCGACTCTCGGTCGCACAAATGCTACCCTTTCCTTAACAAAGGTCGTCAATGGTGCAAAGAATCGAGAAAATCCTTCTACGAACCTTTGGTAATAGCCTGCCAAGCCCAGAAAACTCCGAATTTTCGATACTGATTTTGGTGGCTTCCATCCCAGAATTGCCTCAACTTTTCGAGGATCCACTCTAATTCCTTCAAAGAAACCACATGACCTAGAAAAGCCACTTCGCAACCAAAATTCACACTTACTAAACTTTGCATACGGTTCCTTCTCTCTCAAAGACTTGCAAAGACAATCGTAGATGCTCTTCATGTTTTTCCTCGGTTTCTGAGTATACCAGAATATCATCGATGAAAACTACCACGAATCGGTCCAAGTAAGGTTGGAACACTCGATTCATCAGATCCATGAAAGTGGCAGGTGCATTCGTCAACCCAAGCGGCATAACCAGGAACTCGTAATGACCATATCGAGTCCTGAATGCTGTCTTATGAATATCCACTTTCTTTACCCTTAACTGATGGTATCTAGATCGAAGGTCAATCTTGGAAAATACCGAAGCTCCTCTAAGTTGGTCAAATAAATCATCAATCCTTGGCAGAAGGTATTTGTTCTTTATCGTCAATTTGTTCAACTGGTGGTAATCGATGCACATATGCATTCCGTCCTTTTTCTTCACAAATAGCACCGGTGCTCCCCATGGAGACACGCTTGGCCTAATGAAGCCCCTATCCAACAACTCTTGAATTTGAGCCTTTAACTCCACTAACTCTTTCGGTGCCATCCTATACGGTGCGATGGACACAAGCGTCATTCCAAACAAAAAATCTATTCCAAACTCAACTTCTCGGTTCGGAGGCAATCCTGGATGCTCCTCCGGAAAAACATCTTGGAACTCCTTTACGGTCCTAACCTTATCCACTGTCAGTCTCTCCTCTTCTGACTGACTTACAAATGCCAAATAGACCTCACAACCTTTCTGAATCCACTTTTCGGCTCTTAATGCCGACACCACATTGGACAAATAATCCCTTCGCTCACCTATCACCATAACCTCCTCATCCTTTGTGGTCCTTAACACCATTCATTTAGCAAGACAATCCGAGTCGCTTTATGCTTAACAAGCCACCCATTCCCAAAATAAGATCAAACTCTCCGAATGGTAACTCCATCAGATCTCCAGGGAAAATTTTACCTTGAGTTTCTAAGGGTACATCCCTATACAGTTTGTCTACCCTAACCGAGTGACCCAGAGGACTTAGTACAGATACCCCACTCACAATCTCCTCAGAGTGCACACCCAACGACCCAGATATGGCACATGCAACATAGGAATGAGTAGATCCAACATCCACCAAGGTAGTATACGGTATGCTAGAAATAAAAAACGTACCAGTTATGACGTCAGGTGCGTCACCCTCCTCGCGGCGACGAGTAGCATATACCAAAGCTGGCTGATGAGCCTCAGTGTTAACAGTACCCTTGCCAGGTGCTCCTGAGCTGGCCTTTTAGGACAATCCCTGATCTTATGTTTCTTTGATCCACAACGAAGACAAGCCCCAGAACGTTTCCAACATTCCCCTAGATGCATTCTACCACAATCTCTACAAGCTTGTGGTCTAACAGTATTCACCGGAACCGCTCGAATTGGTTCTTCCATCTTAGCTCTTTTAACATTCTGGTTTGCAGCACGAGTTGGTCCAGCATCTCTCCTGAACCGATTTTGATCCCTGTCACGGTTCCTTCATTCAGCTTGCTTCACCTCTTCGGCTATCTTAGCCTTTTCTACCAGTGCAGCAACATTGCGCTCTCTTTGCGGAGTTATGAGCACCCTTAGCTCATCCCTGAGGCCATCCTCAAAGTGAACACCGCGCTCGTATTCGGTAGAGACAATACCATTAGCATACCGGCTCAATCGCAGAAACTCTGCCTCATATTCAAGAACGATCTTACCACCACGGTCGGTTCAGAATTCCTTCCTTCACAGCATCCACATAGCTAGCTCGACATGCTTCGCCTTGAAGGATCGCTTAAACAACTCCCAAGTTACCCTCTCAGTTGGCGTACCTTCTCTCACAGTGATCCACCACTGATACGCCTCATCCCGTAGTAAGGATACTGCTCCTTTTAACTTTTTCTCTACTGAGCAGTCCAAGTCATCCATAATCCGCTCTGTGGCTTCCAGCCAGTACTCAGCCACATTTGGGGCTACTCCAGATACACCCCTAAAAACTTTCGCTCCGTTGGCCCGGAGTCGCTCAAAAATGGACCCCCTATTCATGGGCCCGATATTAGCTCTGACCACCCTTTCCAAAACTCTTAACATGGCCTGGGACAGAGCGTCATCCCCCGCGGCCCGATCATACGGCCCATTCTCATCCACCGGTGGTGGTCGTGCTACTCCGGTGGGTATGTGTTCAGAAGACGAAGATCCAGCTTGAGTGCTACCTCAGCCTCGACCACGGCCTCTTCTCCGAGTAGCTCTCGTACTCATATCGATTTATCTGATTATGAATTTTATACAGTTAGTTTACTGTTTCCACTGTTTATTATAGAATATCTTATGAACAGATAAGGTTTCGAGTTGTTCTCGCGTAACCACTTGTTTAGCTCTCAGATCGCTTTCCTAGGGCTTAGTTTACCCTACGGTCTCGGCCAGTAGCCTTTACGCTATATTATCTATAGTACTATCTCTAAGGTTTAGTACTAACTACAAGATGCGATTCAATATATAAAATGAATAGTACTTACGACCTTGGTGCCGGGATTCAGCAGTGCCACCTCATCGGTTTCAGATAAACTCAAAAGATTTAGACTTTTTGAAATCCATTTTCCAAACATTT
Organism: Gossypium arboreum; assembly: GCF_025698485.1. Lineage (NCBI taxonomy): Eukaryota > Viridiplantae > Streptophyta > Magnoliopsida > Malvales > Malvaceae > Gossypium > Gossypium arboreum. The sequence continues at coordinate 6,406,886 of NC_069078.1, read as the reverse complement.
GTCTTAAAAAAAAACAAGTTCAGAGATTATCTCCTTTAAACAGGAAATTACAAAAGTCAGATTTTTCCAAAAATACCCTCTTTTTTTTGGCATAAAGTTTTGAAAACTCTTTTTGGACCCGATCCACAGCCGAGTTGTTGTAACTGGTCTCTGATACCACTAAATGTAGCACCCCAAACCCGGCCCAGACGTTATGGCTGGATTCGACATGCCACATCGAAGCGTTCAAAACATTTTATATTGTTGATCCAGAAAAACCTACTTAGTGTTTTAAAAGATAATTTCATTATAGGTTAAAGTGAATGGAAGCTGGGTACCAGGTAGGTATCCATAACAGAGGAGGTGAGCCATGAAGGCTGCTTAAGTACCAAGCTCCCCGATTAGATCCAATCCTAGACATGTCCACATCCATTGCTATACTTGGTTATAACAAGTTGAAATTTCTTTGGTAAATCGAATATTCATGACGTCGTGTTATTTAAAAAAAAAAACAAGTATCGTTTTGAAATCACGCCCTAAATCTAGCCCATTTGAATTAGTATCCATCAATTTAAAGTTGTTTTTAATAATATAATCCCGAAAAATCAAATAAGAAAATAAAGTTAAAATGGCCTTATTACAACCCAAAAATTAAATAGTAATTAAAAATAACTTAAGAAAACCAGTCTCTTTTTTTCAAACCCAAAAGTATTCACCATGGCCACTCTGAATCCCCTCCGGCTCCAAGTCACCCACATCAAGGCTCACCTGCAAGGTTAAAGAAGGGGTGAGTTTAGGGAAGCTCAGTGTGTAAGGAAAACCCATTCAAAGCCCAAGTAAGCTCAAGCCTATTGGGCCTAAGCCTATTCAGGTAACAGTGGTACTAGGCCAGAGCCCTTTTCAGATTACAATAAACTGGGCCTTAGCCCCTTATTTAGATAACAGTATGGCCCATAGGCCCATTTCAAAATACATGCAACATCAGTAAACATATGCAAGCCCATTTGGAGAGACTACTCAACCCACCAACCACTACACTCCACCCGTACCAGCCATACACTCCATGTGGGGAATAGCTCAACCCACCCAAATTTCCACACTTCACATTCTTGACCTTGCTGCTCAGGTTATCAAAGAATTGAGGCAAAGCCTCCAAGATTTGGACAAGCCACTTTCAAGTACTTCCTCCGTCAATATCCCATCCATGCATCGATAATAACAACATGGTATGCAGTAAATAACAACAGTCAAACATGCATTTAGGTCAATTTAACCCTAGGGGTATTTCGGTAATTTATCTCCTAGGGGTAAAATTGTAAATTTTTCACTTTTAAAGGTATTTCAGTAATTTATCTATTTTAAGGTTTTTCGTGCATATTCCTACCTTTCACGTACTAACAGAATCACTACCGAGGGTTCGTACCGAATTGGGCCCGTTGGCCCATCATTCCAATTTTGGCCCATTAAGCCCAAAAATATCGAGGGCACAGAAATCATGCACTTTGCAGTCCAAACATTGCAGCTTACCAAAAACATTAATCGATTTACCTCATGAGCATTCGCACACTCGCAAATCTACAAAATACCGATTTTCGGCATTTTGACTTTTCGACTTTTGCCGATCTAGACTAAGAGAGAGGGTGTTAGTTACACACCTGTTTGCGACGATATGCTGACGAGATCCACACACGAACCGCCTACAATTGGATTACTAACACGTTAATCTAACTATTAAAATAAAAACTATGTATTAACCCCTTACAATATTCGGCCAACCACACCTACAGATCATAGTAAGCTTATAAGAAATCAATAAGCAACTCATTAACAAATTTTTGTCAATGTTTACCACATAATCATAATTTCACTGCAAACTGTCTTCCTGAGCAACAGTCACTAAATCATTTATAACTGGAGCTACAAAACTCCAAATCAAGTGCCGTTAATTTTCCCTGAAAATAGACTCATATATCTTCTATCCATAAAAGTTTCAGAATTTTTGGTACGGCCAATCAATACCAGAGTTTTCTTAAAGTTTCCCATGTTTCACTGTTTGACTAATCTGACCACTCTTCATTACAAATCAAATTTATCATTGTACAGAATTCAAAATATGTTCTTGTTTATTTCATTTGAAACTAGACTCATTAAGTTTTAATTACATAATTTATTCAGCTTCTAATTCATCTCCCACAATTTATGGTGATTTTCCAAAGTCACGTTACTGCTACTGCCCCAAGCAGATTTATTACCAAATCACTCTTTCACACCTAACTTGCATGCTTGTTATTTAAACATATATATCACCAATCAATCATTACATATCTATGATTTTACTTAAGTATAATCTCCATTTCATCATTTTAAAGCACAACATGTTAGCCGATTTTTCCCCTTAGCATCTAAGGCACATGCATGCTCATTTGTTTGGCTCAACTTCACCTATCTTCCATTTTTCATCAAAAAAACATGAAACAACAACCAAAAACCAAAATATCCTTCGTGAGTTAGGGTAGAATCAAGACGAACTCATGAACATCAAGATAGAAGCAAAGTACCAAGAACTTACCTTCAATTTTTTCCCCCTCCTAGTGACCGAATATTCAAGGGTTTCCTCCCCTATTTGTTCTCTCTCAAATTCGGCTATGATGAACAAAGAATGAACAAAAACCTTTCTTTACTTCCTTTTGTTATTCTTATCACTCAACATTTTATGACACATAAATGATATACTAATATTTGTGCCATACTCATGCCATAATTCCAATAAAAATATGCCTATAATGCTTACCATGCCCATCATCCGTTAACTATTAAAATGCTAATGCCCATCATCCATTAACTATTAAAATGCTAAAATGCATACATTATCAACTATCCATCACCTTGGCCGGCCACTACATTAAAAGTGGGGAATTTGACATACAAATCCTCCTATTTTGCATTACTATTTATTTGGCCACTACAAATTAGCCTATAGCATTTTCAAACATTTTCACATAGGTCCTATTTCATAATTTCACTCCCTTTTTCTTATGGAACAAAATTAACTAAAATTATCGGGTTCTATGTTAAGCTTGGGCCTTCTAGAGGCCCACTAACATAATTAAACTTATGCCAACATTCACAGAATTCGCGAAAATTGGGGCGTTACAAAAACTGTGTCAGATTGGGCCAAGTACCAAACTTATATTTGAGACTATTTTATATATACTCTGATGTGTATCTGTATGTATGTTTTCAATGGGGATTACATGCTGAGTTTGTGAAAACTCACCCCTTCTGTTTAATCTGTATAGGTAATCCCTAGTCTTTACGGTTCAGTGCAGCGGAGGACTCAACGGTGGCCACACTGATTTAGACTGTTTAAACCTCAGTTTCGGTATTTGTTTCTTAATTATTTTCTGGGTTGTTTTTGATGTAATTTGAGACTTCATAGACTGTTGGACTTTATTTGGATTTTTAAACTGTTTATGGGATTTTAGTCTAAACTCGATTTTTAATCAAAATGACGGCTTCCTTAAATACGAACAGTTTTCCAAAGATGAACTTTATCAAAGCTGTCGCTAAAAAGACATGATTTTTGACATAATAAAGGACATGCTTTTTACTTTGAATTAAGACTAAGATTAATTAACTGGAACGGTTTTAACTCGACAATTTGGTTTCTGAAATCCATTTCATATGACATTATCAGATTCGACCATAACGTCTAGGCCGGGTTTGGGGTGTTACATTTAGTGGTATCAGAGCCATGTTGTAAAACTCGTCTGTGGATTTAAATGATGCATGAAATTGCTTATTTTGGAAGTCATTTTAGGTGCACACGGTCTGGGACATAGGCTTCCACACTACCGTGTGCTACGCGATCTCTTCACACGGTTGTGTGTCTTATTGATTTTTAGGTGTAAGTTTTTCCACATGGCATCATATTGTTACAAGGCCTGGAGACACGACCGTGTGATCCTATTTCGATTTGTACACGGGCGAGCACACGGTCTACGACACGATCGTGTGACCATATTTTTAATTGTATATGGTTTGGCCATGTGGCCATGTTTCTGAGCCACACGGCCTAGGCTTTGTCACACTGCCTGACTATATGGCCGTGTGACCTTTGTTTTCAAATTTTTTAAATTTTTTCATTTTTTTTGTTTTAGATTAGCCCCTAATTGTCTTCTAATTATTTTTAAGGTCCTGTAGACTCATTTTAAGGTTGTTTTGTACGAATGATATGATTAATGATTCGATATTGATTTATGATATTTAAAATTGATTTCTGTATTGTTTTTAGTTATTATTGAATTTTTTGATCATCGTAATATCCTATAACCCTATTTCAGCGATAGAAGTGGGCTAAGGGTGTTATATTTAGAGGTATCAGAGCTTTGGTTTAATCGATTCTAGGACCGAATGTAGCATGTAATGAGTCTAAAAATACATGTCACTTTATAACCTGTGATAGTGTGATGATTCTTAATTAGTATGACTTGTTCCCTTATAGATCAAAGATGCCAGCTGAATCCAATCGAGCAGATTTTGATGAAGTACAGAGTTTTTTACTCTTAATATGTTAAAATTCAAGAGTCTAGAGAAGAGGCTCATAGTAACTTTCTTAATAATGAATGATATGTTTAATGCGTATATGAGAGTCAATCCCTTGGCTTCACACACTCATCCTCAAAGCCCTATACGACAGAATATTCACAGACTTCCTATTGATAAAGTCTGATTGTGTGGAGTCGAAGAGTTTAGCAGTAAAGTGAGTGATGATTCGACCAGAGTCGAGTACTGGTTAGAAAACACGCAGAGAGATTTAGATGAAATATTGTGTCCTTCTAAAGATTAATTGAGATATGCAGCACCATTTTTAAAAGAAAAAGCTGTTCGCTAGTGGTTGACTTTAACTACTGTGGTATTGAAAGAATGAGTTAATTGGGATTTCTTTTGAATTGAATGCCCAAAAAAATATGTCATCAAGCGATATTTAGACATGAAGAAAAAGGAATTTCTTGAGTTGAAGCAAGAAAACAAATCAATTGTAGAATATGTGTGAGAGTTTGTTTAGTTCAGTAAATGTGCATATAAGGTTGTGCTGACTGAAGAGGAATTGTGTATTTGTTTCGAAGATGAATTGAATAATGAGATTAAAATTCTTGTGAGTATAATAGAATTGCATGAGTTTGTAATTTTATTTGATTGGGCTTAGAAAATGGAAGAAATTTGTAACCACAAGAAACAAACTGAGATGAGAGTTCGAGACTTCAATAAAAGAAATGTATTTAGAACGTTTTCTACTTCCCACCAAAGAAAAAGAAGAAATCTAATAATCGTTTTCCAGTACCATCTGGAGTTTTGGTAAAGATAAATCGAAATAGAGTCATATAAGAGCATCGACAACTTCTGTAGTTAGTGCTGATAATGTTCAGAATATGATTAGATTTGAATGTGATCGTAGTGGTTAGAATTATTTTGGAATATGTAAAGTGAAAAATGAGTCCTATTTTATTTGTGGATCTTTAGATCGTTAAAAGAAAGACTGTCTGAATTTAACTGGTTTGAAAAAAATTAGAATGTAAAACCTGTTGTTACATCTACGAGAGGTAGACGACCAGAAAATTGTGGCACAACTAGAGTTAGTAGGAGTGGAACAAAAGACACAGTGGTTCGATTTAAAGCTTGAGCTTTCGTCAGATTTTATGTGATCCAATTGTGCGAGGATGCCTCAACTCCTGATGTTATTGCTGGTACCTTTTCTATCTTTGATGTTACAATATATGTATTATTTGACTCTGGGTTGAGACATTTGTATTTATGACTATGTTGGTAACAAAAAAGAGTTTACCGATTGAGTTAACTACTATTTGACCTGATTTGCAAACCATGTCCATTGAAAATTCAGGGTTATGATTTCCTGCTAATTTGATGGTACTATCTTTTAACAAATTTGACATAATTTTGGGAATGGATTGGTTTACTATTCAAGATGTTATAGCGAAATATTGATATAAACACATTGATTTGAGATGTCAGAATTGTGAATTGATTTCTATTGAATCTACTAAGACTGATTATGTTTTGAATATGATTTTAGCGATATCTACAAAAAAAATTATTCGATAATGCTGTAATGCATTTTTAGCTTATATCCTAGATTCTAGAGTATCTGAAATGAAATTTGATCAATTATCGACAGTTTGCGAGTTTACGTATGTTTTTCGTGAGGAATTTTTGGGTTTATCGTCCGAGCGAGAAGTCGAGGTTGCAATAAAATTAGTATTAGGGACTACTCCAATTTTGATCGCTCTATACATAATGGCTTTAACATAATTAAAAGAATTAAAATCTCAGTTGCAAGAATTAATTGACAAAAGGTTTTATCTGACTAAGTGTATCACCTTGAGGTGCACCTATTTTGTTTGTGAAGAAGAAAGATGAGTTGATGTGATTGTATATAGATTATTGGTAGTTGAATAAGTAACAACAAAGAGTAAATATTCGTTACTTTGTTGATGGTATTCAACGAAGGCAAGTGCACCTATCGAACAGTAATATAGTTATGGTGAGACCGGAAATATTGTATCCACAAGGACTAAAAGTACTAGTAATTACTATCTTTTTTATTATCTAGCCTAAGAATTGAAGGGATGTTTTTAAACTAAAATTAAATATCTAATTAACTAAGAACGCGACATAAATAAAAGTTGGAAAATACTTTTTTGGAAAACCGATGGATAAGACAATACCCAAGGAATAATCCACCTAGAATTCACTTATTATTTATGAATTAGACAATTTATTCACTTGACTTAATCTGTAGAAATCCCTAGCTTATGTTAATATCTCTTTCGAGACTAAAAACAACTGACTCTAGGTTAATTAATCGAAATCTCTTTCTAATTAAAACCCCTATTGTCGTATTAACTCGATCTATGGATTCCCTTATGAGATTTGACTCTAATCCGACAGATTTATGTCGTCCTATCTTTAGGATTGCATGCAACTCCGCTTAATTATGGAAGATCTACTCTTAAATAGGGGACTTTTGCTCCACTGATTAAGCACATCAAAACCTGAATTAATATCCTGAAATATTAAAGCAATGATTAAAACTTATAATTAAGAATAAGAATAAATATTTATCATATAATTCAAAAGATAATAAGATTCGTCTTAGGGTTCATCTTCCCTAAGTATGTAGGGATTTTAGTTCATAACAATGGGGGAAAACATTTAGTTCATAACAATGGGGGAAAATATCTCAAAATTGGGAAAATAACAAAACATAAAGAAACCCAAAAACTTCGGTAGAGATTGAATGGAGATATTCAGTCTTGAAGTAAATCCTGCTTCCGAGTTCATTCCAATTGCTATCTTCGAGTATTTTCTACCTTCTATTCTCCATCTCCCTTTGATCCTCTTCTCGTGTGTTTAAATAGACTTTGGAATGTCCAAAATAGCCCAAAATTAACCTTTTTCGAGTAGAATTAAAATAGGTTTCGACAGGGACAGGGCCGTGTGGAACGTCAGTGTGATGGTGCTTAGGGCATGTGTAATTCTGACATGGTTTTAAGTCGACACGGCCATGATAAACGGGCGTGTGGCCTACCCGTGTGTCTCACATTGGGCGTGTGGATTACCTGTGTGGAAGTGTCTAGGTCGTGTAAAGCACTGAAATAAACCCATTTTGTCTGTTTTTGGCCTTTTCTTGCACTTTTTGCTTTCCTATACTCATTTGGATATAAAATATGAAATTAAAGGATTAGGAGCATCAAATCCACTAAATCTTATGATAAATCATCCAAAAATATGCCATGCATGGGATTAAAATATGTTACTTTTGATGTTTAACACTTGTATTGAAGATTTATTGGATCAGATGAAAGGTGTTACAGTGTTCTTGAAGATAAATCTCCTGGTTATTATCAGTTGTAAGTTAAGGATGTAGATGTGTTGAAAACAACATTCAGAATCTATTACGAACATTATGAGTTTCTAGTTCTACCTTTAGGATTGACTAATGCTTCTGCAACATTTACAGATCTGAAGAATCGAGTTTTTCAACCACATTTTGATAGGTTTGTTGTTATTTTATTGATGATATGTTGATCTTTATAAAACTGATTCAGAACAAACTCAGTATTTAAGAATCTGTATTACAAATGATTTATTAAGAATTTCTCATGATGCTATTACAGGAAAACATTAAATTTGTTTGGTTAGATAAGTACTAGTAGAGTCTTGACTAGTTGAAAAATTTATTGAGAGAAGCTTCGATACTGATTTAGTCTAAGTCCAAGAAGGAATTCATTATTTATAGTAATGCTTCACTCAGATGATCGTAAGTTATACTGGTTCAAATATTACAAAATTAAGAGTTAGACAGTTAATTCTTCAGAAAATTTGTAAGATGCAAAGAAAAGATTAGCTGAAATGGAATAGATATAAAATGATTAGATCGCTAATTCTAGTATGGATTGTGATAATAGTTTATATTTCCAAAATCGAAAATGTATGCTGAACAATTCTAAGATTATACGAGACATCTCACATGATGTTCCTAAAGGTGTGTATTTGATTTAAACATGGTAGCAACAAAATGTGTAATGACTTGGAATAGAGTTACTAGTGATCGAGAATAAGACATCAAATTTCAAAGTTGTATCGAGATGTTTGGTATGTCAACAGGTCAAAGATGAATATTAAGTTCTATCTGAATTATTACGGTCTGTTATAATTTCTAATTGGTTATGAAGATGAGTCACGATGGATTCCATATCTGGGCTATCTTTGACGCTGAAAAAGGGAGAATCGATCCGGGCTATTACTGTTAGACTAGTAAGATTGGCTCATTTTGTTCCAGTTAGAATAGGTTACTCACTTGAAAAGCTAGTTGAGTTGTATGTATCCGAAATTCATGAAGCTATGGTGCAGACAAACATATAGCCAGAACGAGTAATTCAGATCTAGGAGAACATATTGCAGTGTTATATCACCTAGTCCAATTGCGCGAGAACAAGCTAGTTGGGACAAATTTAACTTGGAAAATTGAAGAATCTATGTGAACACAGTAATCAAAACTATTATAAGGTATGAAATTTCGACGACGAAATTTTCTTAGGGGGAGAGTTGTAACAACCCATTTTTTAGTGGTGTCGAAAATAGTGGTTTTGGAACCACAAATTAGACGAGTAAGTTCGTAAATATTGTTACTTAATATTTACGAGTCAAATGTAGAAATATATTGAATGTTGATTTGATTATTTTTTCTAAGTGAACAAATAGTTAAGTACAAGTGGTTTGCCCTTAAAGTCAAGTGGTTTTAGAAAATGAGGTTTTGAGATCTCATTTCTGTAAACCAAATCAGTAAATATTTTTATTAAATATTTATGGAGTTATAGATGTATTCAAATTTGGTTTAGAAATTTTAACGTTTTGATAGTAAATTTAGTAAAAAGAACTAAATCATAAAAGTCGCATAAGTTAATCACTATTAATTTATATGTGTTAAATGGGTTTAAATAACTTCTTGGATGGTTTTATTTGGAAAATAAGCCATATTAATTTATGTTGGAAGGTTTATTAATGGTTTAATTAGAAAAATTATATATTATATTATAAGTTAATAATGTAAAAAAGTAACTAAAACAAAAACAACACAAATGGCTATTTCATTATTTTTATTCACTTTCTTCAACCTTCCTTCACCGAAAGCCATGGTTGAAGAAAACCAAAGTTTCGGCCATGCTTAAAATCAATTGCATGTTATGTATTTTATCTCATTTTTGATGATTTTTATATTTTTGAGATCATTGTAGCTTAATCTAGCGAACCTGAAAACTAATTCATAAAACTGTTAAATGCTTTGAATTATGCTATTGATGAATTGATAATGTTTTTTAATTTTTATGATAGATTTATATGACACTTAAATACGACAATTTTGTAAAGTGATTTTGGTTAAGTTTTAAGTTGAATGACTAAAATGCTAAAATAGTAAAGTTATATGAAATTCTTGTAAAAATATGATGAATATGGGCTGTTTGGGAATTATAGAAAATTCGGCTGGCCTTGTTTGGATTAATTTATGATTGAATTGAAAGTTTCACGTTTAGGGATTAAATTGAATAAAAACTAAAAAGTTTAGGGTAAAAGTGTAAAATATCGATTAAGGGTCAAATATTTGAATTTCGTTATTTTATTATATTTGAATTTGTCAATTGAATAAAATTATTATATTTAGATCAAGAAATTGATCATTCGATTGGTAATCGTGGGAAGGAAAAAGTTATCGAGTAGTTATCGTCGAGATGTCGGTAATTATGGTATTTTGGTAAGTTCGTAAATTGGTTTAACTAATCAGTTGTTTTGTGATTTAATAATTATCTATATATGTTATGATTGAGTTCATTTGTTTGATAATTGATAATTGATAAGTGATGAATTGGATTAATTGATATATAGTAGTTAATGAAATGATTTGGATTACCATGTAAGCTAAGTTAATGATTATGATCATAAATGAAAACTATATGGTTATGTTCTTGTAATGGTACGATATGAAGAAAGTTAAACAATTTGGAATGTATATTGGCCCATATGAACCTTGTGAATGCTTAGGATACAAATGACATGTTATTAGGGTTTTTACAATTCGGGTGCTAGTCTTGGATGTCCTACAAATGGATGAGGTCTTGCATTTGTTGTAGATTCTCTATAGCTTGTGTGAGCAGCATTGTGTAGCTTAATATCCCAACCCACAACTCGTGTGAGCAGACCCATTTCACAGCTCGTGTGAGCAATTACAGATACAATAATAGGTACACTTTGTGTGAGCATTGTTCCCCCGTATTTGACGTTATTTCATTTGGTTCATTGAGTGTTAAATGTATAAAATGAAATGGAATTTAAGAAATGGTTATATGAAATTAGACATTGAATGGAGAAAGTTATATGAATTCTTGAAATGAAATGTGATATACAAAATAATTATGTGTTAAATGTGTAAATGAAATGGTAAAATGAAATTTTTAGATGGAATGGTTATCTGTATGATTATATGAAATGATTACATGAAATGGTAATATGAAATGTTTAGATGGAATAGTTATACGTAATGATTATATGAAATGATTACATGAAATGGTTATATGAATTGATTATGTGGAAATAGATATATGAAATGATTATATGAAGTGTCTATATGAAATATTTATATGGATATGGACATATGAAAAGAGACATTTGAAATGAATACTTGAAATGAAGATGTGAAATTTTAAATGAATATGTGATGGTTGGTTTAGGTACCAAATGTGTTTTTCATGTATATGTTTGATAACATGTTAAAGTTTTATATTTTATATACGAACTTACTAACCTTGTGAGCCTTGTGATGTGTATAGGTAATTAATGAACTCATGACCATGATATTGAATCATCTTGTAAAATGTTTAAAATTACATCCTTTACGGTAAGTGAAAATTTAAGTTTATTATAAACTTACTAAGCTTGACGTAAGATTACCTTGTGTTGGTTTTTCTTCCTTGTAGATCGTTGGGTTCGAGCTATCAATTGAATTGCTTTTAGGGAATCACACTACCCGCAACTTATTAAGTAACTAATTATTTATTTGATCTGGTTATAAGTGACATGTAAATAGGGTTTTGGTATATATATATGTTATAAGCGTTATAGATATGTTTTGTGTTTATTGATGTGAATCTTAATTAGTTTTTTTTTGGTTGATTGTGGTGTGTGATAGCAATGGTATGTTTATATAAGTTTTTTTGACCATTTACTATATGCCTTATGAAAGTGGTTTGATGTTTGGTTCATTGGATATGAATGAAAATAGATGTATAGATATGTTTGATTGGTTTATAATGTAAGAAAATATGTATATTGAATGTGAATTTGGATTAATGTTTGATTTGTGGTGCCATTGTGGGCATATTGGTTAGAAACTTAGGTTGTATGTTTGTGGTATGTTTTGGGCATGTTTAGATGTGTTTTGAATAGGTGAAAAGGGTTGGATATGGTTTAGTTTGGTTCTTAAGAAATGGTGCATGAAATTGTTTGTTTTGGATTTCATTTTAGATGTACATGGCCTAGGACACGGATTACCACACGGCCTCCTTACACGATCATGTGTCGTATTGATTTTTAGGTGCAAGTTTTTCCACATGGTATCAGGCTGTTACATGGTTTGGAGATACGATCATGTGATCCTATTTTGATTTGCTCACGAATTGGCACACGGTCTACGACACGACTGTGTGATTGTTTTTTTGAACTGTACACGGTTTGGCCAAATGGCATGTATCTGAGCCACATGGCTTGGGCTCTATCACATTGCCTAGCCGCACGGCCGTATGACCCTTGTTTTCAAATTTTTAAAATTTTTTCATATTTTTCTGTTTTGTTTTAGATTAGTCCCTGATTGTCTTCAAACTATTTTCTTAAGATCATGTAGACTCGTTTTAAGGTCATTTAGTACGAATGATATGATTAATGATTGGATATTGATTTATGATAATACTTTAGAATGACATTTTTTATGTATTAATTACATATTTATTTTGTATATGATCCTACTAATTTGAGCTATTTATGATTTTTTATCTTGTAGGGACTAAATTGAAGGTAAAAATAAAATTTAGGGGCAAAAAGCATGAATTTAAAAATAAAATGGGCCAACGTGCGAAGTAGGAAGGAAGTGGTGCCAAAAATGAGAAGTGTGGAAGACTTGGGGGAAAAAGTGCAAAGAAGAGATTTTATAAACACAAGACTCTATTTAATTTTTAATTATATTAGGATAATTGTTAAAAATTATTATTTAGATTTAATTTTAGCTTTTATCCTCATTTATCTTTAATTATCTTTATTTATTTGTATTTATCTTTTAAAATTTAATTAGGAATAGACTAGGATTCCTAGTACTATAAATAGGGGGTGGAGTGACACAAATTTCACTCATATTTTTTGTAAACACTCCCTCTCCCAAAAAGCTAGCCTTATTCCCTTTCATATTATTCAATAAAAATTCCATTATCGTTACATTTATTTCTTTTTCCCCAAAAATCATGAGCCATTAAACTTTTCTAGCCAAAGGTTGTCGAAATTCCCCAAAAAGGGTTCATGAGGCTTAGAACCTGCACTTAGCCTTCTCAACGAGTATTCATCATTTCTCCGCACTATAGGACTAACGCTTCCGTCCGTATCCCTTCAAAAGTGATCTGTTCATCTTGTGCAAAGGCGGTTGCTTTGTATGTTTTGGGAAGGTTGTGCAGTTGGTTCGTTAGCTTATTGCGTCAGTGGTTGTCGAGCCCAATAGACAAAATGGCGTGGCATTCACCATTGAGAAGTGATGATCTAGTGTAAGATGGTCCCACAAAAGCGACGGTTGGCTAGAGTCAAGTTCCTCTAAATCGTAAGTCTAAAATCTAAGTGGAGCTGGTGGTCGTAGGCATCCTCTTCACTATAACTGGCTTATTCTGTTCGAGAAGGATCACCTAAAAGTCGAGGATTGAACCCAAGGAGGATCGATACAATCGGAGGCTGGAATCTCTCCATAAAAAACTCTCTTTCCTCAATTCTGTTTATCTTTACAATTTTAAGTTTAATTTTCACAATTTTAATTCAATCAAACTTTTAATTCTATTTTTTATTTTTTATTCCTAAGTACACAGGTTTTCTTGGGCACGACTTTGTCCGGGATCTCGAGGAACAGAAACTTGTGCAAATCCAGTCCCTGGGGATTTGGCCCTACTTCCCTTATACTATTCTTTTCATTATTTTATAGGGATAGAATATTTTTGGTGCTCTCAACGACGCATCAATTTATGATATTTAAAATTGATTTCTGTATTATTTTTAGTTATTATCGAATTTGTTGATCATCGTGGTGTGTCATTGAAAGCACAAAAAATAACCCATCCCTAAGGAATAACGAAAAAAATAGTATAAGGGAAGTAGGGTCAAATCTACAGGGACTAAATTCCTACAACTTCTTATTTCTCAAAATCTTAGGTGCAGTCATGCCCAATAAAAATAGCTGACCTGAGAAAAAAATAGAATTAAAAATGTGGATGATTCAAAATTAAAAAAAATTAAAATTGCAATTGTAAAAAGAAACGGGTTTTTCGATTTGAGGGATTCCAGCCTCCGGTTATCTTGATCTTCCTTTGGTTCAATCATAGGTTTTTAAGCGATCCTTCTCATGACCAAATAAGCCAGTTATAGTGGAAGAGGACACTTTCGACCACCAACTCCACTTAAGTTTTAGCCTTACGATTTAGAGGAACCTGGCTTTAGCCAACTATCACTTTTGTGGGACCTTCTTACACTAGATCATCGTTTCTTAAAGGCGAATGCCACGCCATTTCGTTTCTTGGGCTCGACAACCTCTAACGCAGTAAATTAACAAACCGATTGTGCAACCTTCCTAAAACATACAAAGCGGCCACCTTTCCACAAGATGAAAATATTACTTTTGGAAGGACATGGACGGAAGCGTTAGTCTCGTAATGTGGAGAAATGATGAATACCCTTTGAGAAGGGTTAAGTGCGGGTTCTAAGCATCATGAACTTTTTTGGAGGAGTCTTGATAACCTTTGGCTAGATGAGTTTAGTGGCTCATGCTTTTTGGAAAAAAAAAACACAAGTTTAATGGAATTGAATTTTATTGGAAAATAAAAGGAACAAAAAGGCCAAGAGCCTTAGGGGAAGGAGTTTTTTTACAGAAGTGATAGTGCATATTCATGTCACCCCATCCTCTATTTATAATACACAAAACCCTAGTTTATTCATATTTAAACTCTAGATGATAATGTTTAAAACATATGATTTGAAATAAATCTAAACAATATCATAATAATCCTAACAATAATCCTAAAAATAAAATTTAAATTTAAATAAAGTTTTATGTTGATAAATCTCTTCTTTGAAATTTTGCCCCAAGTCTTTTGTACTTTGTATTTTCGACACCATTTCTTCCCTATTTCGCATGCTGACCCATTTTGCCTTTAAATTCACGCTTTTTGCCCTCAAATTTCCTTTTGCCGTCAATTTAGTCCCTACAAGATAAAATATCATAAATAGCCCAAATTAGTAGGATCGTACTCAAAATATATATGTGATTAACACATAAAAGTATGTCATTTTAGAATATTATCATATTCCTCCTACTTAGCCCATGCTTGCCCTCAAGTATGGTTCCTATCTTACTGGGTAATTTGGATTTTACCATTAAAGAAGTATCACTTCAAAGTTTTATAAAAATTAGGCATAATGCATATGAAAACGAAGAGAACCTTTAACTTGTTTTAAGTAAAACCGAAAAGTACTCTAACTTAAACACACAAAAATTAAATCGACTTGGATTATTTCATGAAAGCTAGGTAATTTACTAAACTTACTAAGACACCCTAATTGTTCCACCCTTAGTCCCCAAATGTAATTTTCTTTTTTCCTTCGTTTTATTTATTTATTTATATTTATTTATTATTTTTTAATGCTTAAAAATGTATCAACCCTTTTAACGTGAAGTGGAACGACAATTAAGTACCCCACCCTGATTATTCAGCCCAACACCTAATTTATTATATTTTATATATTTTTTGGTTTAAGAATATTTTGGTGATTTGGACGCGAAGTAGAATGACACTCTTAATGTTTTTTGTAATTTTATTTAATTACTGTGGCAATTCATATTTATAGTAACTACCGAGAAAATGACATCAAAGGATACCAAGATACAGATTTTTAGCCTAGAAACGAGTCCCACATAAAAAAAAAATTATTTTTGATTATATAGCAATCAGTAAGCTAAATCACAAGAAGTCCGAAGATGAAAAAAAAAAAAAAGTACTACTAGTATTTAATTGATTGATGAAAGAATAAATCATCAAATCACAAAAATGAAAGAATTACTATAACAATTACATTGAATTCCCGTAGGGGGAACTATTACAACATGAAAGAAGAAGACGCGGAAAAATTGGTAAAATCAAATCTCATCAGTTTCATTGTTAGGAAAGAAGGAAACTGGTGGTTATGCCTTATCTGATTTCTTGTCAGATAATGCAATGGTGAACTTGTAATGGATTTTATGCTTGTAAGGCTTCTCAGGGGTAATAATTTGGGAAGGGAAATTGGGGTGATTCACTGCATCTGGAAACCCTTGAGTCTGCAAACACAGTCCCGCATGAGGTTTATATATAACCCCACCTTTTCCCTTCACGTTATTGATCTGGCTTCCGGAGTTGAACTGCACGGCCGGTTGATTGGTATACAGTTTCATAACTCTCCCCGACTTCTCATCCTTCACTACTGCTGTTTTCTTCATCTTGATGTGGTCGTTAGGACCGTCTATGACGTAGTTTATGTCGTAACCTTTCTGGAGTTCCTTGATTCCGCTCCCGATGGTTCTCAACTCGAGGAAATCGTATGGAGTGCCTTGTACAGGTTGAAGGGCGCCTGTGGGGATGAGTTCTTCATTAACGGGAGTGTATTGGGGGGCGTAAATCCGAAGTTTATGGGACAAGATATCGCCACTGTCATGGTTACCAAGGTTCCAATAGATATGCGTTGCTAGATTCACAGGGGTAGGCTTGTCTAAAGACTTAGCTTTCAACTGCACTCTCAACCGGTTATCGGAACGAAGGAGGTACCGGACGGTGACTTTGATTTCGCCAGGAAATCCTATTACCAGAAACCAAATATATTAGTGGATGATCATATTTGGAATGAAGATGCTTGGTTTGCTAACCTTCGTCACCATCCTTGCTATGATAAGCAAAGACTATGGTGGGATCTTCAGCATCTTTCTCAATCTTCTTCATTTCCCAGATAACATCAGAGAATCCTTTAGGGCCACCTAATGTTTTCCATTGAATTGCAACACGAAGTATCAGAAGAGCAAGGAATTTTAGAAAGCTAAGAGATTTATTCAACTTTACCGTTAAGTGTGTTTTTCCCATCATTAGCCGGTAGTGTAAATTGAGCTCCATTTAATGGTAATTTTGCGCCTGCGATTCGATTTGCTACCCGCCCCAGAACTGAACCAAAGTAATTAGCATCGCTCTGCAAATTAGAAAAGAAAATCACGATTCTTACAAGCCTGCAGGTCACTACTATTCAATGCATAATCAAGCCAATGTATTAAAAGAAAATGTCCTGACGTCACAGTCATTTATAATATTTAAAGAATCAAAGCTGATAAAAAACCGAAACCCAGGTCTTGATTTGGATTAGATTCTTCAAACATATTATTATTATTATCATATTGGACAACAATCTATCAGTAACATTTTTTCCTTTAATTTATCGGACAGAGAAAGATACTGAGAAAAACTCAGTGATTCCCTATGTCTCCATTGACAAAAACCAAAGCAAAATCAAGACAGAATCATGGAAATAAAAGATGCAAAACTCTGAAGAAACAGGAAACAAAACTCACCATATACTCTTTCACATCATCATATCCAAGAACAATATCACCTGGTTTCCCTGAAAAATAGCAGAAAGACCAAAAATATGATAGAAGAAATCAACCCAGAGACAAGGAAATCGAAACCAAACCAGACAAAAGGAACCAACCATCTTTGTCTGGAAGAATAATCGAGATAACGGATGCACCCCAGTTGGTGAACTTAACAGACATGTTCCCATTCTTCAGCTCATATATTCCGACTTCATGTTTTGACTTGTCATCTTTTGATTTGTCGTCTTTTGATTTGTCATCTTTTGATTTGTCATCTTTTGATTTTTCGCCATTGACGAAAGCAAAAGAAACCACAAGAAGCAAAAATAACAAGAAAGAAAGCTTATTCATGTTCTCAGAGAATTAAAGGATGGTGATTCACCGATAATTTGCTGAGGAATTTATAGAAATATAAAAGAGAGAACACCGACACATGATGTCCATGAAACCAAAAATAGGAAACGGAAGAATGGGTGACATATACTTGGATGTAGTTCTCAAATTCTTTCGTTGTTTTTAGATGAGGCTTTGTGGTTTCCTAGATTTTGACTCGGTGAAATGACCAGTTTTCAAGCCATCTTTAATTTAATGGCTTAATACCTCTTTTGACCCTATACTATAGTTGGATTATTACTTTAGTATCTATACTATTAATAACTTCTATACAGCCCACTAGCCCAACCCGATTTTCTGTTAAAAATATATTAAATCAACCAATGACACATTCTCATGACTAAATGACCAAAAAAGGCTCATATCTAAAAAAAATTACGGAAATGGGCCGTTTAATTTGTTTAAAAAATACTGGAAAGGGTTGATTTCCTTAAAACACGCTGAGCTGACGTCCCTTCCAGGGGAAAAGCAGAAAAGTGTGTCCAGCTCAGCACTTTTATCCCCGATGACCAGTAAAACATGCCTGCATCAGGCGCGCTTTTGCCCGTGTTTTCCTAGTGCCAATTAGGGTTTAAGGTTTTTTTTAATTTGTAAATGTTTAGGTTTAAGGTTTTATTTAATTTTTTGGGTTTAGGGAATTTGAAAAAATAATTTGTACAGGATGGGTTTTGAAAAAATAATTTTGGGGGGATGGGTTTTGAAGAAATAATTTTGACGAGATGGGTTGAGTTCTGTAGAGAAAAAAAGGCTCTCAATAGTATGCACAGTTAACAAAATTATTGAAAACGCTTTCAACTCTATGCCCTTTTCAGTACTGCTGCTCTTGAAAAAAATAAATTTAAGGAGATGGTCCTAAAAAAATTTCCTGGGATTCCCGGGATAAGGTTTTTCCCAAATAGTGAGGGGTTGAGGTTTGTAGAGGAAAAACGCTCTAAATAGGATGCACTGTCAGCAAAAGTATTCAAAATGCTTTCAATTGGACACCCTTTTCAATATTGCTTTTGATAGTGCGTCTTGCTTGGAATGTTTTTCCTCTACAAATTTCAATCCCCACTATCCAAAGCATTTTACAAAAATGAGTGGGATGCTATCCCTTAGGCTATAAATAACTCATATTTTAGCCTCTGGTGGCATAAGTTGGAGCAATAGAAATTGAAAATGTTCAAAAGAATAGAAGTTGGGGTTGAAGATATAAGTTGATTTTTCATGTTAATATTTATATGAAGCATTATATTTATTGTATATTGTTTTGATTTTTTGTGTTAATTTTTCATATTTGGAATTTCTCTTGACAAATAAATTGGTTGAAAATGAATGGACAAATTAGTGTTATCATTTATTACAATGGTGAGGTCCGTGACACAAAGAACGGCGTGATTTTTTTATCGGAGAGTACAACGCGACTGATCTTTAACCAGAACATAGAGTTGGCAGAACTTTGTAAAAGAATTAGGTGAAAATCTTCAGATTTATGGCAATGAGAGTTTCGTGTATTAATTATTGATTTTGTGTTTCGGTGGATTCCGTGAGATATGACTAATTTGATATCAAAGGTACTCGGGGCATGGAGGTGATGGTACAAACACACCTCGAAAGTGGATCACCGTTTCTTGAGTTATATGTGGAATTTTCAAGACCAAATGAATGACTTTCAACTTCAACATCTCTTCCTATTCGAGAGGCGAGAACGGTTGAAAATGTCGATAGTACAACCACTTTGTTAAAAAGTTCTCATTATGATATCCTGGAATCATTAATGGGAAGACACTTATCCGTCTCAACCTTAGATTTCAATCGTGGGAGGCAGAACACTGAACCATCGGGTTTTGGTGGTAGGACAGAATACACGACCCTTGTACGACACTCAGTTAGTGGATGGGACATGCACCTAGGTGGGTTGATGTTCAACGCTTGGAATACTTATTGGAGAGTGACATCATCTTCCAGCAGTTGGCAATCAACATGTCATTTTGGATGTTTCAAAACGTACACGAGAAAAGATGCTGTACTTCGAAGTCCACTAGCGAGGGGACCTCCAACATGGCAGATGTTGGTGGATCGGAGAATGAAGATGACAATGAATTCGATGTGGATCCACCTCAGGAGCCCGGTGTTGATGGTTAATAAGTTGCATTCCTTTATAAATCGGAGCCTGTTCCAACTAAAACTAAAGACAGTGAAGGGGTGAAAATGAAAAAGAAGAAGATTCACGATTCACGGAATACTCGCCGATAGCCCACATGCATAATGTCGATCTTTCGGAAAAAGATGTGATGGAGTTTCCAGAACTACCACACAAGAGGCTTGGCCGTAGAAGTGCATCGTTTGATTCGAGTTATTTGGAAGTGGGCAAGGACTTTTCTAGTAAAGATGGTTTTCTTGCAGCATTGAAACGATATAACATAAAAAATGGGGTTAATTTCCACGTGGTTAAAATCTAAATTTGAGAAGTTCGAGGGGAAGTGTGCAATGCAAGACGACAGCTGTTAATGGGAAATTACGGCTTTTGTTAAGAAGAAAACGAGATTATGAATGATAAAAAAGTTTCCCGATTCGCATACATGTGCTGCCTCTGGTATAGTATCACTGAGTTATTAGGGTTTAAAATTATTTCAAATTAACTTAACGTACTCATTAGGTTACAAGTGTTTCACTGGATTATCCGAAGCTGGATTCAGATAAGATCACATGCCCAATACTATCGATTGTGAAAGCGGATTCGCAAGGCGTGTGTTAATTGAACTACACGCCTTCGTACCTAAGGCGTGGATAGCTAAGAAGAATGCCTTGGAGAAGATGCACAGTGGGTGGGACGCATCATACAACAAGGTATCGCTGTAGTGTCAGGTGTTGGACTCTTTGTCAGTGCCTCATGCATATGTGGCCTATACAGCGTTATAGGTGTCGTCGTTATCAGGAAATGAGATGGCCTGAGGGTGTACCACATTGAGGATGGATGACCAATAGTCAAACCTGGCATAGGACTAAGAGTAGAAAAATGTGGTGTAACATTTTATGCTAGTGTGAAAATAAAAAGGTTAGGATATTGACCAGAATAAGGCGATACTTATAGAAGGGAGTATGGTGAGGGCGGCGATGTTGAGGCCGTCGGGGCCGATTCTTGCGTGGGTGCTGATGATGGGCTCGCCTCACCACCCCTTGGATTTAAAGGGACCTACTCGTATGGGGACACCGATGCCTCGTCTTTTCCCTTAAAAAATATGACTTGCCATGGATCCTAAACCATGGCATGTAATCCGGATTGCATGTTAACTCTGGAACGAGAATTGCATTATAAGTAGGTAAAAAATCATACCGGTTAGTCCTCATGTTGATATATTGCGAGTAGAGTACTGGCCAATTCATGTCCGTTTGTCGTAATTCGATACGGTGTAGATCATCAAGGTCCTGAGGTGCCACGGGAATCGATGGTCGAAATCTAAACTGCTGCAACACTCTATCCACCTTGTGCATCTCGACGGTAATGTATACTACCAATGGGACCTTAACGTGTTAGGCGCTGGGATGTACAAAGAATTCATCAGGAATAACTGCTCGAATTGTCGAATTATTGTATGGTGTCCATTCAAACTATATGAACATGATCAAAACATTAGTTATATATATACTACTGAATACTAAATATGAAATCGACTACGTTATTTGTATATAGTTCAAAATTAAATAAATACATACATATGCTTCCGATCATTGGTCTAATAGAAGTCGTATATATTTAAGCTCGGTAGGTAATCCCATGTGACTCGGGAAAGGGTTCCATCTATTTAAATAACTTATTAGCATAATAATTTTATTTTAAATTAAATTAATAATGATAATATCTACTGAATTTTACCTTGTTTTGAGTGGGAACATATACGGGTAGTCCACTTGAGGATGTAAAAATGGAAAGCGGTACCGAGCCAATGATTGTAGTAGTAAAATGCAACCATGAATTTTGATTTTTTCTGGTTTTGTCACCCGAAACATCTCCCAGTACAATGTCGCCATCAGGATGGACCCCTAACTGAGTTCGTCAGCTCCTCTAAAATCGATAAATTTCAGCAGCCACCTTAGATGTACAAGGTTTCTTGACTTTTCCGGCATCAGAATACCCCCAATAATCTAAAGGATGTACGCCCGAGTGTATTTTTCTCTTTTCTCTTCAATAGAATCCTCCACCAGTTCCACGAAATTATTTCGTAACTAGGCCATTTCGATCTGACCTCCGTAAAACGTCTCTGGAACCACACCTACAAGATTGTAACATACGATTCCCCAATCAGTAAACTGAACAGACTCGGTGACTATTGACCCGTTCATGGGTAAACCCAACTGTAACTACACATCCTCTAAAGTGATAGTACACTCACCGCATGAAAGATGAAATGTGTGCGTCTTGGGTCTCTACCTCTCCAGCAACGCGCTTATGTGTTTTGGGTCCAACTTACACCCCCGACCTACAATGGCCACGGGCAAAAACCTAGCTTCCCTTAGGTATGTTTTGATCAATGGTGATGGAGGATCGGGTAGATTATGAATATGGCATTGGAAAATTCGATCTTCCGCTTATTTACATAAAAGTTATAAAAAAAATTAAGTTCAATTATAACTATGAAAAAAAATTTAAAAATTTAAAAATTTAAAAATTATTAAAAATTACCATTTGCAATTGATTGATGGAGATATGCTTGTTATCAAGACGAATTAGGGACCCGACCATTATAAAATATTGATTGAACACGAACAAATTTTTAGAAAAATACTATTTCTTGAAATTACTAATAAAAATAATAAAATAATAATTTAGATAAAAATAATGATTTTTAAAATTATTTTATATTAGTATTTTATATACTTTATTATTAAATTTTAAAAAAAATATTTTTATATGTAATTAATCTGATTGACCGACTTCAGTAGATTGGCATAAAATTCCATGACCACCTCCTTGACATACAGTTGCACAAAGCTTACTAACTCCAGAAAATTATTCTTCTCCAAGATCACATTGATTCATCAACCACCAAAGCTTCCCTCGTCGATGTTTTGCTCCTCAATATTTTCTTAGAAAACAACAGGTACCGATTGGTGCAGGCAATGAAGAGAAAAGTTTGATCCTTTTTTTTGAGCAATTCTTTCTGCTTTAGTCTAGGGAGTCACAGGATTCACATATCCTTTCTCCTTTTGTTTCTTCTCTTTCGGGTGAAAAGGAACATTTAACCTTTGGTGCGGGCCATTCCTAGGTAGAGCTTTTTTCTAGGGCATATTGTCATCAGACTCTAAGATTGTCTCGTGTTAGTTTGATAGATTACGTTTTGACAAGACGATTGTTGAATTAAATTGTAACATGACACCAAAAATTATAAAAATAGGAAATTTTATAGAATACGGTAGTTTGTTTTAATAAATTATATTTTTATTTTTAAATTATTAAAATTGAATTTGGATAACCATTTGTTTAGGTTGATTATGCATGCAAAATAAAATTAAAATTCCTATTTTTTAAAAATAATTTAATTAAAAAACATTTTTATTATTTTTATGACACATGTCAACATTCTATTGGCTATTAGCACAAAATCTGATAGTGTTAGTCACGTACCAATAAAAAGTAGAGTAAACTATATTAGTAGTCACCCAACTATTAATAAATTTATTCATTGGTCACTCAACTATGAAAAGTTACAAAATGGTCACTCTACTATTCAATTTTGTCTTTTTGGTCCCCCAACTATCTTGGATTTTTGGTCACCTAAAACCCAAAATATTTCAAAAATCATCGAAGGGATATATCGTCGAACCGTCGCCACCATCATGGGTTACTGCTATCATCGACTTTGATGCCATGGCCACTGCATCGATCATCTGGCCACCGCAGGTCAGACCACCATTGGCCACCATCGACTGTCTGACCACTGTCGGTTGAACCACTATTGGCCACCACTGATCAGACCACCACCAGTCACCGTCGGCTTTCATCGATCGACTCATTGCCGATCTTTTTACCAATTAGTGGGTTGGATTTGCATCATTTCAAACAATTTTAGACATGTCTCGATTCTCCAGGATTTGCCAAAAAATATGGTTACAAAAACCTTAAGTCCATTCCCAACTACATGAGTTATTCTAAAAATTAAAATTAAAATATAATCTACGTGGAAATGATAGTCCACGATCTGATTACATATTCCAAAATTTAATGAAACCTAATTTTACACCCAATCTAATTTTTAGGAATCACACTTTGGTAAAATTACTTTATCATATTTAAATAATAAAATAATAAAATATATTTATTCACATACATAATTTAAAACATGAATATAATTAATGAATGTCACATCTTGTCAAAATTAACCAAATATGAAGAAAAGAGAAATTTCGGTATATATTTATACTATAAACATAGCAAAATATGACTCAATACCAATTTTTGAAAAATATTATATAGAAAACATTTTTAGTTACAACGAAAGTTTAAAAAATTTGAAAACCAAGTCAGTTTGTGATATTTATAACAATAAAATTTTTCTGAAAAGTATCTGTACTTTGTGCGAAATGAATTTAAATCATTCTCAACTTTCAATTGAATGACCTTTTTCACTATCCTCATACTACGAATTATGTCGAGTGTGGGCTCGAGCAACATGAACCAAATACAAAACAAGATATGACATGTGTCAACATTCTATTGTTTTATGGAAGAAAAATAAAAATAAAAATTATTATTTTTAAAATATTTTAATAAAAACATTTTATTATTTTATGATACATGTCAACATTCTATTAATTGTCAGCCCAAAAGCTAACAATGTTAGTTAGGTACCAATAAAAAGTAGGGTAAAATACATTAGTAGTCACTCAAGTATTAATAAATTTCTTTATTGGTCACCCAATTATTAAAAGTTACAAATTGGTCACGCAACTATTCAAATTTGTCTTTTCTGGTCACACAACTATATTTAATTTTTGGGTGTTTCCATTTTTATGTCAG
Organism: Gossypium arboreum; assembly: GCF_025698485.1. Lineage (NCBI taxonomy): Eukaryota > Viridiplantae > Streptophyta > Magnoliopsida > Malvales > Malvaceae > Gossypium > Gossypium arboreum. The sequence continues at coordinate 6,382,032 of NC_069078.1, read as the reverse complement.
CAGCTGGTGACCAATAAAGATAAAATTGAATAGTTGAGTGACTAAAAAAGAAATTTACTAATAGTTGGGTGACCATTTTGTAACTTTTCATAATTAGGTGATCAAAAAGCAGTTAAGGATATCCTATGAGGGAAACACACTTATGACAAGGCCATTGGACAATCGTTGATTAAGTAGCTTTTGTAATGGTATGTAATTAGAGAGAGTTCAATCACGATACTATAGTATAAAGACTTTGTGGCTAAATAAGTCTACAATTAATAGATGAAAAACTGGAACTTAATTATAAATTATTTGGTTCCTAATTATATATGTCTAATCGATCCCTCCACTAGCATGTTGAAACCATAAATGATGAAGATAGAGAAATGGGTCATATTCACAATTGAATGCATTTTTCACTAAGTATAAAAATGACTTGAGAATTAATTTTGTAACAACTCGATTTCCAGTGGCACCAGAAATTGTGGTTTTGGGACCCCATTTCTGAAAACTGAGTCTGTAATTATTAAATAAAGATATTTATGGAGTTATTACATGTAACACCCCTAATCTATCTCTATTGTCAGATTAAGATTACAGAATATTACAACAATTAACAAGATCGATAATATAGTGACACAATTCAAAGATTAATTTAAGCATCATAAATTAATAATCAATCATCATTCATATCATACATTCGAAAACGGGATTTAAATAGAGCCTACAGAACCATAAAATCAATTTAGAAACAAGTATTGACTAATTTGAAACAAAATAGAAAAATATGGTAAAAATTGAAAACATGGGTCACACGGCCATGTGACAGGGCACAGACCGTGTGGCTCAAAAATATGGTCATGTGGCCAAACCATGTAACATCCTGAATCCGTGTAACTTATGGTCACACGGTCGTGTCGCCAGGCTGTGTAACTCTTTGGGATTGTGTGGACAAACTGCACCAAAAATCAAATAGGCCACACGATCGTGTCATTTAACTGTGTGTGACACATGACCGTGTGGCAAACTATGTCACAGGTCGTGTGTGCCCAAAAGTGCCTTTTAAAATAAAAAAATTTCAACCTAATTCACTAAGGCCAAAACTCATACCATTACTAACCATTAAACCTACATAAAATGCAACAAAACTTGCCAAAACACATTATATATCACCCAACCTAAGTGCCTAACCAATATGCTACCAATGACACCGTAATGAAAAATTTAACCATTAGCATTCAATACCTTTCGTACCATAAGGTTTATATCAAAACAATTACATTGCATCATTTTTTCCCAATACTAGCATAATTCCAACCAAAGTTCATTAAGTTACCTAAACCATATATACCAATTTAACAATCCAAAACAAGACATAACCGACACATTAACCTTATTAAATCGTCCAATAATTTCTAACTAACATATGCTATAATCAACCATTTATACCAAGACTACTAATGCCAATTTATTAGCAGTTGGATTTCACCAATTAACATATCATGTATGCACCAATTCAACTAACCAACAATGTGTTAAGTTTCAAGCACACATAAGCCATCAATTAACAAACCAACCAAAATATAATTAAGGATTTACATCAATACACATATTTCATAATTCAAATGGAACAAAACATGATGAAATGATCACCAACATGCATTTACCAAAGCCCTATTTACATGCCACTTATAATTGGCAAAATAAATGATCCCGTGATTCGTAACAAGTAGTAAATATTTATAATGAAGATCAAACTTAGACTAACTATTATCACGACGAAAAGGCAAACGCACCTATCAAACAATAGTATAGTAATGGCAAGACTAGGATATCGTACCCAGGGGAACCAAAAGTACTAGTAATGACTGTCTTTTTATTATCTAGCCTAAGAATAATGGGGTTTTATTTTAATTAGCTAATTATCTAAACTAAGAATGCACAGAGAAAAGAATTGGGGAATTGCTGTGGGAAAATCAATTGACTTGAGACAATACCTAAGGAAAAATCCACCTAGACTTATTATTCTGGCTCCGAATCAGACGATTTATTCATTCAACTTGTTCTGTAGAGATCCCTAAGTTATGTTATTATCCCTATTCAAGACTAATAACGTCTAATCCCTAGATTGAATAACCGAGACTTTTCTCTAATTAACACTCTAGGGTTGTATTAACTCGATCTATGGATCCCCCTATTAGGTTTCACCCTAATCCGACAAAATCTTGTCACCCTATTTCTAGGCGCGCAATCAACTCCACTTAATTATGACAAAAGTACTCTTAAATAGGGTCTATTCCTCCTCTGAATAAGAGCATGTCTTGAATCAGTATCCTGGGATATCAAAAAAAGAATTAAGAACACATAATTAAAAACAAGTTAAATATTTATCATACGGTTCAGAAAATAATAACAAGATTCATCTTAGGTTTCATTCCCCTTAGGTATTTAGGGGTTTAGTTCATAACTAAATAAGAAAACATCTCAGAAGAATAAAGAATACAAAACATAAAGTAAACCCAAAACTCCTGAAGGGAAATTAAGGAAGATCTTCAGTCTTGATGATGAATTTGGCTTCTGAGTTGGATCAATCGGCTTTCTTGGAGTAATTCCTTACTCCCCCTTCTCCGTCTCCCTTTTTCTCCTCTTCTAAGGTGTATTTATAGGCTTTGGAATGCCTAGAAGCCCTCAAAAGTGGCCTTTTCTGAATTAGACTTAACTTGGGCTCGGCAGCGACATGCCCATGTGACACCCCCGTGTGCGTCGTGCTTTAATTCTGCCAGATTGACACAGCAGTGTGGTCTGCCCGTGTGAGGAGGTCCAAGCTGTATTGATTTCGTACTTTGGCCCATTTTCTCTGTTTTTGGCCTGTTTCTCGTTCCTTTCGCTCTCTTATGCTCTCCTAAGTGTAAAACATGAAATTAAAGTATTAGGACCATCAAATTCACCAATTCTAATGGAAAATCATCCATAAAATGCGTTAAACATGGGGGAAAAATATGTATAAATTACGGTTTATCAAATACCCCCACACTTAAGCATTTGCTTGTCCTCAAACAAAATCCTCAACTCATAATAAAAATAAATTCTTCTCAACTTATAATTTCTATCGATAATATCTCACATTAATTTATAAGTAATCATACATTGAGAATTCAACTAAAAGAACATAAAAGTTTCAAACATTCCAAGTTGAGTATTTAGTCATGCAAACTTAGGTGCTTCCCTTCTTCTAAGTAATTACCTTTGATTCAGAATATCATAGGGTTTCACATCCTCACTAAAGGTTCACTCAAATCACTCAAGGTGTTTAAGGACAATAAATGAAACACTCAATAGTCAATAATGAAAAGTCATTACCATAGGCTTGCATGAAAATCAAATCTCCACCACTATAATTTAATATGATATATCAATCAAAAGGTCTTTAGAGGGTTGTAATGAGGCTTGGTTAGGGAGTGTGGTCACAAGCTAAAAGAAAGGGTTAGAATCGAGATTGACTTGAAAAGTTGCCTTAATTAGAAAAAGAGTTAATCTTCACTTGCGTACAATAGAGTTTCTCTCTGAATATGGAATTACAGATATATATACATAGTTTTTTGTTTTTTTTTTGCTTTTGTTTTTTTTAAGAACAAGTTAAATAATATAGAACAAAACATAGCTAGGCAATCCATTTAACTCAAATCTCGACAAAAATAGGGATTAATTTAGGGGATTTCAACAATAATGGGTTAAAGGTTAATATTAAGGGTAATACAAGAAATAGTTTGTTTAGGCTCAAGGGGGTTTACTAGGGGTTAATCGTGGAGGTAGGCTTTTCATGGCATGAGTGGGTTAATCCTAAGTGCCTTAATCATTTTGATATATCAAATCAAATGGTGTCGTCTCGACATGCATAATCAAGCAAGTTCTAGAATTATGGCTTTTTTAATGTTTAGACTCGTGAATTCCAGTTCAAAGTAATACCTAGACTTGGGGAAACAACCTATAATTTTAAATTCTTAAAAATCAACTTATCATGCTTGATTTTCTAATGTCTTAAAGTTTAAACAATCAATGCATAAATCCCTATGTTTTAATTCAAGATATATCAACCAAAATCATAAGTCAATTAAAATTTATCCTAAATATGATATGAGAGCTTTTCAAGAGAACACGACAATCATTAATAAATACCCCCCACACTTAAGATGTATATTGCCCTCAATGTACAAAGATAGGTATTATAGAATAAAAATAAGATAGGGAGAGAAGTGAAACTTCTTGTCTAATGAATTCCTCGAACTAGAGTTTTGGAGAGTAATCGGTTCGAGAGTGGAGGAGGATACTCCGACGGTCGTAGAGGTTCATTAGGCCATAATTCCTGCGCCAAAAGAATAGTGGTAGCTATGGTTGTGGTTGAGCAGGACATGGCAGTCGTGGAGAACCTTTCCCGGTGGAGTTTTAGTTCTTATGTGAGGATGAGTTTAAGGGCTCTATATAACTGTGATAAAATCAGGAACTTTTTAGGGGATAGTAGGAAGCATAAGTACTCGAAAATAAATAACCGAAATTTATAATAAAATTTTAAATCTGCTAAAAAATAAAAATTAAAAAATTAAAAAATTAAAAAATAAAAGTAGTTTGGATAAAAATTAATGCAAGGGAAGTGGATTTTAGGATGGATTGGGGGTTGGGGAAATAAGAATTTGGGGAATGGTGGCCGGAATAAGGATTAGGAAGTGGAGAAGGGTTCTGAAAGGGGGAAGAAGATGAACAGTGGTTTGCTTATATAAGGGATGACCACACGGCCCAGGGCCACGCCCGTGTACTCTGAGGGTGAGCCCGTGTTTTTCGAATTTTGCGATTTAGGTCGTGCTCGGCTACTATTCCACACCCGTGTGTCTTGGGCGTGTGTGGCACACGGCCATGTCGCACGGTTGTACCTAGCTTTATTTGCTTCTCCCACGCTCGTGTGTTAGGGTACCACACCCGTTGTATTGTTGTCCACGGCTTTACGGCACGGGCGTGTCTCTAGTCAGTGTTCAAGAAACAGAATCGAGCCTTGCCCTTGGCACGCCCGTGTTTTTCCATTCCCACGCCTGTGTTAATCCTATCAAGTTCACTCACGGCCATGTCGCACGGCCATGGGGATTTATCACATCCCATTTTTTGGGGAAATCATGTCCTACTTCCATACAGCTGTATTGCACGACCGTGTCTCTTCCCCTATTTGGCCACGCCTTTAGGCACGCCCGTGTGTCTGGCCATTTGTGCTGAAAAACTTTGCAATTTAAAGATAAAGTTAATGATTCAAAGTGTTAGAAATTAAAAATAAAGAAATCAAAATATGTTAGTGCTCGAGTTGCCTCCTGAGAAGCGCTTATTTATAGTCTAAGCTCGACTTACCTCTCTAGTGAATGGTCAGGGTGGTTCGAGAAGTTTATACTCCTCATTCCTACTATCAATATCATCAAAATAGGGTTTTAATCGGGTGTTGTTTACCTTAAAAGTTCCGAACTTGGGGTGACTTACCTCCACCGTACTGAATGGAAAAATATTGAGTACCATAAAAGGGATTTCCTCATTCTGTGTCGTAGTGATAATGTGGGGATCTACGGCATCTAGTAAGACTTTATCACCAACCTTAAGTTGATGAGGAGAGGTTTCGGGCTCGTTTTGGCGTAGTTTTGATTTATCATGTGTTCTCGGTTTGTGTGCTCGCTATTCGTCTAGCTCCTCTATCTGTAGCCTTCATTCTTTATGAATGTGTCCTCTATCATTTCTGGAACATGGCTCGTGAACTTCTTTGAAGCTTAATTTCTGCAAAGTCAAATTGTCAGTTTTAATGGATTGGTGTGGACTATTACCTTCAATATTTGATGTGATGCCAGGATTACGAGCTTGAAGGATGACCGTTTCGTCTCCCACATGAAGTGTAAGCTCACCTGTGTCAACATCAATAATTGTTTTAGGAGTTGCTAAAAAGGGTCTTCCTAAAATCAAAGGGGTGTTATTATCCTCCTCTATGTCTAGAACAACGAAATCAAAGAGAAATATGAACTTATCTACTTTCACGAGTACATCTTCAATAATACCCCTAGGGAATCTTATAGTTTTATCTGCCAATTGAATGCTCATCCTAGTTTGTTTAGGTTTCCCAAGACCTAGTTGCTTAAACATTTTGCAAGGCATGACGTTAATACTAGCCCCTAAATCAGCTAATGCATGACTTATATCTAAACTACCAATTAAACAAGGAATTGTAAAACTCCCTGGATATTTCAATTTGTGGGGTAGCTTATTCTGTAGAATAGCTGAGCAGACTGCATTTAGCTCCACATGCGACGCTTCATCCAACTTCCGCTTAATTACTAAAAGCTCTTTTAAAAATTTCATTGCATTTGGCATTTGTGACAAAGCTTCAATAAACGGTAAGTTCATATGTAACTTTTTCAAAAGTTTAAGGAATTTACCGAATTGTTCGTCTGAGCGGTCTTTCCTTGTTGCGTTAGGGTATAGGACACGAGGTTTATATTCGACAGTTACTGGTTTGTTTGTATTTTGATCTACCTCATCTCTCCCTTTGCTTACCACTATTTCTTGCATTGGTTCTGGTTTAGGCTCAATGACTCCTTCGTCATCTTGAGTACTAATTGCGTTGAGGTGTTCCCTTGGGTTAGGTTCAGTATTTCTTAGTAAGCTACCCTGTGGTCATTCGGAGATTAGTTTGGATAGCTAGCCTATCTGAGTTTCGAGCCCTTGGATCGATGCTTGTTGATTTTTAAGTGCTGTCTCGGTATTTTGGAAATGGGTTTCTGATATCGAGATGAATTTAGAGAGCATCTCTTCAAGGTTCGGTTTCTTCTCTTGTTGATAAGGTAGCTGTTGAAAACCCTGAGGATTTTGTGGCTTTTGATTCCCTTGACCACCCTAGGAGAAATTTGGGTGGTTTCTCCAACCTGCATTATAAGTATTACTGTATAGGTTATTTTGAGATCTAAAGTTATTATTACCCATATAGTTGACTTGTTCTTCTTCAGTTGTAGGATTGAAGGATTGGTATTCTGTATGCACACCTCCTCCGCTTGAGTCACACCTCATTACTGGATGTACCTGCATAGAACCAAGTAAACCATCAATCTTTTTATTGAGAAGTTCTACCTGATTTGACAGCATATGAACTGAGTCGACGTTATAAACGCCGATTGTTTTTGTTGGCTTAGTCCTCATGACTTGCCACTGATAGTTATTCAGTGACATTTCTTCAATGAATTCATAAGCCTGTTCAGGTGTTTTGTTGTTGATGGTTCCGCCAGCAGCTGTGTCAACCATTTGCCGAGTTGAGGGATTTAGACCATTGTGGAATGTTTGTACTTGTAGCCAAAGCGGTAACCCATGGTGAGGGCACCTTCTCAGTAAGTCCTTGTATCTCTTCCATGCATCGTAAAGTGTTTCTAAATCCATCTGCACAAAAGAAGAGATATCATTACGTAATTTAGCCGTTTTAGCCGGTGAAAAATATTTTAGTAAAAATTTCTCGGTCATTTGTTCCCAAGTAGTAATTGACCCTCATGGTAATAAGTTTAACCACTGTTTAGCTTTGTTCCTTAATGAAAAAGGAAATAACCGAAGACGTATGACATCATCAGAAACGCCATTGATTTTAAATGTACCGCAAAATTCCAGAAAGTTTGCTAAGTGAGCGTTGGGATCTTCATCTTGCAAACCATCAAACTGAACAAACTGCTTTATCATCTGAATAGTGTTAGGTTTTAATTCAAAAGAATTTGCAGCTACAGCAGGTCTAACTATGCTAGATTCAGTTCCTGTTACAGAAGGTTTAGCATAATCATACATAGTGCGTGGAGCATGATTTTGATTAGCTGCAATTGCATAAGGTAGCTGATTGCCTTGGTTTTCAGCCATCTTGTCGGTTGGAGGTTGAGTATCATCTTCTTACTCGTTCTTTATGTATCTTAAGCTGCGCCTTATTTCTCTTTGGTTTCTATGAACTGTACGATCGATTTCTTCATCAAAAAGTAATGGTCCCGACTGGTTTCTTCTAGTCATAAACTATAAAAACCTGCCAAGAGAAAGAATAAGTAAATTAATAAATAATAATAAAAATAAAATTAAATTAAATTGCAAGAAAAATAAATGACTAAAGTAATAAAATTTAGCATTCCTAATATTTTAGTTCCCAGGCAACGGCGCTAAAAACTTGATCGCGTGATTCGTAACAAGTAATAAATATTTATAATGAAGATCAAACCTAGACTAACTATTATCACGATGAAAAGGCAAGCGCACCTATCGAACAATAGTATAGTAATGGCAAGAGCGGGATATCGTACCCAAGGGAACCAAGAGTACTAGTAATGACTGTCTTTTTATTATCTAGCCTAAGAATAATGGGGTTTTGTTTTAATTAACTAGTTATCTAAACTAAGAACGCATAGAGAAAAGAATTGGGGAATTGCTTTGGGAAAATCGATTGACTTGAGACAATACCTAAGGAAAAATCCACCTAGACTTTACTTATTATTCTGGCTCCGAATCGGACGATTTATTCATTCAACTTGTTCCGTAGAGATCCCTAAGTTATGTTATTATCCCTATTCAAGACTAATAAAGTCTAATCCCTAGATTGAATAACCGAGACTTTTCTCTAATTAACATTCTAGGGTTGCATTAACTCGATCTATGGATCCCCTTATTAGGTTTCACCTTAATCCGACAAAATCTTGTCACCCTATTTCTAGGCGCGCAATCAACTCCGCTTAATTATGACAAAAGTACTCATAGACAGGGTCTATTCCTCTTCTGAATAAAAGCATGTCTTGAATCAGTATCCTGGGATATCAAAACAAGAATTAAGAACACATAATTAAGAGCAAGTTAAATATTTATCATACGATTCAGAAAATAATAACAAGATTCATCTGAGGTTTCATTCCCCTTAGGTATTTAGGGTTTTAGTTCATAACTAAATAAGAAAACATCTCAGAAGAATAAAGAATACAAAACATAAAGAAAACCCAAAACTCCTGAAGGGAAATTGAGGAGAGATCTTCAGTCTTGATGTTAAATCCGGCTTCTGAGATGGATCAATCAGCTTTCTTGGAGTAATTCCTTACTCCCCCTTCTCCGTCTCCCTTTTTCTCCTCTTCTAAGGTGTATTTATAGGCTTTGGAATGCTTAGAAGCCCTCAAAAGTGGCATTTTCTGAATTGGACTTAACTTGGGCTTGGCAGGGACACGTCCGTGTACATCGTGCTCCAATTTTGTCAGATTGACACGGCCGTGTAGTCTGCCCGTGTGAGGAGGTCCAAGCCGTGTTGATTTTGTGCTTTGGCCCATTTTCTCCATTTTTGGCCCGTTTCTCATTCATTTCGCTTTCCTATGCTCTCCTAAGTGTAAAACATGAAATTAAAGCATTAGGAGCATCGAATTTACCAATTCTAATGGAAAATCATCCATAAAATGCGTTAAACATGGGGGAAAAATATGTATAAATTATGGTTTATCAATAAACGTATAACTACCGAAAGAGTTGACGGATAATGTGATCCCCAAAAGCGATCCAACCAACAGCTTTTATTTGACAATCTACTAAGAAGAAAAACCAAATAGAGTAAGCTTAAGTAAAACTTAGCAAGCCTGTATTAAACTTAAACTTATCGTAATGTTGTAACTAAAGCATTCTGCAATTAATTTTATAAACAGGGTCATGGGTCCATTTATTTCCTATACACACCACAAATCTCACAAGGTTAGTGAGTTCACATATACGAAACATATAACTTTATCATGTCATAAACATTACATGAAAACACAATTAAAACTCATTTCAACTATCACATATATTTAACAACTCACATTTAACTTCAAATATCTATATCCAATGTTCCATTTCATATATCTATTTCCATATAACCAATTCATATAACCATTCCATATATTTATTTCCATATAACTAATTCATATATAATTTTTTTCACCTAATGAACCAAATGAAATAACGTTTGATATGGAGCGATGCTCACACAAGCTGTACCTATAAATGCTTACACAAGCTGTAAAATGGGTCTGGTCACACGAGCTATGGGTAGGAATGTTAGGATACATGATGCTGCTCACACGATCTGTGGAGAATTCGTAAAAAATGCAGGATTTCAACCATTAGTAGGACATCCAAGACTAGTACCCAAAATGGTAAATAACCTTAATGACATGTCATTTGTATCCTAAGCATTCACAAGGTTCATATAGGCTGTGATTCACATCCATATCATATAATTAGTTAAACATTTCTTTGTCACATGAATTCAATTATATAATTTCTCCATTTTCAATCATGACCCTTAATTAAAATTTCATTTCAATTTGATCCATTTCTACAACTTAATATTTACTAAGCAAGCAAATCTAAAAACAATATACTTAGATATTTAATAATTCACAAAAAAAAATGATTCATTTATTATACAGACTTACCTAATCCATAAATGGCAACGAACACAACACCGATGATTACATCACTAACTTTCCTTTTCGGTGATTATTGTTCGGTTGACTTATTTCTTGATCTAAATATAATAATTTAATTCAATTATCTAATCCAATTACTTAAAATACTTAAATTCACATATCTGAACCTTAATCAACATTTTACACTTTACCCTAAACTTTCACCTTTTATTCAATTTAGTCCCTAAACTCGAAACTTTTAATTCAATCACAATTTAACCCAAAAAAGACTAGAAAAATTTTCAATAATTCCCCTATAACCCATATTCATCATATTTTTACAAAAATTTCATGTAACTTTACTATTTTAGCAATTAAGTCCTTAAACTTTAAAATTAACTAAAATCACTTTACAAAATAATCCTATTCAACTATCAAGATTAATAATCTACCATCAAACTTAAAAAAATAAAAAAAATTCATCATGACATAATTCAAAACATTTAACATTTTTACGAATTAGTTCTTGAGTTAGCTAGATTAAGCTACAACAATCTCAAAAACATAAAAATTACTAAAAACAGGTTAAAAACACATACTATGCAATTGAATTAACATTGGTCAAAGCTTTGGTGTTCTTCAAAAATGGTTTTTTGGTGAAGAAAGGTTGAAGAAAGTGAAAATGAAATGGTCACTTACCTTATTTTTGTTTTACTACATTTTAACATTATTAAATTATAATATAACATATTATTTTATACATAAATCACTTATAAACTGTCCAAAATCAATAAATATGAATATTTTCCAATTAAAACTATCCAACAATTTATTTAAACCCATTTAGCCATTATAAACTAAAGCGATTAACTTTTGCAATTTTTACGATTTAATCTTTTTTCCTTAATTAACTATCAAAACGAAAAAAAGTTTGGATCAAAATTTCAATATACCTATATTGTAACTCCGTCTATTAAATATTTACGGTCCTGATTTACAGAAATGAGGTCCCGATGCATCGTTTTCTAAAACCACTTGACTTTAGAGTTAAACCACTTGACCATTATTAACTGTTTGATTAAATTTTTTTTTATCAAACCAAGATTTATTAAAACACAATAATCAACTCATAAATTTTAATAAATATTATTTACGAACTCACTCTCAACTGAAAAATGGGTTGTTATATTACATAGGTGAATTGAAATTTGGATAGTCAATTTAGCTGAAATTGTGATTAAATAGGGCTTGGGGACTAAATTGTAAATTCTAATCGTTAGATTTTTTTATTTAGAAAATGACTTGAGGACTTAAATTGTAATTAACCAAAGGTCTAAAATAGAAATTAGGCCATGTTTAATTATGAAGTTGTGGAAGGTAGTGTTGATAATGGATTAATTAAGGAAATTTTGATTTAATGAATTAAAACATGATTAAATAATTAATCAAAAATTTTAATCTAACTATAAAAACAAAATTAGTGGATCGAGAAAGGAGTTTTCCATCTTCTCCAATTGACTAGAAAGTTTAGAGAAGAAGCTTTGATGCTATTTAAGGGTTTCCAAGCTTTCAATCTTAATTTTAAGTAAGTCCCTAGCCATTTTCCCTTGATTTTTATAGATTTTTTTATCTTGGAAGCTTGATTAAGCTAACCCAAGGATTAATTTGAGCAATTAATAAAGCTTTGATGAGATGTCATTGTTAAAAATTTAAAGTTTTAGGTGTTAAATTGATAGAAATTAAGCTTAGTTTAAAAAAAAGACTAAATTTCTAAACTTAATTGATAATTTTGCAATTTAGGGACCAAATTGAATAAAATGTAAAATTGATAGTAGGATTAAGAACTACGAGATTCCTGATGAGCAATTGTGAAATCGTATTTCAGTCCAGAGCTTTAAATTGAAAGTTATGTTAGTCTCAATTTTAAGGACTAAATTGAATAAATTATAAAACTTGTATGAATTGATGGGAAATTGATAGTACTATATATTTTGTGATTATTCATAGTTAACATCGACCCAAATTCATCGAGAGGGAAAGAAAAATCCAAAGTCGATGACGAATAGCTTGGAATTTCGATTTGTATTTCTATGATTCGGGAACCATTTGTTTTCTATACAATCATGTCATATTTGCATTATATGGAATTTGGGGTGAGTTATTGATGATTTGTTGAGCTGAATTGATGTGATTAAGTTTGATTATCGAGACAGGGACTAAATTGAATAGAATAAAAAATTTATGATTTGATGGATATTTGAAAATTGGTATGACATTAAGTTGAAGCATATTGTGTTATATGATAAATTGAGAATAAAATAATTGTGTTATATGATAAATTGAGAATAAAATAATGTTAATTGATATATTTGTAATGGATCGAAAATTGGTTACTCTATTAGCTATTCGGATCGAGTTGGATATACTTGGCATGTCATAGGGTCAAATTATTAATTAAAGTCATTTTTGGTGGGCAATTTGGGGTAGTAGATATTGTGCATTGAGTCATTATTGTCGGGCAGTCCAAGGTGACAATGTAATCAAATATAGAAAAGTCATGTTGCTAGACAATCCAGGGTCGTAATATGTTCATGTTCAGCATCATTGTTGCTGGGCAACCTAAGGTGACAGGTCCGCGTATCTATTATGAGTTTGTGTCAAATTAATAGGGTTAAAAACATGTGAATCGGTTAAATGGTAAACGGAATGAAATATGATTGGAAAGTGAACTACTAAAGCATGTAAGATGAGCTGAAAACAAGCCCTGTGGGCCAATAAAGTAATAATGAACCAATAAGCTCGAAAAATGATTGTAATGTGGTATAAAATGTAACATATTGTATATATAATATGTAACGCCCTCAACCCGAACCGATTGGCCCGATTTAGATCTCAGGTGTTACATCACAATGTTTAACAAAATTATCAAAATAGTTGACAATTACTCGTTCCTTTAAACAAGTTATTTATTATTTTAACTGGAAACTTATTGTTTAAAAATAAGGAAAGTATTTAAAATAACTTATTACATCAGACTAATTATAGATTCGGTATATATATATTGTAAAATTTTATTAAAGATAGACTCCTAGGGCATAATCCTAAACTATGACACTTTTTCATTGTATGCAGAATAACCCTCTTCGCCGCATCCTTGGCGTACTCCTAGCATCATCCCTCCTCATGCAATATATCCCACCTTACCTGAAACATAAATATAACATTTTGTAAGTTTAGGAGAACTTAATGAGCTTTAATCCAAAGTATACCTTGCCAGATATTAGTCATGTTTAATGACCATATGTGCGCCAACTATCCTTTTTAGTCCACTTCCTTCTTCCTCGGGCGGATACCACAACAATTTGGGTATACACTTACACATCAACTATAATACTCTTATCATACCCATATCTTCCTTATCTAACTAACAGAAGAGGATCATACATTTCATAAATCCCCTTGTCACATACGTACTTTTCAACAGAACATACCCTCAGAGCCCACTTTGTACCGACCATACTTTAACGCTACTTTATTCTCAAATAGTTGTTCTTATACATTAATTATGGGTGGATACATACACATTTGGCAAATACTTACGCAGAACTAAATACCATCAAACTCACATTCAAAATATACCTATGGCCAATACCACAAACTCATACTGGTAATTTACTATATGGATCATTTAAATGAATTCAGCATAACTTTATTTCAGAACCCCATAAACTCAAGATAACACTGACTTAGATTCCAAATAATTTCAGAAGATGACATAATACAACTCAAATTTAACCATAAATGTTACATATAGGCTTAGACTAATTAATACTTATCTCATTCATATCTACGAACATGCCAAAATCTCAAACTTATCAATTTATCATGGCCTATACTATTTTTGAACATCCAGATACACATATCTCTTCAAGAACATTATTAAATATTTATCCAGTTACATCACAGAACTAATTCAGCCAAACTATTTTAGGCATATGATAACCTGATTATAAACTTACTTGTTAAAAAATATCCAGAGTTTATCTAGAATTTACCTCCAGGACGAATAGACACATTCTACCATAAATTCATAGCAGAGCATGCCACAAGGGCCAAATAGAATACGTCACAAAAGTGTCATACAAAATACACTGCGAAGGCATCATATAGAATCATGTGTTTATTGTCACGGGGGACTCTTACAGAAGGTGCCATAGGTTTCTCCCTTATGGACTCTTTCATTTACCATTGTATTCCTTCTTTTGCTCCATACTGACTAAGTATGGCATTGCACTAAGACAACTATCAGCCTTGTCCTAGTGGACTCTAATAGCATATTTCATTGACTGTTGCATGCATAACAAACCAACCCTTCTTGGTGTTTTCCAAAAATTTTATCAATTGAAAATAAAAAGGCAATGAACAACTATTGGAAATGTCCATTTCAGAATTCAACAAGGTTGTGACCCAATCATACATAACATTATTTCAAACTTGCACCTAAGGAAAGACAAGTTCATACGAGTTACCTGCAGACTCAAGAGTGGTTTTGGCTTTCTAACACATTGGTCAATTCCACTGGAATATGTTTGTGCTCACAGCCAGTCTATTGATTCAAAAATGACATTAAAAAAGTATAAAAAACTACAGAGGGGGCGCACACTTGAGTTGGGAGAAGTTATTACAGTTAGGAATGTCTTCCAATACTATTTATAGAATCAAATCCCAAACAGTCATCAAGTAAATGATCCCATCAATTGGTTAGATAACTAAAATGTGCCTTCAGCGTCTGAGGTCTGGCCTTATAAGGCTACAAGTAATTTATCCCAAGTTCTGGCTGGGCGAATAGGGGAACCTCCTTTCTATTTTTATGAAGTTTGTGGGATTTATTTTCGTAATTGGTTTATCACACCTCTGAGAACTCTTCCTTCTTATTCTTCTTCAAGTCGGGCTAATTCTCCTATTACTGGTGCATGGTTCTCTTCACATTCTCATGTTACGCCAAAGAAAACATCAAATATGGACATTACAACTCTTTTAAGTGAGGTCTGAGCTAAGAAGAATGTTATTTCTTCTCTTTCAAATAAATTAGTAGTGAAGAAAAATTAGAAGAGGCCTAGAGCAAGTGAGGGTACTCAAGAATTTGAAGAGAGTGAACACCCATAACTAACGCGACATGGACTTAGAAAGGGGTTACCAACACCAAAAGTTCCTTCTCCTTCAGTTCCAACACTTCCTACAATTCCAATAGGGTTTGCCCCAACTGTAGACTCTCTAGTTCAGAATGTTGTTTCTCTACTAGCTGAGGTCCCTACAGAAACATTACCCTCAGAATTGTAACACCCCAATTTTCGAGAATTCTGTGAATGTTGGCATAGGTTTAATTATGTTAATGGGCCTCTAGAAGGCCCAAGCTTAAGATAGAACCCGGCAATTTTAGTTAATTTTTGTTCCATAAGAAAAAGGGGGTGAAATTATGAAATAGGACCTATCTGAAAATGTTTGAAAATGCTATAGGCTAAATTGAAGTGGCCAAATAAATAGGAGTATAAAATAGGAGGATTTGCATGACAAACCTCCCATTTTACATGAAGTGGCCAGCCATCATGTTGTTGTAGACAATATGAGCACTTGATATCCATAATTTATGGTACAAATTGATACAAATTGATAATGGGTTAGGTAAATGTTCCATGATAATGGATTAGGTAAATATTCTATGATAATGGGTTAGGTAAATGTTCCATGATAATGGTTTAGGTAAATGTTCCATGATGGGAATTTCATGTCTTTTGTATTAAAGAATTAAATGGATGAAATATGAAATTTTATTAAAAGAAAAGGGGTGAAAAGAACAAAGTTTTGTCCATCTTTGTTCATCATAGCCTAAAGTTAGAGAAGAGAAAGGAGAGGAGAAAGCTCTTGAATGTTCGGTCACTTGGGGAAGAAAATTGAAGGTAAGTTCATGGTAGTTTGCTTCTATCTTGATGTTCATGAGTTCTTCTTGATTCTACCTTAACTCTTGAAGCATATTTTGGTTTTTAGTTGTGTTGTGAGCATTTAGTCATGAATTAAAATGAAGGAAATGGTTGTTGTTTCATGTTGTTTTGATGAAAAATGGAAGATAGGTGAAGTTGAGCCAAACAAATGAGCATGCATGTGCCTTAGATGCTAAGGGGAAAAATCGGCTAACATGTTGTGCTTTAAAATGATGAAATGGAGATTATACCTAAGTAAAATCATAGATATGTGATGATTGATTGGTGATATACATGTTTAAATAACAAGCAGGCAAGTTAGGTGTGAAAGAGTGATTTGGTAATAAATCTGCTTGGGACAGCAGCAGTAACGTGACTTTGGAAAATCACCATAAATTGTGGGAGATGAGTTAGAAGCTGCATAAATTATGTAATTAAAGCTTAATGAGTCTAGTTTCAAATGGAATAAACGAGAACATATTTTGAATTCTGTACAATGAGAAATTTGATTCGTAATGAAGAGTGGTCAGATTAGTCAAACAGTGAAACATGGGAAACTTTAAGAAAAATCTGGTATTGGTTGGCCATACCAAAAATTCTGAAAATTTTATGGATAGAAGATATATGAGTCTATTTTTAGGGAAAATTAACGGAACTTGATTTGGAGTTTCGTAGCTCCAGTTATAAATAATTTAGTGACTGTTGCTCAGGAAGACAGCTTGCAGTGAAATTATGATTATGTGGTAAACATTGACAAAAATTTGTTAATGAGTTGCTTATTGTTTTCTTATAAGCTTACTATGATCTGTAGGTGTGGTTGGCCGAATATTGTAAGGGGTTAATCGTAGTTCGTATTTGAATAGTTAGATTAATGTGTTAGTAATCCAATTGTAGGCGTTTAGTGTGTGGATCTCACAAGATATCGTCGCAAATAAGCAGTGTGTAACTAACACCCTCTTTCTTAGTCCGGATAGGCAAAAGTCGAAAAGCCGAAATGCCGAAAACCGGTATTTTGTAGATTTGCGAGTGTGCAAATGCTCGTGAGGTAAATCGATTAATGTTTTTGGTAAGCTGCAAAATTTGGACTGCAAAGTGCATGATTTCTGTGCCCTCGATATTTTTGGGATTAATGGGCCAAAATTGGAATGATGGGCCAACGGGCCCAATTCGGTAAGAACCCTCGGCACGTAATTCTGTTAGTTGTGAAAAATAGGAATATTCATGAAAAACCCTAAAATAGATAAATTACTGAAATACCTTTAAAAGTGGAAAAGTTATAGTTTTACCCCTAATAGATAAATTACCGAAATACCCTAGGGTTAAATTGACCTAAATGCATGTTTGATTTGTTGTTATTTATTGCATGCCATGTTGTTATTATCGATGCATGGGATTGGGATATTGACGGAGGAAGTACTGAAAGTGGCTTGTCCACGTCTCGGAGGCTTTGCCTTAATTCTTCGATAACGAGCAAAGAAGGTCAGCAAATGTGGAGTGTTGGGTTTGGGTGGGTTGAGCTATTCCCCACATGGAGTGTAGGGTGGTACGGTGGAGTGTAGTGGTTGGTGGGTTGAGTAGTCTCCCAAATGGGCTTGCATATGTTATTAATGTTGCATGTATTTGAAATGGGCCTATGGGCCATCTTCATTATCTGAATAAGGGCTAAGGCCCGGTTTATTGTAATCTGAAAAGGGCTCGGTCCAAGACCACCGTTACTGAATGGGCTTAGGCCCAATAGGCTTGAGCTGACTTGGGCTTTGAATGGGCTTTCCTTACACACCGAGTTTCCCAAACTCACCCTTTTATTTTCATCCACGCAGAAATCCCCAACCATAATGGGCTTGGAGCTGTGAGGGAATTCGGAGTGGCCACCCGTTCTGAAAGTTTGGTTTTCTTCTGGTGAACTGGACATCCTATTATTTACGTTGAGGTTTGCGTTTTTAAATGTAATAAGGTCGCTTAATTATTTTTGATGGTTTTAATATGTGTTACTAAGATATGTATTACTTATTTTAACTGTTGAAATTGGATAGCTTTAGGGCGCGTTTTCAAAAAAAAAAAACAACAATTGATTTCAAAATAACACGACAACAAGCAAAGCTTCCGCAATGAAAGTATTTTTCCAAAATTAATCACTTTTCCTAAAAATGACTTAATCAAATCGGTTTCCTAGAAATATACATGACGTTAAGGTGTGGCAATGGCGGTGTGCATGTCTAGGATTGGATCCGAAGGGAGCTTGGTACTTAAGTAGTCCGATAGACTCACCTCCTCTTTTCCGATTTCCTACCTGGTGCACAGCTTCCATTCACTTTAACCTATAATGAAATTATCTTTTAAAACACTAAGTAGGTTTTTCTGGATCAATAATATAAAATGTTTTGAACGCTTCGAAGTGGCATGTCGGATCCGGCCATAACGTCTGGGCCGGGTTTGGGGTGTTACATGAATAGCCAGTGGTTCCCACCAATTCTCAACCCCAACATGCCTCTTTTACAGAAACAAATGAATTCTTCCCATGGTGTGACTTATACACACTAGGGACATCTTTTGTTTCTCTGAGTTCTATCTCCCATCAAAATAGTACGATACCACTACAGATGAAAGAATCTCTCTGCTCATATCTTTTTTCCAATCCAAAATTGTCTCCTCTTTCATTAATGGCGAAGCCTACACAAGCCTTATCTGTGGATTATGGTATATGGAGTGGGTTCCTTAAAAAATTCAGTAATTACCATAAGGTAAAAGTCCTAAACTTAGAGGAGGCAATCAAAGTTGATAATTGGACTATAGATGAGCTACGCCAAAATGATCAGATTCATAAGAGAAAAATTGAATGATTCGATTCTTGCATCATGGCTTGGAGGGCTAAATTCAAAGACATGGAGACCCAATGTATATAGTTTGAAGGAAAAGTTAAATTATTAGAGGAGAGTGAATTCTCTCTAGAGAAGCAACTCAGGACTCAATAGCTGCGCCATAAGGCTAAATTGGATAGTTTATGGCAATCCAGTGAGAAAGCCCTGCTTGAGTTAAAGTCCAACTTGGTTTTTCACACTCAAGTGGTTGCTAGCCTAATGAATCTAAGTTAGGTAGACTTTGGTTTTCTAGAAGACATTTCTATTGATTATCTGAGCTTTAACGTCTACCACCCCGAGGGCAAAGATTGAGAAGACTTCCAAAAGAAGTTGAAACAGATTGCTGGTTTCTTCTTCTCCAGTACGCCTGAAGTAGAGGATGGAGAAGAAAATTCAGAAGGAGCTATTGACTTAGAAAAGGCTCCAGGGGATTTGGTACAAGCAAAAGAGCTCCTAGCTCAACCCACTGATCATCAAACTGAAGAAGGGGACTAAAATTTGTTTTTATTTTTTCTTGTACTTTCTTTTTCTATAACAATGTAATATTTTCCCAAACTTTATCACAGAATTAATCTTTTATTTTCCCACTGTCTTACTTATCATAGTATTACTTTATTAACTGACTTTCACACTAACATAAATTTCAACATACCTAAGGGACTAAGTTAGGCTCAGTGTATTATGCATACATGGCTGAATCACTTATTTGCCAGAGGATCGACTAAACCTTGTTTTGATACCAATTTGTAACGCCCTCAATCCAACTCGATCTTCATATTTGGATCTCGGGTGTTACATCACAATATTTAATGAATTGTCAAAATAATTGACAATTACTCATTTTAAACACTTTATTTATTATTTTAACTGGAAACTTAATGTCTAAAAACAACGAAAGTATTTAAAATAACTTATTACATCAGACTTATTATAGATTTGATATGTATATCTTATAAAAGTTTATTCAATACAGACTCTGAGGGCGTAATCCTAGACCATGCCACTTTTTCACTGTATGCATAATAATCCTCTTCGTCGTCCCTTCTAACGCAATATATCCCACCTTACCTAAAACATAAATATAACATTTTGTAAGTTTAGGAGAACTTAATGAGGCTTAATCCAAAATATATCTTGCCAGATATTGATCATGTTTAATGAACATCTGTGCACCACCTATCCTTTTTAGACCACTTTCTTCTTCCTCTGGCTGATACCACTACAGTTTTGGTATACACTTACACGCCAACTATCATTCTCTTATCATACCCATGTCTTCCTTATCTAACTAATTGAAGATCCTTTCAGACATTTAATAAATCTCTTTTTCAGATATGTACTTTTCAACAGAACATACCCTTAGAGGCCACTTTATACTAACCATAACTTAACACTACTTTATTCTCAAACAGTTGTTATCAGACATTAATTACGAGTAGATACATACACATTTGGAAAATACTTACGTAGAACTGAATACCATCAAACTCACAATCAAACATACCTTGGTTCAATACCACACAAACCCATACTGATAATGTAGTACATAGATAATTTAGATAAACTCCACGTCACTTTATTTCAGAACCCTACAACCTCAATATAATAATGACTCAGATTCTGAATAATTTCAAAAGAAGACATAATACAGCCATACATGTTACATACAGACTTAGACTAATTGATAATTATCTCATTCATATCTACGAACACATCCAAATCCAAAACTTATCAATTTATCATGAAAGATACCGTTTTTGAACATCTAGATACAAAAATCTTTTCGAGAACTTTCTTAAATATTTTTCCAATTACATCACAAAACTAATTCAACTAAACTATTTCAGACATATGATAACCTGATCATAGACTTACCTATTAAAGAATATCCATAGTTTATCTAGAATTTATTGTTAGGATAAATAGACACATTCTACCATACAATTATAGCAAAGTATGCCAGAAAGGCGTCATACAAAATACGTTGCAAAGGCATCATATAGAATCACGTGTTTACTGTCATGAGGGACTCTTACAGAAGGTGCCATGGGTTTCTTCCTCATAGACTGATACAAAATTTTATGTATCGTGATCTACCAATTTGATTTACATAACGCTGAAGGCTACACCATGAACCTTCATACAAACATATCTGCCATGAGTCATAACCACATTGTCTTATACACATTCATGTATTGTGATTTGTCATTTCAGCCTTTATCTTACTAGATGCTACACCATGAGTGGTTCCAAATCATATTAATATGCAATTGGTCTCTATCTCATGGTCTTACACTTGTTTTCATACTATAATATGCCAATCCGGTTAGCGATATAACTGCCCTACTAGAGGCTTCCCGGTAGGACATTTCTCATTACTTACCTACCTAAATGTGATTGCATTCCAGATTGACTCATACTTTTCGTGTCACAAACTTTACTTGCATACTTACCAATTAACATTCTTCTCAACAAAATCTTACACATATCATCATAGCACTTATTTCCTCTTTACTATGTTCATACATTTATCGACTACTATAGATATCATCATTCTTCATATATAAATACTTCTACTTTGAAAGTTTACACATGGGAGTTATAGTAGAGACTCACCTGATACTCACCTACTATAGTTCAAAACTCCAAACTCAATCATCCTTATCGAACTAGCAACAACAATTGCTTACAGAACATTGGATCACCATTAAAACTCATTTACACATAAATTATTATCATCTTTATCACTGATAACCCCTATGCCAAACCTTATACTTACAAATTATTTCTCAAATCAGATATATAGATTTACTCATTTAGAACTTAACATTTAGAGCTGTAGTACTTACTCGAGGATGGAGTAACGACTCATTATCTAAGAACCATAGCTTCTAGCTTAATGAGGAAGAGATGAAATTAGACTTAAGAAAAAAAAATCAGAGACTACCACTTAAGGAAAAAGAAGAAGAAGAACCCTTATCAGAACCATTCTCACATATATAAATATGACTCATCTTACTTAGTGGAACTTGATAAGTGCCATACATTTTTAGAACTTGTCCTTCTTAATGGCCTACAAATTCCAAGTGAATCATAAATGAGTACCTCGCTTTTGCAAATACTAGACTAGTCTTCTAATTAGTTCCTAACCAAGTTACCTTACAATATACCTAGCACAGTACTTCTGACAAAGGTGCGTTATATCTTTTGTGTTAACTTATATCATAAGTACCCCTTTTTGTTTAACACAATCTTTTTTCTTAAATAACAAAATATCCTTAAATAGAATCCTCACTTACTTATATCAAGGTTATTATACACCTACACATATACACCAAAATAAGTAATTGGGTAGATCACAATTCGCCAGGCAAGCTATTTTACTACTATACTCCTAAATCTTAGACTCACCAAACCTAGGGTGTTACATACTAAAACTGATAAATGAATGAGTATTTAAGAAGTAGAGATGATAAGAGAAATGAACCTAATGGTATTTGAAATTGTAGATGATTGGTAAGCTTGTATGTATGCTCAAATGAATTAGTGAAATTTTGGTTATATATATACATTTATCATTGTAAAAATGATTGTGTTGTGGTATAAAAAGCATGAGTTTAGGTTAATAGTTGAACTTTTTATGGATGTATGCATAAGTTTAATTTGTTTACATTTACTTGAATAATAGATTTACCGAGTGTTTTTCCTAGCATACTGTTTGTTTTCTCTGTGCATAGGTTTAGTAGATTTTTTAGTGAGTGACAAGTAGATTCCAACATATAGAGGATTATTCTCGACTTAGCAAAGTTTGTATATGTCATTTTGATTTAAGTATGGCATGTACCTAAGTGAGTCAAATTTTGGTTTGCTCTAAGTACATGTATCCTTTAAAATAGGTATTTTAAAGTGTAAATTTGGCCAAGTGATCATATTATGTTCATAAATCTTTTGCATATATGTTCTAAATAGTAGGAAAGATTGGGATGTTAAGGACTTGTTCGATATAGGTATAAATGTATAAGTTTTTGTGTGAATTGCATTAGTTGTATGGCTTATAAATATTAAGGTATTAGCCTAATGTGGCTAAATTTTTGAACTGTCTAAATTGGTGTTGAAATGCTGCTTATAATAACTGACCATTAGGTGTAAATGTGTGTGATGATGCTTGGAAAATTGACGTCAAATGTCTGTTGTCACGACGAGAAATGACCTATAATGTCATGGCAAGAAGAGGAACCCTGTTGTCCCAACGAGACCAAAATAGTATGCTACGTCATGACAAGGAACTCCCTCATGTTGTGACGTCAAACCGTAATTTTGAATCTTTTACAACTTGGTCCTAATTCAATCTCGGGTTAACATTAGAGCTTTCGTAAGCTCGTATAAGACTCAGGTATAATTATATGACATATTATATATTTATATTGCTTGTATGGTTATGATAATTGATATTAATTAAGTTTAATTTGATCGTAGTTACTCTGACAACAAATGTGACCCTTTATAGCTCGGACACGATGATTGGGTCGAGTACGGGGTGTTACAAATTTAAGGTTTTTGAATTATTTATAATGAAATAAATGAATTTTGAAAATGAAACTACATTAATTAGTCATTATGAATCCATTTGAATGAGAAAAGTAAATATATTTTCACATTGATTCTTTTACGGTAAAGTTGTCATGACTTTAACGAAATTAAAATTGGATTGAGAAAATTCTTTAATTGGGAAATTAATTTAGATAATTTAAGTAATTAATTAATATTTATTTTTGGAAATAGGAAAAATAGTAGGTTGGATTAAATTATAAAATGTTAGGTCAAAAGGCCATAAAACACATATAATTGGACCCAATACTTGATAGGCTGAATCTGCCTCACAAAAAAATGAGAGGGGGGACAACCTTAAGGGAATTTAAGATGATGTGCAACCCCCTTTTCTAGTTAGACCAAGAGAGTGTTTTTCTATTAAATAAATATTATTTGTATTATTCTTATTCAACCAGGATTTTCTTATCTCTCTCTATAAATAGATGACACCGGTTGACCTAATAACATAATTTTTTACACATAAGTTCTATCTTGTTAATCTGCCAGAAAGTGGTGAGAATTTATTATTCTATTTTCTAGAAATTACAATTTCTATCAGTTTTTATAGAGAGAAATTACTTTCCTACTGGAAGTAATAAATTTGTTTCTTATTTTGTGTTTGGTTTGTGTTGTTCAAGCCCACACTCGACACAATTAATTGTATAAGGATAGCGAAAAATTTTATCCGGTTGAAAGCTGAGAATGAATCAAATCCGTCTCGCATTAAGTATAGGTACTTTTTAGGAAAATTTTATTGCTATTAATATCATAAATTGACTCAGTTTTCAAATTTTTTAAACTTACCCTATAACTAAAAACCCTTTTCTAAATCAGATTTTTCTAGCAACTGGTATCAGAGTCAGGTTGTGCTATGTTTATAGTATAAATCAATATCAAAATTTCTCTCTTCTTCATGTTTGGTTAATTTTGATAAGATGTGACGTTCTTTGATTATATACATGTTTTGGATTATGTATGTGAATGAATATATTTCATTATTTTATTATTCATATATGATAAAGTAATTTTGTCAAATTTGTGATTTTTAGAAATTAGATTGGGTGTGACTTTAGTTTTCATTAAATGAGATATGGAATTAGATCGTGAACTACCATTTCCATATAAGCTATATTTTAATTTTAATTTTAATTTTAATTTTTAGAATAACTCATGTATGTCGGAAAAAGACTTAAGGTTTTTGTAACCATATTTTTCAGCAAATATCGAAGAACAGAGACACATAAAAAATTGTTGGAAATGATGCAAATCCAACCCAGCCAATAGATAAAAAGATTGGCATTGGGCAAATTGACAAAAATTGACGGCAACTAGTGGTATTCCAATTTGTGGTGGCCATGGAATCGAAGGTAGCAGTAGCGATGACCCATGGTAGTGACAGCAGTTTGACGGTAGATCCCTTTGACGATTTTTGAAATCCTTTAGGTTATAGGTGACCAAAAATCCAAGATAGTTTGGTGACCAAAAATCCAAGATAGTTGGGTGAACAAAAAAGACAAAAATGGATAGTTGGAAATTATAGTATATGTTAGTTGGAAATTATTGGATGATTGAATAAGGTTAATGTGTTGATTATGTCTTGTTTTGGATGGTTGAATTGGTATATATGATTTAGGTAACTTAATGAACTTTGGTTGGAATTATGCTAGTATTGCAAAAAACTGATACGAAGTGATTGTTTTGATATTAACCTTGTGGTATGAAAGGTATTGAATGCTAATGGTTAAATTTTGAATTACAGTGTTATTGGTGGCATACTGGTTAGACACTTAGGTTGGGTGATATGTGATGTGTTTTGGCATGTTCTTTTCTATTTTATACATGTTTAATGGTTGGTAATGATTTGACTTGTGGCCTTAGTGAATTGGGTTGAAACTTGTTTGTTTTAAAAGGCACTTTTGGGCACACACACGACCTATGACATAGTTTGCCAAATGGTTGTGTGTCACACAGAGTTGTATGACACAACCATGTGGACTATTTTATTTTTGGCGCAGGTTTGTCCACAAGGTCGTAGAGAGTTACACAACTTGGCGAGACGGTCGTGTGACGCTAAGTCACACAGACTTAGGTTGTTACATGGTTTGGCCAAACAACCATATTTTTGAGCCAAATGGTCTGGGCTCTGTCACACGGCCTGGCCATATGGTCGTGTGGCCCCTATTTTTAGTTTTTACCATATTTTTCTATTTTTTTCAAATTAGTCCATACTTGTTTCTAAATTGATTTTAGGGTTCTATAGGCTCTATTTAAGTCTCGTTTTCGAATGTATGATATGAATGATGATTTTATTATTAATTTATGATGTTTAAATTAATCTTTGAATTGTGTCACTATATTATCAATCTTATTAATTGTCGTAATATTTTGTAACCTTAATCCGGCAACAAAGACAGATTAGGGGTGTTATATGTAATAACTCCGTAAATATCTTTATTTAATAATTACAGACTCAGTTTACAAAAACTGGGTCTCAAAACCATAATTTCACCATTAGAAACCGGGTCGTTACAAAATTAATTCTCAAGTCATTTTTATATTTAGTGAGAAAATGCATTCAATTGTGAATATGATCCATTTCTCTATCTTCATCATTTCCATTTATTTTTATTAATTTGGTCCTACATGCAATTCATTTATGGTTTCAACATGCTAGTGGAGCGATCAATTAGACATATATAATTAGGAACCAAATAATTTATAATTAAGTTCCAAATTTTCGTCTATTAATTATAAACTTATTTAGCCACAAAGTCTTTCCACTATAGTATCGTGACTGAGCTCTCCCTAATTACATACCATTACAAAAGCTATTTAATCAGTAGTCGTCCAATGACCTTGTCAAAAGTGTGTTACCCTCATAGGATATCCTTAATTATTTTTTGATCACCCAATTATGAAAAGTTACAAAATGATCACCCAACTATTAGTAAATTTTTGTTTTGGTCACTCAACTATTCAATTTTATCTTTATTAGTTACTAGCTACTAACGTAAAAATAGAAACACCCAAAAATCCAAGATAGTTGTGTGACCAAAAAAGACAAAATTGAATAGTTGCCTGACTAATTTGCAACTTTTAATAGTTGGATGACCAATAAAGAAATTTATTAATAGTTGGGTGACTACTAATGTAGTTTACCCTACTTTTTATTGGTACTTGACTAACATTGTTAGCTTTTGGGCTGACAACCAATAGAATGTTAACATGTGTCATAAAAATAATAAAAATGTTTTTTAATTAAAATATTTTAAAAATAAGATTTCTTATTTTTATTTTGCATGCATAAAATAATAGAATATTGACACATGTCATATCTTGTTCTGTGTTTGCCACACTCGACACAATTCGTAGTAAGAGGATAGAGGAGAAGGTCATTCAGTTGAAAGTTGAGAATAATTTAAATTCATCTCGCACAAAGTACAAGTACTTTTAGGGAAAAGTACATTGCTAAAAATATCACAAACTGACTTGGTTGTCAAATTTTTTAAACTTTCGTTGTAACTAAAAACCGTTTCTATATAATATTTTTTCAACAATTGGTATTGGAGTCATATTATGCTATATTTATAGTATAAACTGATACCGAAATTTCTCTCTTCTTCAGATTTGGTTAATTTTGACAAGATGTGATATTCATTAATTATATACATGTTTTAAATTATGTATGTGAATAAATATATTTTATTATTTTATTATTTATATATGATAAAGTAATTTTACCAAATATGTGATTACTAAAAATTATATTGGGTGTAAAATTAAGTTTCATTAAATTTTGGAATATGTAATTAGATCGTGGACTATCATTTCCACGTAGGTTATATTTTTATTTTTATTTTAGAATAAATCATGTAAGTTGGGAATAGATTTAAGGTTTTTGTAACCATATTTTTCGGCAAATCTTGGAGAACCGAGACATGTCCAAAATTGTTTGAAATGATCCAAATCCGACCCAACCAACTGGTAAAAAGATTGGCATTGAGTCGATCTACGAAAGCCGACGGTGACTGGTGGTGGTCTGATCAGTGGTAGCCAATGGTGGTTCAACCGACAGTGGTTAGACGGTCGATAGTGGCCAATGCTGGTCTAACCGACGGTGGCCAGACGGTCAATGGCGACGGCCACGGCATCGGAGGCGATGATAGCAGTAACACATGATGGTGACAACGATTCGACGATATAGCCCTTTGATGATTTTTGAAATCTTTTGTGTGTTAGGTGACCAAAAAAGAAAAAATTTGAATAGTAGAGTGATCATTTTGTAAATTTTCATAGTTTACCCTACTTTTTATTGGTACTTGACTAACACGGTCAAATTTTGGGCTAAAAACCAATACAATGTTGACATGCATCATAAAAATAATAAAAATATTTTTAATTAAATTATTTTTAAAAATAGGAATTTTAATTTTATTTTGCATGCATAATGAACCTAAACAAATGGTTGTCCAAATTCAATTTTTAGTAATTTTATATTTTTATAATTTGAAAAATAAAAATATAATTTATTAGAAAAACTATCGTATTCTATGAAATTTTCTATTTTTATAATTTTTAGTATCATGTTACAATTTAATTCAATAATCGTCTTGTCAAAACGTAACCTATCAAACTGTTACAGTATGTAAATAGTACACACGTTCAAATATTAGTAAGGTGCTTAGGCAGTTGAAAAAAATAGTTTTATTGTTAAGGGTTGTTAACAGCAATTAGATCTCTCTATTGTGTATATAAACTATGCCTATGTTTTGAATGAAGCAGCTAAGAAATACAGAGCATTACCTTCAAATATTTCTCTTTAGAATTTGGTTAGTTTCTATCATGGTACCAGGCGCTCGGTGATCCTTGGGCATGGCTATCACGTGTTCTCCTGATTCTGATTCTATTGAGCCAAGTGGCTTGGTGTTCACTGGTGATCGAATCGTCACCTCCTTTCCTCGGCATGATGTTGTTAAGCTTGACGAGGGTATGTTCATTCAATGGTAACAGCAGGTACGTTTTATCCTTGCTGGCTATGATTTGATCGGGTTTCTTGATGGAACATTGTCTGCTCCGGCGAGGTTTGTTCCAGCCCCCGATGGCACTCTTGTTGCCAATCCAACTGCCTCAATCTTCATTCAACAAGATAATCTTCTCATCTCGTGGTTATTGTCTATGGTTAGTTTGTCATTTCTATCCTCTTTCAAGGACGTACGATCTGCATATGATGTATGGATGATTACGAGCAGTTTGTTTGCGGCCGACATTACTGCGAAGCAGTCTCAACTTCGTCACGAACTCCATTCTCTCAAGAAAGGTAGTCTCTCTATCCATGTTTATGTTGATAAAATCAAAGGTTTGTGTGCTCTTCTTGCAACGTCTGGTTCTCAGATCTTAGAGGCTGAGACGATAGCGGTTTGCTTGCGGGTTTGTTATCTGAGTTTGATGCCATCGTGTCTTCTTCCCCTCTCTCCTCTTTTCCATTTCCCTTTCAATGCCTAGTTGATGCCCTTATTGAATGTGAGGCTCGTCAGATGCGATCTGGTTCAGACGTGCTAGTTGCTGCAAATTTTGTGGAAGGATATTCATCGCCAGGGGTGGATGGTTCTTCTCGTGGTGGTAGACCTCCTGTTCATGGCCTTGGATGAGGGTTTCGCACCCGGATCTAGTGTCAGATCTATGGTCGATATGGTCACTTTACACAACGCTGCTATTATAGGTACCACCGTGACGAGCAGCAACTGAGTGTTTCTCCAGTAGCGCATCAAGAAGGGTCAGCTTCTGGGATGAATGAAGAAACATGTCCTGGTCAAAATTGGATAACCAATGTTCAAAATTGAATGGAGCCTCTAAAAGACGTTGCTGTGCATCAGTACATTCAGCCAAATGTCGGGGATGTTCCACAACACGTGGACTGTATGCTGCAAATATGCCAGCTGGGCCAAATCTGTTTGTTTTACCTGGTAGTCGATCTATTGATCATGCGCTCAGTATGGCTTATGGACCGTCTGGACGCACAGTTTGTAATAATGCCAGGTGCTCTATAGGTCAGCATTCGGGTGACACTAACTTGGGCTATTCCTATAGTGTTATGACGCGTGGCCCAATAGGTGCTGATCAGCCTATTAAGCCTAGTGGATCTGTTAGGCCTCGTCTTAGTGATCGACCAAATTTTTCTGGACCAAATGCTAATTGTGTTCATTTTTCTAAGGTTCCACGGTGAACAAAACTACGTGCCCGTGTTTTTGATGTTGAATCATCCCAGTATGACTCGTCTCAATTTGTTGGAATACCCAGGCTTCCTGAGTTTTATGCCTCTAATTTTTCTAATGCCACGGCATATGACTCCAATTTTAATAGCACTGATTCCTATGTGTTGTTGCCGGTAGGAAGCACATCCTAGTGCCTAGATTCAGGAGCTGCTCATCATGTGTATCAAAATGTTTCTAATCTACGTGCCTCTTCTCCTTATACAGGTGATTCCTCTCTCTTAATGGGTAATGGGGTTTCCTCTAAGATTTCGTCCATTGGGAGTACTACTTTACCTACAAAGAAGAAATTATTACATTTATCAAATGTCTTGTGTGTACTAAGCAGTCGGAAAAATTTACTATCTGTGTCTAAATTTGCTACTGACAACAATGTATTCTTTGAATTTCATCTTTCTTATTGTGTAATTAAGGACATTTAGACACAAGAAATCTTAATGCGGGGCCAAGTTCGTGATGGGCTCTATCATTTTTCTATTGACTCGGCTGATTCATATCTATCTACTCACAACACTGACATCCACGATTGGTCTCTGGGAGATGATATTTTTACTTTGTGGTATAAAAGGCTTGGTTTTCCTTTTTCTGCTATTGTAAAAACTATTCTTGCAAATTGTCAAATTGTTACAAATAAAAGATCTTTTGATAATGTTTGTATAGCTTGTCAGAAAGGAAAATCACATAAATTGCCCTTTTTCTCCATTTAATACTGAATATGTTAAATTGTTTGAGTTAGTTGTGTCTGATTTGTAGGGACTGACTTCTATTACCTGTGAAGGGAATTTGTATTATGTCTCATTCATTGACATGTGTAGTCGATTTACCGAGGTATATTTGATCAAACGCAAGTCTCAAGCAGTGGACTATTTTCTACAGTTTCACCAAATGGTTCATACACAGTTTGGAAAGCGTATTAAGAAATTCTAGAGTGATTGGGGTAGAAAGTTTCGTGCCTTTGCTTCAGTTCTAGCTAGTCATGGGATTCTTCATCGCATTTCTTGCTCTCACACTTCTGAACAAAATGGTGTTGCTAAGCGTAAACATAGAGGTATTGTAGAGACCGGTCTCACTCTCTTGGCTCAAGCAAATCTACTTATGGCTTACTGGGGCTATGCCTTTTACAGTGCGGTACATCTCATTAATCGGCTACCCACTCCAGTGTTAAAAGGTAGGACACCGTATCAAAGTTTGTTTGGTAGTGTACAGACATATGATCACCTCCGGTTTTTGGGTGTTGTTGCTTTTGTACTTACGTCCGTTTGTTAAACATAAGCTTGAGTTTCGATCTCAACCTTCTACATTTCTAGGATATAGCTCGCAATATAAGGG
Source organism: Gossypium arboreum (assembly GCF_025698485.1). Taxonomy (NCBI): domain Eukaryota; kingdom Viridiplantae; phylum Streptophyta; class Magnoliopsida; order Malvales; family Malvaceae; genus Gossypium; species Gossypium arboreum. The sequence continues at coordinate 6,350,575 of NC_069078.1, read as the reverse complement.
TTATTACTGTTTAACACCAAGTGGCAAGATAATTGTCTCTCGGCATGTTTTTTGATAAAAATCAGTTTTTTTACTAGTTCTGCTATTAGTGATCAGTCACCGGCATGTACTGATTCATATGTTCCTGTTGTTCGGTCTTTTCCCACTATAAAGCCTACATAGATTTCTGATCCTACATCTTTTCTTGCTAATACTTGTGAATCGACTCACCTTGATTCATCAACTAGATATAGTCCATTACAACCTGCTTCAGTTGACCCAATGACTGATTTGAGGACTGGTATATGAGAGACACTTCCTTCTACTACTGATCCTACCACTGCTTCTAATGTTGCTACTGTTCCTACTGTATATACTACTAATACTCATGCTGTGGCTACTCGATGTAAGGCTGGAATTTTTAAACCCAAAGCCTTATCTGTGAATACGATTGATTTTGAGCCAACATCTGTTGAGGCGACTCTTGCTCATCCAGACTGGCGACTTGCTTTTCAAGCTGAATACGATGCCTTAATTTCTAACTCTACATGGGAACTTTGTCCTCTTTCTCCTGGCCGAAAGGTGATTGGGTGCAAATGGCTTTTTAAGGTAAAGAAAAATCCTGATGGGATAATTGAATGACAGAAGGCACGGTTGGTCGCGAAGGGCTGTTCATTGATGCCCAGTTGTGACTTCAAAGAGACCTTCAGTCCAATGGTCAAACCTACCACTATTCAAACCATTCTGTCAGTTGTTGTGTCACGTGATTGGCCTCTCCGACAAGTTAACGTCAATAATGCCTTTTTAAATGAAGATCTAACCGATGAATTTTTTATGCAGCAGCCTCCTGGCTATGTTCAACTTGGTCCAAATGGTGAATAGCTAGTGTGTCATTTGACAAAAGCATTATATGGCTTACACCAAGCTCCTCGTGCCTGGTTTGACAAATTAAAGCAATTTCTAGTGTCTACTGATTTTGTTCTGTCTAAATTAGATGCATCGTTGTTTGTCAAAGTTTTCTCTGCATTTACTCTCTACGTTCTTGTTTATATGGATGACATTGTTATTACTGGCAGTTCAGTGACGAGATTGATTGTTTTGTTTAGCAGTTACATAACAAGTTTGCTTTAAAGGATATAGGTAATCTTCATTAATTTTTGGGCATTGAAGTTAGTCGGTCCACCTCTGGCAGTCTTAATTTATGTCAACAAAAAAACATTCGAGAGCTTCTTGATCGGAGTTTTATGACTAATGCTAAAAGCGTGCATACGCCAATGGTCAGTTCATCCATATTATCTAAAGATAAGGGTGAACGACTTGCTAACCTAACTGAGTATCGCAGTCTTGCTGGAGCACTTCAATATGTTGTTTTAACGTGACTAGCTATTGCTTATGCTGTTAATCGGGTTTGCCAGTTGATGCATGCTCCCACTAAAGTTCATATGGTGGCATTGAAACGTATTTTACGGTATCTCCGTGGCACTCTCTCTAATGGCCTGGTGTTTCACTGTTCTGATTGACTATCGTTAGTAGGGTATGCTGATGCAAACTGGGTTTTGATTTTGATGATCGTCGGTCTACAATGTGATACTGTGTGTACTTTGGTCATACACCTATATCATGGTGTTCTAAGAAATAGCAAGTTGTTTCTCGATCTACGGCAAAAGCTGAATACCGATGTTTAGCTGCAGCCACAAGCGATATTTCCTGGCTTGTATCTTTGTTGATAGAACTCAAAATTTGTTCTGTTGATCCTCCGATAGAATGGTGTGATAATTCTACTGTAGTAGCTGTTACGGCTAATCTGGTACTACACTCCAAGTTCAAACATGTTGAACTTGATCTGTTTTTTGTTCGTGAGAAGGTGGCTAGGGGAGACTTGGTTGTTGGTGAAGTGCCAGCTTGTGATCAATGGCCGATATTCTTACTAAACTATTGTTCGTTTCTTTCTTTACTCGATTTCTTCATCTTCTTTGGGTTGTGCCACTCGAGGAAGCTGGGTGAATGTTACAGTATGTAAATAATACACACGTTCAATAATTAGTAAGGTGGTTAGGCAGTTGACAAAATTAGTTTTATTGTTAAGGGTTGTTAACAGCAATTAGATCTCTCTATTGTGTATATAAACTATGCCTATGTACTGAATGAAGCAGCTAAGAAATACAGAGCATTACCTTCAGATATTTCTCTTTAGAATTTGGTTAGTTTCTATCACAAACTATGATAAGACAATCTTAGAGTCTGATGGAAACATGCCCTTGAAAAAAGCTCTACCTAGAAGGAATGGCCCGCACCAAAAGGTTAAATGTTCCTTTTCACTCGAAAGAGAAGCAACTAAAGGAGAAAGGATATGTGAATCCTGTGACTCCCAAGACTAAAGTAGAAAGAATTGCTAAAAAAAAAAGGATCAAACTATTCTCTCCATTGCCTGTACCAATCGGTACGTATTGTTTTCTAAGAAAATATTGAGGAGCAAAACATCGACGAATGAAGATTTGGTGGTTGATGAATCAATGTGATCTTGGAGAAGAATAATTTTCTAGAGTTATTAAGCTTTGTGCAACTGTATATCAAGGAGGTGGTCATGGAATTCTATGCCAATCTACCGAAGTGGATCAATCGGATTAATTACATATAAAAATATTTTTTTGTATATTTAATAATAAAGTATATAAAATATTAGTGGAAAATAATTTTAAAAATCATTATTTTTATTTAAATTATTCTTTTATTATTTTTATTAGTAATTTCAAAAATAATATTTTTATTAAAAATTTGTTCGTGTTCAATTATATATTTAACAATGTTCAGGTTTCTAATCTGTCTTGATAACAAGCACATCTTCGTTAACCAATTGCAAATAGTAAGAATAAATTTTAATAATTTTAAAAAAAAATCATAGTTATAATTGAACTTAATATTTTTTTTATAACTTTTATGTAAATAAGCAAAAGATCAAATTTTGCAATGTCCTCCATCACCATTGATTGAAACATACTTAGGGGAAGTTGGTTTTTTGCGCGTGGCCCTTGTAGGCCAGGGGTATAAGTTGGACCCGAAACTCATAAGCGCGTTGGTGGAGAGGTGGAGACCCGAGACACACACTTTTCATCTTTCATGCGGTGAGTGTACTATCACTCTAGAGTATGTGCAGTTACAGTTAGGGTTACCCGTGGATGGGTCGGTAGTCACCAGGTCTGTTCAGTTTGCTAATTGGGGAATCATATGTTACGATCTTTTGGGTGTGGTTCCAAAGATGATTTGCGGAGGTCTGATCGAAATGGCCTAGTTACGAAATAATTTCGTGGAGCTGATAGAAGATTCTATTGAAATATACTCGGGCATACATCCTCCAGATTGTTGGGCGTATTCTGATGCCGAATAAGTCATAAAACCTTGTACATTTAAGGTGGCTGCTGAAACTCGTCGACTTTAGAGGAATGAGCCAACTAAGTTGGGCGTTCACTGTGTTGGCAGCATTGTACCTGGAGATGTTTCAGGTGACAAAACCAGAAAAAATCAAAATTGGCGGTTGCATTTTACTACTACAATCATGGGCTCGATACCGCTTTCCATTTTTACGTCATCGAGTGGACTACCCGTATACATTCCCACTCGTAACAAGGTAAAATTCAATAGATATTACCATTATTAAATTGATTTAAAATAAAATTATTATGCTAATAATTTATTTAAATAGGTGAAACCATGCCCCGAGTCACGTAGGATTACCTACTGAGCTTGAAGATATACAGCTTCTATTAGACCAACGATTGGAAGCAGATGTATGTATTTATTTAATTTTGAACTATATAAAAATAAAGTAGTTGATTTCGTATTTAGTATTCAGTAATATATATAACTAATGTTTTGATCACGTTCATATAGTTATATACAAGGACCCAGCAATTCAGGTAGTAATTCCTAATAAATTCTTTGTAAATCCCAACGCCTGGCATGTTAAGGTCCCATTGGTGGTATATGTTATCGTCAAGATGCACGAGGAAAATAAAGTGTTGCAATGGTTCAGATTCTGGCAATCTATTCTTGTGGCCCCTCAAGAGCTTGATGATCTGCACCATATCAAATTATGGTGATCAGATACAAATTGGCCTGTATTCCACTCACAAAACATCAACATGTGGAATAACAGGTATGATTTTTTACCTACTCGCAATACAATTCTCATTCCGAAGTTAGCATGCGATCTGGATTACATGTCATGGTTTAGGATCCATGGCAAACTATATTTGTTAGGGGAAGAGGCAAGGTGTCGGCGTCCCCATACGAGCAGGCCACGACGGGCCCCTTTAAATCTAAGGGGTGTGAAACGAGTGCATAATCAGTGCCCATGAATGAACCGACCCTAACGGCCTCAGCACCGTCGCCCTCACCATACTCCTTTCAGTATGTATCACCTTATTCTGGTCCATATCCTAACCCTTTTATTTTTACACGGGGACAAAATGTTGCACCACATTTTTCTGCTCCTAGTCCATGTAGATTGGACTACTAGTCATCCATCCTCAATGTGGTACACATTCGTGCCATCTCATTTCCCGATGATGGTGAGGCCTATGATGATGTATAGGCCATCTATGAATGAGGCACTAACGGAGAGTTCACTTGCTATCCCATCGGCTTATGGGACTCAACATAGTTACATTCATTCATCGTGGGTGACGCAAACACCTTCGAGATCTTTATTCTATCAAGGTGGGTCATCTTACCAACCATCTATTTATATATCGGGGGATGCATGAATGCAAGGATCTATATCAACTGAAGGCAAACTCTGAAAACTACAACCCCACTCGGAAGCTAAACCTAGAAGGAATCCAGAGCGTAATAGTTGACCATGCCGATGTGGCACAGATTTTGACATGCATATGCACTGATGAATTGTATATTGTATCATTTAAGAAAATGGAAGTTCTTTTGAATCTATTTTGTACACAGTCTGACTTTTATACTATTAAACCCTAATCAAAATGGAAATTTACTTTGATTATTTTCAAATAGCATAGTAATAAGATTTCATTTGAAAAAAAATACCAACTGTTTTGCTGAAAATTCACTTGAAGAAATATCAAATTTAGTTTGGATTAACAATGGCTAACAATTCTCATGAAGACATATATTCTAATTTTTAATTTTGATGTAGACAGGACAACATTGTATGACGCGGGTTCCTACACGACCCGCATAATCTCTGTTGGTTTGAGCACTCCCGAATATCCATGTTGTCGGATATTTGAGCCAAGCACGGTCGACCTTTTGGTTTATGACGCAATTCTCTATCAGGTAACAACTTAAATGGATCAAGAAATATAGATGGCCACTTATGTTCATCTGAGACCGGTGGGAATACGTGTCTTCACACGTTGTACAAGTTTTCTAATTTGTGCACTTTGTCGACAAACCTATGGGATCCAAATGGAGATTCAAACAACCTGCAATTGCATGAGCGCATGGAAAATGAAGTGCGTCAAATATCTCATAATTGCAAGTCCTATTTCTCAGGTGTACCTGATATACTCCCCTAGTAATACCTTGGTTTGGTCTGTCAAACTCCATAACTTAAAACTGTAGGACGTCACACGAGTGACAATCTGCGTGCATGCAGTTGGCTTGTGCCTTACCATTGTTAATTTCTTCCACTACCATTGGGCACCATACATGGCCTCCCTGCAATTGTCCGGCATAACTTGCCGTTCGCTTTGGGAACACTTTCGCCAAGCGGAAGTATGTCTCTTTCACAACCAAGGTTATCAACAAATGACACATTTCTTTTGAAATGAAACTGATGTATTCTGCCAAGTTCGAGGTCATGTGGCCATATTGTAGTCTACCATCGTATGCTTGTGTCCACTATTCAAACAGTATGTTTTTGAGGTATGATGCCCCTACCGAGTTAGTTGACCATAATATTGCCAACATATCATGAAAATTGTTCTTCATGACCTCGTACCCTATCAATATAAGTGCATAGCGACGATTATATACCAAAAAAAATAATAATACAAATGGAATATTACAAACCAAATAATATTGATGGCGATTAGATACCCATGTTGGCCACTTTTCGTTGTTCAACTGTAGATCAATATTCCCGATAGTAGTTGGACGCAACTCGCCTTAGACAGTATCGATGGTATGTGCGATCCTAGAGGCTTCCCAGTCATTCAATTGCAGACAAGATTCTAGTTTCCCAATCCGAGATGACTCATATATTAGGTTGGGGTAGACATCCCTTATCAACCTAGATAGAAAAAAATCTCAATTGTTTGCTTTCTCCCCCGCTGTTATTGCAAACGCAATTGGAATAATCCTCCGATTACCATCCTATGCCACAGGCAACAACAGTCGATGAGTGTATCTACCATATATGAAGGTATTGCCTATTTGTACTAAAATGCATCCCAACATTGCTTGAAGGTTCAAAACAGACACTTGAACATTCGACACCCACGGAGCAAGCTATCATTGTAGTACACGTGACCCATTTCAAGATCTGTTACACAAACTGGTACATACCTCTCTAGCACCTGACACCACTGCCATACCTCATTGTATGACGCGTCCCACCCGCTGTGCATCTTCTCTAAGGCATTCTGCTTTGCTATCCACGCCTTGTAGTACGAAGACGTGTAGTTGGATTGACTACGAATATTGACAATTAAAACTAACACAACAGTCTTCAAATTTGCTTTCTCCATCGATAGTATAGGCCAGCGATTATATCTGAATCCAACTTTGGATGATCCCGTGAAATACATGCAACCCAACAAGCACGTAAAATTAATTTGAAATAATCTTAAACCCTAAATTAAACTCTAATAACCCAATGATACTGTACTAGATGCAACACATGTATGCGGACTGGTAAACTTTTTTATCATCCATAACCTTATCTTCTTCTTAACAAAAGCCATGATTTTTCGTGAATAGCTGTCATCTCGTATTAAACACTTTCCCTCGAACTTCTTAGATTTGGATTTAACCACATGGAAGTTAACCCCATTCTTCATGCTGTATCATTTCAATGCTGCAAGAAAACCATTTTTACTGGAAAAGTCTTGCCCACTTCCAAATCACTCGAATCAAACGATACACTTCTGTAGCCAAAACTCCTGTGTGGTAGTTCTACAAACTTCAACACATCCTCTGCTGAAAGATTGACATTATGCATGTGGGCTAGTGGTGAGTACGCTGTGAATCATGGATATTCTTCTTCTTCATTTTCACCCCCTTCACCGTCTTCAGGTTCAATTGAAATAGGCTCCAGTTCAGAAAATAATACAACTTCTAAACTATCAATACTAGGCTCCCGGGGTGGATCCACATCGGATCCATTGCCATCTTTGTTCTTCGATCCTCCAACATCTGATATGTTGGAGGTCCCTTCACAAGTGGACGTCGTAAGAAGTACATCATCCTTTCTCGTGTATGTTTCAAAACGTCCAAAATCACATGTCGATTGCCAACCACTAGAAAATGATGCCATTCTCTAGTAAGTATTCCCAGCATTCAACACTGACCCACCGAGGTGCATGTCTCATCTACTAACTAAGTGTCGTGCAAGGTTCGTGTATTCTGTTCTACTACCAAAAGTCGATGGTTCGGTGTCCAGCCTCCCTCGATTGAAATCTAAGGCTAAGACTGATGAATGTCTTCCCATTGATGATTTCGAGATATCATAATGGGAACTTTCTAACAAAGTGGTTGTACTATCGACATTTTCAACCGTTCTCGCCTCTCAAATAGGAAGAGATGTTGAAGTCGCAAGTCCTTCATCTAGTCTTAAAAATTCCACATATATCTCAAGAAACGGTAATCCACTTTTGAGGTGCATCTGTACCATTGCCTCCAAGCCCTGAGCACATTCGATATCAAATGAGTCATATCTCATGGGACTGACCGAAACACAAAATTGATACTTAATAGACGAAACTCTCATTGACACAAATCCAAAGATTTTTCATCTAATTCTTTTACAAAGTTCTGTCAACTCTATGTTCTAGTTAAAAGTCAGTCATGTTGTGTTCTCCAATAAAAAAATCACGTCGTTCTCGGTGTCATAGACCTCATCATCATAATAAATAATAGCACTAACTTTTCCACTTATTTTCAACCAATTTATCTGTCGAGAGAAATTTGAAACACAGAAAATCAAAACATTAAGCAATAAACATAATGCTTCATATAAATATAACACAAAAAATCAACTTATACATTCAACTCCAACTTCTATTCTTTTGAACTTTTTCAATTTCTATTGCTCCAACTTATGCCACTAGAGGTTAAAATATGGGTCATTTATAGCCAAATGGATAGCATCCCACTCGTTTTTATAAAATGCCCCGGATTGTGGGGGTTGAAATTTGTAAAGGAAAAATGCTCCAAGCAAGACGCACTATCAGAAGCAGTACTAAAAAAGGAGTTTAGCTCGAAGTGTTTTCAGTACTTTTGCTGACAGTGCATCCTACTTGGAGCATTTTTCCTCTAAAAACCTCAAACCCACTATTTGGGGCATTTTCACCAACCTCATATTGAGATATTTTTTCAAAATCATCTCCTCAAATTTATTTTCTCAGAAGCAGCAGTATTAAGGAAGGCATTCAGCTGGAAGCATTTTCAGTACTTTTGCTGACTGTGCATCCTCCTTAAAGCGTTTTTTCCTCTACAAAACTCAACTCATCTTGCCAAAATTATTTCTTCAGAACCCATCCCCTCAAAATTATTTTTTCAGAACCCATCTTGTACAAATTATTTTTTTCAAAACCTCTAAACCCTAAAAATTAATTATAACCCTAAACCTAAACACTTAAAAAATTCATAAATCCTAACCCTAAACCTAAACACTTAAATTTAAAAAAAACTCTAAACCCTAATTGGCTTTAGGAAAACATAGACAAAAGTGCACCTACATAGAAGTGCTTTACTAAAGCGTGCCAACTCAGTACACTTTTCTACTTTTCCCTTGAAAACAACGCCAACTCAGTACACTTTTCTACTTTTCCCTTGAAAACAACGCCAGCTCAACGCTTTTTAAGAAAATTAACCATTTCCAGTAATTTTTAACAAAATAGCCCATTTTCATAATTGTTTTTGGAAATGGGCCTTTTCTGGTCATTTAGTCATGAGAATGTGTAATTGGTTGATTTAATTTATTTTTAACATAAAATCGGGCTGGGCTAGTGGGCTATATAGAAGTTATTAATAGTACAGATACTAAAGTGATAATCTAACTATAGTGTAGGTGTCAAAAGAGGTATTAAGCCATTAAATTAAAGATGCTTCCGAGTCAAAATCTAGGAAACCACAAAGCCTCATCTAAAAACAACGAAAGAATTTGAGAACTACATCCAAGTATATGTCACCCATTCTTCCATTTCTTATTTTTGGTTTCATGGACATCATGTGTCAGTGTTCTCTCTTTTATATTTCTATAAATTCCTCAGCAAATCATCGGTGAATCACCATCCTTTAATTCTCTGAGAACATGAATAAGCTTTCTTTCTTGTTATTTTTGCTTCTTGTGGTTTCTTTTGCTTTCGTCAATGGCGAAAAATCAAAAGATGACAAATCAAAAGACGACAAATCAAAAGACGACAAATCAAAAGATGACAAGTCAAAGCATGAAGTCGGAATATGTGAGCTGAAGAATGGGAACATGTCTGTTAAGTTCACCAACTGGGGTGCATCCGTTATCTCGATTATTCTTCCAGACAAAGATGGTTGGTTCCTTTTGTCTGGTTTGGTTTCGATTTCCTTGTCTCTGGGTTGATTTCTTCTATCATATTTTTGGTCTTTCTGCTATTTTTCAGGGAAACCAGGTGATATTGTTCTTGGATATGATGATGTGAAAGAGTATATGGTGAGTTTTGTTTCCCGTTTCTTCAGAGTTTTGCATATTTTATTTCCATGATTCTGTCTTGATTTTGCTTTGGTTTTTGTCAATGGAGACATAGGGAATCACTGAGTTTTTCTCAGTATCTTTCTCTGTCCGATACATTAAAGGAAAAAATGTTACTGATAGATTGTTGTCCAATATGATAATAATAATAATAATATGTTTGAAGAATCTAATCCAAATCAAGACCTAGGTTTCAGTTTTTTATCAGCTTTGATTCTTTAAATATTATAAATGACAGTGACGTCAGGACATTTTCTTTTAATACATTGGCTTGATTATGCATTGAATAGTAGTGACCTGCAGGCTTGTAAGAATCGTGATTTTCTTTTCTAATTTGCAGAGCGATGCTAATTACTTTGGTTCAGTTCTGGGGCGGGTAGCAAATCGAATCGCAGGCGCAAAATTACCATTAAATGGAGCTCAATTTACACTACCGGCTAATGATGGGAAAAACACACTTAACGGTAAAGTTGAATAAATCTCTTAGCTTTCTAAAATTCCTTGCTCTTCTGATACTTCGTGTTGCAATTCAATGGAAAACATTAGGTGGCCCTAAAGGATTCTCTGATGTTATCTGGGAAATGAAGAAGATTGAGAAAGATGCTGAAGATCCCACCATAGTCTTTGCTTATCATAGCAAGGATGGTGACGAAGGTTAGCTATTAAGGAATAAAAGAAAGTATTATAGTTACTGGTAGTTAAGTAGTGGTTAGCTATCAGCAGTTAATTAGTTGTTAGCAGTTACTGTCGTTACACTTTATTGTTTAAGTCTGTATAAATACAGCAGCTGGTTGTTCAGCAAAAGGATAGAAAAATCATTCTTCTTCTCTTCTTCTTGAATTGTGTTTCTCATTATGGTATCTGAGCTATAATATTTTTTTTTCTCATGGCAACTGACGCTATTTCAGGTAATGAAGATGAGCATCGGCAGTCGTTTAATACTACTGCTCATGCAGATGGTTCTTCACACGATTCGGGCAATGCTTCTATGAGGAAGATTCAATAGTTTCCTAAGCATGATACTGTGAAACTTGGTGAACATAACTTTCTTTTGTGGAAGCAGCAAGTCCTGTTGATTCTTGAAGGATATGGCTTGCATGAATTCGTTCTTGGAACTGTTAGTGTTCCTCCACAATCAGTTGTTGATAAAGACGGTAATCTTGTTCCCAATCCTGAATTCTTGTTTCATAAACAACAGGATAAGTTGTTAGCCTCTTGGCTGCTAACTACCATTTGTGATGAGATCTTGGTTTATCTCACTGCTGCTTGATTTAGTTTTGATGTTTGGAATATTGTTGTCTGTTGTTTTGCCTCAAAATCTGCTTTGACAGTCTCCACCCTACGTCACTCTTTGTATTCTCAGAAAAAAGGCCAATTAACTGTGAAAGAATACTTGGCAAAGATCAAAGGCTTGTGTGATAATCGACCGCCGCAGAAATCTTGTTTCGAACAAGAGCGATTAGTGTTATTCTTCTTTGATCCGCTGTGGAGTTTGAGTCGATTAGGATTATGGCTTCTGCAATGCAGGTTCCTCTTGATCTTCTTACAGAAATGCTCGCTGATTGTGAAGCTTGCCAACAAGAATTAGTTTCCAACATGACTTTTCAGGCTAACTTTGTTCAGCAACGTGGTAGCACTGATGACACCATCAGTAAAAGTGATAGAGGGTCTCGACCGCCTTACAGAGGTAATGGAAGATTTTCTCAAGGTAGAGGTCGAGGAAGAAAGTTTAGTAATACTAAACCTAAATGTCAGTTGTGTGGACGTGTTGGTCATACTGTCTAGAAATGCTATTATCGCTTTGATGAGAATTTTAAGGGGGTTTCTGACCAGCCTCTGCAGGCACATTGTCATCAGTTTCAGGGAACTTCAACTTCTTGTGCCGGACATCACTGCTACTCTCATAGGACTGCTCCGACTGACTCTACTGCAAATTCCAATCATGTGTCCTATTCTTCGAATCCTGTGAACTCGACGGTGTGGTACCCCGATTCAGGCACATCCAATAATGTTACTAATGATTTGGATAACTTGCAGGGTGCAGCTCCCTATACAGGTAGCCACGAACTTTACATGGGGAATAGGGCCTCTATACCTGTAGCTCATGTTGGCTCAGGTCTTCTTCAAACTATCAGTAGAGTTTTTCGTTTGCACAATATCTTGCATGTTCCTCGTATTTGTAAAAATCTGTTGTCTGTAGCTCAATTTGCAAAAGATAATCAGGTTTATTTTGAGTTTCATCCTGTTCATTGCTTTGTGAAGGATGTCAAGATAGGGAGTGTCTTATTGGTGGGTCACATTCATAATGGTCTGTACAGATTTGACATGTCAGCTTTCCAAGAATCCAAAGCTGTTGTTTCGTCTTCAGTCACTGCTCATGTTACTAACGTGGCGCCTCCTACTTCTAGTAGTCTTGTTTTTTATTTGTGGCACAAAAGACTTGGCCACCCGTGTGATAAGATTGTTGCTACAGTACTTCGAAAATGTAATATAATTGCAAACAAGCCTCAATTGAGCTCAGTTTGTTCAGCTTGTCAACTTGGAAAATTTCATAAGCTTCCATTTTCTCTTTCTTCTACAGTGTATTCGACTCCTTTTGAACTTGTTGTTGCCGATATTTAGGGGCTAGCTTCTGTATCTTCTGAAGGACATTCTTACTATATTTCATTTGTTGATGCTTACTCTAGATTTACTTGGCTTCATCTTATTAAACATAAGTCTGAGGCTCTTACAAAGTTTCTCAAAAATTTATTGAAGTTCAATTTGGCTATAAGGTAAAGGTGCTTCAAACTAACTGGGGGGAGAGTTTCGGTCTTTTCCTCAAGCACTTTCTCCATTGGGAATACATCATCGTCTTTCTTGCCCGCACACCTCGGAGCAGAATGGTTTGGTCGAAAGAAAACATAGGCATATAGTTGATGTTGGCCTGACGTTATTGGCTCAAGCGAATGTTCCTATGCATCTATGGGCTCATGCTTTTATCACTGCCATCCACCTTATTAATCGGCTCCCAACACCTGTTCTTAATGGAAAGTCCCCATATGAGCTGTTGTACAAGTCAGTGCCTACTTACATGCATTTCAAAGTTTTTGGTTGTCGATGTTACCCTTATCTCAGGCCTTTCAACTCCAATAAGTTACAATATCGATCCAGACCATGTGTCTTTCTTGGTTATAGTCTTGTTCACAAAGGGTACAAGTGTCTTGATGATAATGGTAAGATATTTATTTCTAAACATGTGAAGTTTGATGAAACGTGTTTTCCTTTTTCTGCCCGCTCAAACAATGGTTCTGCTCTCCATAGGATTCGCCCTCAGTTTTTGCATCAACAAACTCATGTCCTAATACTGGTGCCTGCTGATCGACCTGCAAGTCTGGTTACCTCTACTCCATTTGTTGCTTGTAATTCTCCTGCCTTGTAGCCTGGATTCACTAGTGCTTCTGTTTCAACTGATGAAGCTAGTTGCAGTCGTTCTGCCTCTTTGTCTACACCATATTCTTCTCCAGCTGATGCTTGTTCTAATTCCCATTCAGCTCCTGGCAATACTCAGATTGATTATTCTCCAGCTGCTGCATGTTCAGATTCCTATTCAGCTCCTGGCAGTACTCAGGTTGTTGAGGAGGTGGCTGCTCCTCTTGTCAATGCGCATCCTATGCAAACCAGGGCCACAAGTGGCATTTTCAAACCTCGAATTTTTTCAGTTGAACTACATGATACTGAACCTATCACAATTGCTGAGGCATTTTCTTCCAAAGAGTGGACTCTTGCTGCCCAACAGGAATATGATGCTTTGATGGAAAATAATACATGGGATTTGGTTCCTCTCCTTGCCAATAGGCGAGCAGTGGGGTGTAAGTGGATATTCAAGCTTAGGAGTCATTCGGCTGGGTCTATTGCCTGGTATAAGGGTCGTTTAGTGGTCAAAGGTTATCTTCAGGAAGCTAGAATCGACTTCCATGAAACTTTCAGCCCTATTGTTAAACCAGCCACAATTCGTGTTGTTCTAGCTTTAGCAGTGAAGTTTGGCTGGCCGTTATAACAAATTGACATCAATAATGCCTTTCCTAACGGTGACTTAACTGAGGAGATCTACATGGTTTAACCCCCTAGCTTTGAGCAGCGTCATGGTAGACAAAACTTGGTGTGTCGATTAAAGAAGGCTCTGTATGGCCTTAAACAGGCTCCACGCGCTTGGTTTTCCAAACTTAGAGATTTCTTACTTACTTCTCGGTTTGTGCTAGCAAAGTCAGATGGCTCTTTGTTTATTTGGAAAACTGGAGGTATGTTGCTATATGTGCTGGTTTATGTCGATTACATCATTGTCACTGGTAATCATCAAAGTAGCATTGATGAATTTGTCACAGCCTTGGATACACAATTCTCTTTGAAGGATTTGGGGCCTCTCAGTTATTTCTTGGGTATTGAAGTCTTGCCTACTACCAATGGTTTGTTTTTGAGTCAACGCAAATATATTCTTGACCTTTTAAAGAGAGCTAAAATGGAGTGTGCAAAGGGTTCTTTTACTCCCATGGCGACTTCGACGCGTTTATCTCAACATGATGGTAGTGCTATTGAAAATGAGTCTGACTATAGGAGCATTGTGGGTGCCCTTCAGTATGTTCTTATCACTCAGCCTGACATTACATTTGTTGTTAATAAAGTCTGTCAATTTACGCATCAGCCTCTTGATCAGCATTTTAAGACTGTAAAACGAATTCTTCGATATCTTCAGAATACTGTGGAGTATGGTCTTCATTTTACTGCTGCTACCCACTTGGATCTAGTCGGTTTTTCTGATGCGAACTGGGGCACTGATATTGACGATAGGCGGTCGACTTCACATTTTTGTGTGTTTTTTGGTGGTAATCCTGTGGCCTGGGGATCTAAGAAGCAACTCGTTGTCTCTAGGTCCACTGCAGAGGCTGAGTATCGAGGACTTGCTCATACTATTACTGAGATCGTGTGGCTTGAGTCTCTCTTGTCCAAATTGCATATTGTTCCTTCCAAGAAAGCTACCATATGGTGCGATAATTAAGAGCGATTCTTTGTATCACCAATCCAAAGGTCGCATTCAAATTCAAACATGTGGAATTGGATTTATTTTTTGTAAGGGAAAAGGTTGCTGCTGGACAGTTGATTGTGGGGCATGTCCTAGCTCAGGATCAAGTAGCAGATATTTTCACTAAACCCTTGTCTGCTCCTATGTTTATAAAGTTTCACTCGTGTCTCAAAGTTCTTTCCAAACAAGAACCAACAGCAGAGGTCAAGTAGCTGGAGGCATATTAAGGAATAAAAGAAAGTATTATAGTTACTGGTAGTTAAGTAGTGGTTAGCTATCAGCAGTTAATTAGTTGTTAGCAGTTACTGTCGTTACACTTTATTGTTTAAGTCTCAGATAAATACAAAGAATCGGTTGTTCAACAAAAGGATAGAAAAATCATTCTTCTTCTCTTCTTCTTGAATTGTGTTTCTCATTATTAGCAAACCAAGCATCTTCATTCCAAATATGATCATCCACTAATATATTTGGTTTCTGGTAATAGGATTTCCCGGCAAAATCAAAGTCACCGTTCGGTACCTCCTTCGTTCCGAAAACTGGTTGAGAGTGCAGTTGAAAGCTAAGTCTTTAGACAAGCCTACCCCTGTGAATCTAGCAACGCATATCTATTGGAACCTTGGTAACCATGACAGTGGCGATATCTTGTCCCATAAACTTCGAATTTACACCCCCCAATACATGCCCGTCAATGAAGAACTCATCCCCACAGGCGTCCTTCAACCTGTACAAGGCACTCTATACGATTTCCTCGAGTTGAGAACCATCGGGAGCGGAATCAAGGAACTCCAGAAAGGTTACAACATAAACTACGTCATAGACGGTTCTAACGACCACATCAAGATGAAGAAAACAGCAATAGTGAAGGATGAGAAGTCGGGGAGAGTTACAAAACTGTATACCAATCAACCGAGCGTGCAGTTCAACTCCGGAAGCCAGATCAATAACATGAAGGAAAAAGGTGGGGTTATATATAAACCTCATACGAGACTGTGTTTGCAGACTCAAGGGTTTCCGGATGTAGTGAATCACCCCAATTTCCCTTCCCAAATTATTACCCCTGAGAAGCCTTACAAGCATAAAATCCATTACAAGTTCACCATTGCACCATCTGACAAAAAAATCAGATAAGGCATAACCACCAGTTTCCTTCTTTCCTAACAATGAAACTGATGAGATTTGATTTTACCAACTTTTCCGCGTCTTCTTCTTTCTGTTGGAACATTGGCAGCAACTATACACAATACAAGCTTAAGTTTGCTATGAAACTAAAAATGAAAACAAACAAAAGTAAAGAGAAGAGTTTGAAAAACACAAAAGATAACTAGATAACATCATTGCTGTCATTGATAAATTTCAAAATATATGAGAGTTACATATGAATTTGATAGTTACCTAATAATATAACTGCTCCCACTAATATGAAGTAAATACAATCTTTGAATCATATACAAAAGAAAGCTGTCATAACAGTTATTATATCAAGTGCAAATCATGAAAATCTAATCCTACTAACTTTGTGAACAAATTACAAAGTAACTAAACTAAGTTACATAGGAACAAAATGATAAAAATGAACCAAGCTAGTCATTGTACTTAGTTCACTCCAATGTTGGTCTCTGCTTGTGTCTTCTTCTTTGCTATTGTGGCTACTGGTTACATGTTGCATTGCAGGCCAATGCTCAACACTCCTCTTTGGACTGTATGCAACATACAACAATCTTCTCAAAATTTCAAACCTTGTAGCATCGAGTGGCTTGGTTTGGATATCAGCCAGCTGGTTTTCTGAGCTACAGTGAACAAGGCTAATTTCTTTTAATTGCTTAGCCTCCCTAACAAAGTGAAACTTGATTTTGAACTGTTTTGTCTTGCTATGAAAGACTGGATTTTTAGCTATGGCAACAGCTGACTGATTATCGACCATGATTTCAGTTGCTTCAGTTTGTTCTTCATTCAAATCATATAACAGCTTTCTAAGCCAAATGGCTTGGTTCACAGCTGCTGCAGCTAGAATGAACTCTGCTTCAGTTGTGGATTGAGCAACAGTTTGTTGCTTCTTTGAGCTCCAACAAAAAACTCTTGAGCCAAGGGTAAAAAAGTAGCCAGAGGTGCTTTTCATGTATGTCGAAACCTATTTTAAAAGGAACTTTTTTAAAAAAAAAATGAAAACGGGAGTGGCCACCAATCTTTTAAAGTGCGATTGGATCACTTTATAAAACGTTTTGGTCTACGAAAGTACGAGAAAATAGGTTCGGGAGCCGGTTACGCACGAGGAAAGATTAGTACCCTTGTAACGCCCAAAATTGGTACCGAATTGAATAATTTTATCTTAATGTCAAAAGTTTGGAAGAATTTAGAAATAAAATCTCTTTTAAAATCGTAATAATTTGAATTAAAAAAGGATCAAGATTCTTTTGCTTAGAAAGAATATAAACATCATATTCAGTATGATTGGACACGATATTTTTAAACTTTCGTAACTAAAATCATCTCGTAATTTACAAAATCCATTTAAAAGGATACTTTAGACATTTAGACAAACGGGAAATTGCAACCCAGCATGTTAGGGCACTATTTCCTGGATTCCTAAATACAAAAGATATTGCCTTGTTTTTTAAAAATCCTTTGGATTAAATGAAATATAAAATTTTAAAAGCAATGATACATTTAACCTATTAAAAAGATTCATACTAAACTAATTAAAGTACATATTTTTAACAATTCATGCAAATATAATGTAGAAAATGATAAATACGACATACATTAAACAATATACATTAACATTTCATGCATATATAATTATAAATAACATAAATATACACATTATTATTTCATGCAAGATACAAAAATAGCAAAATAATGAATATAATGACACAAATTACACATATATGCAATAGTATTTCATGTGAATATAATACTAAAATAACAACATAATAATAAATTTTCATACGATTATATAACGATAACATAATAACAACAAATAACCTATGAGATGAAATTAACATATTAAAACTATACCAAATGAATTAAAAACAACTTGAAAAATAAATGAGGTAAAAATATTTAAAGCAATATATAAATAATAAAAGAGAAATAAAAATAAAAATATATTATATGATATAATAGCTTAACATATATTTATATAAATAATACTATATTAAATATGTATAAAACTTTATAATAGATTCAAGAATTTTACATAACATGATAAATAAAAATAATATATATTTAATAATAGTTTGCAAATTTTAAAAATTATATATAATAAATATTGAAGTAATATAATAAAAATAATATAATGAATAATAATATATAGTAAAATGAGATTATATAATATAAGATATATAAATAAAACATAGATAAATAATAATAATAAACAGCATTTATAATATAAATCATTTTTATATACATAATATTTATAGTAAAATAAATAATATATAAAATATTTAAAATAAATTATATATATAAAAATAGAAAGGACTAAAATTAAATGGAAATAAAGCTCTAGGGTAACATTAAAAATATAAAAAAATAATTGAAACACGCTATAAAGCTTAAGGGATTCACTGGGTAATATAACCCTAATCTCAAAAAGACACCGTTTTCAGAATAGGCTTTATAATGGCCATTGGGATTAAATTGAAATAGATGTTAAAAGTTTGGGCCAATTTACAATAAAAATAAAATGAAATTATAAATTTAAAAATGCGGAAGGGTTAATTTGGCAATTTTCCCTTTAAATGAAAACACGCGGATCCTATTCGGGTCACGAGTCAACACGCGAATCCTAGCCTTGAAACGACGCTGTTTTGGAGCTTATCATTTTAAGCTAAACGACGCCGTTTTTATTTGGCTATAAAAACCAAATATTAAGCCTAATATTCGTTTTGAAGCCTGGTTAAAAAAAATAAAAGAAATCCTCTGAAAGAGGATTTGAGTCTGACCTCGGAGTCCTGTCGAGCCTCCGACTAAGGGCTCACACGCGCTTACGCACCACCGTCGTCCCCACCGCATACGGTGGCCGGAGGCTAAAAAGCCTCGCTTTCCAACGCAGATTAAAGGTACGTCCTTTTCCTCCTATTTTTCTACGATATCAGTACGTATTTTAGAGAGAGAAAGAAAAAAATCACCTCGGTACTCTTTTGTCGACTGTTGATTTCTTTTAGTGTAAAATGTATTCTATTTTTTATTGAATCTCTGTGTAAAACCTCTCCTTTACATTGTTTCTATTCGGCTTTTATAGCCACTGAAAAAGAAAAGAAAAATATATTACAATCTTTGATTTTATTTCTTGCCATATTTGCATTAGTCTCTGTTGTTCTTTTTCCCTTTTTACAGGTACCAGCGAGGAGACTTAGTAATGAACGAGCGCCGATGACGGCACATTGGCGTTGATTCAGTCGTTGATCACGGCGTGATTCGAAGCCTGGAATCATGGCCTAGAATCACGGCACTGATGGTGGGTTACTGGAACGATGCGAGACGAACAGACGCGCCGATTGGAGTGCTTGCGGCGCTTAGGGTTTCTGAAACCCTAGGTCTTCCGTCCTTGGCTTAAGGTTTAGGCCTATTGGGCCCTGTTAGTTTTTTGGGGTTAAGGGTGTAATGGGCTAAGGGTTTAGGCTAATTGGGACAATAAACTGTAATTGAGCCAAATGTAATCTGGATTTGTAAATGGACTGTTTTAAAGTTTCTTATTTAATGGACTGTTTTTTTTTGTTTTAGTTTTTGCAAACTTTGTTTATTTATTTTACGGGCCCGGGAAAAAAATGGGCTACTACAATGTAATCAACAGAGCCGGCCCAGTCACTATCTGAGTATCCAATCAGCTTAAGCTCATTCTCTTCTTCAAACACAATTCTATAGTTTAATGTTCCTTTGACATATCTAAGGATTCTCTTAGCTGCTTTGAAATGAGTCACATTACAGCAGTGCATAAACCTTGACAAGAGACTAACACCAAACATAATATCAGGCCTAGTTGCTGTTAAGTAAAGCAAGCAACCTACTAGGCTTCGATATTCCTTCTCATCGACCTTGTCCTGATTCCTACTATTAGCCAGTTTCCCCCCTTGTGCCATTAGTGTATTGACAGATTTACAATTGGTCATGTAGAATTTTTTGAGAATCTTTGAAGCAAAGACATGTTGACTGATAAAGATGCCTTGATCAAGTTGTTTTACCTCCATACCAATGAAGTATGTCATGATTCCCAAGTCTGTTATTTCAAACACTTCCTGTATTTGAACTTTAAATTCATTGATCAGTTCATTCTTGCTTCCAGTCACCAACAAATCATCAACATAGAGTGATACAATCAACAATGTCTCACTTTCTGACCTCTTAACATAAAGTGTGGCTTCACTATCACTTTTTTTAAACCCCAATCTAGACAAGTAAGTGTCAATCCTATCACACCAGGCTTTTGGTGCCTGTTTCAAGCATACAAGGCCTTCTTTAGCCTATACACTTTATCCTCTTCTCCTGGAATCTTGACTCCATCTGGCTGTTCAATGAAAATTTCCTCCTTTAGAAAGCCATTGAGAAAAGCTGACTTGACATCCAGCTGATGAACCTTCCATTGTTTCTGAGCAGCTAAGGCAAACAGTAGCTTAATAGTGTCAAGCCTTGCTACTGGTGCAAAGGTTTCCACAAAATCAATCCCATATTGCTGGCTATAACCTTTCACTAGAAGCCTTGCTTTATGTTTGTTCAATAAGCCATCTGCATTATACTTGGCTCTAAATACCCACTTGACACCTATAACTTTCTTGTAATCTGGTCTGTTCACTAACTCCCAGGTGCCATTCTTGTGGATCATGTCTAATTCAACTTTTATGGCCTCCTTTCAATGTTTTTCCTTAACAGCTTCCTCAAAATCTGAAGGTTCCACTATTGCAACATCACATCTTTGGTAGACGTCATCAATAGTTTTGGTACCTCTTACAAGAGCATCATTAGCATATTCATTTCTTGGCCCTTCTTCAGCAGGTTCAACAGTGCAGTCTAGATGATCTTCTTCAATCAGACTTACATATTCACCATTCTAGCTCCAAATTTTTTCTTCATCGAATCTGATGTCTTTGCTCACCATAATTTTCTTTGTTGAAGGAACAAACACTTTGTAACCCTTCTTAGTACTGCTATAGCCAACAAAAATTCCTAGAACAGCACTTTGATGAAGCTTGGTTCTCTTCTCAGCAGGGATGTAAGCATAGCAGACACAGCCAAACACTTTGAGGTGTGAGACAGATGGATTGAGTCCATGCCAAGCTTCAAAGGGGGTCTTATCCTTAACAAGATGAGGTGGTAGCTTTTTGAGGAGATATACTGAAGTATTAACTACTTCAGCCCAAAAATGTTTTGGTAGCTTGCTTTGAAACAGCAAGCATCTGGCTATGTTCAACACTGTTCTATTCTTTCTCTCACATACTCCATTTTATTGAGGAGTATAGATATTTTTGAGTTGATGATGAATACCAGATTCCTCACACAACTACTGAAATCTTTCAGACAAATATTCACTGCCATTGTCAGTTCTCAAGGATTTGATCTTGCAACCTGACTGGTTCTCTACTAGAGCCTTAAATCTACTAAAGGCATCAAACACCTCAGACTTCTGTTTCAAGAAGTAAACCCAGCAAAACCTGGTTAGATCTTCTGTGAACAGCACAAAGTACTTGCTGTCATTCAAAGAAGGTGACTTTATTGGTCTACAAACATCAGAGTACACAAGCTCAAGTCTTTCTCGAGCTCTCCATGCCTAGTTTACTGGAAAAAACAATCTGGCTTGTTTACCAAGCTGGAAAACTTCACACACAGTGTCTTTTACTTCAACTCTTGACATATCATCCACCATATTCATTTTATGCTGGAAATCAAGTGATCTATAGTTGACATGACCTAGTCTCCTATGCCAAAGGCCAGTACTATCAACAAGGATAGTGTAAGCCTTCTTTTCAGGTTGATTCATATTAAGCATGAAACACTTATCAGTCATTGTTACTGAGATCAACTCATGACCATATGTGTCCTTAACAATACAAGTACCATTCTCAAAAATTAGTAAATACCATTTTTCAACCAATTGACCAACACTTAATAAATTTTGATCAATGTTAGGTACAAAGAGCACATCTGAAATAACTTTATTACCTGAACCAGTGTTGATCACCACATTGCCTCTACCTTTGGCTTCAATCATACTTCCACTGCTAATTCTGATCTTAGAAACAAAGGTCCTATTGAGGTCCTTAAACAGCTTTTCATTCTCCACAAGCCAATTGCATCTAGCCTTGTTTAAAGTTGCAGAATAGGAAGTAGTAAAGACATGCTCATCCTGAGCTTGAAGGTCCTCAGTAGCCTGAGCTTGAATTCGCTGTTGAGCTGGTGCCTTCCCTTTGTTCTTGCACACTTTCTCTATATGACCAAATTGCTTACAGCCTCTACACTGAATGTCTGGCCTATACCAGCAGTATTTCTCGAAAAGTGTGGTCTTCTTGCAGTGGACACATGGTGGAAACCTCATCTTGCCTGCATCTCTCCTTAGTTTCTCCCTCTTGTCAAGCCAAGGCTTCTTTCCTTTCTGGCTTGAACCTGAACCTTCTTTAGCCTTTGCTTGGAAGGCTCCTTTAGGGTGCTCTTCTTGCTTATTGGCCCTTCTCTGCTCAAGTGCATAAAGAGAGTTCACCAATTCAGATAAGGAAATGGTTGTCAAATCCCTTGAGTACTCAAGTGATGACATTTTGGACTCAAATCTCTCAGGGAGAGTGGTGATAACTTTTTCAACAACCCTACTCTCACTGAAATCTTCGCCTAGTAGCCTTATGCTATTGACAATAGCCATGATCCTGTCTGAGTATTGCTTGACGCTCTCTGATTTTTTCATTTTCAGGTTCTCAAAATCTTTTCTCAAGTTGATCAACTGTTGCTGCCTTGTCTTATCCGATCCCATGAACTCCTCATTTAGCCTCTCCCATGCTTCCTTAGGTGTGTTACAAGCCATTACATCAGACAATCCATTCTGCAAGCAAGCCAAAGCTTTGTGCTTCTTTGTACTCTCTTCAACATGCTGCCTCATTTGAGCAATCATGGGATTAGCCCTCAATGGAGGTGGTTTGAAGTCATTCTCAACTACAGTCCACGAGTCTTGTGCTTGAAGGTATGTTTTCATTTTAACTACCCAAATATGGTAGTTCTTGCCAGCAAACACTAGAGGTGGAGGTGCTGTGAAGCTCATCCTGCTGAAACAAACTCAACAGCTTCTATTCCTCTCTTCTCAAGCTTTGTTCTAAATACAGCAACTAACAACAGAGCCCCTCAAAGACTTTGGCTCTGATTACCATTTGTTGGAATATTGGCAGTAGCTATACACAATACAAGCTTAAGTTTGCTATGAAACTAAAAATGAAAATAAGCAAAAGCAAAGAGAAGAATTTGAAAAACACAAAAGATGATCGGATAACATCATTGCTTTCATTGATAAATTTCAAAATATATGAGAGTTATATATGAATTTGATAGTTACCTAATAATGTAACTGCTCCCACTAATATGAAGCAAATACAATCTTTGAATCATATACAAAAGAAAGCTGTCATAACAGCTATTACATCAAGTACAAATCAAGAAAATCTAATCCTTCTAACTTTGTGAACAAATTACAAAGTAACTAAACTAAGTTACATAGGAACAAAATGATCAAAATGAACCAAGCTAGTTGTTGTACTTAGTTCACTCAATGTTGGTCCTTGGTGTCTTCTCTTTGCTATTGTGGTCTTTGGTTACATGTTGCATTGCAGGCCAATGCTCAACACTTTCATGTTGTAATAGTTCCCCATACGGTAATTCAATGTAATTGTTATAGTAATTCTTTCATTTTTGTGATTTGATGATTTATTCTTTCATCAATCAATTAAATACTAGTAGTACTTTTTCTTTTCATCTACGAACTTGTTGTGATTTAGCTTACTGATTGCTATATAATCAAAAATAATTTTTTTTTATGTGGGACTGGTTTCTAGGCTAAAAATTTGTATCTTGGTATCCTTTGATGTCATTTTCTCAGTAGTTACTATAAATATGAATTGCTGCAGTAATTAAATAAAATTACAAAAAAAAAATTAAGAATGTCATTCTACTTCGCGTCCAAATGACCAAAATATTCTTAAACCAAAATATATATATAATATAATAAATTAGGAGTATGTTGGGCTGAGTAACCAGGGTGGGGTGCTTGATTGTCGTTCCACTTCGCGTCAAAAGGGTCAATACATTCTTAAGCATTAAAAAATAATAAATAAATATAAATAAATAAATAGAACAAAGGAAAAAAGAAAATTACATTTAGGGACTAAGGGTGGAACAAATAGGGTGTCTTAGTAAGTTTAGTAAATTACCTAGCTTTCATGAAATAATCCAAGTCGATTTAATTTTTGTGTGTTTAAGTTAGAGTACTTTTCGGTTTTACTTAAAACAAGTTAAAGGTTCTCTTTGTTTTCATATGCATTATGCCTAATTTTTATATAACTTTGAAGTGATACTTTTTTAATGGTAAAATCTAAATTATCCAGTGAGATGGGAACCATACTTGAGGGCAAGCATGGGCTAAGTAGGGGGAATATGATAATATTCTAAAATGATATAATTTTATGTGTTAATCACATATATATTTTGAGTACGATCCTACTAATTTGGGTTGTTTATGATTTTTTTATCTTGTAAGGACTAAATTGATAGCAAAAGGAAATTTGAAGGCAAAAAGAGTGAATTTAAAGGCAAAATGGGTCAGCATGCGAAATAGGGAAGAAATGGTTTCGAAAATACAAAGTGTAGAAGACTTGGGGCAAAATTTCAAAGAAGATATTTATCAACATAAAACTTTATTTAAATTTGAATTTTATTTTTAGGATTATTGTTAGGATTATTATGTTTATTTCAAATTATATCTTTTAAACATTATCATCTAGAGTTTAAATATGAATAAACTAGGTTTTTATGTATTATAAATAGAGGATGGGGTGACATGAATATGCACTCATCACTTCTGTAAAAAACTCATTCCCCCTAAGGCTCTTAGCCTTTTTGTTCCTTTTATTTTCCAATAAAATTCAATTCCATTAAACTTGTGTTTTTTTTTCCCAAAAAGCATGAGCCACTAAACTCATCTAGCCAAAGGTTATCAAGACTCCTCCAAAAAAGTTCATGAGGCTTAGAACCCGCACTTAACCATTCTCAAATGGTATTCATCATTTCTCCGCATTACGAGACTAACGCTTCCGTTCATGTCCTTCCAAAAGTAATCTTTTCATCTTGTGCAAAGGTGGCCTTTTTGTATGTTTTGGGAAGGTTGCATAGTCGATTCATTAACTTACTGCGTCAGAGGTTGTCGAGCCCAATAAATGAAATGGCGTGGCATTCGCTATTAAGAAACGATGATCTAGTGTAAGAAGGTCCCACAAAAGCGACAGTTGGCTAAAGTCAGGTTCCTCTAAATCGTAAGGCTAAAACTTAAATGGAGCTGGTGGTCATAGGTGCCCTCTTCCACTATAACTGGCTTATTTAGTCATGAGAAGGATCGCTTAAAAAGCTATGATTGAACCAAAGAAATATTGAGATAACTGAAGGCTGAAATCCCTCAAATCGAAAAACCTGTTTCTTTTCACAATTGCAATTTTAATTTTTTTAATTTTGAATCATCCACATCTTTAATTCTATTTTTTTCCCAGGTCAGCTATTTTTATTGGGCATGACTGCACCTAAGATTTCGAGAAACAAGAAGTTGTAGGAATCTAGTCCCTGTGGATTTGACCTTACTTCCCTTATACTATTCTTTTCGTTATTTCTTAGAGATGGATTATTTTTGGTACTTTCAATGACACACCATGATGATCAAAAAATTCGATAATAACTAAAAACAATATAGAAATTAATTTTAAATATCATAAATTGATGCGTCGTTGAGAGTACCAAATATATCCTATCCCTATAAAATAATGAAAAAAATAGTATAAGGGAAGTAAGGTCAAATCCTCGGGGACTGGATTTGCACAAGGTCATGTTTCTCAAGATATGAGACAGAGTCGTGCCCAAGAAAACCTACGTACCTGGGAAAAAAATAAAAAAAAATAGAATTAAAAGTTTGATTGAATTGAAATTGCGAAAATTAAAATTAAAATTGTAAAGATAAACATAACTAAGGAAAGAGAGTTTTTTATGGAGAGATTCCAGCCTCCGGTTGTATCGATCCTCTTTGGGTTCAATCCTTAGCTTTTAGGTGATCCTTCTCGAATAGAATAAGCCAGTTATAGTGGAAGAGGACGTCTGTGACCACCAGCTCCACTTTGATTTTAGACTTACGATTTAGAGGAACTTGACTCTAGCCAACCGTTGCTTTTATGGGACCATCTTACATTAGATCATCATTTCTCAATGGCAAATGCCACACCATTTTATCTCTTGGACTCGACAACCACTGACGTCGTAAGCTAACGAACCGACTGTGCAACCTTCCTAAAACATACAAAGCAACAGCCTTTGCACAATATGAAAATATTACTTTTGGAAAGACATGGATGGAAGCGTTAGTCTCGTAATGCGGAGAAATGATGAATACTCTTTGAGAAAATATTACGCCATTTTTTACGTAGAACTGGTTTCCCAGGATAAAAATCTTATCCCGGTGCCCCTTAATGCCATTTTCACTGTAGTTACTATAAATATAGAATGCTACAGTAATGAGATAAAATTGCATCTCAATTTTATAGAAAATTACAATATAATTACACTCTATTAGTCAAACATATTTAGGAATTCAAATTCATTTTAATCACTAGAGAATGTAATTATTAGTTTAATAATTACATTTTCATCCAATTACTTTGTGGTGTCCAATCATACTTAAAAGTGAATTCAATCTTTTGAACATTTTGCATAGATGGGTGACATTAAAAGTGAATTCATTCTTTTGAACATTTATGCATAGATGGGTGACCTTTTTAAGCCTATACCACTTGTACTAGATAGAATTGATTTTGTATTTCGAGGCTTTTCATAAATCTTGATTTTGCACGGTAAGATTTTTGTAACACCCCAACATTTTTTATTTGACATTTTGCATGATTTCGGTATTGAATATAAGAATTTCGTAACACCCCAACACACCAGTTTTTGGTTCCTTACCTATTTGAACTCAGACTTTTACTTATAAATGGAAGAATATTGGCTTGAAAACATTCAGAGAGTTTTCGATGAAATGGCCTGTTCCTCTGATGATTACCTCACATGTGTCATGTCTTTGCTTAAAAATGAGGCTTATAATTGGTGGTCAACATTAACAGCGGTAGTATCGAAAGATAGGATTAATGGGATTTTTTTAGATCTAAGTTTAGAAAGAAGTATGTTAGTAAACGATACCTAGAACGGAAAAAGAAAAAATTTCTTGATTAGAACAAGGAAGTAAATTTGTAGTAGAGTATGAGTGAGAGTTCGTGCAACTTAGTAAATATGCTCGGGATATTGTGCCAACCGAACAAAAAATATGTATCCATTTTGAAGATGGGTAAAATGATAAGATTAAAATGTTAGTTGGCGTGATAGAATTACGTGAGTTTGTGGTGTTATCTGATCGAGCATAACAGATGGAAGAAATTTACAACAACAAGAAATATAATAAAAAAAAAGCTCGGATTTCAATAAACGAAATTTATCCAAAGCATTTTTAGTTCCTCTGTCAAAGAAATCGAGGGAAGGTTTCAGCCGATTTAATTCATCATCTGCATTTTCGAGTAAAAATAAATCATGGCAGAATGATATAAGATTTCAGTCTATACCTACGGATAATGTTGGCAGTTTTCATAATGCTCCAAGACTTGTATGTGAACATTGTGGAAAATTGCATGTTGGTGAATGTAGGACCACGTTAGGTGCATGTTTTAGATGTGGACCGATGAATCATTTTTTAGAAATAGCCCTAAAAAAAAGTAGGAGACTAATAAGTGGAGTTTAAAGCAGTTGTCTATGCCTCAGAAAGGTAGATGTCCTGGTCAAAATAGTAATACTGAGCTAATTGCAGTGGGACCAAAGATATAGGTGTTAGATCAGAAGCTAGAATGCCTATTCAAGCGTATGCCATACGAGCTAGGGAGGAAGCTACCGTACCCAATGTTATTGCTAGTACACTCTAACTCTTTAATGTTATTATATATGCATAGATTGACCCTGTGTCCACTCATTCATATATTTGCAGTACATTAGTAACAGATAAGAAATTAACTGTTGAGTCAATCGAGTTTCATGTCCGAGTCACAAATCCACTAGGTCAAAATGTGATAGTTAACTTAATATGTCGAAATTGTACACTGAGAATACTAAGTTGTGGCTTTCCTATTGATTTGATGTTGTTACCACTTCATAAATTTAATATCATTTTGGGAATAGACCGATTGATGTTACATGATGCTGTGGTGAGTTGTAGACTGAAACGGATTAATCTTAAATGTCAGACTAGTGAAATTATTACAATTGAGTCTAATAGATAAGATAGTGCTACAAGAGTTATTTTAGCTACCTCTGCATAGAAATTGATTCGAAAATGCTGTGAGGTATTTTTGGCATATATACTTGACACTTGGGAATCGAGATTAAAGATTGATCAAGTACCGATTGTTAGCCAGTTTTTTGATGTGTTTTCTGAAGAGTTGCTAGGATTACCACCTGAATTTGAAGTTGAGTTTGTAATTGATTTGATGCCTAAGACTGCTCCGATATCAATTGCACCGTCTTGAATGGCACCAGCTAAGTTGAAAAAACTTAAAGCACAATTGTAAGAATTGTCAGATAGAGGTTTTATTCGGCCAAGTGTATCTTTCTGGATGCACATGTGTTTTTTGTAAAAAAGAAAGACGGGTCGATGAAACTGTGCATTAATTACTAGAAATTGAATAAAGTCACAATAAAGAATAAATATCATTTGCCTTGTATCGACAATTTGTTTGACCATTTGAAAGGGGCAATAGTGTTTTCAAAAATAGACCTCATATTTGGTTATTATCAGTTGCGAGTAAAGGATATTGACATGCCGAAAACTACTTTCTGAACTCATTACTCCTATTATGAATTTCTTGTGATATCGTTTGGATTAACTAACACCACTGCTACTTTTATGGATTTGATGAATCGAGTTTTCCAGCCTCATTTGGATAGATTTGTGGTGGTATTTATTGATGATATATTGATCTATTCTAAAACAGAATCTGAGCATGCTCATCATTTGAAAATTGAGCTACAGACTTTACGTGAGAAGCAATTATATGCAAAATTAAATAAACGTGAGTTCTGGCTCAAAGAGGTTGGGTTTCTTGGCCAAATGATTTCTACGAACGAAATTTCTGTTGACTTGAGTAAAATTTCAGCAATTGTTAACAGAGAAGCTCCAAAAAATGTCTCTAAGGTGTGGAGTTTTTTGGGCTTAGTTGGTTATTACAGACGATTCGTTAAGAATTTTTCGATACTTTTTTTGCAGATGACGAAGCTGCTTCAGAAAAATGTTGATTTTGTTTGGTCGGATAAGTGTCAACAAAGTTTTGATCTGTTGAAAGTTTTATTGATAGAAGCTCTTGTACTGACTTAGCTTGAATCCAAGAAAGAAAAACTCAATCTAGGTTATTATTGATAGAAAAAACTCAATCTAGGTTATTATTGATAGACTAACAAAATCTGCTCATTTTATTCCAGTCAAAATAAATTACTTGCTTCAAAAGTTAGTTGAATTATATGTATCTAAGATTGTTAGATTGCACGAAGTGTCATTGTCTATCATTTCAAATTGAGACCCGAGATTCACCTCTAGATTTTAGGGTAAGACAACAGGTTAGCAAATATACCAAAACAACCAAAGTCCCTATACATGCCATATACTCAAAACATAAGCTCAAAAGGTACCAAAGTGATAGTAGGATAGTGTGACATAATCTTCGACGATCCCCGAATCCGAGCTAGCTTTGAAGTCACTATAAAACATAGAAATATAAAAAAAGTAAGTTTTATAGCTTAGTAAGCTCGTATGAAATAACTCAATCTTAACATGAATATACAAATCATCAATTTGAACATATCAACATGTAATTTATTTAACTAACAAACCTTTCACATTTTCAATCATAATCTTATATATGAACTTCACAACTTCTTCGATTTAAGCTTATACGATTCATGTACATACCTGTACCATCTCGTATCAATCTCATACACATCCATGTTTTTCATTTACCATTGAACTATTCGGAATACTATCGGATACTCGGGAAAACATGCACCAAAGTGGCAATATCATGGGCCGAAGCCAACTCAATCTCATATTACATATATTGCTCACACTAGAGCACTCAACGGGCCTGCTCACACAAGCTATCAGTCAAGACGTAGCTACACGGTGCTGCTCACATAAGCTGTCAAGTAATCGTAATGCATGCCAGTACACTTAGCCACCGGTAGGACGTATAGGACTAGCACCCGGATCACATAATCACAATAATCCCTAATGACATGTCATTCGTATATTAATCTATTCCTAAGATTCAATGGGGATTTCAAATGTCGAATCGTAGTCAAATCATTGTCGAACATGTCTGTGGTCTCGTATTCATAGTTTATGCAAGATCAAAGCATTTAAAATACATTTATAATGAAACTTATTACATACGAACTTACCTCAGACACAAAAAACGGCTAAATAAACTGATTAGTCGAATACTTTGTCTTTCCCCCAATCTAGATCTGAATTTCACTTTTCTTGATCTATCTGTAATCAAAATCAGTTTATTTAATTATTTTTCTATTCAATTTAATCCAAAATTCACATTAAGGAACTTTTACACATTTGCCTTAATATTTCACATTTTTACAATTTAGTCCTTATTTCATAAAATCATAAATTCATGCAATTTCACCCAAACCCATGCTAGCAAATTTCAATTAGGTCCCTATCAGCCCATATTTTACATTTATTTCATATTTTATCACAAAGTTTCTACATTTCACAATTTAATCCCTAATTTGCATTTCCACTAAAAATCACCTAACAAAACTTGTATAACTATCATCAAACATTCATAATCTATCATTAAATATCAAGATACTCAGCTTTAACTTGTTGACACACCAAACATCTCGATACAAATTTCGAAATGTCTCGTTTCATGCCCGGCCACCAATACAATTGTTTCAAGTCATTATACATTTTGGTACTCCCTAGGTGAACAGATAAACAACTATTGTGTGCTTCGTGCAAAATTTTCTAAATGAGCTCAGAATTCTTTGGTACGCGGATTTTGTTTTGAAACATTAAACAATCATTGGATCCGATCTGAGAGTCAGAATCACTAATCGACTCACATTGCATTCTTTTAGCTTGTAATTCGATATCATACTTTTGAGCTTCACAAATTTACTGAAGAAAAACTAATTTTACTTTCAACTCTGCTAGAATCGAACCATCATCGGACAAAGTCAGTTGAGTATTCATCGTTTTCAAGGCAAATAGAGATTTTCTACTCAATGCATCCGTAACCACATTTGCTTTTCCTGGATGGTAATCAATCACTAACTCATGGTCTTTCAGCAACTCGAGCCATATTCGTTGTCGCAAATTCAAATCTTTCTGAGTCATTATATATTTCAAGCTCTTATGATCAGTAAAGATGTGACACTTTTCACTGTACAAATGATGTCGCCAAATTTTCAATGCAAAAACAATAGCGGCCAACTCTAAATCGAGCATCGGATAGTTCTTTTCATGCGGTTTCAATTGTCTGGAGGCATAAGCTATAACTTTTTCTTCTTGCATCAAAACACAACCCAAACCATTCAATGGCGCGTCACTGTAAATCAAAAATTCTTTACCCAACTAAGGTTGAACCAACACTGGTGCCTCAGTTAACAATACTTTTAACTGTTCGAAACTTTGTTGTCATTTCTCGGACCATTCAAATTTCTCATCTTTTTGTAGCAATTTGGTCATAGGAGTAGCAATCATCGAAAACCCTGTAACAAAACGTCGATAGTAATAAGCTAGTCACAGAAAACTTCTAACTTCAGATACATTTCTCGGTGGTCTCCAATCAACAACTGCAGAAATTTTTCTCGGATCAACTCGTGTACCTTCTGCTGAAACACTGTGCCCCAAAAATTCGACTTCTCTGAGCCAAAACTCATATTTACTGAATTTGGCGAACAATTGTTTATCTCTCAAAGTTTGTAACACAATTCTCAAATGCTCGGCATGCTCAAACCCATCTCGTGAATAGATCAGAATATCGTCAATGAATACAATAACAAATCTGTCGAAATACGGTCTAAAAATATGATTCATCAAATCCATAAAAACTGTAGGAGCATTAGTTAATCCGAAAGGCATAACAAGAAATTCAGAATGTTCGTACCTCGTTCTAAACACAGTTTTCGGCACATCCAAATCTTTAACTCGCAACTGATAATAACCAAATCTCAAATCAATCTTCGAGAACACTATTGCCCCTTTCGACTGATCAAATAAATCATCAACTCTCGACAAAGGATACATGTTCTTTATCGTAATCTTGTTGAGTTGACGATAGTCAATACACATTCTCATTGATCCGTCTTTCTTCTTTACGAATAATACTGGTGCACCCTAGGATGAAAAACTAGGTCGTACAAAACCTCTATCCATTGACTCTTACAACTGAGATTTAAACTCTTTCAATTCTGTCGGAGCCATTCTATACGGAGCTATAGATATCAGTGAAGTTCCTGGCATTAACTCAATAGTAAATTCAACTTCTCTGATCGGTGGTAACCCCAGTAATTCTTATGGAAACACATCCGAAAACTCACAGACTATCGGCACTGATTCAAACTTCTATTCAGACACTTTTGTATCTACCACATATGCAACGTAAGCTTCATAACCTTTCCTCACACATTTCTGAGCTGACATAAATGAAATCACTATATGTAATTCACTCTGTTCATCTGATTCAATTCGAAGAATTTCATTGTTCTAACATTTCAATTCAATAGTCTTTCATCTACAATTCACAACGGCATCATGTATCATCAATCAATCCATACCCAGAATTACATCAAATTCATTACTAACATCAAATCAGCCGGAAAACAACAACCCCGAATCATTAAAGGACAGTTCTTGCAAACTTTATCAACTAGAACATACTTACCTAAGGGGTTCGATACTTTAATCACAAACTCAGAAGACTCAACAGGAAATTTCTTACTAGATACTAAATTCTCACAAACATATGAATGGGTTGATCTTGGATCAATTAATACAATCACATTAGTGTCGTAAAGAGAGAATGTACCAGTGATAACATCAGGTGACAACGCCTCTTCGCGAGTGCAAATGTCATAAGCTCTAGCAGGTGCTCTGACCTCAGATCCCATAGCCGAATCTTTTGTCACGCCTCTACTACTGGTCATATTTCCCGCATTTCTTGGTGGCCTCCCTCTAGTGGTTGTGTTATTCGATCTTGCATTCTAAAACTTATATTTCTCCACTAATTTAGGGAAATCCCGTATGAAATGATCTTGTGAACCACATTTAAAACAAGCTCGGTTGTTCATTCTACATTCACCAGGATGTCGTCTTCTATATCGTTGACATTTAGGTCTATAGTTTCTTACACTGCCAATACTCGATACTTATGGAGCTAGAGCTTTAAGACTTAAGTATTGTTTTCCACGATCTCTGTTTGAATACCCAATTGAAGCATTTGGACGAGTGTACGAATTTCTAGATTTCTTTGACAATAACTAATATGGCTTATTCATCGATCTTTTTCTCAAATCTCTAGCCTCTGAATTTGTTTTTCAATTTTCTTTGCTAAGCTCCTCGGCTTTTCAAGCTTTATCAACCAGGACAACAAATTCTTTCAATTCTAAAATTCTGACTAGAAGTTTAATATCCTCATTCAACCCATCAACAAACTACTTGCACATGATTTCTTCAGTAGAAACATACTCCCGAGCATACTTAATATTAAAAATTCTCTTTCGTACTTGGTCACAGTCATTCGGCCCTATTTCAATTCTAAAAACTCTTTATGCTTTTGATCAAGAAATCTCTAACTTATGTATTTCTTCCAAACTCAGTCTGAAAGAATTCTCAGGTCACTTTTTCTCTCGGTACCACTGAAACCAAAGTATTCCACCATTGATATGTTGTGTCTCTTAATAACGATATGGCACATTTTAAACACTCGGCTAGCGTACACGATAGTTCATCAAATACCCGAGTAGTGTTTTCAAGCCAAAATTCAGCTCTCTTGGGATCATCATTAACAGTAGCTCTAAACTCTTCAGCTCCATGTTTTCGAATTTTATCAACTGAAGGCTTACTTAATCTTAGAAGTTCCACACCTTGAGGAGCTACGGGAACCAGTTGGGGATTAGGTGGGGTGGAGGTTGTTGAGCAGCCGGATTGGCTCTAACAAATTTCGTGAACCATTCGTTCATCATTTGGCAAAAATGTTTCTTTAGCCCCTTCTCCATGACTACTTGATACATTTCTAGATTCAGATAGCACTGCCCCATGAGCAGGAGCTGGCGCATTACTCTCGACGTCATCGGCTACAACTCGATTGGGATCCATTTGCTATAGGAAAACACAGTTTAAATTTTCAAGAGTCATCACACTATCATAGTTTATATATGGCATGTATAGCTAGACTCTCACACACGCTATGTTAGTCCGAGCATCAACTAAACCATAGCTCTGATACCAATAAATGTAACATCCCTCACCCGTATTCAACACTAGAATAGGGTTACGGAGCTTTACCGGACTTATAACACATTTTAAGCATACATTTCACATACAGTTAATCAAATCATATACATTTCATTCACAATCAATCATTTTGTCCCTAATACAAGCCTACGAGGCTCTAAACATGCATTGGAAGTGGTTCGGGACTAAACCGATAAATTGGAAACTTTTTGAACATTTAAAAAAATTTCTCAAAAATAGAGGACACACGCCCATATGACTCGGTAGTGTCTCTCACACAGCCAAAGACACGCCCGTGTCGTAAGCCGTGTGGACATTTGAAATGGGAGCACGTGGTTGTGTCCCAGCCCATGTCCAACCCTATGCAACTCTCTAACGTGGATCACGCGGCCAACACACACGCCTATGTGGCTAACCCGTGTGCCCTACAAATGGCCATACACGCCCATCTGCAAGGCCGTGTGCTAGGCCGTGCCAAACCTGTATAGTATACTGACTTGGGCCACACAGCCAATCACACGTCCGTGTGCTAAGCCGTGTGGAGCATACTGACTTTATTTTAATTTCAACACCAAGGGACACACGGCCGTGTAACATAACCGTATGCCACGTACAGCTGAGATACACACTAGTGTCTCTACCCGTGTGGACAAAAATAAGCTATTTACCAAGCCATTTTGCCACTCAAACTTATGCACAGCTACACCAATCCAATTGGCACCAAAACATAGCATAATTTGACATTTAAACCAACCAATTCAAGCCTAATTCATGCATAATCAATACCACCTTTCTCAATGCACACACGTCACAAAATAGACCATACCATTTATACCAAAATCACATATACAATTCTACTAATTATACATTTCCAAACATGCATCATTATGTTCAATTTCACAAACATATATTTTCTCTAGTTTCTACCATTTGACAACCACAATATCTACTATCAATAAACATCACAAAACCAACCTTAATTACATAACATAAGCTATATGCACACTTTTATATACATATTCAAACTAACCAAATTAAGCCAACTCTCATGGCTATATATACAAACCAAAACATAAGCATTTACAAGCCAATTCAAATGGCACAACACATTACCAAATATACCAAAACAACCAAAGTCCGTATACATGCCATATACTCAAAACATAAGCTCAAAAGGTACCAAAGTGATAGTAGGATAGTGTGACATAATCTTCGACGATCCCCGAATCCGAGCTAACTTTGAAGTCACTATAAAACATGGAAATATAAAAAAAGTAAGCTTTATAGCTTAGTAAGCTCGTATGAAATAACTCAATCTTAACATGAATATACAAATCATCAATTTGAACATATCAACATGTAATTCATTTAATTAATAAACCTTTCATATTTTCAATCATAATCTCGTATATGAACTTCACAACTTCTTCGATTTAAGCTTATACGATTCATGTACATTCCTGTACCATCTCATATCAATCTCATACACATTCTCGTCTTTCATTTACCGTTGAACCATTCGGAATACTATCGGATACTCTAGAAAACACGCACCAAAGTGCCAATATCATGGCCCGAAGCCAACTAAATCTCATCTCACATATATTGCTCGCACTAGAACAATCAACGGGCTTGCTTACACAAGCTATCAGTCAAGACGTAGCTACACGGTGCTGTTCACACAAGCTGTCAAGTAACCGCAACACATGCCGGTATACTCAGCCACTGGTAGGACGTACAGGACCAGCACCCGGATCACATAATCACAATAATCCCTGATGACATGTCATTCGTATCTTAATCTATTCCTAAGGTTCAACTGGGATTTCAAATGTTGAATCGTAGTCAAATCATTGTCGAACATTTTTGTAGTCTCGTATTCACAGTTTATGCAATATCAAAGCATTTAAAATACATTTATAATGAAACTTATTACATTCAAACTTACCTCAAACGCAAAAATGGCTAAATAAATCGATTAGTCGAGTACTTTGTCTTTCCCCCGATCTAGATCCAAACTTCGCCTTTCTTAATCTATATGTAATCAAAATCTGTTTATTTAATTATTTCTCCATTCAATTTAGTCCACAATTCACATTAAGGCACTTTTACACATTTACCCCTAATGTTTCACATTTTTACAATTTAGTCCTTACTTCATAAAATCACAAATTCATGCAATTTCACCCAAACCCATCTAACCAAAATTCAATTAGGTCCCTATCAGCCTATATTTTCCATTTATTTCACATTTTAACCACAAGGTTTCCACATTTCACAATTTAATCCCTAATTTGCATTTTTACAACAAATCACTTAACAAAACTTGTATAACTATCATCAAACATTCATAATTTATCATTAAACATCAAAATACTTATGTATTCATCAATGGCAACCTCTAAAATCTTTAACAGTTTTGCAAAATAGTCCCTGGGCTAGCTAGACCTAGTTGTAACGATCTCAAAAACACAGAAATTATTAAAACCGAGTAAAAAATCACTTACATGCTCAAGATATCATGCCCGAACCTTCAAAAGCATAAAAATAATGTTTTTCTTTCTTTAGTTTCAGATAGAAGAAGATGAAAGCACCAAAAATTGTATTTGTTTTATTTTATTAGCTTAATTACATAAATTACTAAATCATCCTTTAATAAAAACATTAAGATTCATTTATACATGTCCATCTTTGTCCACGTACATTAACCATGGTACAACATAAGGACCTCCACAATTTAATTTCATAGCTATTAAACCCTTTTAACTTATAGAGCATCATTTTTGTATTTTACGCGATTTAGTCTTTTTTCTCAAATTAACTAATCAAACGATAATTTTTAAACGAACTTTCATACAATCATTCAATCATACTGTAAATATTAAAATAATAATAAAATAATTATTTTGAATTTGGATGTGTTTTCCCAAAACTACTGTTCCGATTTCACTAAAAACGGGTTGTTACAAAATGTGGCACACTGTAACTCGAACCGGGAGATCGGGTCGGGTATAGGGTGTTACAGCAAATGAGATTGAGACCTCCTAATAAGTGAAAATTAAATATTTCACAAGATAGAAGCACTCTTCTGCTCGATGCAATTAGTTAGACAGATCCGAAGAGCATCATCTACCAAAAGACATTAAACAAAAACGCTTATAAAGAGACAACTCCGCAATTAAATTACATTTACCTATATTTAAAATTAAGTCTATTCATTTTATATATATATATATATATTATTTATATCATATTATACATAAAATATATAATAGAATTGAAAAGAAAAAAAAACCATGCTGAGACGCACTTCACTAGCGTCCCAACCAACTCGTCTTCTTCCCGTCCCAATTCTTCGCCCATGCACCCTAGCATTGCCCAAAGCGCCTTGGTGCGCTCGTCCCTATTTCTCAAATTTCCCCAATTGTGTCCCAATTCTTTCTTCCCCATTTTTTCTTAAGTTTCTTTCTTTTCTTATTAATAATATTAAAATCCCCTCCCATGGCCCACATCACAATTACTAGAGGTGAGCATTCAATCAAATTGAGTAAACATTTTTCGAGTTAATCGAGTTCATAAGTCCTATTTTATCATCCTAACTTGATTTGAATTTTTTTTCGAATTAAGTCGAATGAAATGAAATTCGAGTCAAGTCGAATCGAATTGAGTGAAATTGTTCAAGTTAACTTAAAAACTAAACATGTCAAATTAAAATATTGTTACAAAGATAACTAATTCCATGTTAGAGCACATAAATTTGAAACCATATATATTTGAAAAAAATTCAAAGCAAAATTATAAAAAGTAATATATTTTAATATGATAAACTTGAATCATTAATTAACTTATTTAAGTCTCCAAAATTATTATTTTAGAAAAATTTTAAAATTTTAACTTTTTTATATATTTTTATAATTTTTATAAATTTTAAAAAATATAAATTTTGAAATTTTTATAAATATTTTGAATTTTAAAATTATTTTGAATTATTTTGTAATTTTGTTGAGAGAGACCAATTTGCTCATTTTCAAAATTAACAGGACCAAAAGAGTATTTACACCAATATGTTATTCGAATTATTCTAATTTTCTAGTTATTTGAATTATAAATTTTAACTCGACTCAAACTCGAAACTCGAATTGAGTTATTCGAGTTGACTCGAATAATTTGAATAACTCGGTTCAATTAGCTTGAAATTTGAATTTTTTTTCGTTTTTTTTCGAATTAAATCAAATTTTACTCACCCATATAGATTACCACCTATCCCAAGCCCCCTTGTTTCCCTTCCCCCAATTCTCATATATACATATATTATATATATTTATTATTACTTATGTATTTATTTATTTTGTTTTACTTCCAATTGTTTGTTTATTTTTATTCATTTTCTTCCCACTAATATATTTTTCCTTTCCCCTTTTTTTTTTTCTTTGATTATCATGTTGTAGATACCGCACTTTGATAAATCAAGTTTCTGACACTTCAAAAGGAACAAAGGATATGTCTACTTCGATCAATTTTTTAAGTGCTTAAATAGGGAAGTTTACTAACTTTTCATTTACTTTTGAAACATTAAGGACAACATTCAATATAAGTGTGGGAGAGTCGAGTCAATTTAATTTCTATGGATTTTTTTAGTTAATTTTTTTTCAATTTTTGTGTGTTTGTTAATATTTTGTTTTATTTTTAATTTTTGCATAGTGCATAAAGTTTGCATGAAATCTTAACTCGATGAGATGTTGAAATATTTATATACGCATTTAAGAATTGTTAATGTGTTGTAATGAATATTTTCGAACCTAAATGTCAGACTTTATATAGAATTTGTAAATTTGATTTATGTTTTTAGTATGTTTGTTATAACAAATAAACACTTCGTATGATCTAAATTCAAGATTTTTTCTATTGATATGATTGTTTTAATTGATTTTAGAATTTTCGAGAGAATAATTTCGTTTTAAACATGCTTACAAAGAAAGATCTAGGTGAAATTTTGATATGTTCAAACTTGAGTATTAGATTGAATATTGATGAATGTGCTTATGAAGAATTCACTACTCCGCTATCCACTTTGTGAGCTTCGAAAAGAACTAGTGACTCAACTGAGTATAACCAGAGTATGTTCTTGGTTCTCATTTACCTTCGCGTTAAAGGTTCGGTGTTTCCTAATATACTCCATTGATGTATATATGAGTAATTGTCCTAAATTCGAAAAAAAAATATTAACTGTATTATTACTTGAATTATTCTTCTATTTCATGCTAATCAAGAAATTTTTGTAGTAAAGTTAAGGAAAAGAAGTTCAATATTCTATGCTCGACTGAAATTGTGAATTTTGAAAACCTAGTGACTTTTGATAGCATGATGAAGTTTGAAGACATTCTCTTGATTTTTCTAATATCTCTTATACATTGCATATTATTAGGTAAGACAATCACACACGAGCAAAAAGGTCTATTGCTTCTATTTCTTCCTAATTGTGTGAATCATTGTTGCTGCTATATCTTGTGTAGCATACTAGATTTCGAATGTATTCATAAAAATATGTTTATTGCTTGTTCCATTTGATATATAATGATAATTTTAAATGTCAATTTGAGTTATGTATTTCTTTAGGTTGTATTTGAGTTATGTATTTCTTTAGGTTGTATTTTTACTCACATTTCCATTCGCCTTAGTTTATGCTCGAGGACAAGCATGGCTCAAATGTGGGAGAATTTGATAAGTGTGTAATTTTTTAATTATTTGTGATATTTCTCACCTTGAATTATGTTATTTATGCTCTTAATTATATAATTTATACTTATATTCTATTTATTATTTATTTATGGAATAATTAGAGAAAAGGGTGCTTAAAATTTATTTTTTTGCAAGTTTTTGCGGTTTGGACTTTCAAAACAATGCAATTTCAATATTTTGGTTGTAACTTGAGCTATAGACTTTCATTTTGGGCTAAGAATATACCGATTTGAAGGGAATTGAAAGATCTAGCTAAAGTTCACAACTTAAGCTCAAAAATGCAATGAAACAACTCAAGCCCAAAAATGCAATGAAAGCACCCCAAAAACGACCTGAAAGTTTGATGCGAAAAGTACCAAAAAAACCTAGAAACATTCTGCTTTATATATTCAACGGCAATTTTTTATTTTCTCCATTATATTATTTTTGTCCTATAAATAGACATTATTAGCTTGAGAGAGATATAGTTTCTCTTAGTTTCGTTTTAATTTTGGGTTTTATTTTTTTTATGGGTTGCTCTTTGATATTTGCATGTCTTCTGGTTTAATTGCAATTGTTCAGATTTGTTAAATATGTGGTCAGCATTTGATAGCTTAGAAAATTTGTCTTGTCAATTAAGGGCTTAGTCGATTGATTGATTTCTAATATTTCTGACGAACTACGTCATTGTTTGTATTGTAACAGCCCAATTTTCAATGGTGTCGGACATAGTGATTCGAGATCACTAAATCCGACAAGTGAGTTTGAAAATTATATTAATTATAATTTATGAGTTAAGTATGGCATTAGAAATATTTTAAAATTAGTGAATTTTGTGAATTAAAAGAATTTATTAGAAAAATTGGGTTGAAAACAAGGTATCGAGACCTCAAATTCATAAACCGAGTCACAAATATTTTTAGAAATATTTTTGGAGTGTTATTGAGTTAATATTAAAGTTTCGTCAGAAAATTTTAATATTTTGGTAGTCAATTAATTAAAAAGGATTAAATTGAAAAAGGTGCAAAACTTACTAAAGTGATTAAATAGCCTAATAGTAACTAAAGGAGGACTAAAACGGAAAATGGACCATCTTAAATGGCTGAGGCGGCATAACGTGAAAAAAATCAAACATATTTATGTCATTAGGGACAAAATTGGAATTAAAATAAAGTTTATATGGCCAAATGTTATTTTAATAGTTTCTAGACATTTTCTTCATCAATTTTCTGTCAAAAACAGCCATTGAAGAGGGCTTGAGCTCGTATTTCATATTTTAGCTTCAAGTAAGATCAATTCTTTCTTTTTCCTTGAAATTTTTATGTTTTTGGACTTTTACAATTAGGTCCAACTATTGAATTCATTTGTTTTTGATTCCATGAGTGACTTTGAAAGTTACCATGAATGAATTCTGGAATTTTATGATGAATTATCATGGAATTGAAGCATTAATTTTGTTATATGATGATTTTATTTAGTGATTTTGATAGAAATTGATTTAAGGACTTAATTGTGAAAAGTTAAGAATTTGGTTTGGTATAGAAATTCTGAATATTAATGGCTGTATGCTAGCCTAAAATAATTAGATAAAGTTTTAATTGAGAAAAATTAGTTCAATTGATGGGTTAATTGATCAGGGACTAAATTGTAAAAACTACAAAATTTGGGGTAAATGTGTAATTTCAAAAACTAAAGGGTATAAATTGTGAAGTGAATTAGAATTAAATTATATGCTAGTGAATGTGTAATTTTGATTTATATATCAAGAAACCGAAGATAAACGGGGAAAAGAGAAATTAATGACTAGTCCACAATTTCTCTGAATTCTACAAATATGCCCAGGTAAGTTCGTATGGTTGAAATTTGATAATTATATTGAATTGATGGATGGTATTATATATTTATTTATACCATTTGTTAAAAACATGAAATATTATTATATTATGAAATTAAAGTAAATGTTCGGATTTAATGGAACGCGAGATTTCAGTACCATC
This sequence comes from Gossypium arboreum, assembly GCF_025698485.1. Taxonomy (NCBI): domain Eukaryota; kingdom Viridiplantae; phylum Streptophyta; class Magnoliopsida; order Malvales; family Malvaceae; genus Gossypium; species Gossypium arboreum. Next base: position 6,308,120 of record NC_069078.1, on the reverse strand, counting down.
ATTTGTAGCAAAAGATGAATTGACGAATAAGACCATGGCAATGTTTAAATGTAAGACTATAGCTGGGCTATGGCATTTTAATGAAAAGACCATAATTGGGTTATGGCATAAAGAGAATGATGTGCTCATATCCGTAAGTCGTTCTCTGATTCGGAAAGACTTGGTTAGTGACATGGAAAATTCATGTATATGAAACTTTTCTGATAATTATGTACATTCATGATTATGAATTGTTATCAAAATAAATATACACGAAATTCATGAAAATAATGGTATAAGGAATATTGATTGTTATTAAATTGAATGTATGTGGAATTGTGATATTTGAATATTGGAAAATTGTGGAAATTGGAAAGTGAATTGAAACCCTATTAACTGCATCGGGCTGAGTCGGATATAGTTGGCATGTCATAAGATTAGAAGTGTTCAGGGATACTTCGACCTCGAGTCGATGAGACACTAGGTGTCAAATTGTTACTTCGGATAAATTTGATGAGGTACTGGGTACTAAATTACTTCGGCATGGCCGATGAGACACTGGGTGTCAAACTGTTACTTCGAATTATCAGATAAGATACTGGGTGCCAAACTAGTGTGTTTTGGTTGGATCCGTGTATCCGCCCGAGTCTGAGTCAGGTTAATAGGGGTAAACAAATGAATTGATAATATAATTAATATTGAATATGAATTGGAATGAGATATTGAATTGAATTATATAAATGAGATGTATGAATCATGAGTTCATGAAATGGACATTGATATTGTTAAATGATTGTGTATTAAATTGTGATAATCTATTTGAGATAGTAAATTGATGAGAATTGTATGTGCTAAGAATGATCTATATATATAATTAATATTGAAAGACTTATGGTTATTACCGATATATACCGAAATACTTGGTAATAATATTTACTTGATATATTGAAAATGACATGTAAATATGTGATTAACTTTGATATGTTGATACAAGGAAATTATTTATATGGTGATGAGTTGATAATACTCTAGAACGACATATTTTATGTGCTAATTGCATGATCATTTTGAGTATGATCCTACTAATTTAGATTATTTTATGGTCTTTTATCTTTTAGGGACTAAATTAGAGGCGAGAGGAAATTTAAAGGAAAAAAGTGCGAATTTGAAGATATAATGGGCCAACATGCAAAGAAAGAGAGAAGTGGTGCCAAAAATGCAAAAGAAAAGATTTTATAGCGCAAGACTCTATTTTAATTTTAATTATATTAGGAGAATTATTAAGGATTTTTATTTAGATTTAATTTTAGGATTTATTTTCATTTATCTTTATTTATCTTTATTTATTTGTATTTATCTTTTAGAATTTCATTAGGAATAGACTAGGTTTTCTAGTACTATAAATAGGGGATGGAGTGGCACATATTTGACATCTCTTTTTTTTCTGTAAACACTCCCTCTCCCAAAAACTATGTCTTTTGTTCTCTCCATATTTTCTTCAATAAAAATCTCATTTATATTATATTTATTTCTTTCCCAAAAATCATGAGCCACTAAACCAATCTAGCTGAAGGTTGCAAAATTCCCCAAAAAGGTTCATGAGGCTTAGAACCCGCACTTAGCCTTCTCAACAGGGTATTCATCACTTCTCCGCATTACGGGACTGACGCTTCCGTCCATGTCCCTTAATAGGTGATCTTTTCAACTTGTGCAAGGAACAACCGCTTTGTACGTTTCGGGAAGGTTGCACAGTCGGTTCATTGGCTTTTTGCGTCAGAGGTTGGCAAATTCAAGAGACAAAACGGCGTGGTATTCGCCATTGGGAAGTGATGATCTAGCAGAAGATAGTCCCACAAAAGCGATTATTGGCTAGAGTCAGGCTCCACCAAATTTTAAATCTAATCCTTGAAGCTAGTGGTCGTAGGCGTCCTCTTCCACTATAACTAGCTTATCCTGCCCTAGAAGGGTTACTTAAAAGCCAAGGATTGAACCCAAGGCGGAACGAGACAACCGGAGGCTAGAATCTCGCCACATAAGAAACTTTCTTTATTTTCAAACTTTTTTTATTATTTTTTCCATTTTAATTCCTGCAATCTATTTAATTTCACAATTTCAATTCACTTTAAATTCTGTTTTATTTTTTCCAGATTCTTAATTCTATTTTTTATTTTTCAGGAACGCAGGTGTTCTTTTTAAGAAATTGTCCAAGATTTCAATAAACGAGCATTCGTACAATCCGGTCCCTGAGGATTCAACCCTACTTCCACTTTACTATTATTTTTACTATTTTACAGGGAATAGGATATTTTTGGTGCTCTCAACGACCACATCATGAGTAATAAACCCAAGTGTGATATGTTGTGAAAATAAGTTTATCAATATTGAATTTATATGTAAGATGTGCAAGTATGCTAACTATTGTTGTTGCTTGATGATTAGGCAAGTGTCAAGCTATTGATTGAATAGTAGTATGTTTATTTATTTGAAGCACTGAAAAGGTAAGTATTTAAGTGAAAGTAATTTAGTGCTCATGAAAGAATGGTAAGACTTAAATTTTGAAATTTCTTATGAAATGACTTATTATGTGTCCAATATGAAAAACGCTTGGTTAAATGCACTAAGTTGTAACTATGGCTAAATGACATGCATTTGAAATAAGTGTAGAAGAGTTAAAGTTATATAAAATTTTACTAAGCTTGAGGGTATATGTCTATGAGTGATACTATGGATTAGTTCACCTTGTGAATTAGTGAGAACAGTTTATAAGTATTACAGTAACAATAATGGGTCATTTTTTATATGTAAAGTTTTATAATTGAAATAAATTAGTATGATTAAAGATTATATGAGCTTACTAGGCATTCATTGCTTATATGTTTGTTTTATTTATCTATCTTATAGATTAACAGAAGCTCAAATGGGTTGGAAGCTTATCGGAGCCATATCACACTATCCATTGGTTCTATCGGTAATTATGGATGACTTGATTCTGGTTATAATGGCATGTATAGGTTATTTTGATTAAATGTTAGTCTATAGGTGTTATGTAGATATTAGTCATTTATTTGGTTTGCGTTTTGGTATTGTGGTATTTGCATGATTTGGTTTGCCTTATAATGTTGATGTGATTGAATGATGAGAGGTAAAATAGTAGTCGAATATGCATAAGAGGTGCCTAAAAGTATAATGATTATGTATGTCTAAATAAAAGTTAATACAAAGAATCATGAAGAGTAAAATTAGCATTAAAATAGTTTTTAGATAGCAGCAATGGTTCAACTTTGAAAAATTACAAAAAATTGAGGAGATCGAATTATAGGGTTAATAAAATAATAAATTAAATTTTATTGAGTCTAATTTTTCATAGAAGAAACGATGTAAGCAACGGAATTGTAAATTATGAGATATAATAAATTTTGTGAGACAAGGTCAGAATGATTTCGGGTTCCCTTGTTCTGACTTTGGAAAATCATCAAAAATTTTAAAAAAATAATTAGAGGTTTAAATTTATATGTTTAAATTCTTAATGAGTCTATTTTCAATAGAAACAAACGGAAATATCATCCAAATATCGTACTAAGGGATAATTAATTTTTAGTAAAGAAAGGCCAAAGTTGTCAAATAGCAAAATAGGGATAAATTTGAAGATTTTACTGTACTTATTGACTAAATTATAAATTTTGAAATTTTTATGGTAGAAAGATATTTGAGTTTAGTTTCAAAAACATTAAGCGGGTCTTAATTTAGAATTCTGTAGCTCTAGATATAAATAATTTAGTGACTACGACTCAAGTAGACAGGTTTGATATGAATATAAGTAAATAGTGGAATTATTTGTAATTTTTTTGTAAACTCCGGTAACATCCCGTAACCATGTTCCAGCGACGGATGTGGGTTAGGGGTGTTACATGTATAGTATGGGCATACAATCTAACTTAAATAAACTTTGATTGTGTGTTTGTTGCTTAGATTTGGGTTTCTTTCGTGCTTAATGCTATTTATAAATTAAATTCCTAAGTGATTGCTATAAGATTGTTTGTTAATAAGATAAGTAATTAATAGTGATGTCTTGATTATCAAAAAGGTAAGAAGAGGTTAGGTTACTAGGCGATCATCGATAACTATAACCAATTTATTAAAGAAAATTAAGATTCATCTATTGGGGATCAACCTGATTAAGCAACGAACAAGTAAAAATAGCAGAAGAAACTGAGAAATTAAATACACAAATTTAACGTGAAAAAATCCCTCCAAAGAGGATAAAAATCATGGGCAAAGATAATTTTACTATAATGACAAAAGAATAAAAAGTACAAAAGATGGAGATAAAAACTAAGCCTCGAAACTCGAAAACAAAAAACTCTCAAAACGTGAACACAAAATTCTCCAAAAGTGTTATGAGTTCTAATCTTTAATGGGTGTATTTTCTAAGTTGTAAAAAAACCAATTTATAGGTTAAATTCGTAAGTAAAATAATAATAAATAATCTAGACTAACTAGAGTTTGACTATAACAAATAAATAGAGTTTAAATGGGAGATTATCTCTGAAATATGAGTCATACTCAACAAATCTCCACCTTGACTTGTATTTCCACAACGTCATCTTTGCCAAAGCTTCCCACAGGCCTATCTTGAACTATGCAGGGAGTTAACTGAGTCGAATCTGTGCTTAGAAGTGGGAAGACTTCTAACCTTTGACTTGTGCACTGCCAAATCAAAACTAACTTGAGTTTAATTTTCACGAACACAATGCCCTAACTTTTCAAAACCTGCATCCAAAAGAGAACCTCTCTTCAACGAAATGGCCATACCTTTTTCCCTCCTATGACCAAGTTGTCTCCGCTCCAAACGAGTTGACTTTGACTCCGTAACGAATGAGGGACGTCTGGTTTCACTGGTCATTGTAGAACCTTTTAGAATATAAAGACTGTCGGTCCTTTTACCTTTTAAGAAAACAAGGGTCCCACGAGATATCTTAATGCCGCTCGACTCGATATTGATTCTGTAACCTTTCGAGTCTAAAATACTCAAGGAGATGAGATTATTTAGTAAATCAGATACATACCTAACATCTGAGAGTGTCTCAATATCCCATCGCGCATCCTAATTTTAATAGTACTAATACCGATTACCTTACTGGATGAATCGTTTCTCATGCGCACAACTCCACCTTCAACTGAACTATATGTGGAGAACCATTCTTTAGTGGGACACATGTGGAAAGAACATCCCAAATCTAGGATCTACTTGGACGTAAGCTTGGAGCTATCGCTCATTGACACTAACAAAAAATCATCACCGCTTTCGTCGGCCAAATTAGCACCAGCTACATCTTCGTTACTCTCAACAACCCTTTTATTTTACAGTTTATAACAATCTGTTTTGACGTGACCTAACTTCTTACAATATCGACATCTTTTGTCTCGCTTCTTTGATGCTACCAAAATGAAAGCTTGCCTATCTGTCTTGCTATCCGAACCAAACTCATTGTCGAGTTTGTCTCCACTCGACAAATGACCTTTCACATCCTCGAACGAGAGTTTGTCTCTGCCATAAACCAGGGTCTCTTTGAAAGACTTGTATGAAGGGGGTAAATAGCACAACAATAGCATATTCTGATCTTCATCGTCAATTTGAACCTCAACGTTCTTTAAATCATTCAAAAGAGTAATAAATTGACTAATGTGATCTCTAAGAAGCTCACCTTTGTTCATGCGAAACGTAAATAAACGTTGTTTCAACACTAAACGATTAATCAGAGACTTAGTTGCATAAACAATTTCTAACATTTTCCACAATGCGGTTGAGGTTTTCTCCATTAATACCTCTTACAATACCCTATTTGTGAGGCAGAACTGGATTGAAAACAGGGCCTTTTCATTAAGCTTTTCTCATTCTATTTGATCTAGATTCTCAGGCTTTTTCCCGTACGACCTTTTTTAGGCCGGTCTGAACTAGAATTGTCATCATTCGAACTTGCCACGAATTGAAATTTGTGACACCATCGAACTTCTCAATGTCAAACCTTGTTGATGTCATCTATTAATAGGCTGATCTACGAAAATTGAACTAGCTCTTGATACCACTTGTTGGGGATCGACCAGATTAAGCAACGAACAAGTAAAAAATAGTGAAATAAATTGAGAAATTGAATACACAAATTTAATGTGGAAAAATCCCTCCAAAGAGGATAAAAAACCACGGGTAAAGACAATTCTACTATAATGGCAAAAGAACAAAAAGTACAAAAGATGGAGATAAAAAACTAAACCCCGAAACTCAAAACAAAAAACCCTCAAAACGTAAACACAAAATTCTCCAAAGTGTTGTGAGTTCTAATCTTTAACGGGTGTATTTTTCTAATTTTGTAAAAGAGTCTATTTATAGGCCAAATTCATAAGTCAAATAATAATAAAATAATCTCGACTAATTATAGTTTGACTGTAACAAATAAACAAAAGTTAACTAGGAGATTATCTTTGAAATATGAGTCATTCTCAACATCATCTTTGCATCAATAATCAAACCTTTGAATCAAACGAAGAACTTACTTTGACTAGAGTTTCATCTCATCGATTTTTCCCCAATTTTGGTTACTATTTTCTTTGCTTATATTCACATCTTAATTTTAATTTAAGTTTTCTTTAAACAAAACCTTTTTTTTCTTTATTTTATTTGTTTTAGTTGAAGGAATAAAATTACTATTGATCTCTTTGAATATGAACTTACTTATCGCTTCAATTAATTAATCTTTTTGAAGTAAATTTTATTTGTAACGACTTCGACAACCATACATCAATCCATTAAATACTAAAGTTTTCTTCCTTTTTTTTTTTTTTTCTTTTTTGGTTTCATCAACAAAGTCGTTATTATTTAGCTTAGAGACTGCTATATAACTAACTAATCAAAATAAAATATTCATGATGGAATGGCTTCCCAGGCTTCAAATCTTCTTTTTCTTGGTGGTTGCTTCACCACCAACAATCGACTGCTACATTTCTGTGGGCACTCTAGGAATAGATGCTCCATGCTTTCCTCCTAGGCTTGACAGAATGTGCACTAGTTTTCACCTTTCTTTATTCTTTACACAATTTCAGCTTTTGGTAAGCAGGAGTTTTGAGAGACACTGTTTCAGTTTAAATACAAGTTTTTAGACAATTCCAGGATTTGTTCCTTCCTTGGGTTGTGCTCTGAGACACAATATTACTATTATTTTGTTCCACGTCAACATGGTAAGCCGATTTGACTAAGAAACGACCATCCACACGCATGTTTCATTTCTCTCTTGAGGGTTGTTATCATTCGACCTGTCTTGTTCTTCTGTTCCTTCGCACAGGGACAATAGAGTTTCTTTGCTGTGGGGAAATTTGCCTACTTATGCCTCTGTTTAAGAGATCCCCTCCCTCAACTATACTTCTCCATATCCAGGTGTATGGAGGAAAACAAGTTTTGAAGAGCTTTTAAGGGAAAACAATTAAGGAAGATTGTTCAAGGACACTTCCAAGAGAACCTCCATAAGAGATCTAGAGGTATTTTTTGCATCATTGCTTAATTTTCGTTGGTTAGAACATCTCAATTAAGATTTAAACCCTGTTTTCTTGATTGTTGCAATAATGATACCAATTGAACTAAAGCACAACCCCTCATTTTCCTTTTGACTAATTCATATTCAAGGATCCAAATTCTTCTCCTTTTTTCAATTCAGTTTAACATCTTTTGTCTTGAATTCAAGTATCATATTCAGATTAGTCTTGAATTTCACATAATCCTATTTTCAAAAGGAATCTTAAATTTCGTGAACCAAACGTACCCTAATTTTTAAATAGGACAAGGGGATACAAAGCAAAGGCTCTGGGCCTAAAACCATGCTTTCAAGTTCTAGTCTACGGTTACATCATCATAATTGTGGAGACAAGATTTACTGATCCCATTAACGTTCATGCATGCTAAATGTAAATGTAAATGCTCGTACACGCAAGGAGAAAAGCACTTAAGGGCAAAATAATTAAGAGGAAAGGATGAAGCCTGCCTCTAAGACAGATCATGAGGATGGAGCTTTCTCTTTCAGGGATTCTTTAACTGCATTCAACAGTAATGGCATTAACTTCTGGTTAGTGACAATGATGCCTGTGTCCACATCAAGATGCTTTCCCTTGGAAAAATCCAAGGGCTGCCCTGCAGCATCTGTGACCACACCCCCAGCTTCTGCAAATCATGAGTTGCAAACAGGTGAAAGGGCAGAAAAATAAACCAATGTCAGCCAATTAATCCTTAGCACTATGAAAGAAAGCCAATGATGGAATGAAATTGGTCCATACCAGTTACAACAATACACCCAGCAGCATGATCCCATATTTTCTCTCGATATCCTTTGTGAGGAAAACGCAGATATATGGCTCCATCTCCTCTGGACAGAGCACCATATTTTGCCTGACTGTCAATTCTAACCGGCGGTGCTTTGACACCGAGTTTCTGTTTACATCTCAACATTTTCAGTGCATTATCCAAGTGCTGGTCTATATGTGTGTGTGTGTGTGTGTGTGTGTGTAGAGAAAGAGAGAGGGGGAGTACTTGGGCAATCAAACTAGATAAATCATGCATGGAGTGTGCTGCTTCATATGACTCAAAGAATGATGCTTCTTCAGGATTTTCAACAGCACTTACTTGCACCTGGAACCCATAAAATTGTACAAGTTGCAAATACGTACTCAGATTAATAGCAATAAATTGTAATAAATTATAAAATCATTATAACCTTCACTGCCGAAGAACCATCAAGTGGCTGCATATAAGTTCCACCACCAACTTCAGCAAAGAAAAGGCAGCCAACTTCGTTATTTGGAGAATGCTGGCCAGCATCCTTGAGGGAAGCTAGTGGAAGATTTGGACAAGCCAGCACACCCAGAACAACTTTTCCTCCAGCCAGCAAAGCCAATGCTATTGCATACTGATCTCCTCTCAGAAAACTACAATGTAAAACATCAAAAACCATAGGCTAAAGTCATCAAGTTGGTCTAAAAGCACAAAAAATGAGAATAAAGTACCATTTCTTGTAATTGGAAAAAGGTAGAGATCATTATTTAGATATCAGAGATGAAATAAGCAAAAATAAAATAAAAATAGCAGTTACTTCTTTTACACCAAATTGTAAAGAAATCCAAACATAACATATATCAAAACCAAGACAGACTTGTGGTTTATCTTGCATGAAGTACTGTTTAGGTAGCCCCTTTTTCTTGCTCTCCAATCAATCCTTCTATACTAAATAACAGAAGATTGGAAGCAAATCTAAACATCTCCCTGCAGCAGTCATGGCTGAGTTAAAGACCGAAAATAAAAGTTACTACCTCATGTTGGATAAGGCATATCGTAAACAAAAAGCACTCAGTGGACATGAATCATTATTATAGCAGACACCAACTTCTTTATGACTAAAGTAAAATCACTTATGTTAAATATAAAGTTTCAGAGCTCACCCTTTAGTACCATCTATAGGATCTAAAACCCAATGTCGACCTTGGCAACCACCTTCAGATATGCCACTGTCAATGGCCTTGAGAACGTCTTCTGTGGATAAAGTAACATTGTATGATCCATCACTAGTTAAAGAATTGTTCACAAGTTTTGTAATGCGCTCTACTATTTCCTGGGCACCATCTTTGCGAAGATCTTTAGAATCCTAAAGAGAAACCAAACATTATTTAGATGGAAAGAAGGATTCTATGATTGTAAAAAGAAAGATGGCTTATGAATGCTGCTGAAACTATTATTCACAAGTACAGAGATTCACCTCCTCGGCAACTAATGAGAATTCAGCATGAAGTTCCTGCTGCAGCACAAAACTAACCAGTGCCTGTGAGCCTGATGAAAATTTTAGAATATAAAAATGTCAAGGCAACATGCTAGTAATCAGTTTAGGATTCTTTTCTGCCAACCCTTTAGTTGAAAGATGACGAGACCAAGAACAGCATATATTACTTAAACCAGAAACTTTTAGGGATAAACAATGTAAAAATAAAAGACAAAAGAGCATTGCATCCAATAGAAACTTTTGCTCAATGCAGGAAGGAAAACATCATTCAACTTTGTAAATTTCCTAGTATAACAAATTGTGAAAAGAAGGAAAAACTAAATTCCTAGTAACATGCTAGCAAGAAGGAAGAAGCAAGTAAATCATCAGGGTAAAAAAATGGGAACCCATTTCAAATCCAAGAGGCATATTTCTTAAAGGGGATTAAAAGACTGGTAATGTTGGGTGAAAGAACCAAAGAGGAAGCAGCAGTTTAGAAACAAACCATAATCAGCTACTGTTACAGGAGTTTTATCAGTTTTGGATTGAACATCTGATTGCAGCAAAGCCTTTTGTACATTCTGCAGATTAAAACAAACACCCAAAACCCAAATTCAGCTTCTATATATATACACAGCTTGACACGATGAAATATATCACAGACCAAACCAAATGATAAAATCATCTGTATATTTTCCTTTTGAAATTAAGTATAGCAATTGTCAACGAAAAGCCTAAACTGAAAAACTTGAGAAGCAATTCAGTGACTTCAATTTCCCCTAATACTAGAACGGTCGATAATTCCAAAGAATCGGAAAAGCGAGTTTATGTTTTGACACAAAACATTAAACATACTCTGTAATAAGTCATTAAAGAACCACCCCCCCCCAAAAAAAAAAAAAAGAAAAAACAAACAAAAGTTTAGATTTAAAGTAAAAAAATCCAAGGATGTGAGCAAATTACTGGAAACCCAAAAAACCAAAATGCATAGAAAAAAATGAGTTATTGATGAAAAGGGAAACCTGACAGAGACGAGCAGCAAGAGAAGCTGCTTTCTTTGCAGCAGCCAGCTCTTTATGATAAGACATTGCCACGATCACTGCTGAAGAAGAAAAAGGAAGAAGGCAAGTGAGTGAGATGAAAGAGTGGGCTTCTTTTTCAAAACGGAGGTGTAACAGTGACCTTCACGCTGTTCATGTGTTTTATTTTTATGAGTGAAGATTCTATTTTATTTTTGTCCTTTAGTTCAAAATGTACTAAATTTCAATTCAATGATTTCGTAAATAGATATTGTTTATTGCAGTCCATTCACCTGCTTTATATATATATATATATATATATATATATATATATATAATAACTTAAAACTATTTTAAGTTTATATTATTTTTCTAATAAAGTCCCAGATTTTTTCAAAAAAAATATTTTAAGTTTGTATTATTTTGACAAATCATCTAAAATGAATGTAAAAGTTAAAAGTTTATTAATTTTGATGATGTGTACAGTAATAATTAATTAATTTTAAAAATTTAAAATATTAATATATATATCTTTTATACTTTAAATTTTTAAAATAATTTTATATTATTTTGAATTTTTAAATTTTAAAATTAATTAAATTTCTTACATCAAGTTAATAATAGTTTTTTTATCATTTTGGGATGATTTAACAAAAATACAAGTTTAAGGGCTAAAAAGACGAAAGTTAAATGGATGACTAAAATGACCTTTTTTTTTTTAAGTTGGAGGACAAATAAGTCATTATACCTAATTGGAGTGGTAAAAGTACTATGGAGGGTTTTGTATTATGAATCGATTATATTTTATCTTTTTATTGAAAAATGACAAATTAGTTATTATATGTTAAATCAAAGAATAAATTAGTTATTTCTATTAAAATATTCATCCAGTTATACTATTAAAAACTAACGTGATTGATAAAATAATTAGGTAATAATATGTGTTGTGCCACCTGTCCTTTTTGCTAATGTATAGGAATTTGTTTTTAACAATAGAAATAAATGAATTTTTTTAATGAAAGAATTGTTTGTTATTTGGTCTAATATACAGTGATTAATTTATCTGTTTTCTGAGGGGACAAAATGCAATTCAACTCTTAGTATAAGGACTTCAATAGAGTACAATATCTATACTTATATTTAAGGCTAAATTACCGCATTAGTCACTAAATTATGAGTAAGTTTTTATTTTGGTCATTTCGTAATTATGAGTAAGTTTTTGTTTTGGTCATTTAACTAGAAAAAGTTACAATTTGGTCACTAAACTATTCAAAAGCTTTCATTTAAGTCACTAAACTATTCAAAAAATTTTATTTAAGTCACTAAACTATTAAAAAGTTTTTATTTAAGTCATTGGGTTGTTAAGATTTTTTTTTAAAGTTACTCCAACAAGCTCTAGGCGACGATTCGATAACCGGTACGGTGGATCAATACTCATCGACAAGCAGAAGAATATACCTTAGATTCAACTCAATCTTATGGTCAATGTCGGAGATTAGAGAAAAAGTTGTTTAAAATTTACTTCGCAGATTCTTGACGTCCAAAGTTGTTTCATGAAAAATATCGAACAGTAGAAGAGAAAGAGAAAGAGAAAGAGAGCTTTCAATTGGTATGGATAGTGTAGACAAAAAAAGACCATATAGCATCGATTTTAACAGTCCAATGAGTTAAATGAATAATTTTGAATAGTTAGTGATCAAATTTTAACTTTTTTTTAATTAAGTGACAAAAAATAAAAACTTACCCATAGTTTAGTGACTAATAGTGTAGTTTGCTCTATATTCAAATATTTTATTTAGTGTCACAAATCAATTCAACACCTATTTAATTGAAAAGTTTTAAAAATATTTTTCTATATACAAAATAAATTATATTATTATAAATGTTATTTATCATTTTATACTTTTATATAAAATAAAAATTTAATTATAATAAGATTTGAATATGCTAACAAAAATTTTAACTTTTTAACTCTATTATTTCAATAAAAATTATTTAAATTTTTATAAATTTTAATAAATATATTTATTACATAATTTTTTAACTCACATGTGGCATAATCTATTAGATTAAAATACAAATATTTTCTTACAGTGACTGTTGAAATTGATTAGTCACTAATGTTTTTAATCACTTGTCGGTTGAATCAATTAAAATGAGAATGGATGATCCAATCAATGTAACTAGTTGAATCGGTTTAAAATTTTAAATATTTATTTTATTTTTATCAATTTTATAAAATTTAAATTATTTAAATTATTATTGAACTATCAATTAAATTGATTGAATAAAGAATATATCTTTTAACCCATTCCATCACCAATTAAATTTTTAAAACATTGATTTCCAAACATGAGCATGTAATTCGATAAAAATTCAACTAAATCGTTCCATTCAATTTTTCACTTTTGAAATTGAAAACAAAACTGTATAGAATAAAAATCAAAATATCTAAAATCTATAATTGTGGCTCAGCTCGGTTCGGTTCGGTGATTTTCACCAAATTTGGGCTTATTAAAAAATAATATCACCTTGTTTTGGGCCCAAAAACAATCTAATAGTGCAATTCTTTTTCTTTTTTTTTTTTTTTTTTGCAACAACCATAATACATGCTCTAGATTCGTTTACAATTTATAAATTGAATTAAATAATTAAATTAATATCTAATCAATAAGGCTATTTAAAAACCATTTTAAGTTAATAAATTGTTCAAAATTGTTAAAAAGAAAGCTAATATAAAAATAATCAATATACAAAGTTTTTTGTGTCATTTTTAAATTAGTTTAATTATTTATATCGAGTGATTACAATATGTCATATAATTAATTAAATTCATAACTATCAAACATATATAATTGTGAAAAGTTGTTTTTTTATAAATAAAATATTAATAAACTATTTTCTTAAAATTAGAATTATGCTTATAATAGGTTATTTCTTTAAACACAAATTGTTTTCATTCAACTTAATTTAGATAAAACGGATTCTATATGAAAAACTAAACCAGATTAAATTGTATGGTTTAAGTAATAATACTAACCCAAAATTAAATTCAACAATACAAAACTCAAATCAACTCAAATATATAAATTCAAATTATTTTTTCAATTTTCTCGATTTCTTTACTCAATCCTCTCAATATACCTACCAGAAAAAAGAAACCCACGTGCCACCTAAGTGTGTGTAAAAAGTTTATTTAAAATGATGAATAAAGATAATAAATATGACAATATGCCCAGCACATTATTATCTAAGTTTCTTTTAACAAGAAAAGAGAGCAACAGTCAAGTTTGAGATAAATTCAAGTGGTTAATGTCTGAAGAAAATATTGGTCCAATGAATCTTATGAAGCTGAAATTTAGATAAGGTAAGAAGAAAAGGTGCTTAAAGAGTGTTTATATTGATAAATTAATTGAAGATTGTGTATCTTAAGATGGCAATTCTTCTTGACTGCACTACCATAAGTACTTAGATCCAAAACTTGAAAGAATGGTGGGTTGATGCAGTATTATACAATCTTTTCTGATTTTTATCCTCCCACTTTAACAAAAAAAAAAAAGAAAGTCATTTTAACATCTATTTAATTTTTGCCTCTTTTAATCATTAAATTTGTATTATTGTCAAATCACCTCAAATAAATAGAAAAGTTAATGTTTATTAACTTTATTGATGTAATATATACATGGATTGCCACGTGAATGACGATCAGTAATTAATTAAATTTAAAATATTTTTTATAATGTTTATACTTTTTAAATAATTTTAATATTTTAAAATTTTAAAATAATTTTTATAATTTTTTGATTTTTAAAATTGATTAATATTGATGTATCATCCACGTGGCAATTCACGTTGGTAATATTAACATATGTTAACTTTTCTATCCATTTTAGAGTGACTAGATAAAAAGCAAGTTTAAAGACTAAAATAAACGAAAAATTAAATAAAATACTAAACTAATTTTTTATATAAAATTAGAGAGCAAAATAAATCATTTTGCATTTTTAATTTTGTTACTCACCTCCCTATAGCCCAAACTAAATGGTGATGGAGGTTCTGAATAGTATCAGGGAGACCATTGTGGGTACTTATAATTATTAAATGAATTATTTTGATTATTTTACTATTTTAAAAAATCAAAAATTTAAATTTTAAAAGAGTTAATATTTATTATATAAAAATTATCTTGACAATTATTTTTTAATTACAATTCAATTCTATATAAAATATTTCATTTATAAAATCATAAAAAATTTTAAATATTAACTCTATTAAACAATAAACGATATTTTCTAAAATAGTAAATGTTAACTCTATTCCAGTTTGATCTTAATTTGATTCTTTTTAAATAATACAATGACTAAATTGATCCATTTAATATTAGAGAGACTAATTTAATCTTATTAGTTAATTGGTGAGGCAATAGCTTACTAAGGCGATGATCAGTAGCTGGTCTGAAAGGATGATCAGCCACATTAGGACTGAGACACGACCTAGACTCCTGTGGGAGGCAGTAGTGGGGAATTTTTTGTAATGGGTGAAAGCCTGACAGAGTAATGCCGCGTGGAGGTAGAAGGCCCACAGGTCATGAACTTCTTTTCCAGAAGAGGAAGCGATGTCAATATTTGAGGAATAAACATTAACTATCTCTACGCCAACAGTCACGGTAATACAGAGGATGCAAGCATAGAGAGCAAATAGGATTAGATACCCTAGTAGTCTTAGCCGTAAACAATGGATACTAGGCGTTGTGCATATTGACCCATGTAGTGTTGTAGCTATCACGTTAAGTCTATAATAGAAATACCTCTCAAATATATTCAATCAATTTTGGAGGTTTGAGGCAACATTGTTTGGATCGAACTAATGATCTAACCAGTTCAATCACTCATTCGTAAATTAAAAAAAAATCTTAAATATATATAATTATCAAAAACTTCAAAGAAAATCAAGAATTAAAAAGGGAATTAATGCAAATGAGGTCCCTTTCCATATTTTATTACCAACCGAGTATACCTACCAAATATACTTTCACAACTCCCTTCAAAGTTTTTAGCCATTTGTGTCATTTATCAATCCCCATTTTTTATTTGATCCATTGTTTTCCTATTTTTGTTCGGATTAATTCCTTCTTTATCACCTCCACGGTAGTGGCTGCTGCTTCAGACGGTGACGCCGACAGCAAGGACAAGAGAAGCAAAAGAAACAACAATGTTGCCAAGAAGCAAAGGGAGTTTTGTTATTGGGATTTTTTCTGATTTGACCCACACTAATTTAGCTGAAAAATAGGCAAAACAGTTAGAACCGATTTTTATCTGTTTTTTCAATCGTTAGTTCGCGGTTTTTTCCAATTCTTGTCGGTTCGCCTAGAGCCATAGACATTGCTCCTTCTGTTTTTTTATTTAATAAAGCCTTTTTTATATTTTATTTTCTTTTATTATTCTTTAATTTATGAATAATTTGTTTGATCAAGCTTTAGGTCAATTTTTTATCTGATTTTCGAAACCGTGAGATTCGAAGCCGTACATAAAAGTCTTTATTCTTATATTTGTTATTTTTTCAATTAAGTAGATAGACACCGTGGTCTTATAAAGTTATTTTGGCACCAAGTAAAAAAGGATTTATTGATTCGGTGTTGTGTGTCGTGCAGTTGGAAAAAACAATACGATCAATTCTTGTATTCGGTCTACCAAAGAACACATTTGCGTGTCCAATTGAGTGACTGGGTGCATCCGTCAAGGGAAATAACAATCGAATTTAAATGACCCATGCGGTTGAGGTTGTTGGTTCGAGATGAGCCCTTCTAGTTCGCAAGGCTATTGAAGAGTTAAATCGTGAATGTGTGTTTCGTGGTTGTTCGTTCAATAAGGGTTAGTTATTAGGGGTTCTCGCAATTAATTTACATATGCAAGGGTTGGTGGTCTAAGGCGCCCTCGATCACTATAACCGAGTTACTGATTGGAGGAAAAAAATTCATTGTCCGAGATCAATTCGAAGCTGGAGCTTGAAGCTAGAGCATCGTCACATCGGTCTATTTATTTTTAATTTTGATTTAATTTTTAAATGCAATTTCATTTATATTATTTTTGTTTTAATCAAATTTAATTCTCCTTTTTGTATTTTTGCACAAATCGTCACACATCCTAGATACAACAGTTGCCTGACACACAACCTAGTTAAATCGAAACAACAATTTTAGATATCCCAATCATTGTGGTATCAACCCTACTCCCTATATTGTTATTTATATATTATTTAGGCATAGGAATTTATTTTTGGTGGATTTGGCACTCATTTTTTACGGTTCAAAGAGTTTTTTAGGATTATCTCAATCGGTGTACCAGTTAGTTTGGTTCAATTTCAATATCATTGGTTAGATGGTCGACAATAGTGTTATTCGCTATAACACCCTCAACCCGATCCAAATTACGAAGTCTGGATATCGAATCCTACAACATAAACATACTTAGCATAAATTTTAACCAATCTACTTATAATCCTTTTTCAGCATACTTCATATTATTTTAATAAAGGTTTCTAAACAAAAGAAATAAAGAAAACATTCAGGAATACAATAGACTCTTAAGAACAAAAATATTATAATTCATTACAACACAAAAGATTGTTAAATACAGACTCTTTTTAGTGTAATGTACTATACAACATATTCCTAAAATATCCTCTGTGTATAATAACCCAACTCGCCATTTCTTTGGAGCATTCTTGGCTTGGTCTATCCTGGTATACTCATTCTTACAACAACACATGAAACATGAACAAAATGCTTGTAAGTTTGCGTGCAAACTTAGTGAGTTTTAATACAAAATACCTTGGAGTCTTTCTAGTTGAATTCCTCGTCCTGAAGATTTTATATTACCACTCGGTCTTTGGCGGATACATTCATAATATCTGGTATATACTTATACGTCAACTGCCATACTTAACATATCAACTCTCACTTCACTCCTTGGCTGACTCCAGATCTTACGGATGATATATATATATATATATATATATATATATATATATATATATATATATATATATATATTCTTTTCTCTTAGAATAACGATGGTACTTCTCAAA
Organism: Gossypium arboreum; assembly: GCF_025698485.1. Taxonomy (NCBI): domain Eukaryota; kingdom Viridiplantae; phylum Streptophyta; class Magnoliopsida; order Malvales; family Malvaceae; genus Gossypium; species Gossypium arboreum. Next base: position 6,290,245 of record NC_069078.1, on the reverse strand, counting down.
AGAATATCTATACAAAGCCCAATTTCAATGATTTCCTCTTCAAAAAAAACATTTAACATTTTTCTCCAGAATGGTTGTTCACAAATATTATTCCTTGGCGGATACTTACTAACTGATCTTATATTTGGTGGATTCTCATACTAAGTTTGATAATTATTATACTACCAATCAGATCATATCCTGATTCAAACCCAAAACAAACTCATACTAATGATGAAACATTCCAAGTCATTCAGAAGAATTCCAAACATTTATGTTACATAACAGAAGAACGCCAAATTGAAAAATGACTCAAATTCCAAATAACCCCAAAACGAGACATGATGCTATTTAGATATGACAAATACCAAATAACTCAGATTTCAACCCTACATAGTGTAGACGAACTTCGACCAAAGAACACTTATACCTTTCATAATTACAAATATGCCTATATCCTATATTGGCAGACTACTATGGCAGATTCCCTCTTTAGAAATACAATTGTCACATCTCAAAAATAGGATTAAAAGAAATTGAGTTTGTGAAACCAAGAGTGGTCACGCCCTAATTTTTTAGTTAAGATTGTGAAATTTTTAAAAGTGAATTAATTTGGTTCAATGGTTATGAGATGTGAGAAGTGTGTACAAGGTTTTGGGTTCAAATCCTTTCCCTTGAGTTTTTTTTCTATTTTTGCCTAAACCCCTATTGTTGAATTTGACAAGTGCCAATTGTATTTAGAATTTGTCCTAATAAATGACCTACAAAATTCGAGAGAAATATAAATAAGAATTTTGTACATATACTATTTGACCAGTCAATTCAGTTGGCTTCTATCCAGATCTAGTTACAAAAACCCAATTAGCACAGTGGTCAGGCAAATTGGGCGTATTATATATTTGGCAATAATTCTCACCAGACTTAGTCTTCACTTGTCATACTCTTTTCTTAAATAGTAGAATACCCTAAGATAAATTCTTTAATTACTTCTACTACAGATACTTTATGCCAAAATCTAATCCGCCAAAGGACTGTTAGTTGGCAGACTATTCTACAACAAACAAATAACTTCACATCTACATGTCTTCTTCTCAGACCCGCCAGATTTGGGGTGTCACATTTGCGTCTCATAACAATAAGTGTAAACTACCCAATTGGTCACCCAAGTTTTAGGCCGCTTTAATTTGGGTCACCCAAAAAGAAATCCCTGTAATTTCGTCACTCAACTTTTAGGACACTTTCGTTTTTGTTACCCATGCATTAAATCTCTAATAACGGTTGATTGTAGAAACCATATTATGTTTACACTTTCTTATTGGTCACTCAACTTTTAGGTTATTTTCATTTTGTTCACAAAAAAATAATATTATTTTAAGTATTGATTGGAGTAAAAAAAAATTAAAGATTAAAGCACAAAAGCGGTAGAAACTACAATAATGCATTAAAAAATTGACAAATGGTACTTGTTTACCCCTTTCGAAATTTCTAAATTTATTTATTTTTCAATATTAAAATTTTAAATTAAAATCAACTCAAATAACTCATATAAAATTCAAATATCTATTGATTATATAATCTTGAATTTTACATGCTAAGCTAAGAGTAAAGAAAAACCATTGTAATTAATTGAATTAATTAATTTTACCTTCCATGCCAAACAAAATCCATAATCCTTTTCTTCACTTCTTTACCTAAAAGAAGAACAATCAATTAAGTTCTTTGCTATTCCTCTAAACCCGCTCGTGGAGTCTAAAAATCTCCACAGCCAGTGTATGAAATGATTTCTGATTAATTTTAGGAAACTTGTCAATCCCTTAACCTTGTTTGTGGAGTTTAAAAAACTTTACTAACAGTATACCAAATATTTTATCCGGATCTTACCCTTTCAACCTAAAGCTCACTTTTGTTTTTACAATCCACATTTTATAAATATACCATTTCAACAAAAACTTCATTTATTTTTCATAAACTTTTTTATAAATATATTTAGTAGATAATGTTTTCACCCATAATATTGAAAAAAGTGATACAAGAAAACTTATCTTTTAGACTTAACTCACAAATTAATACATAAATTCTAACAATTTTCTCATTTTAATATTTAAACCATTTTTTTATCGGTACAAAAGTATTAACCATATATAATTTTAATTTTGTTGTCCCTCGACCAAGTAAACTGCCTGGAATAATCCAATATGTAAAGGCACTATCAGCCCACTTGAAAAAAAAAAAAAACAGTTGAATCTGTGCTCTCTGGCCCATCCCATATAGAAAATTGAATCTTCTTAGACTAAAGAAGTACCTTGCCACGACTCAAATGTGTAAGAAATCACTGATCAAGCTTCACGAAGTAATTGAATCATAATTTCGATTTTTAACAAAGAAAACACACAAAAATAAATAGACCAAAAGAAGCTGTTAAAGGTGAGCGTTCGACCGAATCGATAAAAATTTCGAGTTAATCGGGTTGATGAATATTATTTTATCATTTTAACTTGAATTAAAATTTTCTCGAATCGAGTTGAGTGAGATGGAATTCGAATCGAATCGAATCAAATATGTCGAAACCATTTTTTTTGAAAAAATAGGAATCGACTTTGTTTGAAAGCGAAAATTAAAACGGGAGTCGCCACCGATATTTATTAGGTGTGATCGGATCACCTTTGTTTTAATAAAACATTTTAGTTTACTAAAACGGTGTTTTTGGTCTACGAAACTCGAAAGACCGGGTTCGGGAGTCGGTTACGTATGAGGAAGGATTAGCACCCTCAACACGCCCAAAAATTGGTACCAAATTGATTAGTTAAAGTCTCAATGTGGAAAGTTGAAAAAAATCGGGAACGGATTTAAAATGTGATCCTTTCCTATTAACGTTGATTTTTTCTTAAAAAAATGCTTGAATTAGTCCAAAACGATTGTTAAAGATTTCATTGTCTCGAGATATCGGAGTATCACATCCCGTAAGTTAGGACACAATACCATGAACTCCCGAGCGCAAGTTTATTTTTAATTTTAATTGGAAATCTGTATATTTTAAAACTCAAAAGGATATTTGGTAATCTAGAATCAACGAGAAAATCGAAACCCCGTAAGTTAGGGCACAATTCCTCGATGTTCCAAAACGCGAAACATTACCTTGTTTTGAAATTTTTGTTTTGAATAATTGCGAATTCAATATTTAAACGACGTACATTGTTTGTTTGGATTAAGATAAAACAATTTATTGGATAAATGCAACGAGGCTTGATTCATGAGGCGATGATATGAAATAAAAATATAGTAATGAGCCTAGAGCAATGATACATGAACACGACATTATACGAATGAATAACAATAATACAAAAATACGAAAAAACGCAATTAAAATACACACAATGACAATGATCATACACCATTCAAATAATAACATCGATAAATAAAGACCAATGAATTAAATGATACAAAGGTATAAAGCAAATTAAAATAAATAAAATGTAAACAAATTTTAGAATGATGATAAATGAGTTTAAAATAAATAATGTAAAAAATGAATTTTAAAATCAATAATATATAAAACAATTTAAGAAAAGATGATATATATATATATATATATATATATATATATATATATATATATATATATATATATATAAATTTTAGAACAAATAATGTACATATATATATATAAAAGTATAAAATAGGTAATATGAAAAAAATCTCATAAATAATAAATAGAATATTTTAAAATAAATAAATTGAGTTTAAAAGGTATATAAAATAATTTTAAACAATAAAATAGTCTTAAATAAATAATACATAAAACGATTTTAAAATAAAAAGGTAATTTAAAGTAGAGAATATAAGACATTTTATAATAATTAACATATAATATTTTTATCATAAAATAAAATAATATATAAAGCATTTAAAATAAATAACTTAAAAACAATTTAAAATATCACGTGAAAAGCTTAAAATAAATATGCAAGAACAAGAAATTTTAAAAATACAAATAGTTTATAAAAGAGAAACTAAAATAGATTAATATATATATATATATATTTAAAATAATTAATACGTGCGAAGAAAAAGAAAAGAAAACAAACTGAAATAAGCAAAAATAAAACAATTTAAAGTATAAGGATCAAGGATTGAATCGAAATCAAGAAAGAATTAGAGGTACAAATTTAAAAAAGAAGATCAATGCCTAAATGAAACTTGCGCAAAATCACGAGGGCCAAATGGAAAATAATCCCAAATCTCAAACTATGTCGTTTCACGTACTCCTGCTTCGAAACTGGTCAGAGGACCAAAATGCATCAAAAACCAAAGTGCGGGGCCAAATTAAAATAAAAGAAAATGGGCACAAGACCGAATCGATATACGCTACAAAAATGGAGGAGCTATTCGCGCAAATAGCCCAAGATTTGAAAACACGCGGATCCCCTTGGGTATGGGTCGGGTTGAATGGGTTTCTCCCCCCAAAACGACGCAGTTTGGAGCGTGTGGGGGGAGTCTGAAACTATGTCGTTTCGACGTTGTATTTAAACCCTCTTTTTTTTTTAAATCCTCATTTCTGCCCTCTTTTTATTAAAAAAAAAAACTAAAGGAACCTTTAATCTCTCCCTTCTCTTCCCCATGGCCGACGATCAGGTTTTTTTGCCGCACCACCGTACACCACTGTATCTGGTGGCCGGTGATGCGCAAAAAGGGGCTTTTAGCCTGCTTCAAACGGATCCAAAGCGAGACTCTCCAAATCCGAAAAAAAAACGAAAGAAAAGGCATCTCCCCCTCACTTTTAGATCCGATCTAGACAAAGGAGAAGAGTCCTTCGACGACGTGACCGTGGGTTCTCCGGTAAGGTTCTTCCTTTCCATTTTTTGTTCAAAAGAAAAAATAAAATAAAATAAAACGAAAATTTGAAAGTAAAAATATCAACCTTTTTCTTGTTTTTGCTCTTTAATTTCTTAAATGTGCGAGTCAAAAAAAATACAAAGTGATCGAACATGGCCTTTGAAAGATTTCAAGAGAGCTTTGAATAAAATTGTACTTTCCTTATTAACTAAAGAATTGAACTTAAATAGAGAAAAGAGTCCTAATCTTAATTAGGAAAATAGTTCCCTTATTCTAGTAAACTACTAAAAGATAAAATAAAAAAAATTCTAGAATATGAATAAAACTTATCTACCCAAATAAGATTTATCTACCTAAATAAATTTAAAATATATACATATTTCAACACCCTCCCTCAAGTTGGTGCATATATATCAATCATGCCCAACTTGCTTACAAAAAAATCAAAGCTTGTCTTAGAGAGTCCTTTGGTGAGGATGTCAGCTATCTATTGTTTTGAAGGAACAAACGGCATGCACACTTGGCCTTCTTCAATCTTCTCCTTGATAAAATGTCTATCAATCTCAACATGTTTAGTTCTGTCATGTTGGACTGGGTTGTGAGCAATACTAATGGCAGCTTTGCTATCACAGTACAACTTCATTGGGGAAGTTATTGGTTTCCTCAGGTCCTCCATAATTTTTTTAACCACATCATTTCACAAATTCCTTGAGCCATTGATCTAAACTCAGCCTTTGCACTACTTCTTGCTACAACACTTTGTTTTTTGCTTCGCCAAGTCACAAGGTTTCCCAAAACAAATGTACAGTATCCTGATGTAGATCTTCTGTCTGTTATTGAGCCTGCCCAATCTGCATCTGTATAAGCTTCAGTTCCTCTTTGTTCGGATTTCTTGAAGAATAAGCTCTTTCCCGATGAACTCTTTAAGTATCTTAGAATTCGAAACACTGCTTCTTCATGTTCCTCCATTGGGGAGTGCATAAATTGACTCACTAAGCTCACTGCAAAAGCTATGTCTGGCATTATATGTGATAAGTAAATTAACTTACCAACTAATCTTTGGTACTGCCCTTTGTCGACTAATCGACCTTCTTTATTTCCAAATTTTACATTTGGATCAATTGGTGTGTCAGCTGGGCGGCAACCACTCATCCCAGCCTCTTTTAATAGATCAATCACATATTTTTTCTGAGAGACCATAAGACCCTTCTTTGATCGAGCAACTTCTATTCCAAGAAAGTATTTCAAAGGACCCAAGTCTTTGATCTCAAACTCCAATGCTAGATGCTCTTTGAGACACCTTATTTCATCCACATCATCTCCTGTAAGAATGATATCATCGACATAAACTATAATAACAACTATTATACCTTTTTGTGAATGTCGATAGAACATTGTGTGATCAGCTTGCCCTTGTGAGTAACCTTGTTTTTTAACAACTTGAGTGAATCGTTCAAACCAAGCTCGAGGAGACTGCTTCAGACCGTATAAATATTTCTTGAGTTTACATACTCGAGTTCCAAATTTTTCTTCAAAACTTGGAGGAGGATCCATTTAAACTTCTTCTTCAAGTTTTCCATTTAGGAAAGCATTCTTCATATCTAGCTGTTGTAAAGACCAATCAAGATTAACAGCAATTGATAAAAGAATTCTGACGAAATTTAATTTGGCCACTGGAGCAAACGTTTCAAGATAATCTATCTCGTATGTTTGAGTGTACCCTTTAGCTACCAACCGGGCTTTGTATCTATCTAAAGATCCATCTGGTTTGAATTTGGTTGTGAACACCCATTTACAGCCCACTGTTTTTTTCCCTACAGGTAATTCTATTGTTTCCCATGTACCTGTTTTTTCAAGAGCGTACATCTCCTCTAAAATAGCCTCCTTCCACTCAGGAACCTGTAAAGCATCTTTCACATTTTTGGGTATTTGTATAGTATCGAGACACGAAACAAAGGTTGAGAATGTCGAAGATAAGCCTTTATAGGATACAAAGTTAGAGATGGGATATTTGACAATATTTCTAACACATTTTCTTTTGGCAATTGGAATATTTAAATCAGAAAATTCATTGGCTGGATTATAAGCTTTACCTGGACTTTTGATAGGATCTTGCGAGTCGGATTCTTGGTGATGAATCTGGTGGATTCCACTTTCTTGATTTCGATTTCTTCTTGAGTAAACAATTAACTCCTTTGTTTGTTCTTTATTTTCATGATCAGACTCTACACCTTCATCCTCCTTTTCATTAACATTAACATCACTAATTTTTGTGTTAATTATAAATTTGCCTTCCCCATTATTAGAATCCCTATGTTGTATATTCCTAGTCTCTTCTTGATCAATTATAGAATCTTCCTTAGTATGATTCCCTCCCTAAAGATTAGAATCAAAATAAGATTGTGTTTCAATAAATGTGACATCCATGGTAACTATAATCTTCCTATAAATTGGATCATAACATTTGTAACCCTTTTTATTAGAAGCATAACCAACAAAGACACATTTTTTTGCTCTAGGATCTAGTTTATCTTGGTTGTGAAGATGAACATGTGACAGCCCAAAATTGACCCTAGTCGGGAAGTGGTTTCGGGACCACTAAACCGAGTCACCGAAATGTTTGAACGTAATATTTATTGTCTAGAATATGTATTTATGAATGTGTGAAAATTTCAAGCTTCGGTTTAGTCGATTGCATGTGAATTCAGTTAGTAGGACTTGTATGTCACTTTTGAAAAATGATAGGCTAATCTATAAGGACCTAATAGTACATGTAGTCAAAAGGGAGGACTTGCATGTCAAAACCCCCCCAAGTGCTAGTGGCCGGCCATGACAAGGAAGCATGGGTAAGACATGTCATGAAACATGTTGGGTGAGTGTTTTATGTTGAAATAAATAAAATAAGGTGCATGAGTAATAAAAAAAAAGTGTGTGTGTGAAGGCTTTCCCCTCCCCTCCCCATTGCCGTGCAAGTGAGAAAGAAAAACAAAAAAAAAAGCTTTGTTCATCCTTTTTGTTCATCCTTTTGGCCGAAAATCTCAAGGGAGAAGAAAGGGGTCCTTGCTCATGGTTGGTTTGGAATAGGTTGGCCATCCTTGTAGCTAGATTAAGGTATGTTTAATATGGTGCCATGAGATTCATGCATGTTCTTAGTTGCTAGTTTTAGCTCTAATTAGTCCATGATTCAAAACCTTGCTATGTCATGGGGATGATAGTATGAAATGAAAATTTGAGATAAATAAGGTTAAATTTGATTTGGTAAAAATCGGCCATATGGGTGTATATGTTTGTAAAAATACATTTCTTTGTTAACTCCTTACAATCGGTTGTAGGAGTAATATTGGCTTATAAGGTTGAGTTGATTCATGATGTTGTATGTTAGGATTAAAATACTTGAGACTAGATTAGCTTAATGGTGACCATGCATTCGGCCTTGAAGCATTAAACAAATGTTGGTTGAGATTTTGATATTTTGAACAAAGATAGTTGTGAAATGGGGTGAAAACCATTAAGTTATACACATAAAAATCCAGCAAGAAGATTAAACTACTAAATGTATTCATTTTAGATCAAGACATCAAAGAGGAGAACCAAGCAAAGGCAAAGCAAAGATAATCGAGTAGTAGATTGGGAATCATTTCATCCGATATAAGGTAAGTCATTAAGCACTTATTTTGTACTAATTTAAAGGGTCGTAATGTCCAAGTAATGATGCTGAATGGAATGGTAGAATATGTATATAAACATGTATGTATGTGGTGATAAAAATATTGAATTGAAAGAAAAGAGGTGAGATGTATTGAATGATCGGTTTCGGCACTAAGTGTGCGGGTGTAAACATTTATAATCACAAATTGGCACTAAGTGTGCGGATTCAAATTATACAGCACTAAGTGTGCAAGTTTAATTATATAGCACTAAGTGTGCGAGTTCGACTATTAAGCACTAAGTGTGCGGGCTTATTGCACATCCTCTAATAAACGTACATGTTCTATGTGCGCGGCCTTACCGAGTCAATCACGGACAGCGGTATGAGTAAACACCTTGAGCTCATGAGGAATGGACATTTTATTTATATTTGGAATTTTGGTCTGGTAAGTCTTGATCTATGTGGTGATTATGCTCGAAAATAAATGCATGCAATGTCATATGGCGTAATGTATGAAATATCAAGTAGGGCTTGGTATGTGACCAAACCGAAATGCCTAAAGAATTATAGTACCGTTTGGGGTGTGGATGGAGGATTTTAATCCGCATTAATTATTTTCTTTTATGGTATATTATTACTGAACGGCAATATAATGCTTATGGCTTACTGAGTTATATACTCACCGGTGTTTGCTTGTCGCCATTTTAGGTTTCTCGGACTTGTCCTTTTTGCGTGCTCGTGATCGTCATTGGAGTCATCACACCGCTAGCAACTTTTGGTATTTTTTGTGTAGTCGGTTTAGGAGAACATTTTGGCATGTATAGGCTAATATGCTTTGTTGAACTTTGGTATGTAAACTTTAGCCATGCGAAAATGGCATAAATGCTCGGTTGGATTTAGTTCTCCAATGTTAAGTCACAAGTCTTGGTAATTCGATTTCCATGCCTTATGCCATGGTTGATTATTTTGGTGTTAAAATGCATGTTATGGCAATAGTGTAGTAGGGAGATGTTGGATAATGATTAGCTTCTGGTATGGCTAGTCATGATCATGATTTGAGACATGTATGATGAATCACTAGTTAGATTAAAGGGAAATCATGAAATAGGCATAGTTGCTTTAGTGACAGCTGCTGGCAGCAGCAGTAACGTGAAATTGAAAAATCACTAAAAATAGTAGGAATGGTATTAAATAGCAAATAAATTATGTAAATGTACCTTGATGAATCTAATTTTATATAGAAGAAACGAAATGGTCATATGAGTTATAAGTTAACAGATATTAAAGTTCTTGTGAGACAGGGCCAGAACGGTTTCTGGATCCCCTGTCCCGACTTTGGAAAATCATTGTAAATTAACCAGAGATAATTAGGAGTCATTCCATATATTTGTAGATTCCTCTCTGAGTCTAGTTTCTATAGAAACAAACGGCATCAGTATTGAATCCCTGTACAGGGAGATATCAAATTCGTAATGCACAAAGGTCAGTGTAGTCGATCCCTGCAACAGGGGAGACTTTAACTAATAAACTGTACTAATTGGCTCGACCAAAAATTCTAGAAAAAAATATGTAGATGGAAATATGAGTCTAGTTTCAGGGAAAAATTGCGAAACTGATTTTCGAGTTGTAAAACTCAAGTTATGAATTTTGGAGCGACTAGTACACAGATTGGCAGCTTGTCTGAAACTCTCAATAAGTGGGTTGAAGTCAGTTAACACCTCGTGTTCGACTCCGGCGACGGTCTCGGGTTCGGGGTGTTACAGAACAAAAACACTACACCCAAAAACTCGGAGGGATAAATTTGAAATCAATTTAGAATTAGGAAAGTTATCTTTAAAGAGCCTAAAAGGAGTTCTATAATTTAGAGTTTTACTGGGCATTCTATTAATAAGATATGTAGCTGTTAACAATGTAACGCCTCGTACCCGAGACCGTCGCTGGAGTCGAACACGAGGTGTTAACAGACTTAATTCATTACTTAAACAGCTCAAATAATTTAGTTTTTAAAATTTTCAGTCAAGCTAGCAATCTGCATCACAGTTGCTTAAAAATTCATATCTCGAATTCCAAAACTCGAAATCCAATTCTGTAAATTTTCCCTAAAACTAAACTCATATATCTATTTACTAATTTTTTTCTAGAATTTTTGGTTGAGCAAATTAGTACAGTTTATTAGTTAAAGTCTCCCCTGTTTTAGGGTTTGACTACTCTGACCTTTGTGTATTACGAATCAGATATCTCCTGTACAGAGTTTCAATGACTATGCCGTTTGTTTCTAATAAAACTACACTCAATAAGGAATATGTACATATAAATCATGACTTCTAATTATATTTTAAAAATTTATGGTGAATTTCCAAAGTCAGAACAGGGGATCCAGAAATCGCTCTGGCCCTATTTCACAAAAATTCAAATATCTCATAAAATATAATTCATATACCTGTTTTGTTCAATCCATATGAAAATAGACTCATAATTCTTCAATTCCATATTTTATTCATCATCTAATTATATCTCTACTATTTTTAATTATTTTTCAAACTCACGTCACTGCTGCTGTCTGAATCTATTTTATGGTAAATTTTACCTATTTCATGGTTTCCATGGATTAGCTAGCAATTTAGCATACATAACACCAAATATGATCATGATTAGCCATTCCAATGACTAGTCATTACCAAGCATTTCCATACCACTCAATAACCATATCATAAGACCATATATACAAAATGATTATAATGCTATACATGCCATACTCAAAATATACAAGCCATCATGCCAAGATGGTGTACGGATAGTGTGAGCGAGCCTCCGACCGTTCCCGATTTTCGAGCTGGCTTGTCAACACTACAAGGAATGAAAAGGAGGGAGTTAGCATAAATGCTTAGTAAGTTCACATGAAAATAGCAAGTAACATAACCATATAAGCAGACATAAAACATCATTTGCATAATCGTCACCAAGACATTCATATCATATTTTCATTTATCATCTTACCATATTGTTGTTATATCGATTTTTCAACCCGAGGGTTAAGTACATACCTGTTCAAAGTATTCATTTCACAACACTTACCAATACGTCCCTTTCATCTTGAGTATTCCTCCATTTGAGTAGAACTTTACCCGTTGAACACATCAAAATATAATTCGGATACATGGAAAGTTTGCACATAAGTGCCACATATGTAGCCAAGCTACCATGTAACCCGCCCATAAGCGAACTCGGACTCAACTCAACGAGCTCGGGCGTTCGCATCCATAAGTGAACTCGGACTCAACTCAACGAGCTCGGATGCCTAGTTACATCTCTCGAACTCGGACTCAACTCAACGAGTACGGACATTCGCATCCATAAGTGAACTCGGACTCAACTCAACGAGTTCGGATGCCCAAATATCCTAGTGACATGTTACTTGTATCCTAATCCATTCCTAAGGTTCAACGGGACCGTTTTCCCAACCATGTGTCTCAATCATCTTATATGGAATGCTGATATCGATACTAGGTAGTATTTCACATTTTCCAAGTATATCACATAATTTGACATATTATCAAACAATTGTCACGAGTATGGTATTTCATAATAATTATCATATCATTTAAATAACATTAAAACATTTAAAATAATAACTACGTTACCAACATTTACATATGAACTTACCTCGTATGCGAAAATGGCTACTTTTACCATTTCGTCCACAACTTGGTATTTTCCCCATTTTAGCCTGAATTTTAGTTTTCCTTGCTCTATCATTTAAAATATAGTCTAATTAGGACTCACATTATTCAAATTGACCCGAAAAATTACAATTTTGCCCTTAAACTTTTGCATATTTACACTTTTGCCCCAAAGCTCGTAAATTAAACTTCAGCCTATTTTATTATGTTTTATGACATGCTGATCATTTTTCCCTTCTATGGCAACATCAAATTCTCACTCTAACATGTACTTATGACTATTAGGTATTTTTACCGATTAAGCCCTTTTGCTCATTTTCGCTTAAAACCGAGTAGTACAAGTTGTCTAACATAATTTAAAACCTCATATTCTATCATAAAACATCAAAATACACAAATTTCACCTATGGGTATTTTCCAAATATGATCCCTAAGTTGAATTATTGCTAGCATAAGCTTAATCGAGCTACCGAGACTCCAAAAACGTAAAAATCATTAAAAACGAGGCTAGAACGGACTTACAATCGAGCTTGGAAGCTTGAAAAACCCTAGCCATGGTTTCTCCTTGCTATATTCGGCCATGGGGTTGAAGATGAGCAAAATTGGCTTTTATTTTGTATTTTAATTCATTTTACCCTAAATGACCAAAATGCCCTCACTACTAAACTTTCCAAAAATTCCATCCATGTCCAATTTTTGTCCATAGACTTAGAAATTGGTAAAATTGCTATTTAAGACCTCCTAATTAATATTTCAAAACAATTTCATACTAGAAACTTTTAGAATGCAAGTTTTGCAAATTATTCGATTTAGTCCCTAATTTCAATTTAAGCACTTTATGCATAAAATTTCTTCACGAAATTTTCACACAATCATGCAATCATATCATAGACCACAAAATAATCATAAAATAATTATTTCTATCTCAGATTTTGTGGTCAGGAAACCACTATTCCGACTAGGCCCAAAATCAGGATATTACAAACAAGGCTTCGCCCCAAAGATAACGTGGTACTTGACTAGTGAACATCAATGCTCTAGTTACTTCCAAAAGATGTCGGTTTTCTTTCTGCAATCCCATTTTTTTGTGGTGTATTTGTACAAGAACTTTGGTGGACTATTCCATGTTTGGTTAAGAAAACACCTAATTGGTCGCTAAAAAATTCCCCACTATTGTCAGTTCGAAATACTTCTATTTTCACAATAAATTGTGTTTTCACCATAGCATAAAAAGACTAAACCACATTTTTAACTTCAAACTTATCCTTTAATAAAAATTCCCAACAAAGTCGAGTATGATCATCAATAAATATGACAAACCAACGTTTTCCTGAAAAAGTCGAGACTCTTGAAGGTCCCCAAACATCACTATGAATTAACGAAAAAGGTTTGGAGGCTTTATATTTTTGAGGTGGAAAGAATGACCGATGATGTTTAGCCAATTCACAAAATTCACAATAATATGAAGAAGGACTTTTATTTTTGAATAGATTAGGTAACAAATATCTTAAATAATAAAAATTAAGATGTCCAAGCCTATAATGCCAAATCATAACCTTATCAAAGTCAGAAACAGAATTTAAACATAAAGTAATTGTTGGTTGACTTAGATGGTCGTCTTCAAGAAAGTAAATTCCACCAAATTCTTTAACATTGCCAATCATCCTCCCCAAGACCATGTCCTGAAACTTACACATAAAGGAGTCAAATATAGCATGACAATTTGAGGACTGAGATAATTTACTGACCGATATGAGATTACAAGCTAGATTTGGCACATGTAAAACATCATGTAAAACCAAGGAAGATGAAATTTTAACAGTGCCTTTCCCAGCTATTGCCGAGAAGGACCCATCTACTACTTTGATCTTTTTGTTTCCCGCGCAAGGTGTGTAAGTTGAAAAAAGAAAATGACTGCTAGTCATGTGATCACTAGCTCCAGAATCAATGATCCATGTGTTTTTTTACAAGGCTTGACACTGAAAAAAATAGAAAAATCAGTACCTGATTGGGCAACAGAGGAAGAAGGATTATTGGATAAGTTAGGAATAGAAGAATTCATCCGAAATTATGGTGATTGAAAAAACTTGTGTAGATGCTCTAATTGTTCCTTAGTGAATGGAGACCCTTCCAGAGAATTTTGGCCCTCATAATTTCCATTAGTTGTTTGGAAAGCTTTGCTATCCCCTGATTGTGAACAACGACCATTGCCACTCTTTTTCCTTACATTTGTCGGTTTTCCATAGAGCTTCCAACACGTTTCACGAGTGTGTCAACAGTGATCGCACCAAGGTTTTTTCTTTTTTTTTTCACTATCATCATTACTTTTAATATTTACAAGACCAGAATTATCATCATTAGCTTCAAACCCTGGCTTTAACATTACTTTTCTCCTTGTCTCCTCTCTTCTAACCTCAGAAAAATCTCACGAAGTTTTGGAAGCGATTTTTTTCTTAAGATCTGATATCTCACTTCATCAAATTCTTTATTTAATCCAGCTAGAAACAAATAAGCTATTTCATTCTCTTCTTTTTTCAAAGCTTTTACACCATCTCCGGGACATTCTCATTCATCATTATAACACTGATCCAGTTCTTGCCAAAGAGACATAATCTTATTATAATAAAGAGTAACTTCTTTTTCCCCTTGCCTAGCTTTCCACAGTTTTATTTTTAACTCAAAAATCTGTGAAGCATTTTCTAAATCTGAATAGGTGTCTTTCACAGCGTCCCAAACATATTTAGCAGTTGGGAGAAAAAGAAAAGGTTTACCTACGGATGCTTCCATGGAATTAATAAGCCATGCAATTATCATAGAATTTTCTGACCTCCACTTGCTTATCTTTGGATCGCCCACCCGTGGTTGCTCAACTTCTTCACTTATATGACCTAGCCTGTCGCGCCCATCAATTGCTAATTTTACGGATTGCGGCCATTCTAGATAATTCTTGCCATTCAACTTGTGAGATGTTAGTTGAAAAGAAAGGTGAGACGCCTCTGTCCCTTGAGTCATTGTACTCTCGATAGTTGTTTCAACTGTAGAACTTTCTTCCTCTGTTTGATTGTTGGATCTCTTATCTCCAGTGAAGGCTGTTTTAACCATGATGTTACTAGAGATTTTAACCTAGCTCTGATACCATGAAAGATTTCAAGAGAGCTTTGAATAAAATTGTACTTTCCTTATTAACTAAAGAATTGAACTTAAATAGAGAAAAGAGTCCTAATCGTAATTAGGAAAATAGTTCCATTATTCTAATAAACTACTAAAACATAAAAAGAAAATAGTTTCCTTATTCTAGTAAACTACTAAAAGATAAAATAAAAAATTTCTAGAATATAAATAAAACTTATCTACCTAAATAAGATTTATCTACCTAAATAAATTTAAAATATATACATATTTCAACATTTATAGCCAAATACACTCTCGTTTTGTTTCTATTTCTTGTCTGTTTCTTCATTGTTTTTTCTTTGTTGTTTGCTATTATTTTTGTCTTCTTGTTTGTTGCTTATAGCTTGTTGGTCTTGTTTTGTAGGTGACTTGAGCAGTCGACAGCGTCACGAGTCGTGCGGTCTTGGCGTGAGAGGCAATGCATGTGAGTGGCATGTGGCGGCTGAAGGCTTAGTGGTTAGGGTTTTTTTGTGTTTGCTGAAAATGTTGATAGCTAGTGGGCTAAGGTTTAGTTTGGGCCTTGTAAATTGGGTAGGATAGATTTGGGTTTTGGGCTATTGTTTGATTTGGGCCATTTTAATGTATAAAGGGACTGTTAATAAATATTTGGATTTTCACTTATTTTTGGTTTATTTTATTTTATAAACATGGGTCAAAATTGGCTATTACAGCTGCCTACCTTTACTCGTTGTCGTGTAACAATAATGGACCAAAGACTTTAGAAGAGCTAATTTTGCCTAGTCTTGTCGAGTCTTGACTTCTTGGTGCTTCCTTTCTTCCAATAGCCTCGTTTCATCCCACTGCATCTTCAGGGGTATAGGAATTAGTGCCACGATTTGTTTCAATGTAATTTCAGGGAGAAGAGATTTGTAGCTTCGATCTACTCCATTGCAACTTCAACCTGTTCTACTGCAACTTCAGGGAAACAAGGTTTGTGTCTTCAATCTACTCCACTGTAACTTCAGGGAGATTAGGTTTACCAAGATAAACTTAATCTGTCCCACTACAATTTCACGGGTGTAGGATTAGTGGCTTCAATTTACTCCACTGTAACTTCAGGGAGATAAGATTTGTCATGATAGATTTGATCTGACCTATTGCAACTTCAGAGGTATAGGATTTATAGCTTTAATCTACTCTGCTGCAACTTCATAGAGATAAGATTTGCTATTCTTAGTTTGCCCCACTGCAACTTCAGGGGAATAAGGTTTGCTATCTTCGATCCATTCCACTGCAACTTCAGGGATATAAGATCTGTAACTTCAATTTACTCCTTTGCAACTTTAGGGAGATGAGATTCGTCATGGTAGATTTGATCCGACCTACTGCAACTTTAGAGGTATAAGATTTATAGCTTTAATCTGCTCTACTGCAAATTCAGAGAGATAAGATTCGCTATCATGAGTCTGCTCCACTACAACTTCAGGGAGATAAGATTTGTAACTTCAACCTGCTCCACTGCAACTTCAGAAAGATAAGGTTAATGGCTTCGATCTGCTCCACTGCAACTTCAGGGAGACAAGATCTACAATCTTTAGCCTACTCCACTACTTCTTAGGAAGATAGGATGGTGGCTTAAATTTTCTCCACTACTGGTTAGGGAGATAAGATTCGCCGTCTTCGATTTGTTCCACTGCAACTTCAGAGAGACAAGATCTGCAATCTTCAGCCTACTCCACTACTGCTTAGGGAGATAGGATGGTGGCTTAAATCTGCTCCACTGCAACTTTAGAGAGACAGGATTCGTCGTCTTCGATCTGTTCCACTGCAACTTCAGGGAGGCAAGATCTGCAAAATTACCGATGTTGCTACACCATCCTCTAGGGACATGATCTGTAGAATCGATTTCATGTATCTATGCTTATGCCAAATAATTAGGATGCTATGATCGAAATGAATCAAATGCTCCTAACTAGATGTGATACTTATGTCAAATAATTAGGATGCTATGATCGAAATGAATCAAATTCCCCTAACTAGATATGATGCTTATGCCAAATAATTAGGATGCTATGATCGAAATGAATCAAATGCTCCTAACTAGATGTGTTATGAATGATATATGAATGCAGGAATGAAGATGATCCTTTTTAAAAGGCTTAATGTATCATTGCTCGTTGTTCATCAGGACATTATCGCTGACGTATTATGCTGCCATCTTGTTCAAGCTGGTATTTTTGACGAAAAACCCGAAGAAGTAATCACAAATTGGGCGATTCTTTCCCAAATGTTTCCAACTCTTGGATTTGGTTAGTTCTGAATAGTGGACCTGTTTCAAGTCCTCATACTAATTAGAAAATTTCAGAGTAATATGCGAAACTTCTTTTATGAAAGTATTATTAGTCCACTAATCGTTATTTCAATGCGAAATGCTTGAAAAAGATTGTAACAATGGACAAGAAGGAAATTAATTGAGAGCAAAACTCGAAATGAATAAATCAATCGAAAATTGCAAATACAATAAGAAGGAAATTAACTCAAAATGAATAAGTTAATCAAAGATAGCAATGCAATAGGAATGAAATTTATTGAGGACATATCTTGAAAAGAATAATGTAATCTAGGTGCCCCAAATATCACAGCTTGAGGTTCTCTGTACCAACTTCTTGAGAACCATCTGAACTCAATATGTGTTTAGGGGATCCGGACTACTTTGTCGATGCCCCAAGACGTACCATACTTCTTCATTGTTAATTCAGGCATAGCAAGACTGCTATATGCCCCACTTTGATCCAAATTTGAGCCGCCCTTTTCGGGTTTTCAACTCAAATCCCCTTTAGACTCAAGGCGCCCTTTGCGGGTTTTCGCCTTGGCCTCTTATTTTTTTCTTTTTCCTTCTTCTTCTTTTTCTTTTTTATTATACGAAGTATTTCTTGATTTGAACTCAAAGGATTAGGAAAGTCCTTGTTATCCCTCCTGGTCAACAATTAATGATTTTCCAGATAAGGCATTCTTTACCACACAAGATCTTTCCCAGTTTGGCATCCACTTTCTTTTAAAGCCCTCTTGTATGGGCATGATCTTCTTTGACATCAGGTTTCCATCACGGATTTCTCTAGGGCGAACCATTTTTGATAAGCTTATGTTATCACCTTTTTTTGGGTCATTTGCCCCGGTAAAGGTTTTGATCGATGTTCAACTTCTTAGGCCAATCTTGGTAGGTCTCAGTCATTTTCTCCATGATCTTCTTAATGTTCTTATTGGTCGCATCGACCGCACTGTTCACTTTTAAGCGACACAGTGGTGTTTGATTTGGCTGTAAACTTCTGATATCACATTATGGTTTAAGTTCAGCACATTGTCAGATACAATTCTTTCTGGCGTTCTATATCGACATATGATCCTTTTTTTTTTACGAATGCTGACTTTATGATATTAATGTATGAAGCAATTTCCATCAGCTTAGTGATGTAACGGACAACTCCATAGAAAAATCAATACTTGCTAGAAGCTTTTGCTGAGATCGGCCTTAATGACATTCATGCCCATATAGAGGAAGGCCATGGATTTCACTAACTCTTTGAAAGGTAGGATCTGTTTCTCATCTTGTTCTACCATCCTTAACGAACCAGGAGATAAACTACAGTCTCGGTCATCTTCAAAGTCTAGAGGTTTCTCCGGACACATATCTTGTTCAAAAAGAGGTTCTGAGTCAATAGCAGTATCACTCATATTGTTGATATCTAGAGACCTATTGTAGGTACGAAAGAATATTCCAAAGAATAAATGAATCAAAAAATAGTTATTTTATGGTGTGGTCATGAATGAAGAATAAAATAGTATTTGAAGAAAAGCCCAAAGAACAAAAGAATCTAAGAATAATTGTCCGTATAGTATGATTATGAATGAAATAAAAGAATATTTGCTCAAATTGATAGCAAAGATGCATTTTATTGAAATAAAGATTCTGGACATAAACCTAATTCACAAAATGCCTCTTATTGCTCCTAGGCTTAGAGCAATAGGCGTGTTTTTGTAACGCCCCAATTTTCAGGAATTCTGTGAATGTTGGCAAAATTTCATGCTTTGATTTTGTTATTTGTGAGTGAAATTATGAAATAGGACCTATGTGAAAATTTTTGAAAATGCTATAGGCTAAATTGAAGTGACCAAATAAATAGGAGTGTAAAATAGGAGGATTTGCATGACAAACCTCCCATTTTACATGAAGTGGCCAGCCATCATGTTGTTGTAGACAAAATGTACACTTGATATCCATAATTTATGGTACAAATTGATACAAATTGATAATAGGTTAGGTAAATGTTCCATGATAATGGGTTAGGTAAATGTTTCATGATAATGGGTTAGGTAAATGTTTCATGATAAGAATTTCATGTCTTTTGTATTAAAGAATTAAATGGATGAAATATGAAGTTTTATTAAAAGAAAAAGGGGTGAAAAGAACAAAGTTTTGTCCATCTTTGATCATCATAGCTGAAAGTTAGAGAAGAGAAAGGAGAGGAGAAAGCTCTTGAGTGTTCGGTCACTTGGGGAAGAAAATTGAAGGTAAGTTCATGGTAGTTGGCTTCTATCTTGATGTTCATGAGTTCTTCTTGATTCTACCTTAACTCTTGAAGCATATTTTGGTTTTTAGTTGTGTTGTGAGCATTTAGTCATGAATTAAAATGAAGGAAATGGTTGTTGTTTCATGTCCTTTTGATGAAAAAAATGGAAGATAGGTGAAGTTGAGCCAAACAAATGAGCATGCATGTGCTTTAGATGTTAAAGGGAAAAATCAGCTAACATGTTGTGCTTTAAAATGATGAAATGGAGATTATTCTTAAGTAAAATCATAGATATGTGATGATTGATTGGTGATATACATGTTTAAATAACATGCATGCAAGATATGTGTGAAAGAGTGATTTGGTAATAAATCTGCTTGGGACAACAGCAGTAACGTGATTTTGGAAAACCACCATAAATTGTGGGAGATGAATTAGAAGCTAAATAAATTATGTAATTAAATCTTATTGAGTCTAGTTTCTAATGAAATAAACAAGAACATATTTTGAATTCTGTATAATGAGAAATTTGATTCGTAATGAAGAGTGGTCAGATTAGTCAAATAGTGAAACATGGGAAACTTTGAGAAAAATATGGTATTGATTGGCTAAACCAAAAATTCTGAAAATTTTATGGATAGAAGATATATGAGTCTATTTTCAGGGAAAATTAACGGAACTTGATTTGGAGTTTCGTAGCTCTAGTTATAAATAATTTAGTGACTGTTGCTCAGGCAGACAGCTTGCAGTGAAATTATGATTATGTGGTAAACATTGACAAAAATTTGTTAATGAGTTGCTTATTGATTTCTTATAAGCTTACTATGATCTTTAGGTGTGGTTGGCCGAATATTGTAAGGGGTTAATATGTAGTTTGTATTTGAATAGTTAGATTAACGTGTTAGTAATCCAATTGTAGGCGGTTCGTGTGTGGATCTCGTCAAGCATATCATCGCAAATAGGTGTTAACTAACACCCTCTTTCTTAGTCTGGATCGGCAAAAGTTGAAAAGCGAAATGCGAAAACCAGATTTTGTAGATTTACGAGTGTGCAAATGCTCGTGAGGTAAATCGATTAATGTTTTGGTAAGCTGCAAAATTTGAATTGCAAAGTGCATGATTTACGTGCCCTCGATATTTTTGGGCTTAATGGGCCAAAATCGGAATGATGGGCCAACGGGCCCAATTCGTAAGAACCCCTCGGTAGTGATTCTGTTAGTACGTGAAAAGTAGGAATATGCATGAAAAACCCTAAAATAGATAAATTACTGAAATACCTTTAAAAGTGGAAAATTTATAGTTTTACCCCTAGAAGATAAATTACCAAATACCCCTAGGGTTAAATTGACTTAAATGCATGTTTGATTGTTGTTATTTATTGCATGCCATGTTGTTATTATCGATGCATGGGATTGGGATATTGACGGAGGAAGTACTGAAAGTGGCTTGTCCACGTCTTGGAGGCTTTGCCTCAATTCTTTGATAATCGAAAGCGTGAATGCTACAAGCTGTGGAGTATTGAATGGGTGGGTTGAGCTATCCCACATGGAGTGTATGGTGGGTACGGGTGGAGTGTAGTGGTTGGTGGGTTGAGTAGTCTCCCCAAATGGGCTTGCATATTTTTATTGATGTTGCATGTATTTTAAAATGGGCCTATGGGTCATACTGTTATCTGAATAAGGGGCTAAGGCCCAGTTTATTGTAATCTGAAAAGGGCTTTGGCCCAGTACCACTGTTGCCTGAATAGGCTTAGGCCCAATAGGCTTGAGCTGACTTGGGCTTTGAATGGGTTTTCCTTACACACTGAGTTTCCCCAAACTCACCCCTTTTATTTTCATCCACGCAGGAAATCCCCAACCATAGTGGGCTTGGAGCTGTGAGGGAATTCGGAGTGGCCACCCGTTTTGAAAGTTTGATTTTCTTCTAGTGAACTGGACATCCTTTTATTTACGTTTTAAGTTTTGGGTTTTTAAATGTAATAAGGCCGCTTAATTATTTTTGATGGTTTTAATATGTATTACTAAGATAGGTAATACTTATTTTAACTGTTGAAATTGGATAGCTTTAGGGCGCGTTTTCAAAAACAACAGTTGATTTCAAAATAACACGACAACAAGCAAAGCTTCCGCAATGAAAGTATTTTCCAAAATTAATCACTTTTCCTAAAAATGACTTAATCAAATCGATTTCCTAGAAATATCCATGACGTTAAGGTGTGGCAATGGCGGTATGCATGTTTAGGATTGGATCCGAAGGGAGCTTGGTACTTAAGTAGTCCGATGGACTCACCACCTCTTTTCCGGTTTTCTACCTGGTGCACAGCTTCCATTCACTTTAACCTATAATGAAATTATCTTTTAAAACACTAAGTAAGTTTTTCTGGACCAATAATATAAAATGTTTTGAACGCTTCGATGTGGCATGTCGGATCCGGTCTTAACGTCTGGGCCGAGTTTGGGGTGTCACATTTAGTGGTATCAGAGCCTAGGTTGCAACAACTCGGCTGTGGAATGGGTTTACAAAAATAAAGATTTTTGAAAGCAAAAATTTTATAAAGAATGCGAAAAACTCAATTTTCAAAATTTAGATCTTTAGAAGGTGGCATTCCGAATCTCCGGCTCAAGTCTGTAAGTATTACTCTAAACTCTTCTGAATATTTTTCTGACTTATCTGCATCTTGAAATCAAATCGCTAGGATACTCTAGATAGGATGATACTGAAACCATAGGATAATCTGATAAGAGATCGAAATCGTAGCTAGACTTCGATTCTCGCAAAAACAAACTCGAACTCATGTCGATTCATAAAACATCGTAATAAACACCGAAATATTAATTGATGCATAAAAATTGTAATCAAGATAATACGATATGAGTACAAGAGGCCGTGGACAGAGCCGAGGAAGTGCTCGAGCGAGATCTTCGTCTTCGAGACATATACCGGCGGTGGATGCACCGGTACCACCGGCAATGAGGTAGAGTCTCATGACCATGAGCAGGGGATGATGCCTATCACGAGCAATGCTTCGTGTTCTGGAAAGGGTTGCTGGGGCAAGTATAGGCAATAAAGTTCGGGGATCTATTTCTGAACGACTTCGGGCTAACAGAGCGGAGATCTTTAGGGGCGTCTGGTATAGCCTCGAATGTGGCGGAATATTGGTTGGAGGCCACAGAACGGATTATGGACAACTTGGACTGCTCTGAGGAGATTGTGAGTGGGGAATTTGTACTAAGTCCTTTGGGTCACTCGGTTAGGGTAGACAAACTGTATAGGGATGTACCCTTAGAAACTCAAGGTAGGATTTTCCCTGGAGATTTGATGGAGTTACCGTTCGGAGAGTTTGATCTCATTTTGGGAATGGACTGGCTTGTTAAGCATAAGGCGACCCTGGATTGTGCTGCTAAATGAATGGTGTTAAGGACTACAAAGGATGAGGAGGTTATGGTGATAGGTGAGCGAAGGGATTATTTGTCCAATGTGGTGTCGGCATTAAGAGCCGAGAAGTGGATTTGGAAAGGTTGTGAGGCCTATTTGGCATTTGTAAATCAGTCGGAAGAGGAGGGATTGACAGTGGATAAGGTTAGGATCGTAAAGGAGTTCTAAGATGTTTTTTGGGAGGAGCTTCTAGGATTGCCTCCGAACCGAGAAGTTGAGTTTGGAATAGATTTGTTGCCTGGAACGACGCCTGTGTCCATCGCACCGCATAGGATGGCACCGAAGGAGTTAGTGGAGTTAAAGGCTCAAATTCAAGAGTTGTTGGATAGGGACTTCATTAGGCCAAGCGTGTCTCCATGGGGAGCACCGGTGCTATTCGTAAAAAAGAAGGATGGTACGATGCAGATGTGCATTGATTATCGCCAGTTGAACAAACTGACGATTAAGAATAAGTATTCACTACCAAGGATTGATGATCTGTTCGACCAGCTTAGAGGAGCTTCAGTATTCTCCAAGATTGACCTTCGATCTAGATACCATCAGTTAAGGGTAAAGGAAGTGGATATTCATAAGACAGCATTCAGGACTCGATATGGTCATTACGAGTTCCTGGTTATGCCGTTTGGGTTGATGAACGCACCTGTCGCTTTCATGGATCTAATGAATCGAGTGTTCCAACCTTACTTGGACCGATTCGTGGTTGTTTTCATCGATGATATTCTGGTATACTCGGAAACCGAGGAGAAACATGAGGAGCATCTACGTATTGTGCTGCAAGTGCTAAGAGAGAAGGAACTGTATGCAAAGTTTAGTAATTTGAATTTTGGTTGTGAGAAGTGGTTTTTCTAGGTCATGTGGTTTCTACTGAAGGAATTAGAGTGGATCCTCGAAAAGTTGAGGCAGTTCTGGGATGGAAGCCACCAAAATCAGTATCGAAAATTTAGAGTTTTCTGGGTTTGGCAGGTTATTACCGAAGGTTCGTAAAAGGATTTTCTCTGATTGCTGCACCATTGACGAAACTATTAAGAAAAGGGGTAGCATTTGTCTGGACTGAGAGTCAGCAAAAAGCTTTTGACCATTTGAAAAAGGTATTGACTGAAGCACCAATGTTGATTCAACCGGAGTCTGGAAGGGCTTCACTGTGTACAGCGATGCGTCACATGTAGGGTTAGGATGTGTACTAATGTAAGAGGGTAAGGTGGTCGCTTATGCTTCGCGGCAGCTTAAGTCTCATGAAGCGAACTACCCTACGCATGACTTAAAGCTAGCAGCAGTGATCTTCGCATTGAAAATCTGGAGACATTACTTATATGGAGAAAAATGTATCATATACACGGACCATAAGAGCCTAAAATATCTGTTAACTCAGAAGGAGTTAAACCTTAGGCAACGAAGATGGGTAGAGTTGCTTAAGGATTACGACTGTTCGATTGAGTACCACCCAGGTAAGGCTAACGTGGTGGCTGATGCGTTGAGTCGAAGGGTTGTTTCTAATTTGAGAGCCTTGTTTGCACGTTTGAGTCTGTTTGATGATGGAAGTCTGTTAGCAGAATTGCAAGTGAGGCGTATTTAGACTGAACAGATTAAAGAAAAACAGTTGAAGGATAACTCGTTGGTTCTTCGATTTCAGCAAGTTGAGAAGGGTGAGAATGAGGATTTTGGACTGAATATTGAAGGAGTTTTATGCGTCCGAGGAAGAATTTATGTTCCGAAGGACTCTGACTTGAGACAGTCAATATTGAAGGAAGCTCATGGGGGACTTTGTGCCATGTACCCTAGAGGGAACAAGTTGTATCACGACTTGCAAGAATTGTACTGGTGGCCTAGACTTAAACGAGAAGTAACGGAGTTTGTAGGGAAATGCCTGACATGCCAGCAAGTGAAAGCTGAGCATCAATTACCTTCTGGACTATTGTAGCCAGTGAAGATACCACTTTAGAAGTGGGAGAGGGTAACCATGGACTTTTTGAGTGGGTTGCCTTTGACACCATCAAAGAAAGACTCGGTGTGGGTGATTGTGGATAGGTTGACCAAATCAGCCCATTTCATACCTGTACGTACTAACTTTTCGCTTCAAAAGTTAGCGAAGTTGTATGTGGCAGAGATTGTACGACTTCATGGAGTCCCAGTTTTGATTTTCTCTAACCGGGATCCCAGATTCACATATCGGTTTTGGAAAAAGTTGCATGAGACGTTGGGGACGCGATTGAACTTTAGTACGGCTTTCCATCCCCAAACTGATGGTCAGTCAGAGAGGGTTATTCAGATTTGGGAGGACATGTTGAGGGGATGCATGATTGACTTTCGAGGTAGTTGGGAGGATTACTTGCCGTTGGCAGAATTTACGTACAATAACAGTTACCAGGCGAGTATTCAAATGGCAATGTATGAAGCACTGTATGGACGAAGGTGTCGTACACCTAGTTGTTGGACCGAACTAGGAGAGCGACAAGTTCTTGGACCGAGTTGGTAGGCGATCATCGAGGATAAGGTCGAATAATTAGGGACCGGTTAAAGAAGCATCGATAGGCAAAAGTCGTATCTGATTTGAAGCGTAAAGAGATTGAGTACTCGATGGGTGATATGGTCTTCTTAAAGATTTCTCCTTGGAAGAAGATATTAAGGTTGATAAGAAGGGCAAGTTGAGTCCACGGTTCATTGGGCCTTATCGGGTTTTGAAGCGAGTAGGCCCAGTGGCTTATCGATTGGAATTGCCTCGAGTTAGACAGATTCACGATGTTTTTCACGTCTCCATGTTAAGGCGTTATCGTTCTGACCCTGCTCATGTCCTGCCAATTGCAGAAATTGAAGTTTAGACTGATTTGACCTTTGAGGAGGAGCCTGTGCAAATATTGGCTCGAGATGTTAAGGTTCTCAGAAGGAAATCATCCAGTTAGTGAAAGTACTTTAGGCGTAATCATAGAAGGAAGAAGCTACTTGGGAATCGGAAGAGACTATCGTCAACAATACCTCAACTAGTTGGATTAGGTAAATTTCGAGGACGAAATTTCTTTAAGGAGGGTAGAGTTGTAACGCCCCAATTTTCAGGAATTCTGTGAATGTTGGCAAAATTTCATGTTTTGATTTTGTCATTTGTGAGTGAAATTATGAAATAGGACCTATGTGAAAATGTTTGAAAATGCTATAGGCTAAATTGAAGTGACCAAATAAATAGGAGTGCAAAATAGGAGGATTTGCATGACAAAACTCCCATTTTACATGAAGTGGCCAGCCATCATGTTGTTGTAGACAAAATGTATACTTGATATCCATAATTTATGGTACAAATTGATACAAATTGATAATAGGTTAGGTAAATGTTCCACGATAATGGGTTAGGTAAATGTTTCATGATAATGGGTTAGGTAAATGTTTCATGATAAGAATTTCATGTCTTTTGTATTAAAGAATTAAATGGATGAAATATGAAGTTTTATTAAAAGAAAAAGGGGTGAAAAGAACAAAGTTTTGTCCATCTTTGTTCATCATAGCTGAAAGTTAGAGAAGAGAAAGGAGAGGAGAAAGCTCTTGAGTGTTCGGTCACTTGGGAAGAAAATTGAAGGTAAGTTCATGGTAGTTGGCTTCTATCTTGATGTTCATGAGTTCTTCTTGATTCTACCTTAACTCTTGAAGCATATTTTGGTTTTTAGTTGTGTTGTGAGCATTTAGTCATGAATTAAAATGAAGGAAATGGTTGTTGTTTCATGTTCTTTTGATGAAAAAATGGAAGATAGGTGAAGTTGAGCCAAACAAATGAGCATGCATGTGCCTTAGATGTTAAAGGAAAAATCAGCTAACATGTTGTGCTTTAAAATGATGAAATGGAGATTATTTTTAAGTAAAATCATAGATATGTGATGATTGATTGGTGATATACATGTTTAAATAACATGCATGCAAGGTATGTGTGAAAGAGTGATTTGGTAATAAATCTGCTTGGGACAGCAGCAGTAACGTGACTTTGGAAAATCACCATATATTGTGGGATATGAATTAGAAGCTGAATAAATTATGTAATTAAATCTTATTGAGTCTAGTTTCTAATGAAATAAACAAGAACATATTTTGAATTTTGTACAATGAGAAATTTGATTCGTAATGGAGAGTGGTCAGATTAGTCAAATAGTGAAACATGGGAAAATTTGAGAAAAATATGGTATTGATTGGCTAAACCAAAAATTCTGAATATTTTATGGATAGAAGATATATGAGTCTATTTTTAGGGAAAATTAACGGAACTTGATTTGGAGTTTTGTAGCTCTAGTTATAAATAATTTAGTGACTGTTGCTCAGGAAGACAACTTGCAGTGAAATTATGATTATGTGGTAAACATTGACAAAAATTTGTTAATGAGTTGCTTATTGATTTCTTATAAGCTTACTATGATCTGTAGGTGTGGTTGGCCGAATATTGTAAGGGGTTAATATGTAGTTTGTATTTGAATAGTTAGATTAACGTGTTAGTAATCCAATTGTAGGCGGTTCGTCTGTGGATCTCGTCAGCATATCGTCGCAAACAGGTGTGTAACTAACACCCTCTTTCTTAGTTTGGATCGGCAAAAGTCAAAAAGCCGAAATGCCGAAAACCGGTATTTTGTAGATTTACGAGTGTGCGAATGCTCGTGAGGTAAATCGATTAATGTTTTTGGTAAGCTGTAAAATTTGACCGCAAAGTGCATGATTTACGTGCCCTTGATATTTTTGGGCTTAATGGGCCAAAATTGGAATGATGGGCCAACGCCCAATTCAGTAAGAACCCTCGGTAGTGATTACATTAGTACGTGAAAAGTAGGAATATGCATGAAAAACCCTAAAATAGATAAATTATTGAAATACCTTTAAAAGTGAAAAATTTACGCTTTACCCTTAGGAGATAAATCAAAAAATACCCCTAGGGTTAAATTGACTTAAATGCATGTTTGTTGTTGTTATTTATCGCATACCATGTTGTTATTATCGATGCATGGGATTGGGATATTGACGGAGGAAGTACTGAAAGTGGCTTGTCCACGTCTTGGAGGCTTTGCCTCAATTCTTCGATAATCGAGCAAAGATGCGCAACTATGGAGTGTTAAATTTGGGTGGGTTGAGCTATCCCCACATGGAGTGTATGGTGGTGCGGGTGGAGTGTAGTGGTTGGTGGGTTGAGTAGTCTCCCAAATGGGCTTGCAAATTTTTATTGATGTTGCATGTATTTTGAAATGGGCCTATGGGCCATCTTGTTATCTGAATAAGGGCTAAGGCCCGTTTATTATAATCTGAAAAGGCTCGCCCAAGACCACCATGTTACTGAATGGGCTTAGGCCCAATAGGCTTGAGTGACTTGGGCTTTGAATGGGTTTTCCTTACACACTGAGTTTCCCCAAACTCACCCTTTTATTTTTATCCACGCAGGAAATCCCCAACCATAGTGGGCTTGGAGCTGTGAGGGAATTCGGAGTGGCCACCCGTTCTGAAAGTTTGATTTTCTTCTGGTGAACTGGACATCCTTTTATTTACGTTTTAAGTTTTGGGTTTTTAAATGTAATAAGGCCGCTTAATTATTTTTGATGGTTTTAATATGTATTACTAAGATAGATAATACTTGTTTTAACTGTTGAAATTGGATAGCTTTAGTGCGTGTTTTCAAAAACAACAGTTGATTTCAAAATAACACGACAACAAGCAAAGCTTCCGCAATGAAAGTATTTTCTAAAATTAATCACTTTTCCTAAAAATGACTTAATCAAATCGATTTCCTAGAAATATCCATGACGTTAAGGTGTGGCAATGGCGGTATGCATGTCTAGGATTGGATCCGAAGGAAGCTTGGTACTTAAGTAGTCCGATGGACTCACCACCTCTTTTCCGGTTTCCTACCTGGCGCACAGCTTCCATTCACTTTAACCTCTAATGAAATTATCTTTTAAAACACTAAGTAATTTTTTCTGGACCAATAATATAAAATGTTTTGAACGCTTCGATGTGGCATGTCGGATCCGGTCTTAACGTCTGGGCCGGATTTGGGGACATTACTCCAAATTTAGCTCTAAAAAATACAAGGATTTCTTCCACAGTCCCATTGTTCAAAACACTCCCAAGTATGCAAGGGCTTAGAAACCTTTATTCCTCGGTTTTCTCTTCGGATACGTTGTTAAGGTCCAGATTCCTCGATATTTCCTCCAGGCTTCTTTTTTAAGGGATTGCAACTCTCTTGCCACCTCTTTCAGTTATCGCATTTACTACCTTGTCAAAGCGATTAGGTTCTGATGAATCGTCGAACTTCACAATTCCCACTTTAATAAGCCTTTCGATTAACTTTTTAAACGTATTGCAGTTTTCGATTGAATGCCCCATTATTCCTGTATGATACTCGCATTGGGTATTTGCATCGTACCATTTCGAGAATAGAGGTTACATAGATTCCGAGTAGAATGGGGACACCACATACGCATCAAACAGATTCTGATACAGCTCTTTATACGTCATCGGGATGGGTGTGAACTGGAGTTTTTCTGTATTTGGTCTCGAGTTGGAGTCTTGCCTTGAGGTGCTTTAATAGTTGGTGGTCACCGCCATCGGCTAGCTTACAGTGACCGATCTGGAAACCCTTTTCCCATATTATTCACCTCATTTTCATTTTTCTTTGGGGTTGATCTTTTGGTGTTTTCTCCCGCGTTTATCCTCTTACTCCTTATTGTGTTTTCAATCATCTCACCGGACATTACTATATCTGAGAACCTCATGGTAGCGCTTCCCAACATATGGGTAATGAACGGGGCTTTCAGAGTGTTGATGAAAAGCATCATGGTTTCTTTCTCCGAAAGAGGTGGCTGGACTTATGTTGCTATTTCTCTCCATTTTTGGGCATATTGTCTGAAGCTCTCACTTTGCTTCTTTTCCATATTCTGTAATGTGATTCTGTTAGGCACCATGTATGTCACGTGGCCATATTGCCTCATGAAAGCCTGTGCCAAGTCTTTCCATGAGTGAATTTTGGCATGGCTCAGTTGATTGTACCATTTGGCAGCTGATCCGATCAGACTATCTTGGAAGCAGTGGAGTAACAGTTGATCATTACTGATGTATCCTGTCATCCATCGATAGAACATCGTAATGTGAGCTTCAGGGCAGCTAGTCCCATTATACTTTTCAAAATCTGGAGTCTTGAACTTTGGTGGGAGTACCAGATCTGGGACCAAGCTTAAGTCCTTAGCGTCGATCCCGCAATGGTAATCAGTAGCCTCCATTGCTTTGAATTTCTCCTCTAGCCACTTCCAGCGGTCTTCAAGTTGCTTTGGCAGATCTACTCCTGCCTTTTCCAATTCTACCACGTTATCAAGGTTAGGGACAATGGGATTGGATGGATTATTCCCCAGATTAGAGCCCGAGCCTGTTGAGAAGTTCATTGGTACCGAGGCACCGTCCTAGTATTGCTGGGGCCTAATAGTGACGGGTACCCCTCGTGGGTGCACCTCCGGTTGTGGTTGAGTGTTTATCGGAGCAAAGCCCAGAGGATATACAAGGTCTTCATTATCGTTCCCCATAGTGCTCTTCCCTTTGTCGCATTCTCTAGCCAGCAACTGCGCCAACTGGCCTATCATATTATTTTGGGATTCTTCCATTTTTTCCCTCATATCTTGTTGTATTTTAGCCAATTGCTCTTGCATCTGCGCTTGTAATTGCTCTAGCATATCCCTTTGCATTTGTTCTAATCTTTCTAATATCTTATCCATTGCTTTGGTTTTGCGACGGGTATTATAGCGGTATCCGGTTGGTTGACTCTTGTTGGTTTCCAGATTAACTGAAATAATTTTACCTAATTAGGGTCCTTTAGTGAAAGTCTAATGTAAATGATGCAACGCAATGCAAATGCATGGAATGAACGCAGAAGAAAGAGAGGCGTTGATTCTGAATTCAATTTCACTAGAACAACTTTTCTAGAAAATAAATTCCTTTACATAAAACGGATTACATATGCGGCATTTCCCTCATATTCCAGGCGAAGACATCTATCTTCCTCTTCATATCTGAATGTCACGGTCGAGTCTTGTGAATTTTCCAAAAGATGTCCCTATTAACTCCCTTTTACTTGATCCAAGCCGCGACTCATTGCTCACTTATCCTCGCGATACTCATCAGCTCCTTTAAGAAAGTCAAGACGAGACGGCTATCGAATAATCCTTGTCGGCTTGAATCCACGGGCAATGAAACAAAGTTTTGTATTACTCCGCAGACTATCAGCCTTCTTTTGTTGTGTTTACTCGGACCATATTCAGGCAACCGTATTATAACCCACTTTATCAAGAAATCTGTTTTCCATGACAAGCTCTTCTATTTAGCAATCGAATATGAATCAACACCTTATTTCTATGATGATGTAATACAATGTAATCATAGACAAAACAAAACAAAATACGTCAGTACAGAAGAAATAAACAACAAAATAGAATACATATCTGGGTGACCACCAGGGTTTGGCGTGGCTCTACCTAGGGTAGGCTCCTAGGTCTCCCTATATGTGGTTCAGTTCTAGACTAAGGGTACCTGAACAAGCAGATTCCTCGATCCTCACCCGTTATAGGTTCATACGGATAGTGTTCAGTTTAGGGGAATACATTTCCCTACGGCTATACGGAGATGAAAACCTCACGAAGACATAGGTACGGATGTATCCCAGAGCGATCCACTATCCTATACGGAGGTGAAAACCTCACGAAGGAATAGCTTCTCACTCCTACTCACGGGGTAAAATTGACCAATTCATGCAATGCGATATGCAACAATATATCAAAGAATTAAACCACTTGAAGCAAGTATATTATGAACTGAACCACGAAAATAACATACAACATGTAATGCAGTAATCGTAAATTTAAAACAGATTTTCAATTTTCGACAAAAGACAAAAATTAATCAATTTGTGGCTCGACTCTCAAAGTCCCCAGCAGAGTTGCCAAGCTGTCGAAACCATTTTTTTGAAAAAATAGGAATCGACTTTGATTGAAAGCAAAAATTAAAATGGGAGTCGCCATCGATCTTTATTAGGTGTGATCGAATCACCTTTGTTTTAATAAAACATTTTAGTTTACTAAAACGGTGTTTTTGGTTTACGAAACTCAAAAGACCGGGTTCGGGAGTCGGTTATGTATGAGGAAGGATTAGCACCCTCAACATGCCCAAAAATTGGCACCAAATTGATTAGTTAAAGTCTCAATGTCGAAAGTTGAAAAAAATCGGGAACGGATTTAAAATGTGATCCTTTTTTATTAACGTTGATTTTTTCTTTAAAAAATGCTTGAATTAGACCAAAACGATTGTTAAAGATTTCTTTATCTCCAGATATCGGATTATCACATCTCGTAAGTTAGGACACAATACCATGAACTCCCGAGTGCAAGTTTATTTTTAATTTTAATTGGAAATCAGTATATTTTAAAACTTAAAAGGATATTTGGTAATCTAGAATCAACGAGAAAATCGAAACCTCGTAAGTTAGGGCACAATTCCTCGATGTTCCAAAATGCGAAACATCGCATTGTTTTGAAATTTTTGTTTTGAATAATAGTGAATTCAATATTTAAACGACGTACGTTGTTTGTTTGGATTAAGATATAATAATTTATTAGATAAATGCAACGAGGCTTGATTCATGAGACGATGATATGAAATAAAAATATAGTAATGAGCCTAGAGCAATGATACATGAACATGACATTATACGAATGAATAACAATAATATAAAAATACGAAAAAAAACGAATTAAAATACACACAATGAAAATGATCATACAACATTCAAATAATAACATCGATAAATAAAGGCCGATGAATTAAATGATACAAAGGTATAAAGCAAATTAAAATAAATAAAATGTAAACAAATTTTAGAATGATAATAAATGAGTTTAAAATAAATAATGTAAAAATGAATTTTTAAAATCAATAATATATAAAACAATTTAAGAAAAGATGATATATATATATATATATATATATAACTCAACGAGTTCGAAGCCCAAATATCCTAGTGACATGTCACTTGTATCCTAATCCATTCCTAAGGTTCAACGGGACCTTTTTCCGAATCATGTGTCTCAACCATCTTCTACGGAATGCCAATACCAATACTCGGTAGTATTTCACATTTTCCAAGTATATCACATAATTTGACATATTATCAAACAATTATCACAAGTATAGTATTTCATAATAATTATCATATCATTTAAATAACATAAAAACATTTAAAATAATAACTATGTTACCAACATTTACATATGAACTTACTTGGCTGATTTGTAGAAGATATTGAAATTTAGGGACTATTCCGCAACTTTTTCTTTTCCTCGTTCTTCTTTGGATTCTTAATCTATAATATAAAATATTTCTACTCATTAGCATTTATTTGATTTCTATTTCACTTCACAATTTATACTGTTCAAATTTCGAAATTGTACTTTTACCCCAAAATTTATAGTTTTTACAATTTAGTCCCTGCTCAATTCACCCATCAATTGAACTAATTTTTTTCTCAATTAACACTTTTATTTTATCATTATAAACTATTTCACAACCTTTGATATTCTGAATTTCAACACCAACATCTAATTCATAATTTTTTTCACAATTAGGTCCTAAATACCATTTTCTATCAAAATGACTTAATAAAACAACCTTAATATGAAATTATAACTTCAATTTCATGATAATTCATCATATACTGCCCTTACTAAGCCAGGGTAACTTCCAATTTCACCCACCAAATCAAAAACTAATGAATTAGATGATTGGACCTAATTGCAAAAGTCTTAAAAATACAAAAAAATATAAGAAAAGATGATATATATATATTTAAATTTTAGAACAAATAATGTACATATATATATAAAAGTATAAAATAGGTAATATGAAAAAAATCTCATAATGAATAATAAATAGAATATTTTAAAATAAATAAATTGAGTTTAAAAGGTATATAAAATAATTTAAAACAATAAAATAGTCTTAAATAAATAATACATAAAACGATTTTAAAATAAAAAGGTAATTTAAAGTAGAGAATATAAGACGTTTTATAATAATTAACATATAATATTTTATCATAAAATAAAATAATATATAAAGCATTTAAAATAAATAACTTAAAAAACAATTTAAAATATCACGTGAAAAGCTTAAAATAAATATGCAAGAAAAAGAAATTTAAAAATACAAATAGTTTATAAAAGAGAAACTAAAATAGATTAATATATATATATTTAAAATAATTAATATGTGCGAAGAAAAAGAAAAAAAAACTTGAAATAAGCAAAAATAAAACAATTTAAAGTATAAGGATCAAGGATTGAATCGAAATCAAGAAAGAATTAGAGGTACAAATTTAAAAAAGAAGATCAGGGCCTAAATGAAACTTACGCAAAATCACGAGGGCCAAATGGAAAATAATCCCAAATCTCAAACTGCGTCGTTTCACGTACTCCTACTTCGAAACTGGTCAGAGGACCAAAATGCATCAAAAACCAAAGTGCAGGGCAAATTAAAATAAAAGAAAATGGGCACAGGACCGAATCAATATGCGCTGCAAAAATAGAGCCCAAGATTTGGAAACACGCGGATCCCCCTGGGTATGGGTCGGGTTGAACGGGTTTTTGCCCCAAAACGACGCCGTTTGGAGCGTATGGGGGGAGTCTGAAACTACGTCATTTTGACGTTGTATTTAAACCCTCTTTTTTTTAAATCCTCATTTCTGCCCTCTTTTTATTAAAAAAAACTAAAGGAACCTTTAATCTCTCCCCTCTCTTCCCCATGGCCAACAATCGGGTTTCTTCGCCGCACCACTGCACCACCACCGTATTCGGTGGCCGGTGATGCGTAAAAAGAGGCTTTTAACCTGCTTCAAACGGATCCAAAGCGAGGCTCTCCAAATCCGAAGAAAAACGAAAGAAAAGGCCTCTCCCCCTCACTTTTAGATCTGATCTAGACGAAGGAGAAGAGTTCTTTGACGACGTGACCGTGGGTTCTCCAGTAAGGTTCTTCCTTTCCATTTTTTGTTCAAAAGCAAAAATAAAATAAAATAAAACGAAAATTTGAAAGTAAAAAGATCAACCTTTTTCTTGTTTTTGCTTTTTGATTTCTTAAATGTGCGTGTCAAAAAAAATACAAAGTGATCGAACATGGCCTTTATAGCCAAATACACGCTCGTTTTGTTTCTATTTCTTGTCTGTTTTTTATTGTTTTTTGTTTGTTGTTTGCTATTGTTTTTGTCTTCTTGTTCGTTGCTTTCTTTTGCTTGCTTGTTGGTTTTGTTTTGCAGGTGACGTGAGCAGTTAGACGCGTGTGAGGAAGAGTGCGGCGCGCGTGGAGGCAGCAGACAGTGGTGGCATGTGGCGGCTGAAGGCTTGGTGGCTAGGGTTTTTTTGTGTTTGCTGAAAATGTTGATAGCTAGTGGGCTAGGGTTTAGTTTGGGCCTTGTAAATTGGGTAGGATAGATTTGGGTTTTGGGCTATTGTTTGATTTGGGCCATTTTAATGTATAAAGGGTCTGTTAAGAAACATTTAGATTTTCACTTATTTTTGGTTTATTTTATTTTATAGACATGGGTCAAAATTGGCTATTACAGAATATATTTGTTTAAGTTAAATTAAAAAAATCACTTTGGGTCATTGTAGTTCCTACCACCCACCGTAATTAAATTTGCCCACCGTAATTAAATTTATTATTAATTTTCATCCCCTCATAATTTATTTATTAATCTTTTATATATGGGTTAGTTTCTTTGCTTGCTTAGTTGTTTTAATTATCTTTTGATTCTTGTCACAATATATTTTGAAATTAAAAATATATTAAATATAAAAAATATGAATTTTTAATAAAAGTTGTTTTAAAGATAAAATGTGAAACTGATACCAAAAATTTTAATCGAATATTTTATGTCATCATCAATAATTCGATAATAATAAAATTGATAAAGATTTAACATGATTAAACAATTCAATAATATAAATAGTAGAGATAAATTAAAAAAATCGGGTTTAGGAGGAAGTAAAAGTTTTGGGAGAAAGCAAAAAAAAAAGTTTTGGGGGAAAAAGTAAAAGGGAAATTTTTTTAGGGATTTTGGGGAAGTAAATTTTTTGAAGGATAAGTAAAAGTTTTTAGGTAAAGTAAGATGAAAAAAGTTGTTGGGGTTTGGGGAAGTAATTTTGTTGAGGGAAAGTAAAAGGGTTTGACTTTTGAGAGGGGGTTTAAGGGGAAGGAAAATAAAAGGGTTTAATATTTAGTTTATTCGAATTATTCGAATTATTTGGATTCAAAAATTCAACTCGATTCGTACTCGAAATTCAAAAAAACATTCAAGTTGATTCGATTAGCTCAATTGATTCTATTCAAATAATTCGAAATTTGAACCTTTTTTTTTTATTTTTTTCAGTCGAATCAAATTTGTTCATCCCTATAAGCAATAGCTGAACAACAATTACTACAAAGGCGCCTTAACACATAATACTCAACAAGAAGCTCATCACAATAACACTGACTACAGGATAAAAATACCGTAAACGGTAAAGAGTTGAGCCTAATCAACACACCAAAATGCTCCAAATGAAAGAAAAAAATGGACAACTCAAACATCTCGCAGTAGTCAAAGAGTCTGCCTTCCCAAATCAAAACAATCCTAAGAGGCTCCACAAAGCCTATAAATTAAACCCCAATGAGAAAGCCTCAAAACCACAATAAGTACACATTCACGTTAACACAACTCCAACACAACCACAAAATAAACACTCAAACCACCTTCAAAGATTGAACAAAAAGAAATGAATGACCTTAAGAACCCAAATTAAGTTTTCTCTCTTTAATTTGCACTAATTCATTAATCACCTCATCTTAATTGCCAATAATATGTTGACCCTATTTCATAATCTTTAATTGACCAACACAACACCTTTAAATCCATTCCGTGTTAATGTTGTGAGATGATCGTTCATGCAAAGTTGGTGAACACTTCAATTTTTTTGGACTAAAAAAAATGAATAGGATTTAAAGAGGTTATTTGCAAGTCAAGTCAAACAAAATATATTTTCTTTCTAGAAGATTTATTATTTTTTAGAATGATATATTTAGCATTTATTAGTATTAAAATATTTCTTATTTCTTTCCATATTTAGGAGTTTTTTATAAATACCCTTGTTACATTGTTCTAAATAGATGAGTGAAAAATAATAAAAACTTGAATAGACAAATTTGTTACAAAATTTCTCTTTTTTTCTCTGCAGTTCTTTCTTTCTTAGTATTGAAATTCTAACAATTTGTATCAGAGCTATCTTTTTAAGGGCCGTAATTGCTTTTTCTGAGTTACAATAGCTTCCGCGAGTTTTTCACCACCTTCACCGTTTCTTTTCAATGGTGAAAATCATCATATATGAGTTGTCAAGATGAAAACCTACTTGCCAGCTTATGGCATATAGGAGGTTGTGAATACTGATGTCGAGCTTACACCATTGTGGGACAACGTTACAGTCGCCCAAATCAAGCATTATAGTGATGAGCAATATAAAAGATACAAGGCAATGTCCTGTATACAGAATGGCATCTTGGATATCGTATTCACACATATTATGGCTTGTGAGACTCTAAAAGAGGCTTGGGATAAGCTAAAGGAGGAGTTTCAAGGTTCTGAAAAGACCAGACAACAACAACTGATTAATCCCAGAAGAGATTTTGAGAATTTGAAGATGAAAGAGGCTGAACCAGTGAAGCAGTATGCAAACAGAATTATGGCGATTGTGAATAACATCAGGTTACGTGGGGAAGAGTTCACAGATAACAGGGTCATTCATAACAACACTTCTTAAGAGGTATGAATCAAATATTTCCTCACTCGAAGACTCAAGGGATCTCTCGGTGATTTCTCTTTCAGAATTGATAAATGCCCTATACGCCCAAGAACAAAGAAAAACATCAAGACATAAGGAGCACGCAGAAGAAAAACACTTAAACAAAGAAAAGTCGATACAACATGGTGAAAGAATAAATATTCACCATGCTCACATTGTAAGAAAAACACTTACCTTAAGAAATATTGTTGGTATAGACCAGATATTAAGTGTAGATCATGCAAGTAGTTAGGCAACGTGGAAAAGGTATGTAAGAACAAAGGGCAAACCCCTCAATAGAATGTGCAGGCTCAAGCAGCTGAGGAAGATCACATTCAAGAGGAGTAAGTGTTCACAACCACAAGTTCTACATCAAAGAACAAAGTCGTGAGAAGTTGGTTGATCGATAGTGGATGCACCAACCATATGACCTTAGATAAATGTATCTTCAAGAAGATTGACCAAAGTTGTGATCTTAAAGTGATGATTGGTAAAGATGAACTCTTAGAAGCTAAGGGTAAGGGCAAAGTTGTGATTAATTCATCATCAGGTACTAAAGTAATTTTTTACATTCTCTTTGTACCTACGATAGATCAAAATCTTCTTAGCATTGGTCAACTGCTTAAGAAAAACTATAATGTAGTTTTTAAGAATTATGGTTGCATAATATTTGATTCATTGGGATATGAAGTTGTAACAATTTCAATGAAAAATAGAAGTTTTATGTTAGCCTGGAATTTGGCAAACTCAAGGGCTTATACCAGTACAGTTGATGATACAAACCTTTGGCATAAAAGACTAGGACATGCGGACCATGAGTCTATTAGTCGAATGTGCGAAGTAGGTTTAGTTAAAGAAACAATAAGTGTAGAGAAACAAAGTGGTATCTGTGAAGTTTGCCAACTTAAAAAGCAAGAAAGGTTACCATTCCCAGCGACCAAAGTTTGGTAAGCTCAAGAAAAGCTGCAGTTGGTGCACTCTGACATGTGCGGACTCATGAAAACACACTCATTAAATTGGTGTAGATATTTTATCTTGTTTATTGACGACTATACCAGGTATTGCTGGGTATATTTTTTGAATAAGAACTCTGATGTAACCAAAGCTTTTTGGAAATTTAAAGTACAGGTTGAAAACCAGACTAATAGGAAGCTTAAAAAGATCAGGTCTGACAATGGAACTGAGTACACTTCAGATAAATTCCAAAGCTACTGTGAAAAAGTAAGAATCCATCACCAGCTCACAACATCTACACTCCGCAGCAGAATAGAGTGTGCGAGAGAAAGAACAGGACAATAATGGACATGGCGAGGTATCTCTTATTTGAAAGCAAGCTACAAAAAGAATTTTGGGTTGAAGTAGTGAAGGCATCATTTTTTTTAATAGATTACCAACCAAGGCTGTAGAAGGAAAGACTTCATTCGAAGCTTGGTTTGGAAACAAACCTTCTGTTTTTCACTTTAAAGGTTTTGGATACGCCTATTTTGTTCATGTTCCACAGGTGAAAAAGGAGCAAGTTAGAAAAGAGGTCGCAGTGAGGTATCTTCCTTGGATACAACAATAATAGAAAGGGTTAATAGAATTTATGATCCTTCCTCTAAAAAAATTTTGGCGAGTAGGGATGTTGTATTCGATGAAAGTAAAACATGGAATTGGGATGTCATTGAGGCTGAGTAAAGGTTGGGCAAACTGGGTTCACAAAACCATTATGATGATGACGAGCTGGGGTCACAATCTGGTGATGAGCTATTTGAAGCAGACCTCGACGACACTCCAGTAAGGGGCACGCGATCTATTGATGAGATCTATTAGAGAGTTGACGTAGCACTACTTGAACTTGCAAGCTTTGAAGAGGCTGAAACTATAGAAGGCTAGAAAGAAGCCATACGAGAGGAGATAAGCATGATCCATAAGAACAAAACTTGGAAACTTGTTGACAAACCATCACACAAAAAGGTTATTGGCGTCAAGTGGGTGTTTAAAACCAAATTAAATGTTAATGGTTCGCTCAACAAGCTAAAGGCGAGGTTGGTTGTGAAAAGTTTTGATCAATAGTATGGCATTGATTACTGGGAGACTTTTACACCTATAGTAAGGCTGGACATGATCAGATTATTATTAGCCTTAGCAGAATAGATGGGTTGGAAAATTCATCAGTTGGATGTTAAATCAGCCTTTCTGAATGGTTATTTGTAGGAAGAAATCTATGTGGAGCACCCTCTTGGGTTCGCAGTTAAAGGAAAAGAGGAAAAGGTATATAAGCTTAAGAAAGCCTTATACAATTTGAAACAAGCTCCGCGAGCTTGGTACGAGAGGATAAATGAGCACTTCGTGAGCTTAAGATTTGAGAAGACTCTTAGCGAGCCTACCCTATATGTGAAGAAAACTGGTGAACTCACTTCACTAATTGTTTCTTTATATGTAGATGATCTACTGATGATCGGAAGCAGCCAAGTCTTGGTAAAAGAGTTTAAACAATAAATGGAGAACATATTTGAAATGTCAGATCTTAGGGAAATAAGATATTTCCTTGGGATGGAAGTGCGACAACTTCAGAATGTAAATTTCATCAACCAACAGAGTTTCACATTGAAGATTTTGAAAAGGTTCTGCATGGCGAAGTGTAAACCAATCAGCACACCTATTGCACTTAAAAAAACTCTGCAGTAGTAAAAACTTTCAGAAAGTTGATAAGAATTACTATTGAAGCGTTGTGGGTTGTTTGTTGTACTTAACAGTAACACAAATAGATATTATGTTTGCAGTTGGCTTGTTGTCAAGATTTATTCATTGTTATGATACTTCTTGTTTCAAAGAGGTGAAGAGGGTGCTGATTTATGTCAAAGGAATAGTTGACTTTGGTGTTTGGTTCGCAATGGCGAAATCCTTAAAACTTATTGGGTACATTAACATGATTAGGCTGGATCAGTAGATGATCTGCGAAGTACCTCCAGATATTTCTTCTCACTAGGATTCGGAGAATTCTCTTGGAGTTCAAAGAAGTAATCAACAGTTGTTCAATCCATAGGAGAAGTTGAGTATGTAGTTGCAGCAGCAACGGTTAATCAAACAATTTGGTTGAGAAAAATTTTGCTTGATTTAAATCATGTGCAAGTAGAAGCCACTCAAATTTTTTATGACAACCAGTCTGCCATGGCAACTGCGAAGAACCTAGTCTTTCATGGAAAGACAAAGCATTTTAAAATCAAGTATTACTTTGTGAGAGAAGTCGAACAGAGTAAGAAGTGACTTTGGTCCATTGCAGTATTGATGATCAACTTGTAGACATCCTGACCAAACCACTTGGAAAGTCGAGGTTTGAAGAGTTGAGGGATAAAATTGGTGTTCGCAGCATGAAGGCCAAGGAGGAGTGTTGCAAGATGACCGTTAATGCAAAGTTGGAGAACACTTCAACTTTGGTGGACTAAAAAATATGAACAGGATTTAAAAAGATTACTTACAAGTCAAGTTAAACAAAATATATTTTCTTTCTAGAAGATGTAGTATTTATTAAGATGATATATTTAGCATTTATTAGTATAAAAAACTTTGTTATTTCTTTCCATATTTAAGAGTTTTTTTTTAATTATAAATACTCTTATCACATTGTTCTAAATAGATGAGTGAAAAAACTTGAGTAGACAATTTTGTTGCAAAATTTATCTTTTCTTCTCTACAATTCTTTCTTTCTTAGTATTGAAATTCCAACAGTAACCCTCTTGAATCTCCAAATTGATAACACCAAAATCCTTCCAAGAGTCTTTAGACAGTCAAACAATCTGCTCCTGTTTTTTCATAGCAAATCTATTGAGAATATCCTTATATGACCTCGTCTCCTTACCAACATCCACATGAACAGACTTTCAATCATCTCTCACAACATAACTCATTTCAGGCTCAATTTTCTTGACATGGAAACTTGAACAACAAAACTATCAATCTTCCTACCATTACCCTCTGTTATCACCCTCCTAAGTTTAGATTCAAAATTGGAACCTAACGAAAGCAAAAGTGCAATATCTATGAAGCCTCTTACAATTATCATACACCACATCGACATCGCGGGCATTATCATATTGATTGAAAGCCTACCAAAGAGCTGAAACAGATACTCTCTTGCTCAGATTATCCAATTATATTCTGAACTTAAACCTGTAACTTAGATTTTTTTTTTTTTTTTTTTTGCTCAGCAAGATATTAATATTATTAATATCAATATAAAAAGAACATTGCCTTATAAAAAGATCCCAACATGAGCATGGAAAACTTAAAATAAGAAAAAACAAAGAAACAAGTTCGGAAAAAAGAAAAGCAGTCAGGTCCAGTTTTAGCAAGCTCATCAATGAAGTCATTCCTTCATACCACCAGCTTAATCATCGTAATTTCACTAAGTAGCTGATCAATGTATTCACCACCTCCCAAAGCTGAAAAATAGAACTCAACCATAAGCTCTTACAAACATAAATCATTGCAGCAAAAGCATTCCAAAGGGAAAAATGAAAAACAACAACCCATTACTCCAATCATAACCACACCCTTTCATACCAAACCATTCCATTGAATTAATTAGGGGCGCAAATTGGAAGTCGAAATTAAATTGTAACTTTTACGATAATAAAAATATAATCTTTAAATGATTAAATCAAAATTTTAGTATTTTAGAGGGTTAAAGTGTACTTTTAATTTTATTAATTTAAAATTTCAAAATTTTAAAAACTTAAATGAAAAAATTTTTATTTTAAGAAGCCGACTCCTAGAATCAATTGAATTTTTTTGAATAAATCCTTGAACTCTTAAAAGACACAATTTGGTATTGATGTCGAGAACCACAATCTTATTAATTAGTCATGCACCAATCACAAGAAGAAAAATTTAAAAAGTAATTTATTCAACTTGTTAAGAAAATTTTAATATTTAAACAATTTATTTTAATATTTAAACAATTTATTTAAAGTTATTGATCTACAAACCAACTCACACATTAACTTATATTCATACCTGATTTTGAAAATTATCATAAATTTATTTTTATAATTAATAAGATTTAATTGTAAATTAATTTTTACCTTAATTAACTTAAATTTTATAAAGAAAATTAGAAACCCAGCGAAAGCAGGGCTCAAAACTAGTTTTCCATAATTTGCTTGGGTACTATTAATATAAATAGAGATAAATCTTAAAATTATATATGAATTTTGATCTAATATGTAATTGTATATATGAATTTTAATTTGATATAATTATACACGTGAAACTCTAATTATGGTTCAAATATATACTTGAAACTTTAATTTTCATGTGCATTTAAAGAAATAAATACATCAATTTATTTTTGTATTGAATAAATATAATTATTTATGTATGCAATATATAAACATAAAATGATGTTATATTAATAATTGTGTTAATAATTTATAAGAATTGGATCAAATCAAAATTTCATTATAAAATTACACAAATCAAAGTTAATATATACAATTGCATATTAAACCATAATCCATGTATAGCTTTGAGATTTATCCTTATTATAAATCATGTTATTTATCATATAATACTATTTTATAATTATTTTTTAATTATAAAGTTTATCAAATGTTATTGATAAATTACAATGATAATGATTAGACCATTCCACTATTAAAATTATCAATTTGAGCACTAATATTAATAATATAAAAATTTAGGTCACCTAATTATTAGAGACTAAAGATTGTGAATTAATGTTAGTACTAGACCTGCCCATGGGTCGGGTTGAAGACTTGCCCGAAAAGTAGAAGGGTTTGGGTAAAAATATAGGCTTGAAAAATAGATTTGAGCAAAGAATAAAGCCCGTTTTCTAAACGGGCCGAGCCTTAGGTAAGTTTTTTTTGCCTAGTCCGGGTATGAATACAAAAAAAATCAATTTTTTTTACTGTTATTTGCTATTTTTTT
Organism: Gossypium arboreum; assembly: GCF_025698485.1. NCBI lineage: Eukaryota > Viridiplantae > Streptophyta > Magnoliopsida > Malvales > Malvaceae > Gossypium > Gossypium arboreum. Next base: position 6,246,208 of record NC_069078.1, on the reverse strand, counting down.
TCTTGCTATTTTCTTGTTGTTTTTCACTATTTTGCTACAATTTCAAATTATGTTACTACTATTTTGTTGTTATTATTTGAATATTGTATAATCTTGTTTTATTGTTAATTTGTTGTTATTTTTCACATTTGCTTGTTAAATTGTATTTATCTTAGTGTTGTTTAAGTATACTTATATATATATATATATATATATATATTTATTTTAATTTGTTGTGAAACATTTATTTTAATGTTTTTAGTATTTATGGTGTATTATATATATTTTAAAATTATATAAAAAATTAATACTGAGTTGAGTTTAGTCAAAATTTTAAGATAATTTTTCGGCCAATCTAGGCCGACTCATAGACACATTTAGTTAGTACCATACATAATATATATTAGATGATATATAGTGTTATCAATTCTTTCAATATATAAAAATAATTTTTATAATTAAGATTAAAATGACAAATTTTATAAATATTAAAGATTAAATTTGTTAATTTTTAGATTTAGCTTCTGTTATCTGTTGTAACTGACTAAATTCAGTATCTTTGGACTCTTTTTATTCTAATAAGTTATCATTTTGAAAGAGCAGAAAAATAAAATGAATACTAGTTATGTTCATCCAGAGACTCATAATTTTGGTTACATATTGCAATGACCCAGCAGATGGATGGGTTATCTCTGTAAGAGGTACACAATCTACTCGGGTTTAGTTTGAAATTTTTTTTTTACAGTAATCCTTGATTTCAGCAGTCAGTGAATAATAAAAAAAAAATAATTGTATAAAATTATAATTTCACTTTATTTTTATATATTTTTCAATAGAAAAATTTTAATAAAAATGACAAATCAAAATTTTCATTAATTAATAATTCAAAATTTTGAACCTTCAACTAAAATTTAAGAAGTAATGACTATAAAAGTCTATAATCAGCGGAGCAGTTTTGACTTCACTTTGGCCCACCATCTTTGGGGGTGTCTCTAGGAATGGAGAAATTCTGCTTGAGGACAGTAGTGGCTTCCACGTGGGTCATAGGCTTCTTATGGCGAACCGTAACGACTGAGCCCAAACCAAAAGATAAGAGGAAGATCTTGACTTCGAAAGCAATAAATTTGATCCATATTGGGTTAATTGATTAGCCGGGAAATCACTAACCATTATTATTATCACAGCCTATAAAAAAAATTAAGCTTAAAGATGGCCTCACCTTTTTGTTGCACTACCCTTGTTCTTTCTTATGTTTCGATTGCACTCGTGGTCACCATTTTTCCAACTTTGGGTACTGGTTCTACCAGATTAGTCACAACATCCGAGCTAGAAATGGAAGCAAAAGCTATCCTTCATTTAGATTGGTGGAGTTGGCACAGCAATGACACTCACAAACGTTGCAGCTGGGTAGGTATATCATGCAATGAAGCTGGGAGCATCACCAGCATTGATTGTTCACGGTTTGCGGTTAGTGGAAGCATCTCGCCTCAAATATGTGCTTTATCTTCTCTCGAGCACCTTGATCTTTCTTACAATAATATAATAGGTGAGTTACCTCAATCCCTTGGAAAACTTACACGTTTAAAAGGGCTCAATCTTTCCAGAAACTTTGTTCAAGGTTCTATCCCTTCAGGCTGTGGAAACTTGGAAAGTTTGAAGCTGTTGGACCTATCGCATAATAGAATTACTGGCCCTATCCCTTCTACCTTGGGCAACTTAACCACTTTAAAAATGTTGAACCTATCCAAAAACCAAATTAGTGGTCCTTTCCCTTCTACCTTAGGCAAATTAACCAATTTAAAACAGTTGGACTTATCCTTTAATCAAATCACTGGGGTAATTCCTCGTGAAATTGGAAACCTAAAGGATTTGTCTGAATTGAATCTAAGTAAAAACAAGCTCAATGGTTCGATCCCTTTGTCAATATTTAATTTATCCAGATTGAGCATTCTCTATCTTGATTCCAATCTTTTAGAAGGTCCCTTACCACAAGAAATGAAGAATTTGAAAGCTTTAAGTTTCCTTGACCTCTCCAGTAACAATTTGATTGGACCTATTCCATCTCAAATTGGAAATTGCTCAAACTTACAAGAATTGTCTTTGAGTAACAATCATATAACTGGAAGCATTCCCTTTGAAGTCTTCAGTTGCCCTCATTATACTCTTGATCTCAGTCATAACTTCATCGAGAGAGAAATACCGCATCAATTTGATAACGATCTTTACTTTCAGGTTTTGGATCTTAGCCACAACAATCTAACAGGCATGATTCCTGCATATTTGTGGGTGTCGTATGTGCTCAATCTGTCCTATAATTCTCTAGACGGTCCTATACCAGGGCATTTGAGTGAATTTTCATCTGATTCATTTTGGGGAAACAAGTATTTATGTGGAAACATACGAGGTTTCTCTCCTTGCCCTTCTACATCAAGCAACAAGTTAAAAATTGTTGAAATCATTCTTCCCGTTCTCTGTTTTTTGGCCTTCTTGGCTTTAGGAGTCTTACTCTTCCTTAGATCCAGAGCAAAAGATAACATTCCTGAACCAAATGTCACAAAAAATGGAGATTTATTCTCAATCTTGAACTTTGATGGAAGAATTGCATTTGAAGATATCATTGAGGCGACCAACGACTTTGACATCCGATACTGTATTGGGACTGGTGGTTATGGTAGTGTTTATAGAGCGCAGTTACGAAGTGGAAAGATTGTTGCCTTGAAGAAACTTCATCGTAGAGAAGCAGAGGTCCTAGCTTTTGACAAGAGTTTCAAGAATGAGGCAAAAATATTATCAGAAATACGACACAAGAACATAGTGAAGCTTCATGGATTTTGTCTCCATAATCGTTGCATGTTTTTGATTTACGAATACATGGCTCGAGGGAGCTTATTTTGTGTTCTCGCCTATGATAATGAAGCAATGGAGCTGGATTGGACCAAAAGAGTGAAGATAATCAAAGATACAGCATGTGCTTTATCTTATCTGCATCATGATTGCCACCCACCAATAGTTCACCGAGACATATCAAGCAATAACATTTTATTGAACTCCAATCTTGAGGCTTGTGTCTCGGATTTTGGCACAGCTAGACTCATTGATCCTGATTCGTCTAATCAAACAATGCTTGTTGGCACCTACGGTTATATTGCACCAGGTCAAGTTTCTAAGCTTTGAGTCTGTTTTTGTTTTGTTATTCTACTTTGGGTTGTAAGTATGCCTTTGAGGTATTGAAAACTTGACCCCGATTCTTAACCATAATGAAAAGTGGCATATTAGCTATTTTTAAATTGCTTGTGGTTAAAGATTAGCAACAGTTTATGCATATAGTGCCATGAATTATCAAGTGCTGGAGTTCTTTTGTTATAAAGACTCGATTTTCGATCTTTTAAATTATTTTAACGATTATATTTTAATTGGGTTTCTTTTGTTGTTAAATGCAGAACTTGCTTATACTATGGTTGTAACTGAAAAATGTGATGTCTATAGTTTTGGAGTATTGGCACTTGAAACACTCATGGGAAAGCATCCTGGTGACCTCTTGGTATCATTTTCCGCATCATCTTCCAATAATATAATGTTAAGTGATATTTTAGATCCACGCTTACCGCTTCCAAGCGATCGAAGAGTCACAAAGGATATTGTTTTCGCTACAACAATGGCCTTTGCTTGCTTAAGGTCGAACCCAAACTTCCGACCAGCAATGAAGTGTGTGTCTCAAGCGTTTCTTTCCCGGAAAAGACCAGTAGCAGATCGTCTCCAAGCTATCTCTCTGCTGCAACTCAAGGAGCATGGTCTGTATATGGATGATGAAGCCAAAATTCAATCTCAGATGTCAGGGGAAATTGTTGAACTCCATGCTAGTTCTTCAAGTTGATTTTCAGGTGTAGCATTATTTGAACAATGCAAGGCATCTTTGTGTTATTTGATCTCTTCACTCCCTGTCTTTGCATTCAATATCAGATGCTTGTCAATTCTATCATTGTGATTTTGTGTTTGGTTTTGCAGATATTAGCCATCAAATCTCCATTATCCAAATCCACTCTAAAATTCGGTTATCTATTATTTAAATTCACTTTAGTTTTATGAATAATTAATCCAGATTAACAAAACTATTTTTAAAATTTTATGAAAAGTTTTAAAATCAAAATTTATCATTTTGTAAACGTTGAGGGTTAAATTTATTAAATTTTTTTTAGAATTTAACTAAAATGACAAATTTGATACACATTGAAGGCTAAATTTGTTGAATTTTTCATATTTAGAATCAATTAGATAGAATGTCTAAACATTAAATGGTTAAATTTATTATTAGACCAATAAAAAAAAAGCTCACGGCAGCTTTCTGTCACTCATCTAAAGGCAACTAATAGGAGAGTGACTATAATATTTGATTTTGAAAAGTTTAGTGATTAAATCGGAAAGTTAATAGTTGAGTGACCAAAATTGAACCAAGTCAATAATTTAGTGATTATTTTTGCACTTTGCCCAAAATTAAGTATAACTTAACATAATTCATAATTTTTTTAATTTAAAACATGTAAACTAATGAATTAACCTCGTAAATATTATATTAGAAAGATTTAAAGTATAATTCCACTTAGATATTATGAAAATTATGGTACATTATTGATAATTTATTCCTCATGTATTATTATTGCATATTTTCTATATTTGTTTAGCTACTATTAATATTACAACTACTTATAAATCATTTATTATTATGTTATTTATCATATAAAACTTTTTTTATAATTATTCTTAGTTATAAAATTTATCAAATGTCATTAATAAATTACATTGATAAAGATTAGACCATTTAAGAGATTTGAACTCGGTTATTTCACTATTAACATTATCAATTTGAGCACTAACTTTAATGACAAAAAAAAAATTGGTTACCTAAACCGTTAATTAAAGACTCATGATTGGGAATGAGTGTCAGTACCGTGACATATATTAGATGATATTCAGTGTATCACATAGCGTTGCCCGTGTTCTGCTATGATTTTAAATAAAATTATTTTTATATTTTTATAACTAGGACTATAATAGTAAATTTTGTAAATATTCAGCGTTTAAGTTTGTTAATTTTTTAGATTTAGGATTAAATTGAATATTAGAGGTTGAATTTTTATTGAATCAATAAAACAATGTTCGCGTTAAACTTCTATTAGATAACTAATATAAACGTAACTCAAATATTTAATTTTGAAAAATTAAAAACTAAAAACAAAAAATATTAATAATTAAATAATCAAAATAAAACGGAAATAATTAAGTGATTTCACCCTTTTCTTTTTAAAAAACGAGAGAGCGAGGAAGAAGTTTTGTGAAGTAGAATTAGGGCCACTTCTTTATAGCATTGTTTTTTGTGGACCCATTTATATAAACATGCAGGCAAATGTTAGATAAAGACTACCAAAGACTTTGAACTTTCCAGTTACATCAAAGGTAGAATGTTTTCCACCGCAACCATTTAATTTTAAGTCGTTATTCTATGCCAAAGTCTTGATAGGCTTCAATTTAAGTGTCATGTAACTTCGCAATTGAATAACGACTTAGAAAATGTTCGTTTTCAGGGAATAATTACGGGTCTGATTAAATTTTAATTTTATATGTCTAATAATTTTATGATTCTTTATAAATTTTCTATATTTTATAATTTTTGTATTTTTATAATTTTAATATTTTGAATATTCAACTGGACTTAGATGTTGTAAAATATGGAGATTACATTACAATAAGAGTAATTATATGTTTAGACACTCTAGTAACTATTTTCTAATTAATGATGGGTTGATTAGAAATTAGGGTTATTGTGCAAAATTTATATATTAAGATTATGGTCTCCAAATTATACATAGGTAACTTTTCTAATATCTCATCTTTTCATCTTCTCAAAATTACTTGTGTGATAATTTAAAAGATCAAAATCATAAGATCAGATGATTTCAAGAAACTCATAGATTCAGGTACGCTTCTGCATTTAGATTTATTCTTGATGATTTGACATGACAAATCCTGATTTATGATTTGTTAAGTTTTATATCAAATATTATTTTTATGATTCTAACAAGTGGCATCCGGATCTCATCATGTCGAATTATTAAGATTTTATGAATTCAATTTTTGATATTCTGGTGTTTCGGTTATAGATTAATATTGAAATTTTCAGTTTTGATTAATTATAGATTTGATTTTTTAGCATTTTCTTGATTAGAATGTTTTAATTGCAATCGCATAATATAAAAGGTTGTGTGCTTGTAATTTAAGCTACATTAATATTGACCAACCCAAAGGAGGGTTAATATTTAACAAAATTACATGTGCAACTTTGGTAATAAATATGTGACGATTATTCGGTTTTACATGTGAGCAATTAACCGACTCAAAGAAAGATTGATTGTTCGACATGTTTTTATTGTCTATCTTTGATTACTAAAATAAGATATTACTTACAAGTTAATATTTTTGTCCAAAGATGAAATATTAATGGTGTCTGATATCTTGAGATGGGATTTACCTTTATTCAAATTACTTTAGTTTAAATTTAAAATATTTTGAAACAAATAAATTCAGATTTTGGCTTTAGGATTTTATTAAGGATGTTTAATATTTTAAATAGATTAGTTGAAACAAAATGTCACCAAAGTGACCTCTTTTGCGTAGATTAGTTTATTTAAAATATCAAAATAATTATATATTTTTGTGATTCATGTGTTTATTAATTGACCCAAAAGAAAGTTAATATTTGACAGAATTTCAACGACGTCTGTGGTGATAAATGTGTGACAATTATGGGGTACTTTATGTGAGCAATAAATTAGTCCAAAGATTGATTAATTGTTTGACATAATTTATTGTCAATGTTTGATTGCTACGACAAGAGTATCGCTTACTGTTAATATTACTGCCCAAAGACTTAATATCAATGTTGTGTTTGGTATCTTGAAATGGGATTAGCCATTATCTTGAATCTATTGTTTACTATGAATATTAATGTGAGCTTGTTTTTATTTATGTTTGTTTTATATTCACCTAGTTCATCTTCTGCTGCCTCAATATCTGTTAACATCAATATTATATCTATTCTTAATAGGACTAGTTTCAAGAAATGAAAAAGGCACTTACTTATAGTGTTTGGTTGTATGGACATAGATCTTGCACTAAGGGAAGAACATCCCACACCTTTCATTGCAGAAAGCACCTTTGATGTTAAAAGGGATTTTGAGAGATGAGATCATTCAAGTCGCATGAGTCTAATGATCATGAAGCACAACATTCCAAAAGCCTGGAAAGGCACGAAATCTGAAGAGATTACTCAGGCTAAGGGTTTCCTTGACGAAATTGAGAAATGTTTTGCTAAAACTGATAAGGTTGAGATGACATCACTTCTAACTTCTTTGATGTCTATGAAATATAAGGGTCAAGGAAACGTGAGTAAGTACATTATGGAGATGTTCCATGTTGCTTCAAGACTTAAGGCACTTAATCACTACAGGAAAACAGACTTTTAGCGGCGTTTTTTTTACCTTTGGTGCGCTTCCCTAAGCTCCGCAAAAAACGTCGCTATATGTAACGTCGGTAAAATTAGCGGCGTTTGTTTGAAAAAAATGCCGCTAAAGGTCATGGTTTTTAGCAGTGCTTTTTTAAAAAACGCCGCTAAAGACCAGGACTTTTAGCGCTGCTTTTATAAAAACGCCGCTGAAGATCAAGACTTTTAGCGGCGCTTTTAGAAAAACGCCGCTGAAGACCAGGACTTTTAGCGGCGCTTTTAGAAAAACGCCGCTGAAGATCAGGACTTTTAGCGGCGCTTTTAGAAAAACGCCGCTGAAGATCAGGACTTTTAGCGGCGCTTTTTTAAAAAACGCCGCTAAAGACCAGGACTTTTAGCGGCGCTTTTAGAAAAACGCCGCTGAAGACCAGGAGTTTTAGCGGCGCTTTTTTAAAAAACGCCGCTAAAGACCAGGACTTTTAGCGGCGCTTTTAGAAAAACGCCGCTGAATACTAAGACTTTTAGCGACGCTTCTAGAAAAACGTCGCTAAATAATAGGACTTTTGGCGGCGCTTTTTTATAAAAACGCCGCTAATTTGCCCAGTTTTGCAATATTTATTTTTGCACTTATATCCAACCCTCCTACAAGAAATTCAACCAAAAACAGTAAATATATACCATAAAATCCAACCAAAACCCGCAAATTTAAATAATACAAAATTATACGAAAAATATATTATATAAATTGTAAATGAATATTCAAAATATTCTTATAATAATGTTAAAAGTTACAAGAAAACAAATGTCTAAGATGGGGGATTTTGAAATTGCTGGAACATAGTCATCATAGACTGAAGTTGTAGCTGGAGTTCATTGTATTTTCTTGCTCTCGCCTCCTCGCCGCCGCCTCCTCGCCTCTCATGCCGCCTTCGCTCTAAGTTGAGAAATTTGGTCATCTGTGCTAGCTTGTATCTGAACTATCTCGATCTTTTAGCCTCTCGAACTTCACTTGACTTTGACTCCGGAAGGCATGTATTGGTGCGAGGTGGATCCAAAATATTGGGTCGGGTTAACACCGGATCCTTGAAATCTAACCCACCATACCTTTCAGACCCAAAACTTCATTAATAATTCATTATCAATATCCTCAAAATTAACAGAATTATCAATAAGCGATCGCTTCATACTCTGCCTTCTTATCTTTTAGTTTCTCCTAATAAATCAGTTAAAGAGTTAGAAACGAAATATACAATAAAAATGAATACAACATAACATTATTTAAATTAAACCAATAAAACGATTTAATTAAATATTATAAATATTTATAATGAATCAAATTTTATTAAGTAAATATACCATAATTTCGCAATTCGAGATGTCATCGGAGTTCCATCTTTTTCTCATATGTAATGTCAAAAAGTCAAGGCGCCCAACTTTTGACCGACGAGGCTTCCTACAATATAGTAGTAAATATTATTTAATAGTAAAAAGTCATTAATACTTGATAGAATTAATAAATCCATAGTACCTCGGCCGAGCTACACAAGCAAAACTTCTCGATCCCGCCAGGTATGCGTAAATTTTTGTTTTTGCTCACGCTTGTTCCAACTCGCTCACGGTCCTACATAATGAAATTATTATTACATATATAGTAAATACTATAAACCAAAAATTTATAAGAGTTTGCAAGTACATAATACCTCTCCTTTCTTCGAATTCCAAAATCGAACCACATCTTCCCATTGGTACCTCAGCATTCTCGGTGGGACATTTTGCAATTTTTCTTCGAGGCTTATGGGTTTTTTAAAATATTCTTTTTTCAAAATGCTTTTATGGTCTCTCCATTTTTTACCCAATGCCTTCTTGATATAGGCATCAGAGACCTCTAAAGCAAACCTCTCCTAAAAAACACAAGTTTAATTAGGAAGTAAATATAAATGAAACTTAAACCAAAGTATTATAAATTACATTAACATTTTGTTACCTTAATATTAAAGAGAGCTTGATTTTTATTGCTATCAGGCATGTTATGCCATGATTCGTAGTTGATGGGCAACATATTGGCATTTCGTGCTATAATGCCCAAATAGCCTGCTAAAAGTCGAGCTTCTTGTCCAACAGTGACCATGGTCAAGCTTTCTAGTTACTTTGACACGCTCGATGTAATTTAAGTTATATAAATCATTAGAGCGTATGTCCTCGACCTCTCTAGCGTCCGACCATTTTCAGCTGAAAAATAATATATTATTACTATATTGAAATTTAAAATAAATCAAGAATAAAATTTAATACAATTTGTAAAATAAACTTAACATTACTTTGAAATTCCACAGACTCGTCAAGTGTCTCCAAGACGCTTGAAGATCCAATAACTGTCATTGCTCAAGATTTACTTCTTCTCGAATTTGTAGTATTCGCACAATACTAAAATCTCTTAATCTTCTTCTAGGCATTTTTCCCGCAACACATAAAATAGTTAAAATTTTAGTAAGAAATAACAACAATAGTAAATATAAAATAGTTAAATTATATAACATGACCAATGTTAAAATTATAACATTACATATAAATAAAAACTCATAAAATCTTACTACATCATAAATCGTAAATATTTTCGTCCACATCCCGACGAACCCATTGAAATTGTGTACTAGTACTAGGGATATTTTCATTTAAGTTTTGTTCTGGAAAGGGTAAAGTTTCTGATCTTTCAACGATGTCATCTCTACTTCTATTCCCCATGTCAAATAAGTCTCTAGGGGTGTTTCGGAGTACAACATACCAACCCTCATCAATTGAATCTTTCGAGTAAAAAACTTGTTTAACTTGAGAAGAAAATACATACGGCTCATCTATCAAATGTTCTCCAGTGTGAATTAATTGAGAGAAATTCACCATTGTAAAACCAAACTGATCATTTTTAATTCTGCGAGCAGTATTAGCATCAGCCCAATCACATCGAAATAAGATAACTTTCCATTTTCCACAGTAATCCAACTCAATAATGTCGGTTAGAAGTCCGTAATACTCCACATTTCCTCGGCGTGATTATCGTCCCTAGCACTAGCGTAACTTGTAATTAAAGAATTAACAACTACATAATTTTGAGTTCTCCTCAATCTCTCGCGATATTTGGTATGAAATCTGAATCCATTCATGATGAAGCCACTATATCTTTTTACTATTCGATTCGAACCTTGGGAAAGCCATTTAACTTCGTCATTAACGATATTCCCACTCCAAACCTATTGAATCAAAAATAAATTGAGTAATTGTAAATGTTATGAGAAAACATTATTATTTGTCAATAAAATGTTGAGTTGCATACCGTTTGGCTTAACCATTCATGAAAAGATTCTGCGAATAACCTATTAATCTCGCGATGTTGTAATCTTCGTGAGCGTGAACGAGATCTTAAGACTTGTTTGTACTCACTATGTTAAAAACATGTTTAATTTGTTAAAAAATAAACAAATAAAAAAAAGATGAATATTTATCATATTCTAGAACTTACTTGCGTAATTGTTCAAGTGCATCGTGGTGGAAAAGAACATATCTATGTGCTTGTATCCAAGATCGGTCATCTAATTCTGTAATTTCAACTTTGCCGATTGGTTCTCCATAACTTTGAAATAAATAAGTTTCAGCCAAGCTAGGATCATTGAGTCCGGCATTTCTACTTGGTCTATTCAATCCTGTTTCAACATCTTCTAAATATCTAGAACAGAATGTCATACACTCCTCTGCCAAGTAGTCTTCAGCAATCGATCCTTCCGGATAACGCTTGTTACGGCAATAAGACTTCAATTTGCTAAGGAACCTAAACACCATATACAACATTATCAAAACTGGTAACTATAGGTATAAAGGTGGAATGCCTTTGAAATAAATTAGCACCTTTCAATTGGATACATCCAACGATAGAAAATCGGCCCACCAATTATTGCTTCACGAGGGAGATGAATGACAAGGTGCACCATAATTGTGAAGAAGGAAGGTGGAAAGATCTTATCCAAATTGCATAATGTCAAAGCGGCTCGATCTTGTACTTTTTCAAGTTCTTCAACATTCAGAACTTTGCCACAAATTGCTTTCATTATATTGGACAGTTCAATTATACAAGACGTTACCTTCTTTAACATACAGCACCGTAAAGCAACTGGAAGTAGATCTTGCATCAAGATGTGATAGTCATGTGATTTTAATGAATATAGTCTTCGATATTTAAGACTTACACATCGAGATATATTTGATGCATACGCATCCGGAACCTTTATATCCTTCAACACTGTGCAGAACATTTCTTTCTCTTCCTTTGGCATTGCAAAAATTGTAAGCGGCAACCAATATTTTCCATTAGGACGTACTTGGGGATGAAGATCACGCCTAATTCCCATGTGAACTAAATCAAGTCGACTCTGAAGATTATCTTTTGATTTACCATCGATGTTCAAAATTGTCTGGATGATGTTCTCGCAGACATTCTTTTCAATATGCATCACATCAAGATTGTGGCGTAATATGTGATGTTCCCAATAAGGCAACTAAAAAAAATGCTTCTTTTCTTCCACAAGTCTGCCTCATTAGGGTCATCCTCCTCGTCAGATTCATCATCAGATTCATCCCTCGATCATCTATTTGTTTGCCTGTTAGATGGTTGATTCAGCTTTCCGTAACTGAAATCCATATCTTTTAACATGAATAAGATTTCAAATCCAATGGTCTGCTCAGGAGCTTTTTTCAACTCTTCAGTACCGTCAAATAAAGCCCTCTAAAATCTATAGCTATGGTTTTCATCTAACCATCGACGATGCACCATATAGCAGAACTTCTTCCCATTATATAACCATTGTGAACACGTTTGAGCAGCACAACAAGGACAAGCATAATGTCCTCTGGTACTCCAACCAGATAAATTCGCATATGCCGGAAATCATTAATTGTCCACAAAGCAAAGCAACGACGTAGGTAAAAATTCTCTTTCTCAATACATCATACGTCTCAACACCCGCCCATAATTGTTTTAACTCTTCAATAAGTGGCTGCAGATATATGTCAATATCATTTCCGGGGCCTTTCTCTCCGAGGATAATCATAGATAATATCAAAGAAGATTGCTTCATGCAGAGCCATGGAGGCAAATTATAAGGAACAAGGACCACAGGCCAAGTACTGTACGAGGTGCTCATGATTTTAAAAGGATTAAATCTGTCAGATGCTAACCCGAGCCTTACACTCCGAGGATCACTTGCAAAGCTTGGAAATTTATTGTCAAATGATTTCCATGCTAAAGAATCAGCAGGATGCCTTAATAATCCATCATCCGTTCGTTGATCATGATGCCACGTCATAAACTCGACTGTCTTTGACGACATGAATAGCCTTTGAAGCCCTGGGATTAGCAGGAAATATCGCAAAATCTTGTTCGGCTTCCTTATTGACTGTGGCCCATATTCATCCTCATTAACATCTTCTGCATCTCTATTCATCCAACAAGATTTACCGCAAACATGACAAGACTGTTGATTTCTCCGATCACCCCAATACAACATGCAATCATTTGGGCAACTATGAATTTTGTTGTACCCAAGGCCCAAATCTTTTATCACTTTCTTCATGTCTTTACATGTTGAGGGATTTTTGCAAACGGGAACATTTCTCTCAAAAGCTCTAACAGCATTGTCAAAGAGTTTCCGGTCCACCCTCCCAAACATTTTAAGTGGAAAAGGCGAATATAGAATGACATTTTCGAAAATTTTGATCCCTCATAAAGTTCTTCATTCATTTCACCAAGTAACGTGTAGAACTTCGCCGCTTCTTCATTCGGTTGTTTATCCGGTACACTTCTTCCCGTTTCCATAAAAGTATTCCCACCGATATTATAATCATCGGATACAACATAGTTTGGTGGAAATGATTGGAAACCTTCACTCCGCATATTAAATGCATCCCGCATCATACCTTCCATGTCATCTTCTCTAACATACTGACGATAACCACTATAAGGATAACCCAGATTAATTGTCGAAGAGGCTCCACTAGGTGTACACTCTCCATGGAAAATCCATTTTTTATACCCCCGAATGAAGCCATCAACAATTAGATGTTCGTAGACAACTTCACGATAATGCCAATAGATATTGCCACACTTCTTACACGGGCAAAGAATCATATTCTCTTGGCTTGAATTGTGAAATGAAAAATCTAAAAAAGATTGCACCCCATTTTGATACTCGTTGCTTGCCCTTGAGAAATTCATCCAAGTCCTATCCATTTCGTAGTTGTTGAAGTCTAAAGTTGGCAATAAGTTACACGGGTAAGTTGTTTATTATGTAAGTCTTGATATGATATATTTTTATGTTTTATGTAAGTTATGTAGATTATGTAAGTTATGAAATTTGAACTTTAAACTATATGCTTTTAAGGAAATTATTAGATTAAACTACATGTATTAGTTATGTAAGTTGTTATATACGTTATGTGAGTTATGTAAATTATGTAAGTTATGTGAGTTATGTAAGTTGTTATGTAAATTATGTAAGTTATGTGAGTTATGTAAGTTGTTATGTAAGTTATGTGAGTTATGTAAGTTGTTATGTAAATTATGTAAGTTATATGAGTTATGTAAGTTATGTAATTTATTTAAGTAATGATCAATATTAATACTATTTTGATAAAAATTAGTTATAACTTTTAAAGACATTTAAAAATATTAAATATTAAAATCAAACATTATTAATATAAAAAAAATACTAATTTGATTATAATAATATAAAAAAGAATCGTAGTTTAATTTTTATAAGTAAATTGGAAATAAATTAAGGTTATATAAATATTCAATAGTAAATGAGCTCGATAGAACTTTTTCAAGTCTTTTGAATTTTTAAGATTCATCATACGTGGCGTTGTTACATCTAGGAAGGATCCATTATATCTTACACTCGATATAAGGCAACCCGTCAGTTTCCAAATTTATATACTTTGAATCTTTAAAATATTTAAAATAAGGTTGGAGAGAAGGTCAGCTATTGTTGTAAGTTTATGGACAAGCAAGCTACATGGTAATAAAATTAATTAGTAAATGAGCTCGATAGAACTTTTTGCAAGTCTTTTTGAATTTTTTAAGATTCATCATACGTGGCGTTGTTACACCTAGAGAGGATCCATTATATCTTACAGCTCGATATAAGGCAACCCGTCAAGTTTCCAGCCTATATACTTTGATTCTTTAAAATATTTAAAATAAGGTTGGTGAGAAGGTCAACTATTATTGTAATATTAATGGACAAGCAAGCTACATGGTAATAATATTCAATAGTAAACGAGCTCGATAGAACTTTTTGCAAGTCTTTTTGAATTTTTTAAGATTCATCATACGTGGCGTTGTTACACCTAGGGAGGATCCATTATATCTTACAGCTCGATATAATGCAACCCGTCAGGTTTCTAGCCTATATATACTTTGAATCTTTAAAATATTTAAAATAAGGTTGGTGAGAAGGTCAGCTATTATTGTAATTTTAATGGACAAGCAAGCTACATGGTAATAAAATTAATTAGTAAATGAGCTGGATAGAACTTTTTGCAAGTCTTTTTGAATTTTTTAAGATTCATCATACGTGGCATTGTTACACCTAGGGAGGATCCATTATATCTTACAGCTCGATATAAGGCAACCCGTCAGTGTCCAATTATATACTTTGAATCTTTAAAATATTTAAAATAAGGTTGGTGAGAAGGTCAGCTATTATTGTAATTTTAATGGACAAGCAAGCTACATGGTAATAAAATTAATTAGTAAATGAGCTGGATAGAACTTTTTGCAAGTCTTTTTGAATTTTTTAAGATTCATCATACGTGACGTTGTTACACCTAGGGAGGATCCATTATATCTTACAGCTCGATATAAGGCAACCCGTCAGGTTTCTAGCCTATATACTTTGAATATTTAAAATATTTAAAATAAGGTTGGTGAGAAGGTCAGCTATTATTGTAAATTTAATGGACAAGCAAGCTACATGGTAATAAAATTAATTAGTAAATGAGCTCAATAGAACTTTTTGCAAGTCTTTTTGAATTTTTTAAGATTCATCATACGTGGCGTTGTTACACCTAGGGAGGATCCATTATATCTTACAGCTCGATATAAGGCAACCTGTCAAGTTTCTAGCCTATATACTTTGAATCTTTAAAATATTTAAAATAAGGTTGGTGAGAAGGTCAACTATTATTGTAATTTTAATGGACAAGCAAGCTACATGGTAATAAAATTAATTCATACTTATTCATACTTAAGTTGAATCAAGTAATAATTAAGTTGAACCAAATATAAAAACTTATTCATACTTATTCATACTTCAAATAATAAAGAAAACATATCAAATTAAAAACTTATTATAGTGTAACTAATTTAAAAATACTTTCAAAAGCCAAAAATTTAAAATTAATTTGGAAACAAAATAGTTCTGCTCCAAGCAAAACCAGCAATTAAATCTTTACAAAATCGCAACCCCAAAATATTAATTTTTCCAAAAGCATCATGATAAAACTATTATTGATTAGAATTTTGAAATAAAACGTACCTTAATAATTTCAACAACCTGGTCTACTCCACCCTCACCAGCAAACAGAGGCTGGAGTCAACAAAGTAATATTTGTAAAGTAATTTAAAGTGAAAATGCATAGAAATAAGGAAAAAATTTAGCAACGAAACCTGTACCTAGAATGATGTCAATGGTCATGGTGTATTTAGTTGCCCCAAATATTAATTCAGTGCTCGATAGTACCTAGAACAGATGTAAGATTATAAGAGTAGCACCAAATATATTTCAGTTTAAGCAAATATAAAAATTTTATCTATATCAGTACCAAGGAATTAAAGTATATGTACCATATTTAGTATACAATATAATTTTACTTCATAAAATAGTTGGTCATAAAATGTGCTTCATTCTTATTAGTAGAGATTAAAAACTTAACCATATGATTAATGAATAAAATGAGCAACCACCACACTATACTTCATATTATTCTTTTTGATATCCGTATAGACTCGATTCAGCTACCACTCCCCGTGAAAATGCCTTTGCAATTGTACAAACATTTATTGAAATTTTGCAAAATAAAACATTCCAGTTGTTTGTGCACAAATTGAAACATGAGATTCTTTTTTGATAATTTACTCGAGCAAATTACTATTAGGCACATATATAAAATACAGACAGATAATCTCTCTGACTAAAACCCAGCACCCCATACAGACAGATACTCGAGCAAATACCTGTGCAAACATTTATATATGCCAGTGGGGGAGTACTACTGAGACTTGGTGTTAAGGCCGACAACACATGATTAATTATTCAGCATATAGCTATCCAAATGAAGAAGAAGAAGCTGACCTGAAGATAGTCTTTTAGTCCAGCGACCAAATTGATTCAGACTTCCTCTATTGAAGTGCTGTTATCAACATCTATATCATTCTCCACACCTTTCTCACCCAGTTTGAAGCAGTTGGCAAATCTGTTATATTAAAAAAACAGATTAAAAAAGCAAAAAGCAACTGTTACTTATAAACGCAAAAAGCAAAAAGCAATACAGACAATTTCAATTTTAATTAGGTCTAGGATGGTAACCATGTCCACTTCTAGAATATCTTGTTTTATTCACAAGAAAAGGGTGATGTAAGAATTTTTTTACAATTTCTTTCTTTTTTTTAATTATTCATAGCTTTATTTTCCAAGTCATTAGATTTACTTTTGCATTCATTTTAATAAATTTTCCGTCGCTCTTGTCATACTATTCAATATACAATATAATTAATGGCTAAAATATATATACAATATCATTTTACTTTCATATTATTAATACCAAGCAATATTATTTAAAATAATAAATGAGTACCAATAAAAGTTCCTAATCATTACTAAAAATAATACAAGTTATAAAAACTAAATATATTATAAATTAAACTCTTCGCTATTCAATTTTTATTTTTCTTAATAAGGAATAAATTATTCATAGATAAGGTATAACTATAGTATATTTGTAAAATTATATATATAAAATTAATAATAATGATGAAGATGATGCTGCATTTAATTGAGAACCACTAAAATTTCTAAGTTGCCCATGAACAAACACCATAACTTGCAGTACAAATGGACAAACAAGGAGATAATACGTCCCAACTATGACATCCAAGTCAACAAACATGCTCCACATGAAACACCCAACTATATCTCACCCTATCACAAACCAATCTCAAATTTAAAACACCTACAAAACACACAAATGCACTTCACACATCTGAGAAGGAATTTGGGTTTTAGATTACCATAAATTATAGTGGTGAATGAATTTGAAAATCAAATATTTGCGAGTCTTAATTAATTATTGTATAGTGGGTGCATTTCATTCTCAAAAATTAAAATAAGTGATGGTAACATCTTCTTGTCAATACTCAAGCATTAAAGTTAGAAGCCTTTGCAAAAAAATATCAATCGATTATCGATATATATACACTCATTTATTTAATCATATTGGATATGCACAGTCTAGAGATACAAAACTTTCCACTATAGGATATAACTTCAATTTCCATGTACTCTATAGAAGGGATGAGAAGAATGGGAGGGGGAATAAGACAGATATGTCTTTCCATAAGTGCACTTGCAACCTATCAATTTACATGCTAACTGTAGGCGACTTTTAAGATTATCTTGTTTTTCTGCAGAAGGAATACAATGACCTATACCAAGATTTCCATAGATAAATCAAAATTTTCAAATATTTTTAGAAATAATTGCACCAAAAGCAGGCTTAAGGGTTCCTTTAGGAATAAACCATGAATGTTGTCCCCGATCAACAACGAGAGATGACATATTCAACCCATCATGGCTTTAGAAGCAAAGTATTGATGCCTCCAACATTGGCCATGAGATATTCTGAGAAAGCATCAAGATATTTCTCAACATTAATTCCATATCCTGCTGAAATAAGCAAGTATAACAATTGTACATCGTCATGATATGATGTAGAACAGCTTCACGTACATAAACGAGGAATGTATGAAACACAGAACCTGAACCCTCAACTCCCAAAATTTAAAAGTTGAAACAGAAACACAAAATCCTAAAACTTAAACTCTATGAACATCGAAATTAAAACTCCAAAATTTAAAACTTAATTTTTAAATCTACTTTCACAAAAAAGGAGAAGAAAATATCCAAATTATTCCAATCATGATTGAGGTTATTAATAACAGTAACTTAATATGCATCAATATAACAACAACTGTAATCACAAGATTGAAAAAAACAGTAACATCACATTGTAGTCACAAAGGTGACATTCATTATCCATTTTCAAAGAGACTAAATTAAACTAAATAAAGTGTCCATATAAGTAGTAACAATACCTATAGGACTCGAAATTCCAATGACAGCGGCAGAGAGAAGAGGCAGACACAGACGCAGACGCTTTTAGGGTCCAAAAATCAAAAATTTTGATTTGGGGTTATGGAAAAACAACTGATAGCAGAGCAAATCAAAGGGACTTCGGGGAAAACGATTTGAGGATATCTATTTGGGGGAAATTATAGGGGATTTCTGAAATTAGGGCTTGAAAGTAATGGGAAATTTGAAACAGACGAAGTAAAAGGAAAAGTAGTCGGGGTAAACTGAACTGGGGAAAAGTAAAGGGAAATTGGGGTTCCAAAAAACGACGTCGTTTTGCAATCTATTAATAGATTTTGTGGCGTTTTTAGAGAAAATGCTGGTATTTCACACCTTTTGTGGCATTTATTAAAGCGCCACTAATAAAAGACAACGAAACGACGACGTTTTGAAATCACTTTAAATGTTTTGTGGCATTTTTATATAAAGCGCCACAATAACAAGGTAATAACGATGCTGTTTTACAATCTGTTGAAAGATTTTTATGGCGTTTCTAGATGAAACACCGGTAACTCTCACCTTTTGCGGCGTTTATGGAAGCGCCACTAATAACAACGGTGTAGACGACGCCGTTTTACATTCTTTAATAGATGTTTTGTGGCGTTTTTTAGAAAGCGCCACTAAGAACTAAGCTTTAAAATGACATAGTTTGAACTATACATATTGGCAGCGTTTTTTGCTAAAACGCCACTAATTATGACAATAATTTTTCCTCCTTTTTTTCTCTTTTTATTATTATTATTATTTCCTATTAATACATGGTTAAATTTTAATTTAGTCTCTCTAATATATTTAAATTTTAAATTTATTTGCATATACTTTAAATTTTAATATCATTTAGTCTATATATTTTATAATATTATTAATTAATCTAAACAGTTAATGTTATTGACTTTTTAATAAAACATTACATGGTAATATATAATTTGAATATTTAGAGAATAGAGATTGAAATGTGGTTTCCATTTTTTATATGTTTGTGTCGTTCTTTTACATTAATATCTATATATATCAATATATATATCCATATATATATATTATTTATTCTTACAGTTAATTTAGGATTTATATAGTATTTAAGTGTTTAAGGGTTTGTTGTCTCAGCTTTAAGGTTTTATGGTTTTGGATTTAGGGTTTATAGTTTTAAGTTTTATAATTTAGGGTCTAGTGATATTAGGTTTATAGTTTTATGATTTAGGAATCTATATTTAAGGGCTTAAGGGTTTAGTGTCTATATTTAGGGTTTTATGGTTTTGGATTAAAGATTTAATGTTTAGGGTTTAAGGTTTACAATTTAGGGTTTATGACTAGAGATTTAGGGTTTGAGATGTAAAAGGATTATTGATTTTAGGGGTTTAATTAAGGTTTAGAGAAAGCCATAACATTGATTTTAACATCTTCGTAATTTAATTAAATGAAAACTTCTAAATAGTTTATTTATCAAAGTGTAACTTTTCATAATTAAGTAACTAAAATGAAATTAACTTTCCCATAGTTAATTCATATTGTGTATTTAATCTTTTAGCGGCGTTTTTATTAACGCGCCGCTATAGGTGGATCTATAGCGGCGCTTTACTGAAAACGCCGCTAATACTCAATCTATTCGATTTTTAGTGGCGTTTTCTATTCAAACGCCGCTAAAAACGCCGCTAAAACTCTATTTCGGTGTAGTGAATGTAACAACTCGATTTAGACCCTAGTCAGAATAGTAGTTTTGGGACCACAAATTTGAGTCAGAAAAATATTTTAATATTATTTTCCATGTTTACAATATGTGGTTGAGCATGTGTGAAAGTTTCGTATGAAAATTCAATTATTTGTGTGCTTAATTTGCAAAAAGGATTTAATCGCATAAAATGCAAAAGTGACTTGCTATTTGTTAAAGGTGTCTTTTTGTTATGAGGCATTAAATGAGAGGTCTTTATGTTGATATTAGACCATTGAATGTGACAATGGACATTTATGGACATCCATTATAAGTTTATAAAGGTTATTCATTAAGGGTAAAATTGGAAATTGATTAATATGTTATTATTAATTAAAACAAAAGAAATGAAAGCCATTATTCATCATCTTTCCAATGAAAACTAGAAAAGAAATAGGGTACTTGAGCTTTGAACATTCGGCCATGGTCCAAGCTTGATTTAAGGTTCGTTTTTGCTCCGTTTTTGATAATTTTTACGTTTTTGAGATCATTGCTTTGTGTTTCATCAAGCCCATGCTTAAATTTCAAATTTTGATGATGATTTTGAAATATTCCATTGATGCTTTTGTGAGCTTTATGATGATATTTGATGAAAAATGAAAGATATGTGTTGGATTAATATGTTTTATGTTTGGATTTTTGATGAATTTGAGTATTTTGGGCTAATTTGTGAAAATGAGAAATTGAGGGACTAAAATATGAAATAAATGAAATATGTGGGCTTATACGAGCTAAAGGAAAATTCGGCTAAGCATAGGTATATGAAAATTTTGTATATTTTGTGATTTTTGTGATTAAAGACTTAAATGTCAAAATGTGAAAATGTGAGGGCTAATTTATAAAATGCCCTAAATATGCGTAAATGGATTGTATTGAATGGTTTGGTGAATAAAAGAGTTAAATTTGAATGTGTATAGATTAAGAACCAAAGAAAACAGAATTAGATCGGGAGAAATCGAAAGTAGTTGAATAGCCGTTTGTATTCGTTCATTTCCGTACGAGGTAAGTCGATATACAAATAAATGTGTTAAATTGAATTATTATTATTTATATGATATTTGAATTATGGTGAATGGATATGAAAGTAAAATATGTGAAATTCGAGAAATTTTCAATAATGTGATGACGTCTGAATAGCCCCGTACGAACCATAGGAATAGTTAGGATACAAATGTCATGACATAGGATTCCGATATGTGATTTCGTGTAAGACCACGACTGGGATGTTGGCATCTATTTGAGATGTATGTGTAAGACCATATCTGGGACATTGGCATCGTATATGATTCGTGTAAGACCCTGTCAGGGACAGTGGCATAGATATTTGATCATATGTAAGACCACATCTGGGACGTTGGTATTGTGCAAGCTTTCCGAGCTATCCGAGTATCCTTATTTATTCCGAAAGGTTCAACGAGCAATATTGAGAATGGAATGAAAATGTGAATGAGTATCCGATTCAGGTACGTATGAAATGTATATGTTATTCAAGAATGAAAGGTGAGTATGTTTATAAATGATGACATGTGAATTTCATAAGAAAGAATAGTGGATAAATGCAAGTGTATTAAGAACAAGTGAGTTAGATGTGAATTATGAAACTTGTGTATGTGATTTGCTATGGATTCCATGGATAAATTGGCTTATAATTATTTTATGTGTTAAGTTTATTTGTATATGGCTTACTAAGCTTTAGAAAGCTTACTTTGTGTGTGTTTGCATTTTTTTTATAGATATCGTCGAGGATTATCACCACACTATCAAATATTATTTTGGTACCTTTTTGAAAATGTATATATCAAAGTATGGCATGTATAGGCTAGGATTAATGTAGTATGTTTTGAAATGGGTATATCATGCCATGAGATATGGCTTCATTATGGTTGAACTTATGGTTTGGTTTTGGTATATGATATGTGATGCAAAAATGGTATATTTGGTATATATATATGGCCAAGTGAAATAGTCTTTTTGGAAAGTTAGTTGTATGGTTATAAATGTGATATGATTCATATGTTCATGTTATGAATTAGGTACATGGAATTAGTACGTTTGAGTTGGAATTATGTTTGGAAACGATTATTGATATTGAAGCATGAATGATGCTTGATTTGGTAATGTTTTGGTTGCATATTGAGTTATGAAATGTGGTCTTAAAAGCTTATGTATATAGGGTGGCAAAATGGCTTTGCAAGTAGCCTATTTTTTTCCACACGGGTAGAGACATGGGCGTATGTCTCAGCCGTGTGTGGCACACAGTCATGTTACACGGCTGTGTGTCCCCTGGGGTACCCTTTCGAATTAAGGCAGTATGCCCTATAGTTTTGCCATGGCCTAGCACACGGGCGTGTCTAGTGGCCGTATGAGGCACACAGCCTTGGTACATGGGCGTGTGTGGCCATTTCGAAGGGTAAACAGGCTAAACACAAGGGCGTGTGGTCAGCCGTGTGACCCAAGTCAGTTTCGACCACGGCCAAGGTACACAGGCGTGTCTCCGACCGTGTGGTACAAGTCAGTATGTATGCTTTGTTTTCACACTACCTATGACACGAGCGTGTTTAGTAACCGTGTGAGGCACACGACTTGTTCACACAGGCGTGTGATACTTGAAATGTTAAAAATTTTCTAAGTACTCAAAATTTTTATATGTTACCAAATTAGTCCCGAATGTATGATTAGGGCTTTGTATGCTTGTTTTGAATGGTTTATGATAATGAATGCTCAAATGTATGTGAATGATGTATATTATCTAGTAATGCCTCTTAACCTATTTCGGCAATAGTTACGGGTTAGGGGCGTTACATTTATTGGTATCAGGCTACAGTTTAGTCAATTCTAGGACTAATATAGCGTGTGATAGTCTAGCTATACATGTCATATATATGAACTGCGATAGTGTGATGAATCTTGACAAACAAAATGTGTTTTACGTATAGTAATGGATCCCAAATGAGCCGTAGTGGACAATGTTAAAAGTAATGCACCCGCTTCCACTCAAGGGGTAGTGTCGGCTGAGTCTAGGCCAATTTCGAGTAGCCACAAGGGAGAGGCTAAGAAAGCCTTCTTTCATATGATGAATGAATGGTTCACTCAGTATATTAGAACCAATCCGGCTACTTCGCAACCTCCACCCCCACCTATACCTCAACAAGTCCCAGTTGTGTCACAAGCTATAGATCTGATTCGTCTGAATAAACCTCCAGTTGATAAGATTAGAAAATATGGAGCTGAAGAATTTCGTGCTACTACTAATGATGATGCTGAAAAAGTAAAATTTTGGCTTGAGAATACGATATGCGTGTTCAAAGAATTGTCTTGTATTCCGGAAGAATCTGTTAAATGTGTTGTTTCACTTCTGAGGGATACCGCGTAACAGTGGTGGAAAACTTTGATACCACTGGTTCTGAGAGAACGAATTACTTGAGATTTCTTCCAAATTGAAGTCTGAAAGAAATACATCAATGAAAGATTAATAGATCAGAAACACAAAGAGTTTCTTAAGCTAAAGTAGAGCCTATGTCTGTTATGGATTATGAATGGGAATTTGTGAGATTAAGTCAATATGCACGAGAATGTGTTTTGACTAAAGCAATTATGTGTAAGAGATTTGAAGATGGTTTGAATGAAGATATCTATTTGTTAGTCGGGATTCTAGAAATAAAAGAGCTCATTGTGCTTGTTGAACGAGCGTGTAAAGTTGAGGAACTCGGCAAAGTAAAAAAAAAGTCGACTCGAAAGCTAGAGAAGTACGAAAAAGATCATCAAATAAGTCATTTCAGTTAGAATTAAAGAGATTTTGAGATGATTCTAGCCGTTCAAAGGCTACTGCGGGTTATTCGAGATGAGATCGAGAGAGGCCACCTGTGAATTCAAAAGCTACTTCAGTAGCTAATGTAGGAAATGTCAAACCAACACCACCTAAGTGTAAATATTACGGTAAATGACATCCCAACAGTTGTAGATTGAATGATCGAGCTTGTTTTAAACGTGGATTCTTATATCACTTTATTTGAGATTGCCCTGAGTCAATTGAACAAGAAATTGTACAAAATCTGATATCGAGTGACACTTCAGCTAAAGGCAGGCCTCCCAGAAATACGGGAAATGTGAGTGGTAGCCGAAGAGCTATTAAAGATACAGCTGTTCGATCTGAGGCTAGAGCACTGCCAGAGCCTACGCCATTCGAGTTCATGAGGAAGCTTCGTCTCCGGATGTGATTACGGGTACATTTACTCTTTATGATACTTCTATGATTGCATTGATAGATCCAGTATCAACACATTCGTATATATGCATGAATTTAGTATCCAGTAAGACTTTACCTATAGAGTCTACTGAATTTGTGATTAGAGTATCGAACCCCTTAAGAAAAAGTGTCCTAGTTGATAAAGTGTGCAAGAATTGTCCGTTGATGATTCGAGATATTTGTTTTCTGACTGATCTGATGCTATTACCTTTTGACAAATTTGATATAATTTTGGGTATGGATTGGCTAACTTTGCATGATGCTATTGTGAACTGCAAACGAAAAACTATTGATTTGATATGCAAGAACGATGAGATATTCTGAATTGAGTCCAGTGATTTGAATGGGCTACCAGCTGCGATATCTGCAGCAAAAGCTCTGAAATATATGAAAAAGGGTTGTGAATCCTACTTGACCTATGTGATTGATTAGAAAGTGACAAAAGAAAATAGAATCTGTACTGGTTGTCTGTGAGTTCCCTGATATGTTTCCTGAAGAACTTTCGGGATTACCTCTGATTCAAGAAGTTGAATTTGGCATTGAATTAATGCCGAGGACTACTCCGATATCTATAGCTCCATATAGAATGGCTCCGACCGAGTTGAAAGAATTGAAGTCTCAGTTGCAAGAATTAATTGATAGGGGATTTGTACGACTGAGTTTTTCATCTTGGGGTACTCTAGTTCCGCTTGTGAAAAAGAAAGATGGCATGATAAGAATGTGTATTGATTATCGTCAGTTGAACAAAATGACTATCAAGAACAAATATCCTTTGCCTAGAATTGACGATTTGTTTGATCAGTTGAAAGATGCTACTGTTTTTTCAAAGATAGATATGAGATCGGGCTATCATCAGTTGAGAGTAAAAGATTCAGACATTTTGAAAATAGCTTTTTGAATGAGGTACGAACAGTATGAGTTCATAGTTATGCCATTTGGATTAACAAATGGACCTGCTATTTTTATGAACCTGATGAACAGAATTTTCAAACCGTATTTAGACCAATTTGTTGTTGTATTCATTGATGACATTATGATTTATTCGCGTGATGAAAATGAGCATGCCGAGCATTTGAGAGTGTTGTTACAAACTCTGCGTGATAAGAAACTATTCGCAAAGTTTAGTAAATGTGAGTTCTGGTTACATGAAGTTGGTTTTCTAGGCCATATTGTGTCAACACCCGGTATACGAGTTAATCAAAGTAAGATTTCAACAATTTTAGATTGGAAGCCTCCGAGAAATGTTTCTGAAGTCCGCAGTTTTCTGGGACTTGCTGGTTATTACCGACGGTTTGTAAAAGGATTTTCAATGATTGCAACTCTGTTGACAAAGTTGCTTCAGAAAGATGTTAAGTTCGAGTGGTCAGATAAATGTCAGAAAAGTTTCGATCAGTTGAAAGCCCTATTAACTGAAGCTCCAGTGTCAGTCCAACCAAAATTTGGTAAAGAATTTGTGATATATAGTATCATCCAAATTCCCAGATTCAACCAAAATAATATCTCCTGTCTGACATTTCAAACTGATTCTTTTTTCTCGACAATTCTCTACTGTATCATGTTTCATTAACCAATCCATACCTAAAATAACGTCAAATTCCCGAAAGGGTAACAACATCAAATCAGTGGGAAAATCATAGCCCTTAACTTTTTGTGGACAGTTACGACATATTAAATTAACTACCACACTTTCGCCTAACGGATTTATAACTTGTACATCATAATCAGTTGGCTTCACAAATAAATTCTTTTCAGATGCTAACATAGTGCAAATATATGAATGTGTAGACCCAGGGTCTATTAAAGCATACACAAGAACATCATAAAGATAGAAAGTACCAGCAATTATGTTCGGAGCTGTTGCTTCTTCTCTTACTCGAATGGCATAAGTACGAGCAGGGGCCCTAGCTTCTGATCGACTAGCAGTATCTTTCATACTCGAACGAGTTGCCCTTGTAGCACTGCTCTAACCAGAACGTCTTTCTTTTTGAGGAAGAGGCTTATCTTTCTCTTTCTGCTTTACTTCTTCTATTTGTACTTGGGGACAATCTCGAATAAAGTGGTCAGTGGCCCCCACATTTATAACAAGCCCCTAACTTACCTCTACATTCTCCGGGGTGACTTCTTCCACAATGTTGGCATTTAGGCCTTCGGGTATTTTGTACACTACCCACGCTAACAGTAGGTCTGTCAGATGCCTTAAAATCAGATTGTCTTGGTCTACTCTTTCCTGATCTTTTCGGTGCTAAAGTGGCTCGACTAAATTCCTTATTAGATTTCTTCATCGGTAAAGCTGAAACTAACTTAGATGCACTTCTTTTGAAAGATTTTACTCCTTCTATCTCATTGCATCTTTCTAGTATATACTTTTTTAAGTTTCTAAGCACAATCTGATAGAACAACGAATTCCCGTATCTCAGTGCCCCCTATCATCATTCTGATCTCATCATTAAGCCCTTCTTCAAATCTGATACACATTTCTTCCTTGGTGGGTACAATATCTCGAGCATATTTTCTCAGATAAACAAATTCTCTTTTATATTTAGCCACTAACTTGTTTCCTTGTCATAAGTCAAGAATTTCTCTTTTCTTCTTATCCAAATATCTTCTACCAACATATTTCTTCTTAAATTCATTCTGGAAAAATTCCCAAGTGATTTTCTCAGCTGGTACCAAGGCTTCTATTGTTTCCCACTAGTTATAAGCTTCTTCTTTCAATAATGACACAATACATATTAAGTAATCATTTGGTGAGCTTGCCATTTGTTTAAAAACTCTCATTATACTTTGCAACCAATGCTCAGCTTTGACGGGGTCATCATCTGTTCTTCCCCGAAATTCTTCAGCCCTATGTTTTCTGAGCTTTTCAAAAGAACATTTATTGGATTCCGTTGTTAAAGGGGGTGGAAGAGTAACCGGGGGTATTATTGATGTTGAAATAGGGGGAGGAGGTTGCTGAGTCTGATTTCTTTCTCACACATTCTCATTATACCATTGATTCATAAATCCATAAATCATATTTTTAAGTTCTTGTTATTGCATCAAGGAAATTGGAACATCACTACTTGTTCCTTGTTCAGAGGTCTATACTCTACTGTTAACTTCTTCTTACTTAGTTTGTTTTGGTCTATCTAACATCTTTTCAAGTCGAAGATAATCTATAATAAAAAAAGGGATTAGATCAGATCATACAGATCAAACTATCACTGACTTATATGGCATGTATTTCTAAGCACTATACACGTCACACACATTCTGAGAATGGGGCTAAACTGAAGCTCTGATACCATTAAATGTAACACCCCTTACCCGTATTCTACGTCAGAACAAGGTACGAGGTATTACCAGACTTAAACACTATTAAGCACACACAAAACCAGATCATAAAACTTCATTCCAAATTAACTGTTATTCAAACACGTGCTTAAAGTCCCTTATACGAGCCTACGAGGTCCAAACATACGTTAGAGATAGATCGGAACCAAACTAAGAACTTTCAGAGCTTTTAGAAAGTTATGCTCGTGTGGATAGGGACACCCCCGTATGGGTAGGCCGTGTGGTCACACACGCCCATGAACCAAGCCCATGGATTTCTCTCTCTTGTATTCAATAAGAAACTTGAGTCACACGACCTGGGCACACGCTCGTGTTGCTTGGCCGTATGATATTTAAATTTCTCATTTAAGGTGCAGACTTCACATGGCCATATCACATGGCCATGTTAAAGCTGGTATGCCTAAACCTGGACATTCTGTTTCTAATTTTTAAGTTGCAGGGGACACACGATCTTATCACATGCCCATGTGGTGGGCCGTGTGTCAGACACGGTCTAGACACACGCCCGTGTGTCTATCCATGTGGACGAAAATAGGCCATTTAAGGCCACTTTTCTCACCCTCATAACATTTCCCTGCACAAAATCACATTTATAACCTAATAAAGTTCAATCAATCATCTATTTCAAGCCAAAACATGTATATTTTATTATCAAACACGACCATCACATTCAATTTACTTTACATATTTAATCTTTCATACTATTACATGATCAAATCAACCCCTATACATGCCATATAAATCAAAAAGTTATTTAATAAAATCTACCGAAACAAATCTGGATAGTGTGATCCTCGATGTAGATCGTTTCCTCCATATGTACATAGGTCAATCTACAAAACAAATAACATACACAAGTAAGCTTATAAAAGCTTAGTAAGCTCATAGGCATAGAAAAATAAATCTTATCGAACATTTAATTTCACTAAACCTTCCTGTAAATTACAAAATCATTAATAAGCTCGTTTGATTGATTTCGATATCACTATTCACCAAATTTTAGAACTCTTGGGCCCATTTTTCATCACTATTCACCAAATTTTAGAACTCTTGGGCCTATTTTTCATTTACTTTCACAGTCAAATTAGAGAACAATAATGGAATTGAGTGCTTCATTATCACATTGCCATAGTAAAACCATGGACTTGCATATAGTAGTATATCACACACCGAAGCCATAGCCTAGCCATGGTCTTACACGGATCACATATCATATTGATGCCATATCCCAGATATGGTCTTACATAGAAGCACATATAACACCGATGCTATATCCCAGATATGGTCTTATACGAAAGCTCATATATCACCGATGCCATATCCCAGATATGGTATTATACGGAAGCTCATATGATACCGATGTCATGTCCCAGATATGGTCTTATACGGAAGAACCTTATCACATCACACCGATGCCATAGCCCAGCTATGGTCTTATACGGGAACACATATCACATCTTTTCCATCAATTCATCATGGTCACAGAACGAAAGCATTCAAAACCATTGTTCCAACTAATTTGTACTTTTACTTAAATATTATTTTATAATCATTACAATTTGATAATATTCATTTACAATAATATACCATAGTATTCATGAAATTTTCATAATAAAACATTGAATTTTTTGCCATATGAACTTACCTGGGCTGATTTGCAAAAGTAGTAAAAATTTCAGGGACTATTATTGCAATTTCTCCTTTTCGCGATTCACTTCGTTTTCTTGATCTATAATTATAAAATCATTCCCTCATTAGCATCTATTTCAATTCTATTTTACTTCACAATTTATGCCCTTTAATTTTTGAAATTACACTTTTACCTCAAACTTTTCAGTTTTTACAATTTAGTCATTACTCAATTTATTCATCAAATGAACTAATTCCTCTCACATATCATTTTATCTAAACATTATAAACTACTTCATAGCCTTTGACATTCAAGGTTTCAACACAAAACCCTAATTACAACAACTTTCACAATTAAGTCCTAAAAATCAATTCTTATAAAAAATCTCTTTATAAAATCATCATATAATAAAATTAGAACCAAAACTCCATACTAAATCATCATAAACTTTCAGCTCTTACTCATGGAAACTTTCTAAATCATTCATAAAAGCAAAAACTAATGAATTAGATAATAGGACCTAGTTGTAAAAGTTTCAAAATCACAAAAATTACAAGAACTAAACAAGAATTGAACTTACATGCTATAAAATTTAAAACCAACTTATTAAAAGCTCTCTAATGGTGGTTTTAGCTGATGAAGATGAAGAAAAATTATAAATTCTCTAGAATTACCAACTACATCATATTTTACAATTAAATTTTACCCTATTCCCACTTTTGCCCTTTGTTTACACTTGAGTTTTTTAAATTTCCTGCACACCCATGCCGTCCAACCTATATAATTTGGGTCTATTTACCTTTTAACTCCTTCTTTAATGATCTCTTAAGCTATTTAATCACTTCCCACAATTTTATATCTTATTCAATTTAGTCCTTTTTATTCAATTGACTACCGAAATGTTAAAATTTATTAAAAAAAACTTTAATACTAACTTAGAAACATTCCATAAATATTTCTAAAAATATTTATGGCTCGGTTTATAAACTATAGGTCTCGATACCTCATTTTTATCTCATTTTATCTAAAAATTTCCTTTAATTCACAATTTCACTAATTCAAAAACATTTCTAAAATTACACTTAACTTTTACTTACTAATATCTAAAGTCACATTTCAGATTTAGTGATCTCACATCACTATTTCGACATCACTGAAATTTGGGCCGTTACAGTTATGACGATTATCGAGCCCCGTTTGAACGTTAGAAATATATAAGACATAAATGACATGTCATTAGGCTTACCATGTTTCTGGTCCTGAATGTTCTATCGATGATTGAGTTTTGGCATTTGTTGCGGATACTCGTCAGCTTGTGTGAGCGGCATCGTGTAGCTTACATTCCGACTGATAGCTTGTGTGAGCAGACCCATTTTATGGCTCGAGTGAGCAATAATGTAAAGGAAAAGGAAAAGTAATAGTTTATACCATATGTTTAGCACAATTTGTGTAAGATTTCCTATGTTTCCTATATTATTCTAAATGGTTCAACGGGCATAAAAAGGGAAAGAGAAGGAATGATAAGTGTTCCACTGGTTAAGTTATGAATCTATGGAAATGTATGAAATGATCTATGAATATATATCTATGCTTATGGAAATTATAAATCCAATGGCATTATGTTCATGTGATACTTTACAATGTGATAATTCAAGTAAATTATGTGATAATCCACTAACAATTGTTGTTGATGATGCTTAGGCTTGTGCCAAGCTATTGGTTGGAGTGTATCATGTTTAATTTTAAATTTATGCATTGAAATGGTAAGTAATGTTCATGCTATACAAATTTAATAAGCATTATATGCTTACATAGTTTTCTTTCCTATGTTTTATAGATTATCAGAAGCTCGATCGATTTGGAAGCTCGTCGGAGACCTCTCACACTATCCAACGATTATATCAGTAGTTTTTGATGTTTTGGCGAAGATTATAATGGCATGTATAGGTGGACTTATGTTTAATGGCTAGTTGATGTTTATGGTATGTAACTGTTGTTTTGAATTTGTGTTAATTTTGGTACTTTTGATACCTTGTGGTTAGGTGTTAATATGGTCAAATTGATGCATGATTTTATGACCAAAGTGGTAAGTGATTGTATGTTTGCAGTGTGGTCAATTATGGTATGTTTTAATATGAAAATGAGCTAGATGTGTATGGATGAGTTATGACTAATTATGCATAAGTTTAGGTATATTTGCTTGATTGTGATTGAGGTGCCTATATGGCATATTGGTTGGAAGGATTAATGGCCTATTGAATTGGTCTTATTATACATGTTTTGGTATGTTTTGGTACATTGATTATATATGTATATTTCTTGCAGGTACATGTTTGAAATGGATGAAAGAAATGGCTTGATTTTGACCAATTTCTTGTCCACACGGCTCAAGACATGGGCGTGTGTCTCAGCCGTGTGTGAACACGGACATACAACATCGCCGTCTGTCCCTTGTAGGTTTCAAAGGTTACAAGTTAGGTAGTTACACGGCCTAGCACATGGGCGTGTAAGGCTATTTCGAGTATTAAACGACCTGGTACACGGGCGTGTGACCCAACTTAGAGAGTTACACGGCAAGAACATGATCGTGTTTCCCTTATTACACGGCTTGAGACATAGACGTGTGTCTCAGTCGTGTAAGGTACATGGCCTAGCCACAAGCCGTGTGACCCCTGCAGTTTTGAATTTTTTAACTTTTTCATTAATGTTTCAAATGTTTCCAATTTAGTCCCGAATCGTTTCTAAATTGTTTCTAAGGCCTCGACGGCTCGATTAAGAGACGATATGCATATATATGAATGAATTATGTTATGTTTACACTAATGTTTGGAAATGTATGTTTTCTATTACATTTTTACGATAATGCTTCGTAAACCTATTCCAGCAACGGATACAGGTTAGGGGTGTTACAGAATGTGCCAAATATCACACATGGCGTGCAAAGAAATGATTGCCTGAGCTACTGAAAGCCAACTGATGGTGAAAGACACATTTTTATAGGCAATGGAAAATCGATGGAAGTGGAAGCAATTGAGAATTTTAGGTTGTTATTATTATTATTTGGATTTAGAAAAAAACTTTTGTTATATCATCTTTTATACGGAATTTAGTTTATGTTTCTTTATTGGACAAATTTGGATATTGTTGTTCATTCAGAAACAATCGGTTTAGTTTATATTTAAATTCAAATATTGGTGGAATTGGTTATTTAAATACTTATGACAACCTTTATTTGTTAGAAACAATTACATGTGACACCCCAAACCCGGCCCAGGCATTATGGTCGAAACTAGAAATGTTATGAAGAAGGGATTTGAAACAATGACTTTCAAGTTAAAACTTCTTGTATAAATTGTTCTGAAAGAGACCACATTTTCGGAAAAACTTATTATTATTCTCTTTAATGAAACCGTTATTTATTACCCTTTTAAGTATAACATAAATTTTATAGCAGAAGTTTAAAAAATGTTATAGTTGAAAACCGAGCTTGATTTCAGAAAATATTTGTTTGCGTAAAACCATTGTTTTCGTAAATTGTTTTGTTTAAAAGTCGTGGAATAATAATCTAAACCATTTCAAAATCCTAAATTTTAAAACCAACAGTCCGAAGAGTCCCAAAAATTACAAACTCTCAAAATAGTCCAAGATTTAAATAAAACTAATAATTAAACCAGTTCGTGATCTAGTGGTCACCGTAGACTCCATCGCACTGACCCTCCTATGTCTGAGGATTACCTGAACAGAATAGACAAACAAATGTGAGTTTTTTTAAAAAACTCAATGTATAACTAAACAGAGTCTTGCATGCACATAAATTTAGATTTCTTAGAATAATAGAATAGAAGTAGACATGAGTCCTTAACAGAATCAGATCATAACAGAATCAGATTATTAGAACATACATATGTACAAAGTCCTACCCCCAACCTCTACACCATCTCCGACCATCCCAACACACCATGTGGGGTTTAAAACACCTACTCATCCCAACACACCACATAATGTCGCTACGACACTTATCAGAATAGTTGCAGCTAAGCTGCTAGTATTTCGGTGAAATGTCGCCTTATAGAACACTTCCTCTACATATACAAATCCCACTCCATATACAGAAACAGAATACAAATATACAGATATAATAGACTAATATACAGGCTATTACGAACCAGTCAGATCATACATATCAATTTCCAAATGCTTAAATCAGTCTATTAGAATAGCAAATCTCATGAATTAGGGTTTGTTTTGACCTTACTAACCATACGGAAGGCCCACAGTCGATCGAGATGACACATGCGACCCTAGGGAAAATTTTAGAATTTTGGGCCCACACACCTAAATTGGCCTTGCTTGTGTAGCCCACATGGCCTAGCCCATAGCCCACATGCCAAATTGGCCTATCTCGTGTGACCCACACAGCCACACATTCGCCCATCACACGGCTGGGCACACGCCCGTGTGGCATCGACAGGCCATTTTTTCGGCTTTCGCCAAACTTCATTTTCTCTTGTTTTTATTACACACATGGTTTGATTTCTGAAACAACTTAAACGATGAATTTCCCAACACCTATAATCAACAGAATTCAATGAATTAATCCCCCAAATTCTTCAATTTCGAAATCAAACCACTTTAGTAATACCTAACATGTCGAAAACCCAACAACCATAACAATGCTAAATCGTTAGAATCACTTACCCTGGAGACAGCGATCTACACAATCACTTTGCCGGAATAGCACCCACTGACACATGATTCTCTCCTAGTTATTCAATAAACACAAACCAAAGAAAACAGTTAACAAGAAAAACCCTTCGACACCATCACAACCGCTAATCAATCATCAATTCCATAAGGAAACTTAAGCCAAACCACACACTTACCAAACGACAGCAATCGAACTCAACGATAGAGATTCCCAAACAAAGCTTGAATTTTCGTTTGAATTAGAAAGGAAATAGAAACAGAAGGTGAAAACCAAGAAAGAAAGAGAAAGAGAGAAAATAAAAAAAATGAAATGTGAAAAGTAGAGGTTGATTTTTAGGAAAGAAGAAAAATAAAAATAAATCAATAAAAGGATAAAGATCAAATCATATCCCCCAAATAACTAACCACTCCATCCCACTCCTAGATAACTACCGAGCATTTAATTTCAAATCCAACTCCACCCCAACACACTTAATCCAAAACTTGCAAAAATAACCCTTGCTGCTCACGTCAAGACTTGAACCCAAGACTTCAGACACACACCAACATCACTTAACCACTGAAGTAGATACATTTTTGTAATAGATTTCACAAAAATAAAGATAAATAATTCAGGGTATTACATTGCATCTTATAATGAAACCTTGCATTTGGAGTTACGTGGTATTACAATATTTACCAAGTGATTATCTCATTTGGTTTCGAGATAACTTTGGTTAATGATTGTATAAATCACAAGTTTAGTGGGAGTAAGTATAGTCTCAATCAATCCCTAAGATTGATTTTGATATTATAGAAATACATAAGATTTCTAACATTTTAGTAGTGGGAAGTCTAATGTATGTCCAAGTTTGTACACATTCAAATACTGCATATATTGTTGGGATTTAGATAGATATTTAAGCAACCATGATATGGACCATTTGATAGCAGCCAAGAGGATTATAAGGTACTTTTAAAGAACAAAAGATTGCATGTTCACAAATCGAAGGTCTGATAAGTTATAGATTATCAGGTATATAGACTCCAATTTTGATGGAATATTGATCTAAAATTTTTTCAATAAGGTAAAAATTGTGACAATAATTGGTAATCCTTTATTCCAATAAAAATAAGAGCATATTAAAGTCAAAGCACATAGACTTTAAGTTCTTGGTTGTTAAAGTAAAAGTTTAGAGTTGTTAGGTGTCTATAAAATATATTGGGACAAACTCCATGATTGCGCACTAGCTTACTAAGGGACTATACCCAATTTTTTTTCACGAGCACATTGCTCATATAGGTGTAATGACATTTGAGGATATTTGGTTTTAGTGGGAGTTTGTACATTTAAATATTTTATGTTATAAACACATTTTCAGTTATTTCATTTTACGAATATTAAGTTTATTTTTAGTAGAAATAAAGTTATTAAGTTTATTCACATGTTTGGATCATATTGCATGTAATTTCCATGCTACACATCTATACTTGATCTATGTCATTTGGTTGTGCTAATATACGTGATCAGGGATGGATTTAGTTATGATATATGTAATGAAAGTCATATTGGTTTTATGTTAACATAATTAATGGACGAGATTGTTTGGAATACCTTTTGGATATGAAAGTAAAGTTTTGAGCTGATAATGTTATATGATGACATATAATTATAGAGTAATTAGTATATATATGTGATCGAAGTGGGAGATTGTTGGAAAATATGAACATTACATATATAATAAGAGTAATTATATTACATGTTATTATTTACTATCATAACAGGTTAGCCCAAATTAAACGTGATCTAATTTGGTTAAGGTTTATTGGGCTTTAATTATTAAATAAAATGTGGGTAAAATATGTGTAGATACTCTAGTAACTAATTTCTAATTAATGATGGGCAGATTAGAAATTAAGGTTAATGTGAAAATATTATATATTAGGGTTATAATCCCCAAATTACACACAGGTAACTCTTCTAATATCCCATCTTTGGAAAAGAAAAAGTCATCCTTTCAAAATTACTTGTGTGCTAATGTGGAAGATCAAAACCATAAGATTAGAAGATTTCAAGAAACTAATGGATTCAGGTACATTTCTGCATTTAGATTTATTCTTAATAATTTGACATGACAGATCTTGGTTTATTGTTTGTTAAGTTTTATATTAGATATTATTTTACGATTCTAACATCAAATTCTTAAAGCATAATGAAAAGTGGCATATTAGCTATTTTGCAAACACCACAGATTTTTCACCTTTTAAATGATTTTAACGATTATATTTTAATTGCATTTCTTTTGTCGTTAAATGCAGAATTTGCTTATACCTATAATTGAAAAATGCGATGTTTATAGCTTTGGAGTATTGACACTTGAAACTGTCATGGGAAAGAAACTTGGTGAACTCTTGGTATCACTATCAGCATCATCTTTCAAGAATATAATGTTAAGTGATATTTTAGATCCACGCTTATCACTTCCAAGCAATCGAAGAATTACAAAGGATATTGTTTTT
The DNA here is from genome assembly GCF_025698485.1 of Gossypium arboreum. Classification (NCBI taxonomy): domain Eukaryota; kingdom Viridiplantae; phylum Streptophyta; class Magnoliopsida; order Malvales; family Malvaceae; genus Gossypium; species Gossypium arboreum. The sequence goes on along the minus strand of NC_069078.1, from coordinate 6,209,161 downwards.
GCCGTAGCAATTGCCTTTGCTTGCTTAAGATTGACCCAAAGCTCCAACCAACAATGAAGTGTGTGTCTCAAGTGTTTTTTATTGGGATAAGTTATGTTAATATGGGAAAATATGGAACCGCGACATCGAAAAGTTATCGATAACAATTTTACATACAATATTGTAGTTGAAATAATAAAAGTAAATAATGACCTTGAATAAATTTTTCAAGAAATATATATATGGAATATATTGACTAAAATAAAGACCCAATTCAAGTAGAATTAAACTTGTGAGGTATTTTGAACTAGCAACCCAAACATCTAAAAGTATAACGCCAATGGGATACAAATGAGTAGTTTTGTAAATATGAAATATGAAAATTTTTGTTAAGTCCTAACACTGATTATAATATTTTTTTATGGTGGATACAATAATCTTTAAATATCTTATTAGTGTGGGAGTTCATGAAAGATTTGACATGCATCTTATGATTGTTGTTACAATCTTTTTATGAATCACTAAATAGAAGAAGTTTATATTAAACTCCTTGAAGGATTTAGAATGATGGAAGTGCACATAAATTCTCGGGAAATTGTTCATTTATATGAATTAAAATGATTTGAACATATGTGGTAAATTTGACTTAATGAATAGTAATTGAAGGAGTTTTAAACTGATCCAAAATACCTATTTGTATTTTTATGGAAGGATAATGATCAAAGTTTGCTATGATTATTGTTGAAACTTCTGAAGATATCAAAATATATTTCCCCAAAATTTTTCTTCACGCATGAGGTATTTTATGAAGTTATCATGAGGGGGAGTAAATATGTGTTGTACTCTTTTTCCTTTGGTTTTATCCTATTGAGTTTTACTAGTAAGGTTTTTAACGAGGCAGCACGTTATATGTATTTTAGATATTTGTACTTTTTCCCCACGAGTTTTCTTTTTATCTTAGTAAGGATTTAACGAAGCACATTATCTACCAACGGACATCCAAGGAGGGTGTTATGAATATTTTATTATTAAGTGAAAGCTCGTTAAGATCAAGTTTAATTTACTTTCAGAATCTAATAGTCATTAGAAGTAGAGTTTTATTTCATTTATACTTTTTATATCTATAAATATAGACTTTGAAGAAGTATTGTAAACATCTTTGTTGATCAATAAAATTTATACTTGTTTTTGCTCTCCTATTTTTGTTCTTTTAACTTTCTTTGTTATTTATTTCATAACACCTTTGAAATATAAATGCTATTGGAATTTTTTTTTGTTTAAAAATATTTTCCTAATTTCAAACATTAAATGTCTATCTTTTTTTTTTTGTCAATTACAATAATAAGGGAAAACTTGAACAATAAATACAACTAGTGCAACTCGAACTCAAGCCACACCTGAAGTAATGAATACCCATTAACCATCAGGTTATCACATGAGGTTCATTATATTAATAAACTTCAAGCTGAATTTACAATTATCTTATATTGAATTTAATTATAATTGTCTTGAATTGAATTTTTCAAAACAAATTAATTTTATAGAATGATAAACAAACCAAGGTAATTAATTAAATCAAACCAAGTTGTCAACATAATTTCAGAAAAAAAGTGAAACAAAAGTTCGTCGCTTTACTTTGAAGAGACGAAGAGAAGTCAGTTTATTTATGCTAAGTTTTTATATATGTCTATGTAATTGCCGGCTTCTTAAAAAAACAATAAAAGCTTAGACTATAAAGTATAGACAACGAGATGGCAATGGTTGATTTCCGATCTTACTTTATAGCATTGCTTCTTTTGGACAAATGGAGGCAAATTTTGGAGTAAAAACTAGCTTAGACTACGAAATTTAACGTCAATGGGATCGTCTTATCTATTTTCCTTTCTTCTTGCAAAAATGGTTATAATTTTTCTAGAGTAATTCTCAAGGCATCAGTCGTAAATAATTAAGATATAACTGCATTTATGTGTGTATATATATAGATTGTACATATCTTTTCAGGCTTCTCTAATTGTAAATATGTAATAGATATGGCATCATGAATATAGTTTAAAAAAAAAAAAAGAGACTGCTGGCTTCTTTGAAGATTTATACGCAATCGAATTGGCATTGTCGCTTTTTGTTGGTTCTAATGGGAAGAAATTTTGATGTGATTAGAGTCCTACTCTTGGTTTCCAAATGCATGATGCATAAGGAATTTTGACCTCATGGTCTATTTGAAGAATTGGCTACATAGGGGTATCTCCTTGACCATTGACATCCTCAAAAAAATTAACTACTTGGTTTTGGCCATCGGAAATTTAAATTTTTGTCATGTTTCTAAGGGAAATCAATGTTGTTGCAGACTTCTTTCTTTGTAAATTGAAATTAATTTATTACTTTACATACTATTTTGGTTACTATAGTAAAGTATTGCCATCATGCTATTTTGGTTACTGAACTTTTAATTTGTTCTATTTTGGTCATTAAATTATACAGAATCAACTATTTTATTCATCGAATGTTAAAAACTGTTTGAAATATATGGAAGTGCTGATATGAGTTTTTTACTGGTCTTATAACAAATTTAGCCTCTAATGTTTATATATTCTATCAATTTGATCACAAATAAAAAAATTCAATAATTTTAACCCTTAATATTTACAAAATTTATCATTCTAGTTCAAATTTTAAAATATTCAATAAATTTAATCCTAAGCATTTAAAAAGCACACATCAACACTTCCGTCAAATTTTAAATGATCATTAATGTTCAAGTGACTAAAATATTTGATTTCACGTAATTTAGTGATAAAATTTTTAAAAAAAATCAAAAGTTTAATAAACAAAATAAAATGCAAACAATATTAAAATAAACATAACTAATTTTCAAACAAAACAATATTATAATAAAATATTAGTTATGTTGGTCAAAAGAGACAGCTCAGCTAACAAACTACCATAATTGAAGAAAAATATTTACATGTGAGTAGAGGTGTAAATAAAACATTTATACTCGATAATTCTAGAATTAATAAATTTAAGTTATTGAGCAAGTTAAATTCGAGTATATTAATACTTGAATTAAGTAGCTTGTAAGGTTAATCAAGTTTTTATTTTAATATTCATAAATAATTTTATTTAGTTCAAATTTAAATTTGAGAATCAATAATCAAGTTTGAAGTTGAACTACAAAATTAAACACGTCAAATTAAATAAGATTTGATAATTTTTAGTTTTATTTTATTTGAATTTAAACTTTGAAAACACGACCGAGCTTGAGCTTTAGGAGGAAGACCTGGACTTCCAAAGCAATAAACTTATCCGGGAAATCACTAACCTACGCTGTTATCAAAACCTACAAAAATTAAAGCTCAAAGATGTCCTCACCTTTTTGTTTCACTACTCTTGTTCTTTCTTATGTTTTGATTGCATTCGTGGTTGTCATTGTTCCAACTTTGGGTACTGGTTCAACCAGATTGCCCACAACATCCTCCCTAGAGATGGAAGCAGAAGCTCTCCTCCGTACTGGTTGGTGGGATGGGTACGTCAATCGCACTTCAGAACATTGCAACTGGCCAGGTATATCATGCAATGAAGCTGGGAGGGTCATTCAAATTTATAGTACAAGGCTAGCGGTTAGTGGAAGCATCTCGCCTGAAATAGGAGCTTTATCTTCACTCTTGTGCCTTGATCTTCCTCACAATGCTCTAGTAGGTGAGTTACCTCCATCTCTCGGAAAACTTACACTCTTAGAAAAGCTCGACCTTTCCGGTAACTCTATTAACGGTTCTATCCCCCTAGACTGGGGAAACATGAAGAGGTTGAAACAGTTGGACCTATCCAATAACCAAATTCGTGGTCCTATCCCTCCTACCTTGGCCAACTTAACCAATTTAAAAATGTTGAACTTATCCAAAAACCAAATTATTGGTCCTGTCCCTTCTACATTAGGCAACTTAACCAATTTGGAATTGTTGGACTTATCCTTTAATCAAATCACTGGGGCAATTCCTCGTGAAATTGGAAACCTAAAGAATTTGTCTGAATTGAAACTAAGTAAAAACAAGCTCAATGGTTCGATCCCTTTGTCAATATTTAATTTATCCAGATTGAGCCTTTTCTATCTTGATTCCAATCTTTTAGAAGGTCCCTTACCACAAGAAATGGAGAATTTGAAAGCTTTAAGTTTCCTTGACCTCTCCAGTAACAAATTGATTGGACCTATTCCATCTCAAATTGGAAATTGCTCAGTGTTAGAAGGATTGTATTTGAGTAACAATCATATAACTGGAAGCATTCCCTTTGAAGTCTTCACTTGCCCTCATCATACTCTTGATCTCAGTCATAACTTCATCGAGGGAGAAATACCGCATCACTTTCATAACGATCTTTACTTGAACGATTTGGACCTTAGCCACAACAATCTAACAGGCATGATTCCTGAATCTTTTTGGTTCTTGGAAACTCTCAATCTGTCCTATAATTCTCTAGAGGGACCTATTCCAGAATACTTGAGTTATAGGTTTTCATCTGATTCATTTTGGGGAAACAAGTATTTATGTGGAAACCTACCAGATTTCTCTCCTTGCCCTTCTAAATCAAGCAACAAGCTAAAAATTGTTGAAATCATTCTTCCAGTTCTCTTTTTTTTGGCCTTCATGGCTTTAGGAGTTTTACTCTTCCTTAGATCCAGAGCCAAAGATAACATTCCTGAACCAAATGTCACAAAAAATGGAGATTTATTCTCAATCTTGAACTTTGATGGAAGAATTGCATTTGAAGATATCATTGAGGCGACCAACGACTTTGACATCCGATACTGTATTGGGACTGGAGGTTACGGTAGTGTTTATAGAGCGCAGTTACCAAGTGGAAAGATTGTTGCCTTGAAGAAACTTCATCGTAGAGAAGCAGAGGTCCTAGCTTTTGACAAGAGTTTCAAGAATGAGGCAAAAATATTATCAGAAATACGACACAAGAACATAGTGAAGCTTCATGGATTTTGTCTCCATAATCGTTGCATGTTTTTGATTTACGAATACATGGCTCGAGGGAGCTTATTTTGTGTTCTCGCCTATGATAACGAAGCAATGGAGCTGGATTGGATCAAAAGAGTGAAGATAATCAAAGATACAGCATGTGCTTTATCTTATCTGCATCATGATTGCCACCCACCAATAGTTCATCGAGACATATCAAGCAATAACATTTTATTGAACTCCAATCTTGAAGCCTGTGTCTCGGATTTTGGCACAGCTAGACTCATTGATCCTGATTCGTCTAATCAAACAATGCTTGTTGGCACCTACGGTTATATTGCACCAGGTCAAGTTTATAAACTTTGAGTCTGTTTTTGTTTTGTTATTCTACTTTGGGTTGTAAGTATGCCTTGTAGGTATTGAAAACTAGACCCCGATTCTTAGACCATAATGAAAATTGGCATATTAGCTATTTTTCAAATGCTTGTGGTTAAAGATTAGCAACAGTTTATGCATATAGTGCCATGAATTATCAAGTGCTCAAGTTCTTTTGTTATAAAGACTGCAGATTTTTTATTTTTTACATGATTTTAACGATTATATTTTAATTGCGTTTCTTTTGTTGTTAAATGCAGAACTTGCTTATACTATGGTTGTAACTGAAAAATGCGATGTCTATAGTTTTGGAGTATTGGCACTTGAAACACTCATGGGAAAGCATCCTTGTGAACTCTTGGTATCACTATCGGCATCATTTTCCAAGAATATAATGTTAAGTGATATTTTAGATCCACGTTTATCGCTTCCAAGCGATCGAAGAGTTGCAAAGGATATTGTTTTTGCTGCAACAGTGGCCTTTGCTTGCTTAAGGTCGAACCCAAAGTTCCGACCAACAATGAAGTGTGCGTCTCAAGAATTTCGTTCCCGGAAAAGACCAGTGGCAGATCGTCTCCAAGCTATCTCTCTGCTGCAACTCAAGGAGCATGATCTGTATATGGATGATGAAGCCAAAATTCAATCTCAGAAGTCAGGGGAAATTGTTGAACTCCATGCTAGTTCTTCAACTTGATTTTCATGTGTAGCATTATTTGATCTCTTCACTTCCAGTCTTTCCATGCAATATCGGATGCTTGGGGTTTGGTTTTGCAGATCTATGATTATCAATAATTCTAGTGATTTAGAAACCATTTCTTATTATTCAGTACTATAACTGAATTAAATAAAACACTATAACTGATTTATCTATAATGGTGTAATTCATTTTGTAATTTGATTATTATTTGATGAATTAAATAAATATTAGTTATGTTGATCGAAAGAGTCATGATTTAGCTAACAAACTACTATAACTGAAGAAAAAGATTTACATGTGAGACCAGTCAAGTTGGCCTAGGAGATCTCCACAAAGAGCGAGGAAGCATGCTGCTTCCATTAGATTTCTAAGCAATTACTGGCAATGTAAAGATGAGAGACCAGTAAATATTCACTTGTACTTGATAGAAATTGTATTCTGGTTCCAAGACATCTCATGGCAAACCGTAACGACTGGGCTCAAACCAAAAGATAGGAGGAAGACCTTGACTTCCAAAGCAATAACTTTGTTTGTAGCGACGTAAAAATTTCTTGCCTTTCAGTCGCTAGTTGAGGCGGTTATTTGAAGATTTGAAAATTAACTTTCGGTTTTATTAAAAAGGGAGTCGCCACTGATCATTTTTCCTAAGTGTGATCGGACACCTAATAAATCCTCTTCTTTTAAAAGAAAATTCATTTTTTTTTAAACAAAAAGAATGCCAATATTAAGTCTACGTCAAAAAACCAAAGTAAAATTGGGTTCGGGAGTCAGTTACGTGCGAGGAAGGTATTAGCATCCTCGCGACGCCCAAAATTGGTACCTTTATTAAATACGTGTCGTCTTGATTTTCAAAAACACGAATTCAATTTGACATTTAATCGTGATTCGATTGAAAAATGAGAATTTTTAGTTTTCAGTTTTTTAGAAGGGTGTTCCGTTTTTTTACATGAGCCGACGAATTTCACCCAACATAGCGATGAAATCGATGACTTAATGTTAAATCGGTTCATTGCCTTAGTTATTGAAATTAATAAAAAACATGAATAAAAATCTTTAAAGTAGTGAACAGCAAAATGATATAAAATGAGCGAGAAACAAAAATAAAAGGGTTAGAAATACATCGAAGCAAATAATAAATATGACAATAATATTAAAAACAATAACAATGTATGCGATATTAAACATGATAACAATAGTATTAAATACGAAATAGAGACGAACATATACATAAACATATAATAACAATAGGTGAAGTAACGTAAACATAATACTAAAAATACTAATAGTGCCATATGTAATAATAGGAATGAAAAGTGTATACATAATAATATTAAATATATACATAATATATATAAAATGAACATATACAATATATATTAGAAATACTAATATATATATATATATATATATAATACTACATAAATATGTACATATATATTAAAATAAATACATAATAATATTAAAAGTATGTATATAATATAGTGTTACAAATACGAGACATAATATAGTTATTAAAATATATACATAATAAAATATATGAATAATAGGATATTAAAATATATATATATATGCATAATATATAAAAATATAATATTAAAAAAATATATACGTAATAATATAATAAGAAAATAATATATTCATAATAAGTATTTAAAAACATCTATATGTATATGTATAATAATGATAAAAAATAATAATAGTGAAAATAATAAACATAATAATAAATATAATAATAGAAATGATAATACTATATAAAAAGTGTATATATACATATATAATAAAATATATACCAATATTAATAATAAATATAATATTATAATACTAATAATAACAATATGAAATTAAAATAACTAAAAATAATACCATGTATAAATATATATACTTGTGCATGTATAATGAAAACATACACTAATATATAAAATAATAATAATATTTATAATATTAATAATATTAGAAATAATAATAATAATATTTAATAAAGAAACAAAAATAATTAAGAAAGGACTAAAATTGAACTAATGACAAAGTTTTGGGGCAAATTTAAAAGGAAATAAAGGGGAAAGGACTAAATTGCACACGCAAACAAATAAGAGGGATTGGATTGGGCAATAAACCATTCGGCCTAAAACTCAGGGACCAAAATGAAACAAAAACAAAATTTGTGGGTAAAATTAAAAATACGAAAAATTGAATTACAAAGCTATAAAAAAGCGGAAGGGCTAAAAGTGCAATTAGCCCTTCCATAAAAAACACGCGGATCCTAAGCGGGTATGGGTCAGGTCAGTCCGACCCAGGGCAAAATGACGTCGTTTTATGCCCTGGGTCTTTAATGCAAAACGGCATTGTTTCATATTGTTATAAAAGCGAAAAATTTTGTAAAAAATTCATTTTTTCTTTCTTTTTCTTCAAAAAAGCTCTCTCTCTCTCTCTCTCTCTCTCTCTCCTCTCTCATTTAGGAATTTGGGTGAGACTCACAGCCAGATACCTCGCCATGCGCCATCGTCAACCCACCACCGTACACGGTGGCCAAATTTTCGAAAAAGGTAAAAATTTTAGTTTTTTCGCTTTTTTCTTTTTTAAAAAAAACTTATTAATATATCTTATATATATATACATAGAACACAAATAAAAAATAAAATATGTATGAATATATGCGTAGTTTCAAAGAAAGGAATAAAACAAATCAACAACCTTTCGTGTTCGCTATTTGTTGCCTTGTTTATGTGCTTGAATCTGGTTTTTGATATTGTGAAGACTGTTTTTGTACTCTAGAAATTTACTGCTTTGTATTGATAAAAACAACCGACCCTTTTACAAAGTTTTAAATCGGCTTTTATAGCCATTGTACAAAAATCTCTTTCTACTTTCTGTCTTTTCGTTTTAATTGCTTGCAGGTGCTATGGCGGTGGAGGTGACCCGAGTTGGTGGCCGGTGCTGCAGTGGGCAGGTGGTGGCAGAGGCAAGTGGCCGAATGGGACAAGGTGGCTAGGGTTTCAGCTTTTCTGAAACCCTAGTTTGTCTAATGGGCTAGGTTAATTTTAGGTTTTGGGCTTTTGGATAGTTGGGCTGATGTTTGGGTTTAAAATGTTGTAAACGGGTTTGGGTTTTGTGTGTTTAGTTGTAATGTATTTGGGCTGACGGGTTGGGGTTTAAGTGTGGGTTGCTGTTGGGGTTTTGGTTTGTAAAGGTTTTAGGTATTTTGGGTAGGTGTTTGGTTTAAATGGGATTTGTAAAATGTAAATGGGCCATTCGGGTTGAAGTTGTAAATGGGGCAAAATTGGGCTATAACATTGTGTATATTGGATTAAGTTCTTTCTTATGTTTGGATTGCATTCTTGGTTGCCATTGTTCCAACTTTGGGTATTGGTTCAACCAGATTGGCCACAACATCCTCCCTGTTGGTTTTTTAGTCTAAGAAAGAGAAGATGGACAGATCAAATTTTAGCAATGAAATGTGATTTGCTATATTTTTCAATTTTTCAATACATAATTTACATACAAAGATGACTTTAAATAGGAAAATTTTCCAACTACAAGTTGACAGGTTTAAGTACATGAGATTTACTCCATTGACTGATTTCTATCTAGTCAGCGCTTAAATTATCCTATCAAAATGAAGATAAATAATTTGACAACTTTTTCTAGCAAGTTATAATTTGACAACTTTTTCTAACAAGTTGACAACTTGCTAACTTGTATCATAAGCTTTGGGATAGTCTGGCAATAGTTGTTTGTCAAATAGTTCATCAGTTGACAGTCCACCATTTTTCTTGTAGTACTTTAGCTTGTCTTTTGGTTTGTTCGCCACTTTGGCTTATTCTTTGGCTTGTCCATCACTTTGGTTTACATTTTTGGTTTGCACTTTTGGTTTGCACTTTTGGTTTGCACATTTGTATCTCGTCAATTGAGAGAGTTGTTGCATGGATGGCTATCTCACAATACTTCTCCTTAGCCTCCATACAGCGAACACTAATTTCATTTCTCAAACTTCGTTTTTCCAAGAGGCTTGGTCAGAATATTCGTCAGTTGATTCTCTGTACAACAATGAATTAAAATTACTTCTTCGCTCTGTTTAACTTCTCTCACAAAATGATACTTGATCTTGAAATGTTTTGTCTTTCCATAAAAGATAGAGTTCTTCACAATTACAATGGCGAATTGATTATCATAGTAAATTTGCGTTGCTTTAACCAAAATTCATAAATCTTAATATATGTTTGGTTGATTGTAATAGAATTGAACAAGAATGAAATAATTATAGTTTAATGAAGTAATGGAGAGATAATAAAATATTATGTTATTTAGTTGATTGAATCGACGGACATGTAATATTATTACTTTAAGTAAAATAATATCATAGAATAGGTTAAAATAAACAAAAATTGACAAATTTAACCTTAAATTAAAAGTAATTATTATTTTGTATGATTAATTAATATCTTACTATTTTTGAATGCATTATATAACTTATGAATTATTTTTTACTTATAATAAAATTATATTAAAATAATATTTACAAATATTTGTAATAATTAATATTTAACCGTAAATATTATAATATAAATAAAATATTATGTCCCATTTTTTTTTTTTGTGAAAATACAAAACAACTTAAAAATCAAACACTAAACAAAAGACATCTGTGTGGACTCCTTTATCAACCGTAAATCGGTTCTTCTGTCCTTTACTGCCTTAATGATCTTGTCTGCAAGTTTATTGTCCTCTCTAGAGATATGTAGAATAATCCCGTGGGTAAGAAGCTTCAATACCGTATAGATTTTTCTTTCCAAAACTAGGGTTTCCGTAAACGTCATCCTTAATTATGTTAATAGCTTCAATGCTTATTTATTATTAAGAAGCATATGAATCCTTGCTTTTATTTTTATTTTTATTTTTTGCGTTATTTAGCAAGTTGATTTAAAATTTGAAATATGAAAATTAAAAGGATTCAATTTTAAATATGTAAAAGGAAAAGTTAAAAAATAGTTTACCCAAAAAGTGACAGGGACTGAAGAGAAAATTTCTCCTTTTCCCTTCCGCTCTTTTTCACGCGAAGGTCCCAGATGGGTTTTGGTTCCTTTATTATTTTTGACTCTTTACTCTCCTCCATTTGCTCTAGAGGCCGCCTTTACTCCACTATCCAGTCAGCCATCGCCGACGTCCCTCGGGCCAACTGATACCACCGGAGTGCAGCTCTCTTCCTCTTCAATCAATTTTTCGGCTTAAAGTCTCTCTCACTCTCACCGTTGCCGCCGACATCGTAATGATTTTTCGTGGCGATCTTCTCAGTACTTAACTGTATCTACTCTATCGCTTTGTGATTTATATTTGGCTCTCATTTCCGATTTTGAGTAGAGCTCTCTTTGCTTTTTGTTAGCTTCGTCTTATTGAAAATCATCTCTAAAAAAGTACTAATCGATCTATCTTTTGCCACTTTCCTTTTCTTTTAGTGATTGATTCAACAACCACTGCAATCAAGATGTCATCTGACATTTACATTGTTCATAACGAATATTCTTGGAATGATTTAGTTCTTAATCCGTTTTTATTCTCATTTTCTAGGTTTCATCTGTTTGATTTCTTCAATTTTGTTATTTACTGAAGCTGATAGTGTTCGCTTTTCTCTTTTGACAATTTATTCGTTTTTCTCTGTTTCTCTTTTGACAATTTTAAGCTAAGACTGTCTAAGAAGGGGGAACTTCTGTTGTCGCTGTATCAAATTTTAATGTTCTATGTTTGTAATTCAGTATTAGGGTTTAGTTGTTTTTCCCTCCAATTTTTTGCATTTTGTATTGTGCTGTTTTGGGTTTCATGATCATACTGGAGATTGTCATGATTCGTGTATGCATAGATGTTTTCTTTTTCATACTGCTAGGTGTTTGCATTCATCAGTAAGGATTGGGTAGATATTCTTTAAAATAGTTTTGAATGGAGCTCATCGATGAACTTAGTTGGGATTGTTTGTGTGCTGGTGGGTATTATTTGCAAATGGACTTTGATAGAAAATTTCAAGTAGACCCAAGGTATCTCTATATATCATCTGAATGGGAAGTTTTTGTGTGATTACTGATATATTCATCTGTGTTACCTAGGCTTATAGCATGTTTACATGAAGGGAAATTGAGTTGTAATCTTTTAAGTGAACAGGTTCTAGGTTTTGGCTATTTCAACGTTTTAGGTTGATTTGTTGTTCTACTATTCTCAATTGTTTGAAAAGCTATGTTGGTTTCTGCTTTCAGTTGCATTATTTGCTTTTAAGTTGCTTCTCTTGTTTTTAGCCTGTAGTTATAAAATCTATTTTATATATATGCTTGGCCTATTTGGATGTAACAGTGAATAAGAAAGAAAGCACTAAGAAGAAGAAGAAGCCATGGGAAGCACAAGTATTGCTACTTTCGACTGGTTGATGTGATAATGTTGTTTTATAATTGGTGGTTGTGAGGTCCAGTTTTTTAGATATATCATAGTAAAAGATTTGGCCAACTGATGAAGGCTTTTAAAGTTGTTCAAAATGTTCTCCAAGGCTCAAAGTATTGTGAAACAAACCTAAATGGTGCTCTGCATTTTAATGCAATGTTATATCACTGCACAAGTGATTCCGACAAAGAGGTCTTACCTCATGAATGGTACGAAAAGGCGTTTTCAAAGTTGACAAGATTGGCCCACTTGTTAAAAGATGTGGATTCAGTTGATGGACGTCTTGTGAATGCAAATGACAATTCGATCATCATCAGTGATCGAATTGAACATAGAATGAATGCTTTCAAGTCACTTGTGAGAGTCCTTATTGGGTCCCCATCAGTTCAACAAATGCTAAAGAAAAAAATATCTTCATTTGACTGTTTTGGTAAACCTAGTGAAAGGGAGCCCATGATTGTGAATTCATTAACCTTAGTGAGCAATGTTTTGAATGTTACAGCTCAACAGAGGAAGTTGGTGCGTCTAACAATATGTCCTCAGGTTACACAACACAGGATATGGATGGGTGCCCTTGAGAAAATATTGAATGAACTGAAATTGGAGATTGATTTATTGAATTTCCAACTCCCAAGTAAAGGAACTAAGATGGGTAAGCAGATAGTTTCTAGCTGCCTTAAGTTCTTGGATGAGTCTGCTGTTTCTTACGACTTTGATTCTGCTTCATGGATTCGACTTTCGTCTGCAAAAGTTGTTGACTCTCCTCGCAAATGGGAGGATGTTCTTGAGATGTTTACTGATCTCATTAATTGCTTGAAGAGTGAGAAGGAATGGCTTTATCATTTGAAAACGATTGAGGTGATGAAAGAAGGTGTGTCTCAGATTAGGGATGTGTTAGTTGATAACAGTATTGGGTATAAGGATTCTAGGCACCAAGAAAGCCTTGTACAAAGGAAGCTATCTAAGACATTGGGACACTCGTCACGGTGCTTGTTCACACTTTTATTGTATTACCTCTACGGGCAGGTTAGAGATCTTGAAGTGGATTTGTGTGGAGCAATGTGTGGCAACGGTATTGAGAATAGGTTTACCTTGTGCATGGGAAGAGTTCTGACTTCAAATGAGGAGAAGATGGTTTGGAGTGGGGTTAAGCAGTTGGATAGGGCTCTGGGGTTATTCAAGTTTGTATGGGAAACAGCAGGTATGAAAGGGAATCTGGAGTTGCAAGGTCACTTATGGTTTGTAGGGCCTGAGGAGAGATTTTTCACATATCGAGGAAATGCCTTCTTTCTACATGGGATCAGTCTTGGACCTAAGATTATCTCGTCAAAAGCTCTATGATGTTTTAAGGTTATATTTTGGCATTCCTGATTAGCAATTACATCATGTTATTCAAGTCTTGACTATGTTTTTTAAATTTAGTTTTATTTTATTTACCATTCTTGCGAAATATGTTGCACTATTTTAGAGAATGTGTCAAGACTTGAATAACACTATTTAAAAATATAAAATAATATTTAAAATTAGAAAAATAATTGTAAAATTTTTAAAAATCATAAAAATTATAAAATACATAAAAAACGTTTTATAATTTTTATAATTTATAATTTTAATTTATAATTTTAAAATATTGATTTTTTATTTTTTATATTTTTTATGATTTTATAATTTTGTTTCTAATTTTTAATAAATTTTAGTTGTTTCTAATTTACACCTTGATTCCAGCTATATTTCCAGTTCCATCCCTTCAGCTCTATGCCATTTGACCAATTTGCAGTCGTTGCAGCTTGAGAGAAATCTTTTACATGGTTCCATCCCTTCATCTCTACTTCATTTACCTAATTTATGGTATCTATCCATGGCTTCGAATCTTTTAGAAGGTCCCATACCCCTTGATATTGAGATTTTGAATGCCCTGCAATACTTAGATCTCTCAGACGACAAATTGAGTGGAAGGATTCCCCTGCAAATTGGTGGCTTATCACTATACTAGCTTGATCTAAGCCATAACCTTCTCCAAGTAGTGAAACCTTCCCAGTTTGAGAGTTTAACTCAATTAAACATTTTAAATCTCAGTCGGAATAATTTAATGGGCATGATTCCTGAAATTCTAGTTTATGTGAAACCTCAATTTATCATTTAATTCCCTGAAGGGTCCAATTCCAGATGGGTTGTTGCATCTTGCACCAGAGACAATTACAGGCAACAAGGATTTATGTGGTTCCATTCAAGGCTTCCTTCCTTGCCCTTCATCCCCAACTGTAAATCAAGAAAGAAATAGCAAAGTCAAGCACAATCTGCTTGTCTTTATTCCGGTTCCAGCTTTGTTATTTTTTGTCTCAACTTTTGCATTGGTGATATTCATCCTTTGCCGAAAATACAGAGCTAAAGCTTTGAAACATGATCCAAGTCCAACCGAAAATGGATATTTATTCTCTATTTGGAATTTTGATGGAAAGATTGCATTTGAAGACATCATCAAAGCAACAGAGGATTTTGATATCAAATATTGCATTGGAACGGGTGGTTATGGCAGTGTTTACAGAGTAGTCTTACCAAGTGGCAAAGTTGTTGCTTTAAAAAACTCCACCGATTGGAAGCTGAGCAGCCACCTTATGATACAAGTTTCCGAAATGAGATCAAGTTTTTAACAGAAATACGACATAAAAACATCGTCAAGCTCCATGGGTTTTTGTCTTCACAATCGGTGCATGTTCTTGATTTATGAATATATGGAAAGGGGAAACTTGTTTTATGCCTTGAGTATTGATGATGAAGTTGTGGAAATGGATTGGATCAAAAGAGTGAATATTGTCAAAGGTGTCGCACAGGCTCTATCTTACATGCATCATGATTGCAACCTCCAAATTCATCGAGACATTTCAAGCAATAACATTTTGTTGAACTCTGAATTGGAAGCTTTTATTGCTGACTATGGGACTGCAAGATTTCTTAATCCTGATTCATCTAATCAAACTGTAATTGTTGGAACATATGCATATATTGCCCCAGGTACTTCACCTTCACTCTCTTATTTTCCTTTTTATTTAGTTTCATCCATTATTACTTTGTATTGGTTATTTATTTTGAATTACATATTGAAATAATATGATAGAAACAAATAGGAAAAGCAAAATTAAGAAAGATCAAATATAAAAAAAAAATTAATTCGAGATTGGAAGATTCAAATGCAATTATACATGCAACCACATTTGAATAGAAAATATAAATTAACATCTAATTAAGTGGTTTTTTGTTTTAATTATAGAACTTGCTTATTCGTTGGTGTGACTGAAAAATGTGATGTTTATAGCTTTGGAGTGTTGGCATTGGAAATATTGATGGGAAAGCATCCTGGTGAATAATTGTCATCACTATCATTATCATCGTCTCGTTGCTAAATGAAATTTTGGACCTTTGATTATCACCCCCGACAAGTCGAAAAATGGTAGGAGACATCACACTTTTATTGTTGTCATTGCTTTTGCATGCTTACGAGCTAGACCCAAAGCTTGACCAACAATGACATTAGTGTCTAAAGAATTTCTACACGTCAAGTATCCAATTGCAATGCCTCTTTCATAAAATATCATTGATCAAGCTTAAGAATAATGAGATATTTATGAGAGATGAAAGTCACAAATAAATGACATTTTTAAAGAGGATATGAATACCATATTCATTTAAATATCTCCTTAGGCTAGATTTTGGTTATTGAGTTTGATTTAATTTAAGAAATTACCTTATTGAAAATTTTAAAGTTGATTTGATAATTTAGGGACCAACGGAAAGTGATAAGTGGAATCAATATTCACTAGGGCATGACACTGTTATTCATAGTTATTTTCTTGTTTTCCTACAATTATTTCATTCATTATCATCAATGCAGTTAAGCTTACGCTGTTAAGTGACAATGAGCATCTTAAAGTTCGGAAATTTGCAGTTGTAATTCATCTCAATGCAACTCTCATTGCAATAAAACCACGACTGGGGGAGAAATTTTATACTATTCGAAGTCGGAGTAAAACTCAAATACGATATAATTAATCAAATTCGAAATGAGAGTTTGATATATTTCAAATCAATTGCCTGCACATTGAATGATAATCCCAAACTCATGTCTGATGCTCATTTTCGAAATGATATAGTTAATTCCCATACCAGAAAACATGTAATAAAATAGAGAAGAGAAGGGAATGGGCGCATACTTATCGTAAAGTTCAGCATGTTGGAAAATTGTAATTTTTGAAAATTTTAAAGCATATTTTCAATTGGTAAATATGGATATTTGAATCATAAAAGTGAACAATTTTTTAATGAAGAACACATCAGCTAACAGTTTTTGCTGATCATCTTTCATTCTTCAGTTTCTTTTCGTTCATGTTTTTCTGTTTTTTGTTGCAAAAACCTCAACACTGCTAACAAGTTGTCCACACCTTAACGCCAACCCAGCCTGCACTCTATTGCTAGTTCTAGATTTTAAGTTGGATCTGGTGCGCTCTAATTGTATAGCCTAGAAATGGGAAGAAGTTAAAGCTATATATCCTTTAGATTTGGCAGGGGCTTTAAGGATTCAATGATAAGTGCGTAATTTTTTAATTATTTGTGATATTTTTTCCTTGAATTATGTTATTTATATTTTTAACTATATTATTTATATTTATATTTTATTTATTGTGTATTTAAAGAATAATTATAAAAAAGTGAGGTTAAAGTTCATTTTTGGAAAGTTTTTGGGATTTGAATTTTTAACATAACGCAACTTCAATGGAAAGATTGCATTTGAAGACATTTGAAAGCAACAAAGGATTTTGATATCAAATATTGGTTTGGAACATGTGATTATGGCAGTGTTTATAAGGTAGTCTTACCAAGTGGTAAAGTTGTTGCTTTAGAAAAACTATCCGCCAAGTGATTTATAGATGTCTACCTCATTTGGTCTATCTTTCATGTTCTATTCACCAATCTTGATTAGTTAGCCATTCTTGGAGAGTTCGAAAAATTTAAAGAGTAAGCCAAATTTAAAGAGTTTACCAGTCGTGCATGCTACATGAATCGTCATCTCACAACAAATATGGCACCTTATCTGTTTTCCTTTTTGCTAGTGGAAATGGTGAATTATTAGTTATATAATTTTTTAGACTAATTTTCAAGGCGTCAATTGTAAATTATTAAGAAGATAAATACATTTCTGGGTCTATTTAGTATTGTATCCGTATAATTTTTACCATTTCATATTTATGTTCATATTAAATTAAACTTATATAACATTAAAAGTATTAATAATTTGAATTATAAAGATCATGACGTTGTTCGTGCTAGTATATTTTGTGTTGTTGTTTAGGGTTTTCTTTTACATATAATCATATCATGTTTAGGAGCGAGACCAGGAGCTGGCAAACCTCGACCACTCTTAAAATAGAAAAATTTTCATTTAAGCTTTTTGAAATTTTTAAAATTTTAAATTAGTAAAGGTAAAATTACACTTTATCTCCCTAAAAATGATAAAAATTTAATTTAATATTTAAAAATTATAAAAATAGAGTCTATTAAAATGGTGAAATTATATCGTAAAAATTTTTTTTCTTCGCCCCTGATCATGTCTAGTGTTAATAAATCTACTTTTCATATCAACCGACTCAATTGGAATCCAACCCTGTTTAGCTATTCATTCACTGTCTAATGTTTGAAACCAATCTGTTTTGAAAATTAGGTTCAAAATATTGAAGTATATAACAACTAAATTAAAATTCCACCTCTTTCCAAAAGGGAGTAAATGGGAAATTTTGATCTCATGGTTTATTTGTGCTTGATTTGAAGAAATGGGTAAATAGGGGTATCTGTTGGTGTTAGACACACTTTATCCGGATGAAGTAAGAACTTCAATTTGGAGTTTAACAGCAATGTAATGTACCAGATGAAGAATGAAGAAAAAAATGCTTAAAATTCAAGCTTTGAGCTTCAAGGCAGGAATAGAAACAAAATTTAGCAAGCAAAGAAAAATGGAGCATATGGAAGGAAAATCTGATGATTTCATTCAAAAAGAAACTTTGGCTCAAAGCCATTACATGTACCAGACATTGGCTGGTCAAAAAACAACAAATTCATCACCTAAACACTACCTGACTCCATTTAATACATTGGAACTAGGTAATGTTAACTTGTACATTTGAGCAAAGTTGGTAACCAGCTCTTTTACCATCAAGTTACATCAATTTTCATCCAAACATAATTCAAAATGAACTAAATTACAAAAACATTGTTAAAGAAACAAAATGAAACTGAGATGAAACAGTAGCGTTAACATCTCCTGTTGCATGTATTTCATCCGGAAAACTTATGTGCATAAGTTTGCATGAGCTGTATGTCCACCTTTGTTACTGCATGTGTTGCATGGGAACTAACTTCAACACTCCTCCTTAGTTTCCATGCTTGTAACACCTAGCTGCTTTCTCAGTTTTATAAACCTTGACACACCAAGGGCCTTTGTGAAGATATCAACAACCTGTTCCTCTGAATTGCAATGAATCAGCTCCACCTCTCGAGCTTGTTCCATCTCCCTTATCACATGTAACTTGATGTTGAAGTGCTTCGTTCTACAATGGAAGACATGATTCTTTGCAATTGCAACAGCAAACTTGTTATCACAAAAGATCTGTGTTGCCTCCCTTTGATGTAGGTTAAGATCAGTTAGAATTTTTCTCAGCCAAATGGCTTGATTTATAGCATTGGCAGCTGCAACATATTCAGCTTCTACTGTTGATTGAGCCACCATCGATTGTTTCCTTCAGCTCCAACAAAACATGGTTGAGCCAAGGGTAAAAGCATATCCAGAGGTGCTTTTCATATCATCACTTGAACCAGCCCAGTCACTATCAGTATAGCCTCTCAACTTCAAACTTTCAGCTTTGTTGAATAACACACCATAGTCAAGAATGCCTTTGATGTACCTCAGCACTCTCTTTGCTGCTTGAAAGTGCTGGACATTACAACAATGCATAAACCTTGATAACATATTCATAGCAAACAAGATATCTGGCCTAGTTGCTATCAAATATAACAAGCAACCAACTAGGCTCCTGTAGATAGACTCATTGACTGGTTCATGATCTCCTTGGCTTGACAACTTCATTCTAACAGCAATAGGAGTGCTTGTTGGCTTACAATTCTCTATTGAGAACTTTAACAAAACCTTCAAGGCAAATGTTCTTTGTCTCAAGAAGATTTTTCCTTCTGTTTGGCGCACCTCCATTCCCAAAAAGTATGTAATTAGCCCCAAGTCAGACATTTCAAACATGTCCTTCATTTTGGCTTTGAATTCAGCCAACATGTCTTGATCTCCTCCAGTCACCAAAAGGTTATCGACATAGAGGGATACAATAAGCTGTATTTCAACTTTAATCTTCTTAACATATAGTGTTGGCTCACTAACACTTCTGTTAAATCCCAAACTGACCAAGTAACTGTCAATTCGAGCATACTAGGCTCTAGGAGCCTGTTTCAGGCCATACAACGCCTTATTCAGCCTGTACACCATTTGTTCATTGCTAGACACAACGAAGCCTTGAAGCTGATCAATGTAGATCTCTTCTTCAAGGAAGCCATTTAGGAATGCAGACTTGACATCTAACTGATGAATGGCCTATTGCTTTTGTGCTGCTAAAGCAACTAGCAATCTGATGGTGTCAAGTATGGCTACTGGTGTAAAAGTCTCCAAGTAGTCCAGGCCATATCTTTGACTGAAGCCTTTGACAACAAGTCTGGCTTTCAGCTTGTTTAGACTGCCATCAGCATTTTGTTTGGCTCGATAGACCCATTTAACACCAATAATCTTTCTGTTGGTAGGCCTTTCAACTAGCTCTCATGTTTGATTCTTTTGAATCATCTTGATTTCTTCAACCATGGCCTGTTTCCATCCTTCATCAGGTTCAGCTTCTTCAAAACCGTATGGCTCCAATATGGCAACTTGTGCTCTTTCATAATTTCAGCCAAAGGTCTAGTGCCTCTGACTGGCATGTCATCAATGTCCATTTCAAGACTAACTTGATTAGGTTCAGCATGATCAGCCATCAGCTCTTCAGAAACAGCCTCTGGCTTATTCTTCTCCCAATTCCAGCATCCTTTTTCATCAAAGATCATATCTCTGCTTACTTGAATTTTGTTTGTTAAAGGGTCTAAGATCCTATAGCCCTTCTTGACCATCCTATATCTGGCTAAAATACCAGGAATAGCTCTTTTGGACAACTTATCCCTCTTTACAGCTGGTATTTGGCTGTAACATAGGCAACCAAAGACTTTCATATGAGCCAATGATGGCTTGAACCCGAACTAGGCCTCAAAAAGTGTCTTGTGAGCAAGTGCTTTGGTTAGAAGCCTATTCTGAATGTAGACAGCAGTATTGATTGCTTCAGCCCACATGGTCTTGGGCAAATTCTTCTCAAACAGTAAATATCTGGCCATATCCATCAAGCTCCTGTTCTTCCTTTCACTTACACCATTTTGTTGAGGTGTATAAGTGTTGGTGAGTTGGTGTCTAATGCATACTTCATCACAAAAGGTATTAAGTCCGGATGAAGTATACTCTGTTCCATTATCAAACCTAAGGGTCTTGAGTTTACAGCCTGTTTCAGTTTCTGCTGCAGCTTTAAATTTCTGGAATATTGAAAGTATTTCATACTTATTCTGGTGAAAGTATGCCCAACAATACCTGGAGTAATCATCAGTAAATAAAATGAATCTGCTTCCATTCAATGTTTCAGTCTTCATGGGGTCACACACATCTGTGTGTACAAGCTGCAGCTTCTCAGAGGCTCTCCATGCTTGATTGGTAGGAAATGGCAATCTTGCTTGTTTTCCTAATTGACAGACCTCACATACCTTTTCTTCTTCAATAAAGTTGGTGAAGTTTTCAACCAAGTCTTCACTGATCATCTGAGTCATTGATCTGAAGTTGGCATGCCCAAGCCTTTAGTGCCAAAACTTGGAATCTTCTGTAGAGGCAATGCAGGCTGAGTGTAAGTCACTTGGCCAGCTGACTTCAAAGCATTTTTCAGTCATAGTGACTGACATGAACTTGGATCCACTTGGATCACATATGTGGTATTCTTCACCTTTGAACACAATAAAATAACCTTTCTCAAGCAATTGAGTAATGCTGAGAAGGTTTCTGTCAATCTCAGGCACTAGTAGCACATTTGGATGACTTTATTGCCTGTAGGAGTGCATATCAGCACATCCCCTTTTCCTTCAGCTTTTATGAACTGTCCATTACCAACTTTCACTTTGGTCTTGCAGCTTCTATCCAAAGTCTTAAAGATGGTTGCATCAGGTGACATGTGGTCAGTGCAGCCACTGTCCAACAACCAGCCTTTTGAACCTTTCTTTTGGCCAGCTGAGCATGAAACAGCAAAGACCTGCTCTTCATGGTCACTACTGTCTTCAGCCACTTGAGCTTCAGCATTTTTGTATTGTGTTTGATTCTGGCCAGGTCTGCCCTTTTATTTGCATACCCTTTCAACTTGCCCCTTTTTTTTGCAGTGTTGACATACAGCATCTGGTCTGAACCAGCATTTGGCTTCTGGATGACCAGGCCTTTTACAAAATCTGCAAAGTTGATCTCTTCCTCTTGCAGCACCAGGCTTAGGCCTGTTTTTCGAGGTCTTCATGCCTTTGTAGGCTGAGGAACTTGAAGCAGACTTGGTCTTTGCTTGGAAAGCACCCTCTTGGTGCTCCTCCATCCTGCTAGCTCTCCTTTGCTTCTGAGCATAGAGGGCATTGATGAGCTCAGTTAAGGAGATGCTTGCTAGGTCTCTTGAATCTTCTAAGGAAGATATTTTTGCTTCATACCTTTCTGGTGAGGTAGAGAACACCTTCTCCACAATCCTTGCCTCATCAAATTGTTCACCAAAGAGCCTTATGCTGTTAACTACAGCCATTATTCTGTCTAAATACTGCTTGACAGTTTCTTCTTCTTTCATCTTCAAGTTCTCAAAGTCCCTTCTCAAGTTTAGAAGCTACTGTTGCCTTGTTCTTTCAGTACCTTGGAACTCCTCCTTCAATCTGTCCCAGGCCTGTTTTGGTGTCTCACAAGCCATAATCCTTGTGAAGATCACATCTGACACAGAGTTTTGGATACATGACATGGCTTTGTGCCTCTTGGTCCTTTCATCAGCATACTGCCTCATTTGAGCCACTGTTGGGTTGGCTC
Organism: Gossypium arboreum; assembly: GCF_025698485.1. NCBI lineage: Eukaryota > Viridiplantae > Streptophyta > Magnoliopsida > Malvales > Malvaceae > Gossypium > Gossypium arboreum. The sequence continues at coordinate 6,186,525 of NC_069078.1, read as the reverse complement.
TGAGTGGTGTTGGTTCAACATCTGAGTTGACCGCCTCCCATAGGTCAAATGCCTGTAGGTAGGTCTTCATTTTAACCATCCATATGTGATAGCCTTCTCCATTGAAGACTGGTGGTGCAGCTGGTGAGAAGCCGGATGTAGCATTGTTTTGAAGGTTGAAATATGACAGGTCCACTAAGAAATGAGCTCTGATACCAATTGTTGGTGTTAGACACACTTTATCCAGATGAAGTAAGAACTTCAATCTGGAGTTTAATAGCAATGTAATGTACCCGGATGAAGAATGAAGAAAAAAATGCTTAAAATTCAAGCTTTGAGCTTCCAGGCAGGAATAGAAACAAAATTTAGCAAGCAAAGAAAAATAGAGTATATGGAAGGAAAATCTGATGATTTCATTCAAAAAGAAACTTTGGCTCAAAGCCATTACATATACTAGACATTGGCTGGTCAAAAATCAACAAATTCATCACCTAAACACTACCTAACTCCACTTAATACATTGGAACTAGGTGATGTTAACTTGTACATTTGAGCAAAGTTGGTAACCAGCTCTTTTACCATCAAGTTACATCAATTTTCATCCAAACATAATTCAAAATGAACTAAATTACAAAAACATTGTTAAAGTAACAAAATGAAACAGAGATGAAACAGTAGCGTTAACATCTCCTGTTGCATGTATTTCATTAGGAAAACTTATGTGCATAAGTTTGCATGAGCTGCATGTCCACCTTTGTTGCTGCATGTGTTGCATGGGAACTAACTTCAACAATATCTCATTGATTTAAAAGGAAAAATGGCAGCTTGCTGGTCTCATGAATTTACTTAGGCTAGTTGAATTTGGAAGATAATACTTGGTTTAATTTGTTTTCTGGTTTACCACTTTATACATTTTGTTTTAATGGTGTTATCTATCAAATATAGACAGAAAACAAAGGTAAGAGTGAGAAAGAGATTCAAGAAGGAATTAATGATTCAAAGTAACTATTGCCATTATATTACCACATTAAATAAAATAGTTGAATTAAACACACACATCATTGTGTTTGGTGTGCTCTTAAATAACTAATATAACAAGCAATATTTGAAAAAAGAGGATGAAATTTCATATTTACATCAGCTGTAAATATCTCTCTTAAGAATTAACAGAAAGTTGGCATTATATTAATCACCTTTTATTCACTTATCACCTGCTTAGAAGCTTCAACGAAGAAAAACACAACATTTGCTAAAGAGGAAGACATTGAAATTAATGAATATGTGTTAGACAATGACTAAAGACTTTGAAATTAACATATATATATATCCAATAAAATTAAATCAGTTTTATGTGTATTTAAATAAGCTAATGTTTGAGAATTGGACTGCAGCTTCAGCCCTCAACTTAATAGCTATGAATCCTACTTCTCCACTTGTATCCCTACCTTCTTTTTACTCTCTATAATTGTAATCACTAGTGGAATTACAAGAGCAACAAACGATCATTCTGAATGGCTGGCAGCAGAGGCAAAAGCGTTGATGGAAACAGGTTGGTGGAGTAATTATAGAAAGAGAGTTGGAGACCATTGTATGTGGCCTAGTATCCAATGCAATGCTGGAGGTGTCGTCTAGATTTTTCTTAGAGGCCATGGCCTGAATAGGGGCAGAACACCTCAAATAGGAGCACTTTCAAAGCTCTGGTACCTCGATCTCTCAAACAACAGGCTTAATGAATCCATTCCAGAAGATATTGGGAGACTAACGAATTTGGTTGCACTGGATCTATCCTACAATAGCGTTTCAGGTTACATCCCTTCCTCTCTGGGCAAGTTAACAAAATTGGTCTCTCTCGACCTCTACCATAAGCAAATTAAAAGTGTCATCCCTCCACATTTGGGTAATTTATCCAACTTGAAATTTTTATATCTTTCTGAAAATAAAATAAATGGTTCCATCCCTTCTGAAATTGGAAATATGACGAATCTAATAGAGTTACATCTTGATTCCAACCACATTTCCAATTCCATCCCTTCATCTCTATGCCATTTGACCAACTTGGAAAGATTGCACCTTGCCAGAAATCTTTTACATGGTTCCATCCCTTTTGAAATTGGAAATATGATCACTCTAACAGAGTTACTTCTTGATTCCAATCACATTTTCTATTCTATCCCTTCATCTCTACTTCATTTACCCAGTTTATGGTATCTATCCATGGCTTCGAATCTTTTGGAAGGTCACATACCCAATGAAATTGAGAGTTTGAATGCTCTGGTATACTTTGATCTCGCAGACAACAAACTGAGTGGACCTATTCCAACTCGGATTGGTAATTTGTCAAATTTCGGATCCTTAATTTTGGCAAACAATAACATGAGTGGAAGGATTCCCCTGCAAATTGGTGGCTTATCTCTATACCAACTTGATTTAAGCCATAACATCATTAGTGGAGATATACCTTCTCCACTCAATTCCCAAAACATTGATCTTAGCCATAACCTTCTCCAAGGACTGATACCTTCCCAGTTTGGGAGTTTAACTCAATTAAGTCTTCTAGATCTCAGTCGGAATAATCTAACGGGAATGATTCTTGAACTTCGAATTTATCCGAAGAGACTCAATTTGTCATTTAATTCCCTGAGGGGTCCAATTCTATATAGATTATTGCATTTTGCACATGAGACATTTACAGGCAACAAGGATTTATGTGGTTCCATTCAAGGCTTCCATCCTTGCCCTTCATCTCCAAATGTAAACCGAGAAAGAAATAGCAAAGTAGTGAAGCACATTCTGCTTGTTGTTATTCTGGTTCCAACTTTGTTATTTTTTTTCTCAACTTTTGCATTGGTGATATTCATCTTTTGCCGACAATATAGAGCTACAGCTTTGAAACATGATCCAAGTCCAACCAAAAATGGAGATTTATTCTCTATTTGGAATTTTGATGGAAAGATTGCATTTGAAGACATCTTCAAAGCAACAGAGGATTTTGATATCAAATATTGCATTGGAACTTCTAGTTATGGAAGTTTCTACAGAGCAGTCTTACCAAGTGGCAAAGTTGTTGCTTTAAAAAAACTCCATCGGTTAGAAGCTGAGCAGCCGACTTATGATACAAGTTTCCGATGAGATCAAGTTTTTAACAGAAAATGACACAAGATCATCGTCAAGCTTCACGGATTTTGTCTCCACAATCGTTGCATGTTCTTGATTTATGAATATATGGAAAAGGGAAGCTTGTTTTATGCCTTGAGCATTGATGATGAAGCTGTGGATTTGGATTGGACCAAAAGAGTGAGCATTGTCGAAGGTGTCGCACATGCTCTATCTTATATGCATCATGATTGCAGCCCTCCAATTGTTCATCGAGACATCTCAAGCAATAACATTTTGTTGAACTTGGAATGGGAAGCTTTTATTGCTGAGTTTAGGACTGCAAGACTTCTTGATTCTGATTTATCTAATCAGACTATAATTGTTGGAACATATGGATATATTGCCCCAGGTTCTTCACTCCCTTTTTCCCTTTTTATTTACCTTCATCCGTTCTTAGTTTGTACTGATTATTTATTTTGATATACATAATAGAATAATATGAGAGAAACAAATGGGAAAAGCAAAATAAACAAAGATCAAATATAAGTAAAATTTTTGTTTTAACTTGAGATTAGAGAATTCAAATGCAACTATATATGCACCTACAATTGAATGCACAATATAAATTAATATCTATTTTTAACTATGTTTTTTTTTAATTACAGAATTTGCTTATTCATTGGTTGTGACAGAAAAATGTGACATATATAACTTTGGAGTGATGACATTGGAAATATTGATGGGAAAGCATCCTGGTGAATTGTTGTCAATACTATCATCATCATCATCACCACCATCTAGTATCCAAAATGTCATGCTAAAGGAAATTTTGGATCCTCGATTATCATCCCCAAGAAGTCAAAAAATGGTAGGAGACATCACTTTCGTTGCTGTGATTGCTTTCGCATGCTTATGGGCCAAACCCAAAGCTCGACCAACAATGCAATTAGTGTCTCAAGAATTTCTACACATCAAGTCTCCAATTTCAATGCCTCTCCATGAAATATCTCTTATCGAGTTTAAGAATCATAAAATGTTTATGAACAATAAAAGTTATAAATAAATAGTATTTGATTTGGTGAGACTATAAATGCATGACAATGCTCAAATGAATTGATATAAGATAATACGCTTATTTGTTTATCTTAATCTACTCGGGAATCAAGAAGCAAGAGATTGAACTTTACAAATGTATCTGTTTCATGACTTGTGTTAAATGTAGATATCAAGGAGAAAGGGATGTACTACATAATAATATTATCACAGAAGGTTATCTCGAACCATGACTTGTTACAAGTTGGGTAGCAGTGATGCATTGCCAAATGTCACTCACTGTTTGTAACATTAGAATTATTTTATTGTTATTGCCAATGTTACAAGATCCTATAGGATCAAATCCTTTGGTTAGGATGATCATAACACAATTAAAGTTTAATTATATTTAACATGTCACAAAAGTTAAATTGATTATAGAAATGTTCTAATAATTAATTTGATTTGATAATGTTAAAATTTTACATGATATATACTTTATGTGTATATATAAAGGATTTGATTAAAATAATGTGAAAATATGTGAACTATATTTTAATAAATATACTTTATCAAATTTGTTAAATATAGTATTTAATAAAATTTGATAAAATAAAGATTAGGTTTGATTTTTAAATATACTGATATCTACTTACGAAATGCAACTTATCACGTTTTGACAAAATTCTAACTTTACTATTAATGCTTAATTACCATTCAAAAAGTTTGGAATAAATTACCTTTTATATTCAATAAAAATTCCAAAATCATGCATGATGTTCATTTTCAAAATGATATACCTAAAACCCCATAACAAAAGACATGTAATGCAATGGAGAATAGCAGATCCGCACGTACTCATTGTAAAGGTCGGTAGAGGTTAAGCGAAAAAAATTTTTTAGGGGCCAAATTAAATTGTAATTTTTACGATTGTAAAAATATAATTTTATTATTTTAATAGCCTATATCTTTATAATTTTAGAAGAATTAAATCAATTTTTTTATCAATTTTAGGGGGGTCAAAGTGTAGTTTTTACTAATTTAAAATTTTTACAAATTCTAAGAACATGCAGGACATTTTTCAAGTGAAAAACACGACGAGCAGCAGTAAAACGACCTGAGCCAACATGAGCTACAGGCACAGGCAGTCCATTCCCCATGTAAAGCTTGTGATTACCTGTGTATGGTGCTGCATCCTTCAAATTATCCAAATCATTAGTGACATGATTGGATGCTCCTGAATCAGGATACCAAGTGTTTGTATTCAGAGAACTCGAACAACAACGGTCTGGTTTGGAGCCATCACTGGGAACTGAGTCCACCTTATGAGAGCAACATGCACAAGACAAATTGGAAGAATCCTGAAACTGATGACAGTGAGCCTGCATAGACTGATCAGAAACTCCATCAAAATTTTCATCAAATCGATAATAACACTTATGAATAGTATGACCGATTCGGCCACACAGCTGACATTGAGGCTCAGAATGACCAAACTTCCTCCCTCGACCACGACCTCGAGAAAACCGGCCATTACCCCTGTAGGACGATCGTGATCTTCCATCAAACTGACTGTTACCATTTTCAGTGCTTTCATGTTTTTGAGCAACATTTGCCTGAAAAGAAACACTAGAAACCAAGTCCTGTTGTTGAGTCTCACAATCAATAAGCATTTCAGCAAGAAGATCAAGAGGAACACACATCGTAGAGGCTACTACTCGAATTGATTCAAACTCCACCGGTAAACTAGCAATAATAACACTAATCTGTTCTTGCTCAGAAATACCACTCCCTGCAGCCATCAGAGTGTCACAAAGACTCTTAATCTTGGTCAGATATTCTTTTATGGTTAACTAACCTTTTTTCTGAGAGTACAAAGAATGTCTCAAAGTAGAGACTGTCAAAGTAGACTTTGAAGCAAAACGACGTACTACAGTATTCCAGACATCAAAACTTGATTGAGCATTAGTGAGATGTACCAAGATCTCATCACAAATGGTAGACAACAGCCAAGAAGTCAAGAGTTTGTCTTGTTGCTTATGAAATAAGAATGCAGGATTAGAAACAAGATTACCATCCTTATCAACAATTGACTGTGAAGGAGTAGTGATTGTCCCAAGCACAAAATCTTGTAATCCATAACCTTCAAGAATCAATAGGACCTGCTGTTTCCACAATAGAAACTTATTCTCACAAAGTTTCACGGTGTCATGCTTGGGAAACTGTTGTATCTTCCGCAAAGAAGCATCACCAGGATCGGGAGAAGAACCATCGACTGGAGTAGCTATGTTATCAGAAACACCTTTAGTGGCCATGAGCAAGACGCAAAGAAAGAAGAAAAAAAAAACGATTATGGCTCAGATACCATAATGAGATACAAGAAATCAATCATGATGATGGTAAAAGAAACCAATTGTATTCTACTCTTACCTGAATTACCAGCTCTCATATTTATACAGACTTTAGTAACTAACTATTAACAACTTCAGTAACTGTTAACTACTAACTGCTGTTCAACTAACAACTATAACCATCCATAACTATTCCATTCCTTAATATTTTTAGTTATAAAAGAAATAATTAATATTCCAACAATTACACTTTCATCCAATTATTTGGTGATAAAAATCAATATTTACTTTCACGGTAAATATCACTCAAGGAATTATGTAATTAATTAGGAATTGCATGTAATGATATTAGTAAAATAGAATAGTATTGCTTTTATATCAAAGTCGCTTTGTTCAAGGAAGAACATCAGTTGGACTCTCCAATTTACTCTTAAAATGATAAAGACAAGTAGATGCACAAAGCTAACTAATCAACTTGTATTTGGTAATATATTCCATAAAATTAAATTATATTTTGAGTATCATATAATTAACGATTTAATTTTACATCAAACTACGACCAAAAGGAGCTACCCAAATAAAAGTCTTTTACTTATTTTCCTATGAGCTTGAACCCGGATAAATTTTATTATTTCAAAATTAAAAAAAAAAAACTATTCAACATATATAGTAAAAAAAATAACATTTTTATCGATATGATAAATTACTGAACAGATGCAAAACTTTACATGTATGTTGAACACAGTTATTTTATTGCTACATGTAATGAGTAGTTTTAAATATTTGATTATATACAAAATTATTTAAATGTATAGATTATATTATACATCGATAATGGTAGTAGAAATGATCATAAAGTAATAATTTAGTATGTGCAGATTGTAATATTGATTATTATGGGGCAGGGCTGCTTTTGATGAGTGTAGGTTTAATGAGAGATTATGGTGGTTTTGTCCGAATAAGTGTTGTTTTTCTAAGTCTGATCCTAGGGGTTGGTGTTTTCCACCTCATGGTTGGCTTAAATTTAACGTTAGTGGTATTGCTTTTGAGGGTGCTCGGGGTGGTGGAGGAGTGATGAGAAATGAGGAAGGAATTGTTAGAGCCTTATTTTCGGGTCCAATTGATGCAGGAGATTCTGAGTCAGCTGTATTGGGAGCTATTATCACTGCTCTAGATATTTTTACTGAAAATCGGCTGGAAGGGGTCTGGTTCTTTGATTATTGAATTAGGTTCAAGGGAGGTTTTTAGTTGGATTATGGAGAAATCAAGGAGACATTGGTCGCATCAAGTTATATTTGCTGATCTGGAAAGGAGGTTGAGCAGAGTGGGGGAATTATCTTTTTCAATTGCTGAGGCGAATGGGAATGAAATGGCAGATTCACTAGCAATAGCAGGGATGAGTAGAACTTGTATGTTTAAGGCTTGGTGGTGAGTTTGTTTGTAATGTTAGATTTCTTGTGTATGGTTTGTGGTGTTGGGGTACTTCTTGTAGTATTTTTGGTGGTTATTGCTGCTGTGATGTTTGAAAAACCTGGTCCTAGGACTGTACGGTTTGTTAGTGTTGATGAGTGGTCACAGTAGGCAGAAAATGTTGGTCTTGGGTGTATTAATCTTATTTGCTTTTACAAGAGGTAAAGGCATTAATGAGCCAAAAAAAAAAAAAACATGCAGATTTTACATGAAAAATCTTTATTGAGAAAACTCATTGGCACTAAAGTTGTAAAAACAACAATAAAAAGGTTTGCGGCTATGTGCAATTTTCAAGAGTTAAACAACCCGTCTAATAGAAGAAGTATAATTCTATACAGATTCAACTTGTGCGGCAAGGTCCATATCACTGGAGCTTCGACCTCGCACCCCAGTATTGTTTTATAATTATAATCAATATTACAATCTGCACATATTAAATTATTTTAATTTTCTTATTAATAACTTATTATTAGATCCAAATTTTGTCATATTTTCGTAAGTCTTAGGATTATAGCTAATTTAATTATGTTTATGCTTCGCACAAATAAGAAAACTAATTTAATGATAATGATAAAAATATCAATATATTTATTAAATATTAATATAAAAAAATATTTTTATTGGTGTGTCATGTTATATCCGTATCCTCACTTTTTAAAAATTATTGTGTTATCGTATTCATATCCCTTCGTACGCCTATTGCGTGTTCGTGTCCGTGCTAGATGGATATTTATTCTCAATCTAGAACTTTGATGGAAGATTTGCATTCAAAGATATGATTGAAGTGACGGAGGACTTTGACATCCGATACTGTATTGGATTGGTGGTTTTATAGTAGTGGTTATAGAGCGCAATTACCAAGTGGAAAGATTGTTGACTTAAAGAAACTTCATCGTAGAGAAGTAGAGGTCCTAGCTTTTGACAAGAGTTTCAAGAATGAGGCAAAAATGTTATCTGAAATACGACACAAGAACATCATAAAACTTCATGAATTTTGTCTTCATAAATGATGCATTTTTTTTATTTACCGAATACATGGTTCAAGGGAGCTTATTTTGTGTCTTAGCAAACATGTATAGAAGCAATGGAGTTGGATTGGATCAAAAGAGTCAAGAAAATCAAAGATACAACATGTGCTTTATCTTATCCGCATCATGATTGCCACGCACCAATAGTTCATCAAGCAATAACATTTTATTAAACTCCAATCTCGAGGCTTGTGTCTCAGATTTTGCCACAGCTATAGACTCATTGACCTTGACTCATCTAATCAAACAATGCTTGTTGGAACCTACGGATATATTGCACCAGTTCAAGTTTCCAAACTTTCTTTTTGTTCTGTTATTCTACTATTTCATCTACTTTGGGTTGTAAGTATGCCTTACAGGTATTGAAAATTAGACTCCACGAGGAAGAAAGTGGAAGTATGCAACTTCTACGATATTTCCATGCATTGAATTGATCATTTTCTACTAAAGCACGTCCAACACGGTTTATAATTAGCTTTTTACATTTAAATACAAAAAGCAACCTATAGTGTGTCCACTTTAGTTTAGAAGATGAATGAGGCAGACTTTAATATCTTTAATCTAAAAAAAAATTAGAATTTTCTAATGTAAATATAAATTATAAGATGGTTCAATGTAATTGTATTATTCAGTATGGCCTTAAACTTTTTTTTTTCCCTTTTTCTTTGAGAAAACGTATTCAAAACTTATCGGTCAGTTTCCACGAAGAGCATATTTTCATTGAACAAAGAAAGTGAATCATGATTTTTAATATCTAACTGAGCATATTTTCAGGTAAAACTGATATTAGAAAAAATTAGGTTTTAACATTATCATTATTGCTTCATGAAAAGCTTCAAGAAAGAATAATAGAACATTGAGCTCTTTGTTTTCTAAAAGTGATCAAAAGACAAATCAAATCTGCTCTTCATTTTCTACCAATGAAATTGTTCATGTTCACATCACTTTTCTTTGATCTCAATTTCTCCACTAATATTTAACATTCCCCTTGTAGTGGAGAAATTGAGATCAAACCAGCCATAATGATTAGGTTGAAATTGGAATCAAACCAAATTATAAGGAAGACCTTGACTTCCAATTCCACAGCAATAAGATTGTTTAATGTAACCTTTTTAAGTCTTAAAAATTTCCACTTTTATTGCATAGGAGAAGGGATCGTATAAAATTGTGATTTCACGTCATCTTTATTTCTTTCTAATAGGAGAATGGCAAATCATATTTTTCCTTCTGATTTTCAGCTTTTTCCTCTTTACAAAATTCAAATCCAACTAAAAATACTAAAAATCAGGAGGAAAAGTTTAATTTATCATTCTCCTACTAGAAATTAATTTATTACAGTTTCATACAACCCTTTCTCTATTGTATTCTATTATCGGTTCTACTTTTCAAAAACATTAATATTATTAAATTAACAAATAGAAAAACTACTGAATACCACAAATAATATCAAATAATAATAATAATAATAATAATAATAATAATAATTAAACATAAAAAATAATCATAATCATAATTTTTTAATGAAAATGTACTGCTAATGGGTATATTTATAACGCTAAATATTTTTTTATTTGGTATGTAACTATAACACTAACACTAATTAAGTAATAATTAATCTAAAAATAAGTTTAATTTAATATGATATTAACTATTACATTAATAATAAAAATATATTAATAAATGATAAAATACATTTTTTTAGTTTTGACATAAAATTAAAATAAATAAATTTATACATTATAGATTAGATTACCAATATCTTTATATTATATTTTTTATATATATAATGTTAATTTCATACATTTAATTGTTATTAATTATAAAAATTACTTTTAAATTATTAATTATTATCATATTTATAATAAAATCACATTTATATATTTATAAATTATACTTATTTAATTAAAAATACTTTGATGTTTATTATTTTTAATTTATCCAATTATATTAACGATATTTTAGATTAATAATTTAATTAATTAATAATATATTATGTTGTTTTAATATGACTAAATTAATTAGTTTCACATTATTATATTATCATATTAATTAATATTTAATTAATATTACTTTTATTATTATCACATAATAATACTAATAAAATATTATTCTAATGTTAGTTTAGTAATATAATTAACAATAAAGGGTATTACTGTTAGTTCAAAATTTTCTCCAAACTCGTGCTTGTATATTTTACTTGTTTATTTTTAAGTTTACTAAATAATTTATTTTATAATTTTTAAATATATATTTAATAATTAAATGATAATTAGTCTAATTTAAAATAAAAGCCTATTAATTTTGAAAGTAATGAAAATAAAAGAATATGAACCAACCGATAGTAAAATATTAAGTAATTAGATAAAATAATTTGTCATTCAAATATGAATCAAAATTTTATCTACAAAGAGCCATTACTTTAATACTTAATTACGTTTGACATAATATTTCATAAAACAATGATAAACAACATTCACAATTATATAAATATTGTTAAAATGAAATAATAGTAAAACTATCAAATATCAAGTAATCATAACTAAACATATCAAATAATAATGAAAATCATATAGTTATTGGTGATGGAAACAATACTTATTAAATAATGCTAAAATGTGATTTTTCTAGTAATTCTTTAGATGTTATTTTGAATGAAAATGCATAGCTAATTCATATATATATATATATATATATATATATATAGTGCTAAATATTAGTTTTTAATTGGTATATAACTATAACACTAATTAAGTGATAATTAATCTAAAATAATAAGTATTTTTAAGATGTATCCAAAGTCTAATTAAGTGATAATTGATAATAAAAAATATTAATTATAATTATAATAAATTTATATTAATAATGTGTTACGAATGTAATTTAATATTCAAGATTTAATAGAAATATTACTAATAAAATTATTATAAAATATTATTTTATTTTATTGATTTTATAGATTTAAAAAATATGAGAAACATAGATAATTCAAAAACAACTTCTTAATTTATCAATATTTTTATCTTAATTTCTCAAAAAAAAAATGAGGTGTTGGATTGAATTAATTTGATTAGACGTGATATTTAATTTAATTGTAAAAATATATTCATTGTCTTTTTATTTTTTAATATAAAATAAAAATAAATAAATAAATTTATACATTTTAAATTAGATTACTAATATTATACATAATATTAATCTCACAGATTTAATTTTTATTAATTAAAAAAACAAAGGTAAGAGAGAAAGAGATTTTTGAAAGAATTAATAATTCAGAGCGGCTATATTTCATGATATTACCATATTAATTAATATAGTTAAATTACACACATCATTGACTCTTAAATAATTAATATAACAAGCAATATTTGAAAAAGAAGATGAAATTTGATATTTACATCAGCTGTAAATATCACTTTAAGAATTAACAGAAAGTACACATTACATTAATCACATTTGCTACAGCTTCCAGTTTGCTTCTAAAAGACTAAGACTTTTAATATAAGAAGATGGAGGAGAATAGAGAATTTCTTTTGTTTTTTTTTTTGTAACACCTCAAAAATTATAGGGTCAAAAATTATAAAATTATTATAAATTGAAATCTAGTATTAATGGTTAAGAGTTTAGGAATACTCTTAGAAAACTAAGGTTGAAATCCCACTTTTTTGCACTTTTTCTACTTTTTTGCATTTTTCCTCTTTTTCTTCAGCAATGAAGGATGAAAACCAAGTTAATATAACAAATAATTGTGGTAAAAAATAATTAAGAAATTGGCAATAGCGTAATGGCCAAGCATTACTCCATTCTCTTTAAAGTCTTAAGTTCTATCCAAGCCAATTCTTTTTTATTTGTTTTAAATTTCGGCAGGAGGGTTTATTTCCTAAAACAACCCCTAAAATTTACATAACTTAGCCTTTTAATGTGAGGCCCCAAAATTTTGAGAAGCTAATTGTGAGATTCTACAGTAATTAATTTCTATATTTGTGGCTCTGCGTTCTGCCATTGTGTTTAAGGTTTGGAGTTCGAGTCGTATCGTTAAAAGTTTTATTATTTTGAAACAACCCCTATCCATGCATTACATAGTTAAGTGTAATTCTATGTAAACTTGTGTTAAGAATGACCCTGTTGGTTCACTAGTTAAGTCTATGTATTCTATTTGGTCTCGTGTTCGAGTCTCATCGTATGTGTTAGGACATATTTTCTTGTTGTCAAAAATTCGTTGGTGGTTAAGACAAAAGATTTTAAACGTTTCTTTTTGTTTTCTTCCTTTTCTTTCCTCTAACTTTTTCCTTCTTTTTTTTCTTTTTTTATATCGTTTGAACGTGCTATTGTGGATCATTGAACTTCTCATTCTGATTTGTTGTACGGGCTGGGAATACGTGTTGGAAGTAATGAATCCCTGCAGGATAATTCGAGTAATCGCAGTTAATATTTTGGTAAGTGTCGATTCCGTTGAAGGTTTTATGTCGAAGTTTTTGGCATAAGTTTCTATGTATTATTGTGCTTCATTGTTGCTAAATTCAGTTAATTGAATGATTATATGGTTGTTTTAGGCTTCGGAGACTCTGTATGTTCTTATCGCTTCAAAATCTCTTTAAGTACGTACCGAAAACCCTTAATTTTGTGAATTTCGGACACCAAAAAATGTGGTTATCAACACCGCACGGCCAGGGACATGGGCGTGTTCCCAAGTCGTGTGAGTTACAAGGCTATGTGCCAGGCCATGTAACTCACTATTCATCTAATTTGAGCCATACGGGCAAAGGACACGGGTGTGTATGTAGGACGTGTGTGGCCATATTAGTGCAGGGTTTACACGGGCAATGGACACGGGCATGTGTCTAGGTTGTGTAACTCATTGTTTATGATCTAGGACCACACGGCCAAGGACACGGGCTTGTACCTAGGCTGTGTGAACCACACAGGCAAGGACATGAGCGTGTATCTAGGCCGTGTAACTCACTGTTTGCAATTTAGAACCATACGGGCAGAGGACATGAGTGTGTGTCCAGGCCGTGTGAGCCACACAAGTAAGGACATCGGCATGATGTTAAGGTCATGTGGCATATAAAAAGAATCTGAATCTTGTTTCTGAGGCCGTGAGTGTTGTCCAACACGAGCACTAACCTCCACAATATATGTATGACCTGAATTTGATCGTATGAGGACTTTTTAATGCTCTAAGACTGATGTATGGATGATATATATGTATGTGTACTGTGATGGCTATTTCTGACACTGATCCGCATTATCTATTTGTGAAATGAATTGGAATGACTGAACACATTTTGTGGATATTTGTAATATGCATTTGCATGGGTTGGGATATTGTGAAGAAGGAAGTAATCTATTTTGAATCAGTGGTTAAGCCACGATGTATATAAATACGAATTTGGCGTTTTTTCGCATTTTGATCTAGCAGCTAGGTTGCGTCTCTTTAAACGTGTTAGACAGACACTCTATGGTGAGTAGGGTTAGTTGGGCATTGAACGCTCTTAATGGTGTGTTGGGATGGCCGAAGATGGTGTGTAGCGAATGGGGGTAGGAATAACTGCATACGAATCTAATCTGTTCTGTATATGAAACTAAAATTGCTTCTACATATGTAACTAATTTATTTTATATCTGTGTTAAAATTGCTTCTCTTATCTAACCGAATCTTGAGATTCGGGAACTATCTTATATATGTGTTTTAATTGAAGGAACGTCTTTTACGCACTAAGTTCACAACTCATTTCGCTGTTGATTGGATTTCAAGTAGCTCTCAGACTTGAACGGGTTAACGCTGTGAGAGCTCGGTCAAACCTTTTTATCTTTCCTTTAAATTCTACTATTAGTAATTTCAGTATTCTTTGCTATTATGATGTTGGAAAGATTATGTAGTTAGTTAATTGTTGTGATGGATATATTATGTTGAATGATTTCATTTTGACTGCGTTATAAATGTGGTTTTCCTAATAACGATAATGTAACTCTCTGGACTTGATCTGGACGTCTAAGTTGGGTTTAGGGTGTTACATTTAACTCCTTTCCTAGTCATATTAAGATTTTTGTTTCTTTAAACAACCCTAATTAGAATTTATTTCCTATTCTTTCTTCATCCTTTCTTTTGCAAAATTTTTCTCTTAATTGTTGGTTTAGTTTGGTCCCTAGATTAAGATCAATCTCGTTCAATCTATTTTCGTGTCGGTTTAGCGTCAAATCCATTCTACTGTGCCAAGATCAGTAAGCAATCTCATTCCTAATTTTGTAGAATCCTAGGAATCTATTCAGGCATCATTCTTGATAATTTTTCTAAAATCAATTTCAAATCTTTAACGAGTTTTCCTGAATCTTGTTAAAACTCGTTAAATCTTGAAGGTAGATATTAATTCTCGTGTTTTTGTCAATTGAAAGACTCGTGTAGATGACTCGAATCAAATTTAGACATGAGGATTGTCTACAAGACCTCGGAAGTTAAGTGTGTGTTCTTTTATGAGAAAATCGAGGCAAAATCGAACCCAGCCTAAACCACACAGCTTGCCCACAGGAGTGTGGGTTGCCTGTGTGAACAACACGACTTGGACCTTCCCATATGGCCATTTGCCCCAGCTTCTTAAATTTTATAGTTTTGCCCAAAATGGTTCCCGAACTAATTTTAGTGTTTAATTTATGCAATTAAGTCCATGATAGTATGAATAATGCTTGAATCCTTGATTTAATTGACTGTATTAATATTAAATATATACTCAATTGCATTAACTGTGAGTAATCATGTTTATTGTATCTTTACTTACGATTTTTAATATAACATATCTTAAGACACCGCTAAATTGAACCTTTGACAAGTGGTTTTTCCACTGAATTAATTGATTGAAAACATATTTATTGCTGCAATATTTAATTATTTTTAATCATAATGTTTTTTTCTGTTATGATATGTTTTAAGCATGTCTTATCTTGGTGCATGGGTTGGGACGTTTCGTAAATGAGGAAGTTTCGACAGACTATAAACCTACAAATCAGGCAGTTCATCTACATTTTTCTAGCAACTTTTATCTGCAAATATGTTGTGTATTCAGAACTGTCTACCAGCGTATTAACCTGCATTTTTTGGTGGTTTATCCATAAATCGGTGTGTAGGGATGAATGAATTTTGGGGAGCTCTTATGGTGTGTAGCTGTAGGGTAGGATCTTATCTGTTAAACTGAACCTTTTTGTATTTGTAAAGCATGTGTTTGGGATTCTGAAATCACCGGTATGATGTGTTATGTTCATTTTTATATAATATTAAATTGCTCTATATTTCTAATATACCGAATGTGTGATGTAAATTATGCTATGAACTGTGCCTTTATATGTTATCAGTTGCTTCAATTTTCTTGTAAAGGATCTCACATTGAGCTCCAAAGCTTACCCTATTTTATTTTTTCATCTTTTCAAATAACCCACAAGGTTAGGACACAGACTTGACATTTGGAGGCTTGACTCAAAATATTGATTTCTATATAAAAGTATTTTAGACTAGTTATTTTTATAATTCTGGTTATTTGAAACTATATTATTATTGTGTCATGGGACTTAGTTTACAGTTTTTACTTAGGCATGTATGACATTTAAATAATTTAAGTAGTTTTGTAACGACCCAATAGTTAGGGGTGTCGCTATAACACCTTAAACTCGGCCTAGAAGTTTAGACTGAATTCCGATGTTACATTGATCACTGAAGTGACCGTAGGAAAATTTTACCCAAGACAAATTCTCTCAATTCCACCACAACATTTTAAAGTTTAACAAACTGAAAATATTTAAATGTTAACTCTCAGATAAGAGAAACTATAGTTAAGTTTAATAAATGTACAAGATAAAATAAAATAATGGAAATTAAAAACAGAACTTGTACCACAGTTTCATAAAACCCTTTGAAGTAAAATAGTAACCAAAACAGAGAAAGACAACTGATAAATTATTTTCAATCGAGACTGTCTGAAGCCTCCACGTACCAAGTCCAGCGTAAAAAATTAGAAAAGTACCTGTAAAGGGAAACACTAAGGGGGTGAGCTACACGAGCTCAGTGTGAGTTCGAATCGAGACTAAAAACAGAATCACAGACTTCAATTCAATAGCGCGATAGATTTACAGATATTCACTGAGTCAGAAAGTAAACTTGGAACTGACATCCTAACAGAACATAACACTCAAGCACACCAAATCACACATAGATAGACGGAATACAATCAGATAGTCTAGCACCCAGATCATATATATAGATGCGTATGAAATGCAGTTAAGTAACAAAACCCACCCATCCAGCCAACACACCTCTCTATCCCCCGATCACACCCCATAAGAGCTATTTAAGCTCACCAACTGAAACACACCACAAAGGACCTCGAGAGCCCATCCAACCCTACACACCATTTGTGTGGACTAAGCCACTCAGATATTAATACGCAGCAGAGCTGGCGTATGTCCTGTACAGTGCAATGCGGTAACCCGCTGTACAAATATGTTGCAGTTTAAACTGTCAGATCTAATAATAGTACGCAGCAAAGTTGACACACATATAGTACAGTGTGATAAATCGCTGTATGAATAAGTTGTAGTGAAACTGCCAGATCAGACTAGAATCAGACTCCTTTCTCTTGCAATCAACCCCACAATTTCACTTTATGTAAATATATGTATGCATACAAACCCACAGAAATATTGTACACGTCAACAAACAATCAGATGGAAGCAGATACATGCACACCCAACAGACCAAACTCAGAATCAAAGATCTTACACCATAGTCACAACAACACATAAGCAGAGCATAAGGCCACATATACAGAAACTTAAATACCCTCACCTAAGCCTAGAAAAGGGACAAAATACACAGACACATTTTAGGTAAAAAACATACACAAACTAAAATTTTGGAAACTTAGGACCACACGCCTGTGTGTTTTGGCCGTATGGAACCGCCTAACGCCCGAGTGAAAAGGGGCACACGGCCGTGTGACTGAGACATTCGCCTGTGTGGACCCGAAACATGGCCGTGGGAATAGATCGTGTAACTCTTTGTCCAATTGTGCTAAAATAGGGTACAGGGAAGACACGATCGTGTAAGGATTTCACACGCCCGTGTGTCCAAAACACATGCCCGTGTGGAATCCCTAAATCCCCAAATTAGCTACACGGCCGTGTGGCCAGGCTGTGTGGCACCATAACGCTAAATCCCTAAATCTCAATCACACACACTCGTGTACGCAAAGGACACGACTATGTGAAAATCAACAAAAATCCCCAAATCGGCCACACGACTGTGTAACATCCAAATCAGTCCGAAAACCCTAATTCCCAAAAGCACACAGCCATGTGAATCGACATACGCCCGTGTGGTCACAAAACAACCCTAAAATAGCCCTGAAAAACGTGCTTCCAGCCACGAAGCACCTCTCGGCCTTCAATAGTTTGAAATTATACCAAAACATACAAATTTTAAGCATAAAACAGCGATACCACATCGAAAATAATAGATTTACGAGCACTCACACACACATTGTCGACTTTTCATAGAGTCGAATAAAAATTCGCAAATAAAATAAAAGAAGGTATGAAACCTACACCTGATTCGTAATCGGAGATGCCCAAACACTGACTCGACGACAAGGAAGCGAGGCTCTTCAAAGTCCCCCAAGCAAAAATCATTTTTCCAAAGAGAAAAATAATAAAGAAGAACAAAAAGAAAGAAAAAGAGGAACGTCTAGAAAAAATAAAAATAAATTATAAAAACAATTATTAATTGAAACTTAACAACATTTTTCTATTTAACAAAATAAAAATATATTACTTAAAATGTACACTTAAAGAATCGAACCTAGAACCTAGAGGTTCACTAACACTCACTCAACCATCAGACCAACAGGCCCATTCTGACACTTAAATGTGCCACTAAACATAATAGCACAATCTCTTCACTGACTCTAACCACAAAAAACTCAAAACTTCTAACCCCAAAATCTAGGGTGTTACAACTCACCCCCCTTAAAGAAATTTCATCCCCGAAATTTCCAACTAACAGAACAGTGGTATAATACAAGCTACACCACCATGCTCTCGCTACGCACTTTAGCCCGAGTAGGACCAAATCAAACATAAGACCTCATACACACACCCAAAACACTTAACACACAATTACTATGCTCTAATCAACACAACAAAACATTCACCACTATACCTATCTCAAAATCATCGAGGACACTCTCGGATCCGATGCTCTATGGACCTGCATCTGAGACACGCTACCAACTTCTTCCAACAGTCGCCCGAATGACACTTCTTCCAGTGCCCACAAACTGATACGCTCGCCTCATTACCAAAACCATTCGCATGACCTTTACTAACACCCAACTGCGTCCTTATACGCTTCACAGACTGAGGCTCTAACCTCAAAGGACTATGATCCCTTTTCTTTCCACAATCCATACACCCACCTTGAACTAACTTTCTATTCCTCTCTAAACTAGCCTCGAAGACTTTCTCTAACAACTCTCTCACCACCCGAGTCAACGCCTCGGTACCAACCTCCGGGTTATTGCTACCTGAAGCTGGCAGAATAGTATTGACTTCTGACTCTTAAACAAACTCACGTCCCAGAGAAGTAGACGACTCATCGCAATTTTGCTTACCTTTAGAATCCATATCAGTCTTGTCCCTAACTTAGAATATCTACATTTTTAGAGAACAAATACAAAATAAATACAAAATTCTACATTCCCAGTCTTACAGTTTTGAATTTCTACCTGGACCAGCATCAGAGTCTCAGAAAGTTCATTTCCATAAAACATTTCCCAAAACATAAATCGTTTCAGCTTACTATGGTCAAGTTCTTCAAAAAAAAAATTTCAAAAACAATTACATGAACACAGTTACGTAGAAACACAGGCTAGGTTTTTGCAAACCTAGCTTTGATACCATTAAATGTAACACCCTGAACCCGACCTAGAAGTTTAGACCGAATTTCGAATGCTACATTGATCACCGAAGTGACTGTAGGGAAATTTTACCTAAAACAAATTGTCTCAAATCCCACCACAACATTTTAAAGTTTAACAAACCAAAAATATTTACATGTTAACTTTCAGATGAGAGAAGTTATAATTAAGTTTAAAAATTGTACAAGATAAAATGAAATAATGGAAATTAAAAATAGAACTTGTACCACAGTTTTATAAAACCCTTCGAAGTAAAATAGTAACCAACAAAAAAGATAACTAATAAATTATTTTCAACCGAGACTGTCCAAGACCTCCGCGTACTAAGTCCAGCGTTAGAAATTAGAAACATATCTGAAAGGGGAAAGACTAAGGATGTGAGCTACACGAGCTTAGTGTGAGTTCGAATCGAGACTAAAAATAGATTTAAAGATATTCACTGAGTCAGAAAGTAAACTTGGAACTGATGTCCCAACAGAACATAACACTCAAGCACAAAAAATTACACACAGATAGACAGAATATAGTCAGATAGTCTAGCACTTAGATCACACAAATAGATGCGTATGAAATGCAGTCAAGTAACAAAACCTACCCATCCAGCCAACATACTTCTCCGTCCGCCGATCACATCCCATAAGAGCTATTTAAGCTTATCCAACCAAAACACACCACAAAGGACCTCAAGGGCCCATCCAACCCTACACACTATGTATGTGGGCTAAGCCACTCAGATATTAATACGCAGCAGAGCTGGTGTATGTGCTGTACAGTGCAATGTGATAACCCGATGTACAGATATGATGCAGTTTAAACTGCCATATCAGATAATAGTACGCAGCAAAGCTGACGCACGTGTAGTATAGTGCGATAAATCACTGTACGAATAAGTTGCAGTGAAACTGCCAGATCAGATCAGAATCAGCCTCCCTTCTCTTCGCTATCAACCCTAAAATTTATTTTATGCAAATGTATGTATGCATACAAATCCACAGAAATATTGTACATGTCAATGGATAATCAAATGGAATACAAATCCACAGAAATATTGTACACGTCAACGGACAATCAAATGGAAGCAGACACGCGCACACCCAACAGACCGGACTCAGAATCAAACATCTTATACCTCAGTCACAACAACACATAAGCTGAGCACAAGGCCACATATACAGAAACTTAAATACCCTCACCTAAGCCTAGCAAAGGGTCAGAATACACAGATAAATTTTAGATAAAAAAACATACACAAACTAAAATTTTAGAGACTTAGGACCACACACCTGTGTGCTCTGGCCGTGTGAAACTACTTAGGTTGTGTGGGAGGTCAAACGCCCGAGTGAAGAGGGGCACATAGCTGTGTGACTGAGGCACACGTTGGTGTGAAGAGAGACATATGGTTGTGTGACTGAGGCACACGCCCGTGTGGACCCGGAACATGGTTGTGAGAATAGGCCGTGTAACTCACTATCCAATTATGCTAAAATAG
The DNA here is from genome assembly GCF_025698485.1 of Gossypium arboreum. Taxonomy (NCBI): domain Eukaryota; kingdom Viridiplantae; phylum Streptophyta; class Magnoliopsida; order Malvales; family Malvaceae; genus Gossypium; species Gossypium arboreum. The sequence continues at coordinate 6,165,122 of NC_069078.1, read as the reverse complement.
GGTACATGGAAGACACAGCTGTGTGAGGTTTCACATGTCTATGTACCCACCAAACACGGCCGTGTGTCTAAAACGCACCCCATGTGGCACCATAATGCTAAATCCCTAATTCCCAATCACACATGCCCGTGTACCCAAGGGACATGGCTGTATAAAAATAAAAAAAATCCCTAAATCGGCCATAAGGCCGTGTGATGCCCAAAGCAGCCCGGAAACCCTAATTTTTAAAAGCACACGGTCGTGTAAATCAGCACGCTCATGTAACCACCCATTTGGTCACAAAACCACCCTAAAATAGCTTTGAAAAATGTACTTCCAACCACGAAGCTCCTCTCGGCCTTCGATAGTTTGAAATTTACCAAATCATACAAATTTTAAGCATAAAATAGCGATACCACATCGAAAATAATAAATTTACGAGCACTCACACACACATTGTCGACTTTTCATAGAATCGAATAAAAATTCACAAATAAAATGAAAGAAGGTATGAAACCCATACCTGATGCACAATCAGACATGCCTAAACACTGACTCGACAATAAGGAAGCGAGTCTCTTCAAAGTCCCCCAAGCAAAAACCCTTTTTTTAAAGAGAAAAATAATAAAGAAGAATAAAAAGAAAGAAGAAGAGGAACGTCCAAAAAGGGTTTTTGCTACAAAATAAAAATATATTACTTAAAACGCACACTCAAAGACTCGAATCCAAAACCCAAAGGTTCACTAACACTCACTTAACCACTAGACCAACAAGCCCATTCTGACACTTAAATGCACCATTAAACACAATAGCGTAGTCTCCTCACTGACCCTAACCACAAAAAACTCAAAACTTTCAACCCCAAAATCTGGAGTGTTACAGTCGGAGAGTGCATTCCTGGGACTCCGTTCCCATAAACTGGACTCGTAAATATTTTAATAAAAATATTTACGAAGTTAGTTGAGTAGTTAATTAGATTTTGGTTAAGTGAATTTGCATGATTTATAAGTTGTGAAGGTGTAGGGATCAAATTGCATAAGTATTAGAAGTTGAATTATAGATAAAAATTAATAGAAGGACTAAGGTTATAAATATTCAATTACCTAAATATGTTGGATGGCATTAATATATATATGTTATTATATTAAGTAACTTAAAACAAAATGAATGTATATATATGTATTATATAATTATAATAAAATGAAAGTAAAAAAAAAAGGAACTAAAAGTGGATGTATGCAACATTAATCAAAAGAAAAGAAAGAAAATAAAGAAAGAAAGAAAAGAATGTCAACGCACGGTCAAGGGTTTTTAAAAATTCAAATTTCAATCAGTTACTCAATTTAATCCCTTTTCTTGTAATTTTTATATTTTTGGAATCTCTGTATTAAGTATTACCTGACTCATATAAAATTTTTAGCATTGATTACAATTTTAAATGTTGTTAATGTTGAATAGTTTTAGTATTAGGGATTAAATTGATGAATTTTTAAGCTAGAAGTGGAAAAAGATTAAATTGTAGAACAAATTGTAAATTTTGAGTAATAGGGACTAAATTGTGAAAAATTTAAAATTTAAGGGTTTAGTTGAAAATAGGGAGCTAAATTTAGCTTAAAGGGAAATTAGTATAAAAATATGAGAATGAATGTGAAGAATAAAAATTAGTCTCGGTTTAGGGGCTAACTTGGAATTTAAGCAAATGTTGTGTAAAAATTGAAATATTCAATGTGAAATTGAATTTTATTGTATTGATGCAATTTAATTGTTTTAATTCCGTAGCTAACGTCGTACCTGAATCCTTGACTAAAAAGGGGAAGGATAAAATCAACGTCGAATAGCTCGGAATCCACAGTTTGTATTTCTATAAATCTGAACCTAGTTGTTAATTATTGTAATTCGATTTAATGCATATAGTAAGTGATTGAGGTGAGTATTGGCATTTTGATAGTTGATTGAAATGGATTGAATTGGTATATACATTATGAATGTATTGATTATTTGAATTAACATGAATATATGTGCAAATATGAGAATTGGATATTGGTTATATTTGAAAAGTGAAATTAAATCCTATTAACTGTATCGAGCTGAGTCGTATATAGATGGCATGCTATAGGATAGGAAGAGTTCAGGGATTTCTTCGACTTCGAGTCGATGAGGCATTGGGTGCCAATTTGCTGCAGTTTAACCGATGAGACATTGGGTGTCAATTTATAGCGCTAGGCGCAGTTATTATTTTAGATTTATCCGACGAGGCATTGGGTGCCAAACTGGTGTGTTGGTTGGATCCGTGTATTTGTCCTAGTTCGAGTCGTGTTAATAGGGGTAAATAAATAATAAAGTTTTATAATTGATATTAAAATGACATGATATGTGAAATGGAAATGAGATAATGGATTGAAATTGAAATGTGAAATATGTTGTGAACAAATGGAATATATGAGTTATGTACTCATGAATTGAATATGGAATGGATAATGCCATTGTTTAAATGAAATGTGGATTGTTATGTGAAAAGCTATTTATATAGCGAGTGATGTGTATTGAGATATATGTTAAACAAATCAAATATGATAGCATGTGAAAATTGAATATGGTATGAAATGATATGGTAATATGCATGAAATTGAAATAATGGTATATGACAATTATAAGCTTAGACAATAGTATGTTCGTATAATTCAAATTATGCATTCTTGTATCATTATGTCTGTAATTGTTCAGATTGTAGAAATATCACTGAGTTTTACTCAGTATATGGTTTTATTTCCCGTGTGCAGGTTAGGTACTTCTCTTTTGATCGTTGATTCAGCATCTAGCAACAATCCCAATCTCAAATGTGGTGATGTTTATCTTTTGTAATTGCATGTACCTAGGATGTATTTAGGTTCTGTATATGTTATGTAGTTGAGTTTGAGTATAATGTTGGTTTGGTATGTATATAAACATATGTTATCATTGATGCCATAATTTGGGTATGTTATTTTGAACCTAAGATTGTTAGGTGTTTTTGAATTTACTAATGATGTTTAGGTAGTTATAAATTAGGCTAAATGGAGTGATTTTGGGTATGTTTTAAACTTTGATTTGACTGATGGATTGATAATATGTTTTGATAATATAAATGTGGTACCAATGAGGGTACATTAGTTAGGCAGCTAGGATGATTATTTTGGCACGTTTTAAGTGTGCTTAATCGTATTTTGAATAGGTTAAATGAATGGTTCTTGAGTTGTTTAATGCCTAAGCAAGTAGGAAATGGCAAACTTGTTGTTTAAGGCACATTTTAGGTCTACACGGCCAAATAGACGGGCGTGTGACTTGGCCATGTGAGACACACAACTAGCACACGGGCCTGCGAGGCCATCTTCGAAGGTTACACGGCCTGGCACACGGGCGTGTGGCTTGGCCGTATGACCCAAGTTAGTGAGTAACACAGACATGGACACGGGCTAGGACACAGTCGTGTGTCCTTACTTCAAATGCCCACACGGCCATGTGACCCCTGCAGTAAAAATTTTTCTAACTTTTTCCTAAATTGTTCAAATGTTTCCGATTTAGTCCTAAATCATTTCTAAAGTATTTTTTAGGCCTCGAAGGCTTGAATAAGGGACGTTATGCATGTTTGATGTTGAATTATATTATGATTATCGCAATGTTTTGAAATGAATGAATTAGATTATGTTTATTTGGTAATGCTCTAAAATCCTATTCTAGTGACAGATACGGGTTAAGGGTATTACATTTAGTGGTATCAGAGCCTACAGGTTTAGCAGATTCTTGGATTGAATCGAGCTCAGAATTGAGTCTAGAGGTACATGCCATAGTTGAGTTGAATTGAGTTAGGATTTGGATGCTGATATATATATATATATATATTTTGTTTTATAGTTGTAAATGTCGAATGATTATAATAACAATGTTGATCAAGAGATGTATACTGGAGACGATGTCTCCAATGAGTTAGATGGAACCGAATCAATAGCACCGAGTGTTAATCTAGTTAGTGCTCAAAAACCTAACATTGAGCGATGTAATATTGAGGGAGGAGGTGATTTACATTTATTTCGAGCTATCGCTGATGCTCTTCAGCGTGTTGTGGGAACTACATCCACTACGACACATACACCTACTATTCGTCGGGCTCAGATAAAAGAGTTAGTAGATATGATGCGATCGAATTTATAGGGTTGAAATGAGTTGATCCTTCCGCATCTGAGGTTTGGATTGAATCCACCAAACACGTCTTACAACAACTTGAATGCAACCCGTGTAAAAGTGTTATTTGTGTTGTTTCTCTACTGTAAGGAGAAGCATATACCTAGTGGCAGTCAGTGACACACCATGTATCCGCAGATCAGGCTGATTGGGAATTCTTTCAAAAGGAATTTCAAAAGAAATATCTGAGCGAACTATATATCAAAGATAGAAGACAAGAGTTTTTGATATTAAACAAGGTGAAATGCCTGTGGTTGATTATGAACGAGAGTTTTTGCTGCTAAATTGTATGTTTGTTAAGAAAGTAATTTAGATTTTCAACTAAGTTTTTAATAGTAAATATTGTTATAATAAAGATGTTAAACTTAATCATTTTTTAACTCCTGAGTTTTTCTGAAAAGAGACTAAAACTTCATTCTAAAATAAACAAATGTTTATAGTTAATTGCTTTTAAAACTTAAATAATTCTACCTGGCCATTTCGGTGGCTGATGTAATCTCCCAAATTCGGGTCTAATGTCTAGGCCAGGTTGGAGAGGTTACACTTTTTTTTGTGCAAATTGCAAATAAAATTTGACTCATATTTATAAGAGTTCTCACATCTCTTCATTGATACATAGCTATCCAATAGATATCTATTTGGATAGTCGCATCTATTTTCAACAAACTTAATTATTCAATAGATACTAGAAATTCTATCACACAAATAAGCTTATCACTATGAATAATGATAACTTTTGGTTAATAACCAAGTGATACAATTTTTTGTTGCTTGTAACTTTTCATTTGCAACAATTGGAACATTGTTTGTATTTTGAAAATGTTCCAATAATCACCTCCTATTTTCAAAATAGTCTATATTTTGATTGTTAACCTCAATATACACTAAGAGGGAGGTCAATTGGTGTTTTTTTTTAATTAAAAAAATATGACAATCAAAGATGACACAATAATTTATAGTGGTTTGGCCCAAATTGCCTACCTCCACTACATTAACTTACCACAACTAAAGATTTCCCAAATTCACTAATTTTAAACCTTTCAAAGACATGGTTTAACTTCTACAATAACTATTTTTTCAATAAGCAAGATAGCCACTTCCCCTTAAGGTTTTCTACCCAAAACCTTAAGTAAATCATCACAAACTAGAGAAATAAAATTGAGAAAGAATTATTACCTTTAGAAGGTAGATATACAACAATTAAGCTCTCTCACAATACAAGACAACACTTGAAAGGATGAATTACAAATGAACCCACGAGTGTATACAAGTGAAAATATGAATAACAAAGAGAAATGATTGAAGTTTTACTCTTGATCTTTGTAAGCATGTTTCTTATCTTGTTTTGAGTGTCCTTGTGCTCAATTTATATCCTCTCATGGAATAATAGTTGTTTGGTGTTGATAGAAATGAAATTGAGCTGTTGGAGTCATTAATTTGGACATTCAATGCACTTGCAGAGCTAGAGGTATTGATACCAAGCCTTTGAGGTCGAGTTCTTTAGATTCAAAATGTGACCTTTGGGCCACCTTAATTGGGAGGGTACGGTAGCTCAAATATTGGGGTTTGGTACCTAGATTTTTTAGGACCATCAAAAGGGAGGCTTGTATGCAATAAAAATATAAAAGGGTTTAGTACCCCTCTGTCAATAAGCTCACTGACTCTTAGGTACCACACTCTTTTCCAAAAGGGTTTGATACCCTTAAGGCAACAAACATATTGCCTCTTAGGTACTGCTCCGTTTTGGCTAGGGTACCGCACCTAACCTAGTTCACTCATTTAGCTTATGATTATTTTAAGTCAACAAAGATAGTTTTCATATTATATAATATTTTATAAACATTCATTTAATGTATCATTTTGCAATGAAGACATTTAAAATAATGTTTTATTAATAACATCCAAATGCCAATTACTAATATCGTGGTTTGAATAAAACAAACCATTACATATCTTGAGTTAATGAGAAAGAAAAAGTACTTTTATAGTGAAACATTTCACTCATAATTTGGATGGAATGAATTAATTTATTCAATAACCAAACATGTATGTATAATGTACCTATAAGTACATAAATGCTTTTTTAAAAGTCATAACTTTCTATGTTTGAAAGTTTACCAAATAGACCTCATATTTGAAATTATCAGGAAAGAAAACATATGCCTTTAGCTTAAGGTTATATAACTTTATACCAATAACAATTATGCATGATAAAATATCATATATATATATATATATATAGAGAGAGAGAGAGAGAGAGAGAAAACTAGCACTTGATTTAAAAAAATTAATTTGTGAGACATTTATACTTTTTCATAATATGATTAATCTCAATACAAATTAACCATTGAAATCTAATACATGAAACATGGGTAAAACAATAAATATGACATACATTTTCTCGCAAGAAAATTCTTTGAATTCAAAATTTAATAAAATTATAGACCTCAATGTGGCTTTGTTGTCAATAGCCTTCCTCATAGTATCATTCTTGTAGTGCCATGTAAATATACGATCCATAGATATGCCTTATTTAGTTTCTAATAAATTTATAAAAATAGAACCTTAAAATTATTGGCGTGCAGAGATAAAATAAACTCATAAAAAATTAATTGAATGCTTCAAGAAGTGTAACCATACCACTTTGTTTAAGATTCTATTTGTCCACCTATATTTTGGAGTGCAAAAGAGTTATTACAAATTGTTTAAGATTCAATGAAGCATAATGACTGAAGAAAATAGTTCACTGAGTATTGAACGGAGTATAACAAGAGTACCAATTTCTAAATGAATTTTTGTAGTAATTCTTTATAGAACAGTCTTTAAATATAAAAAGATGGAGAAGAATAAAGAACCTTTTTTTCCTCAATTTTTTTTTGCAGATACTGCAAATGAAATTTGGCTCCTATTTGTAGGAAGTCTGTTAGGATATTATTATGGGATATTATCTTTTAGCAATCTGATTCCTAATGAGATATTATAGGATACTATTGTGGATACTATCTCTTAGCAATTTGATTCCTGAAGGGATATTATAGGATATTATATTTTAGCAATTTGATTATTACGTAACTACTATTGTATAGATGTATATACCCTTGGGGTCTATCAAAAAATTCAAGAGATTAACATATTCTTGTCATGGTATAAGAGCAAGGTTTTTGAAATTTTTTCTTTCATCATTTTAAATGGCTAGTGACAAGTCTTCTCCTCCTCCACCACCACCAGGGGGCGAAACTTCCTGGTTTTACCGTTGAACAATGTTAGTCTCTTTCGGTGGTGTTCGGTAATAAACAATAAACTTCCACTCAGTTGAATGATAAGTCCAACAATAATTGGATTATTGATACGGGGTGTTCAAATCATGTTGCAAGTGAACTTATGTGTTTGACGAATGTGGGAGATGTTGTAGCATGTTCCATAGGACTCCTTGGTGGCCAAATTGTGGTGGCTATCCAAGCAGGAATGGTTAAATTGACGGACAAAATTCACTTAAAACATGTTGTTTACATTCCTAAATTAAACTGCAATTTAATTTCGGTTTCCCAGTTGAATGATGAAATAAATTGTTTTGTCCAATTTTCTACTAACATATGTACTATTCAGGACCTTCATTCAAGAGAGCTGACTGAAGCGAGTGAGAGACGAGATGAACTTTACTAGTTCTGGTAGCTTTTGATGGTTAAGTTTCCCAACTTTGAGTTTGTTTTCGTTTGGTTATTCTACTATTTTATCTTCATTGGGTTGTAAGTATGCCTTATAGGTATTGAAAATTAGACCCCGATTCTTAAACCATAATGGTTAAAGATTAGCAAGAGTTTAAGGATATTATTTCATGATTATCAAGTACTAAAGTTCTTTTGTTATTTTAACAACTATATAGTAATTGCATTTCTTATTTGTTAAATTCAGAACTTGCTTATATTATATTATAGTTGTAATCGAAAAATGTGATGTTTATAGCTTTGAAATATTACACTTGAAACGCTCATGGGAAAGCATCCTTGTGAACTCTTGGTATCACTATCGGCATTATCTTCCAAGAATATAATGTTAAGTGATATTTTAGATCCACGCTTATCGCTTCCAAGCGATCGAAGAGTTGCAAAGGATATTGTTTTTGCTGCAACAATAGCCTCTGCAATAATTCTAGTGATTTAGAAACCATGTCTTATTAATCAGTACTCTTACAAAAAGTTCATCGGAGGCTACCAACCATGTTCTGAAATAAAAAAAAATTTTAATTTAATTTTTTAACCTTTGATTAAATTTAGTAATTTAATTTAATTTAAATATTTTAATATAATTTTTTAATTTTAAACCTTCAAATTTTATAATCTTATCTCGACTCCTTAAACAAAATTTCTAGCTTAACTCTTACTTGCTGTGATATATTTATCTAAAAAGAAATGTTTTAATTCACCAATCTTTTATTTTCTTAAGGGTACAAAATAAATAAATAATTTCTATAGGATTACCTCATAGAGATATACATATATATATATATATATGTTCAGCTCCTGTCTTAAAACTTATCAAACATATCTGAAATCACTGATAAGAAGTTATAATAGTTTGGCTACAATTTCCATGGAGAAAAACAAACTTTGTGAGAGCTCATTTTCAAATAAAATTAATTACAAAAACGAAGACTATAACATTTTCATATTTACACAATCAATTGCACTACATTTTCTACATTTAAATATAAAAAGTAACCTAGCACGCCTGCTTAATTTACTTTAAAGTAAGTTTGGTTAGTCAAATTTAATATTACCATTCGTTACATTTTAAAATAGTATTATTTTATTAAATTCTTATTATAATTGTAGTCATTTTATAATCATACATTCTCAAATAATATTAAGATGTCGCAATAACAGAATAATTTCATTACATTAATTCATCTCTTACATTATCTTAAATTACGTAATAATTTTAAATATTGAATCAATTTATCTTTTATTTTTATTATTTTAATCAATTTAATTTTTTTCTAAAATAAAATTTAAGACAATTAAAAATAATAATACATTTTTCTTAACAGTAAAATAATAGATGCCATACATCAAAATGAAACGTTGAGCTGCTTAGTCTCTAAAATCAATTTTGGTCTTCATTTCCTACAAATGAAACGTTCAAAACATTGTTCATGTACGTGGCCAATAATTTTCATAATAACTTTACAAAAAGGTAATTATTTTTAGTAGGCAAAATAATCTTTTAGTAAATCCAATTTTATAAAAAGAAATATTTTAGTCATCAATTTATTTTTTTGTCTCTTTTAACTCTTGAATTTGTATTTTTTTTATCAAATCACCTCAAATTGGATGAAAAAAGTTAACATTTGTTAACCTGGCATACACATGGATTACCACATGGATGACATGTCAATATTAATTAATTTTTAAGATTAAAAAATATTAAAATTTTTATAGTTTTACACTCTTTAAATAATTTTAATTATTTCAATTTCTTTAAAAATTAATTAAATGTTGATATATCATCCACGTATCAAAATTTATAAATGTTAATTTTTCCATCCATTTTAGGATGATTTAATAAAAACACACAAGTTTAAAGATTAAAAGAGACGAAAAATTGAATAGAGAGATAAAATAATTTTTTATAAAATTGGAAGATCAAATAAATCATTATCCCTTTTTAATATTTATATGAGCATATTATCATACAAAACGGAATGGGAAAAATCGTTATCATTATTCCAAGGAATTAATAATAGAACAGTGATAAAAAGGCAAATGTTGGATCAAGTCTTTATATATATGTATATGTTTTTACCGGCTCTTTAAAATTAGCTAGAGAATTGGGAGTAAAGCTTCAATCCTGATCGTAATAGCTATGGCATTCTCTTTTTACACTTGTTTTGTTATTTTACTTTTTTCACTCTCTATAACAGTGAGGAGCAGTGAGATTACTAGTGCAACAAATAATGATTCAGAATCTCTTTTAACTGAGGAAAAAGCATTGATGGAAACTGGGTGGTGGAGTAACTACAGCAACATAGGTGTTCACCATTGTACATGGCCTGGTGTCAGATGTAGTGTTGCTGGAAGTGTCCTCGAGATTGATCTTAGTGGCCATGGTCTAAATGGGAGTATAACACCTCAAATAGGTGCACTTTCGAAACTCAAGTCCCTCAATCTGTCCTCAAATAATCTTAGAGGTGAGTTACCTTCTTCACTTGGAAACCTTACTCAATTGGCAGTGCTTGATGTTTCTTATAATGAAGTTGATTCCATTCCTTTTGAAATTGAGAAGATGGAGAATCTTGTTGCTCTAAATTTGACGAGGAACCTCATTGTTGATATGCCTTCAGCTATAGGTCTTTTGACCAATCTCACTCACTTGATTATGAACTCTAATCCATTACGGAGCATCATCCCCCCCCAGATATGGAAACTGAAAAAGCTAAGGACTCTCCACCTCCGAAACTGCCAGCTCAATAGTTCCATTCCTCCATATATAGGAAAGTTGAAGAGTTTGGTTAATCTACATCTCTCAAGCAACATGCTTGTTGGTCCAATCCCATCTTCTATCACCAACCTAACTAATCTACAGTCGTTGCTCCTTCAAGGCAACCAACTTAATGGATCCATTCCACGAGAAATTGGGAGATTGACAAATTTGATTACATTGGCTCTATCGTCTAATATGCTTGTTGGTCCAATCCCATCTTCTATTACCAACCTAACTAATCTACAATCGTTGCTCCTTCAAGGCAACCAACTTAATGGAACCATTCCACAAGAAATTGGGAGACTAAGAAATTTGATTACATTGGCTCTATCGTTTAATATGCTTGTTGGTCCAATCCCATCTTCTATCAGCAATGTAACCAATCTAGGGTCGTTGCTCCTTCAGCACAACCAACTTAATGGATCCATTCCACAAGACATTGGTAGGCTAACGAATTTGGTTACACTGGATCTATCCTCCAATAAGCTTTTGGGCCCACTCCCACCAAATTTGGGTAATTTATCCAGTCTGGAATATTTAGATCTTTATATAAATAAAATAAATGGTTCCATCCCAATAGAAATAAGAAATCTTAAGAGGTTGACTAACTTGGATCTTGGTGCCAATAACTTGAGTGGTGAAATCCCTCCATTTCTAGGTCTTTTACCTAGCTTGAGTGTTTTGTGGCTTGACTCAAATCTTTTTGAAGGTTTCATCCCATTGGATATTGGAAAATTAAAGAATCTGACTCTATTGTTTCTCTCCGATAACAAACTCATTGGCTCAATCCCTTCATCTCTGTGTTATTTGACCAATTTGCAGTGGTTGTTCCTTGACAGAAATCTTTTACATGGTTCCATCCCTTCTGAAATTGGAAATATGACCAACCTAATAGAGTTACATCTTGATTCCAATCACATTTCCCATTCTATCCCTTCATCTCTACTTCATTTACCCAATTTAAGGTATCTATCCATGGCTTCGAATCTTTTGGAAGGTCCCATATCCCATGAAATTGAGAGTTTCAAGTTAAAGCACCTAGATCTCTCATGCAACAAATTGACTGGACCCATTCCAACTCAGATTGGTAATTTGTCAAATTTAACATACTTAAATTTGGCAAACAATAACTTGAATGGAAGGATTCCTCAATTTGGGAATTTAACTCATTTAAGCAGCTTAGATCTCAGTCAGAATATTCTAACGGGCATGATTCCCGAATTTCCAATTTATCCGGAGAGCCTAAATTTGTCAATGAATTCACTATGGGGTCCAATTCCAGATGGATTATTGCATTTTGCACCCGACACATTTACAGGCAACAAGTATTTATGTGGTTCCGTTCAAGGCTTTCGTCCTTGCCCTTCATCTCCAACTGTAAACAAGGAAAGAAATAGCAAAGTAGTGAAGCACAATCTGCCTGTTGTTATTCTGGTTCCAACTTTATTATTTTTTGTCTCGACTTTTGTGTTGGTGATGTTCATCCTATTCCGACGATATAAAGCTAAAGCTTTGAAACCTGATCCAAGTCCAACCGAAAATGGAGATTTGTTCTCTATTTGGAACTTTGATGGAAAGATTGCGTTCGAAGACATCATCAAAGCCACAGAGGATTTTGATATGAAATATTGCATTGGAACTGGGGGTTATGGCAGTGTCTACAGAGCAGTCTTACCAAGCGGCAGAGTTGTTGCTTTAAAAAAACTCCACCGATTGGAAGCTGAGCAGCCGACTTATGATACAAGTTTCCGAAATGAGATCAAGTTTTTAACAGAAATACGACACAAGAACATTGTCAAGCTCCATGGATTTTGTCTCCACAATCGTTGCATGTTCTTGATTTATGAATATATGGAAAACGGAAGCTTGTTTTATGCCTTGAGCATTGATGAGGAAGCTGTGGAATTGGATTGGACCAAAAGAGTGAACATTGTCAAAGGTGTCGCACATGCTCTATCTTACATGCATCATGATTGGAATCATCCAATTGTTCATCGAGACATCTCAAGCAATAATGTTTTGTTGAACTTAGAATGGGAAGCTTTTATTGCTGATTTTGGGACTGCAAGATTTCTTGATCCTGATTCATCTAATCGAACTGTACCTGTTGGAACGTATGGATATATTGCCCCAGGTTTTGTACCTTCACTCTCTTTTTCCCTTTTTATTTAGCTCCATTCATTCTGAGCTTGTACTGATTATTTGTTTTGAATTACATATTAGAATAATATGAGGGAAATAAATGGGAAAAGCAAAATTAACAAACATCAAATATAAATAAAATTTTTGTTTTAACTGGAGATCAGAGAACTCAAATGCAACTATACATGCACCTACAATTGAATGTACAATATAAATTAAAATCTATTTTTAATTATTTTTTGTTTTAATTACAGAACTTGCTTATTCATTGGTTGTGACTGAAAAATGTGACTGTATATAGTTTTGGAGTATTGGCATTGGAAATATTGATGGGAAAGCATCCTGGCGAATTGTTGTCAACACTATCATCATCATCATCATCACCATCTAGTGTCCAAAATGTCACGCTAAATGAAATTTTGGACCCTCGATTACCACCCCCAAGAGGTCGGAAAATGGTAGGAGACATCTCTTTCATTGTTATGATTGCTTTGGCATGCTTACAGGCCAAACCCAAATCTCGACCAACAATGAAATTAGTGTCTCAAGAATTCCTACGCATCAAGTCTCCAATTTCAATGCCTCTTCATGAAATATCTCTTATCCAGCTTAAGAATTATGAATTATGAGATGTTTATGAGCGGTGAAAGTTACAAATTACTAAATAGTAGTTGATCAGGTGAAGCATTTTTAAGTGGATGTGATTATCATATTCTCTTAAATATCTGTTGGAGTATGCCTAAATATCAATCATATCATAAATGTAATATCGTACTTTTACCTAGTTTATTTATAAAGGCATTTTCATTACTATTTTTAGTATTTATTTCTGTAACAACCCGAAAGTCAGTGATGCTAGAAAATATGGTTTTGGGACCCTATTTTCGTAAACCAGACTTATAAATATTTTTATTAAATATGTATGAAATTACGTTAGAAGTAAATTAAATTTCGGTTAGGTAATTTCATTGAACTAGAACTTAAATTAAGGTATAGGGACTTAATTGTTGAAGTGATAAAAGTGTCATGGTTATTAAAGTATAAACTAATTTATAATTAAAGGACTTGAAAAGCAATCATACCCTTGTTGGTTAATTAAGTGGACGGTCATATCATATTTATATGTATGTAATATATTATGTTATCTATAATATATGTTATATTAAACTATTATAAATAAAATACAATAAAGATGAATATTAGATAGTGGATAGGAAGAGAAGCTTAAAAATTCCTTTTTCAATTTGCTTCAATTTCGAAACAAGAAAAGCTTGGAAGGAGAAGACAAACGCACGGCCTAGGGCTGAAAGTTTCAAAGTTAAATTGGTTAGTAGATTTTTTTTTTACTTAAATTTTATATTTTCGAAACCTTTAAGATTATGAACTAGCTTACTCATATTGGAATTTTTAGAATTTATGATGTTTGTGGAAGTTTCCATTGTAAAGAATTTTAACTTTTTGGTGTTATTTTGATAGATTTTAAGTTTAGGAGTTAAATAAACATATTTATTAAGTGACTTTTGATGATTTTAAGGTTTAGGGACTTATTTATGAAAATGATAAATTCTAGGATTATATTATGAATTAATTGAAAGTATGAATTGTTTTGGACTTTGTGGAAAATCGGTTAGCATGGGATTTGCTTGATTGTAACTAAATAGCATGTTTTGGAATTGAGGATTCAATTTTATTGAAGGTTACTATTGAGTGCATATATATGAAATGTGGTTAAAGGTTAATGGTTTGAGTATATGTTTCTTGGTGAGTAAATAAATTAATTTAATTATGTTGTTAATTTTAGATGGAGAAACGAAATGACCAATTGGTAATCATGGAAAGGAGAAGGTTGTCGAGTAATCATCTTCAACCTTTATAGCCTTCACAATATGGTAAGTTCGTTGTCCTTGAACTCAAACTCTATTTTTTTATGTAGTCTAATTAATTTAACTGTTACATAGTTTTTAATTATATTCTTATACGTAATTTGGTTATTCCGGATTGAATGAAGAATTGTTAAATTATGTATGTATATATGATCATGGAATGTATCAAAGATTGTCGTATAGTTATTCGTTGCAAATGATTGAATTATAAAATAAGGGAATTTTTTATTTTGTAATTACATATGCGATCGTCGGTTTATCCAACTAGCGCTGAGCTCAAATCTTTGTCGATTTATTTGACTAGTGATGGTCACACACTTAATATCGTCAGTTTATCTGACTAGCACTGGGGGCAAATCTTTGTCGATTTATTCGACTAGTGCTGGGCATACAATTAATATCGTCGATTTATCCAACTAGCACTGGGTGCAAATCTTTATCTATTTATTTGACTGGTGCTGGCAACACAATTAATATCGGCAATTACTCTGACTAGCATTGGGCACAAATTTTTGTTGATTTATTCGACTTTGCAGGGCACATGTAATGTCGGTTTATTCGACTAGCACTGAGCGTAAAACTTTGTTATGGTTTATCTGTCAGGCACAGGGTGCCAATAATAGGTTGGTCAATATTAATATTGTTTAATTGATCCCTTGAAGTTGGTGGGTAAATAAGAGGTAGCTTCAACTGTATATGAAATGTTCATGAAGAACCTATGGTACATTATATGGTAATAACCATTACAAGTTAGATATTTGAATTAATGGATTATTAAACACAAATGTAGTTCTTTGTGTTTTGAAATTATTTAATATTTGATTATTCTTTTGTGTGCAGGTTAGGTATCTATATTTTAACTATTGACTCAGCATTCAACGACAATCTCGAATGTTAGATTTGTAAAATAAATCTAAAATAAAACTTAATAAACGAGGATTTATCATGTCAAATAATCAAGAATAAATCAAGAATGAAACTAAAAGCAGAAGCGTACCTGAATCCATGAATTCCTTTTGGAGGTTTTCCCGATCTTGGGGATTTGATCTTCCAAATTAGCACACAAGAAATTCAAAGAATATTTACTCTCTCTTTCCTAAGAATGGGATATTAGAAAAGATATCTTGTATATAATTTGGGACCATAACCCTAATATTTATAACCTTAGCATATTAGTTCTAATTCCTAATTAGCCTATTATTAATTAGAATTTGATTAGAACTCAATTACTAGAGTATCTACACATATTTGACCCATACTTTATTTAACAATTAAAACCCAATAAAATTCTAACCAAATTAGATCACTTTTAATTTGGGCTAACCTATCATGATAGTAAATAATAGCATGTAATTACCTTTATTATATATATGATGTCCATATTTTCCAACACCGAACTCAACGTTGGTGACGTATTTCTTTTTGTGTCTGGACATGTACCTAGGATGATAATGTTTGAGTTAAGAGTCTTTTGGTCTATAGTTAAATTGAGTGAAGGTTACTTATATTGAATGTCATGTAAACTTTTGAATTATGTTTTGCCTTGGAACAAATGCTTGTATATAGTTTGTGAATGAAATAAGTATGTTTCATGAGCTTGACTCTTTTGAATGTATATAATTGTTGATGTGAACAGGTAAATATTATGTTCAATGGAACTTGGTGAGAATGATTATATTTGGCTATTTTGGTGGATGTTTGAATAGGAAAATGTGGTTAATGTCATATGTTCTTTTAACTTGTTTATTTGAATGATTAATCTTTGTTTGAGGTGCCTTTGCCTTTGAATGGCATATTGGTTAGCTATAGGATAGATGAAATTTTGGCATGTGATTGATGATTTGAATGTGATTTTGAACCTAGGAAATTATCTAGATATGGTATGTCTTTTTGCTTAAGGAATGGTGTATGTAATGGCTTGATTTATGGGTTAACTTAAACACACTACACACCGCCATGTGTCCTCTATTTTTAAAATTTTCAACTTTTTTCTAGTTTTTTTTTTTTTTTTGGTTTTATTTTGGATTGACCTTAGAATGTTCCAAACTATTTTTAGGGCCCTGTAAGCTTGGTTTAAGGCTCGTAAGTGTATGTTTATTATAAATGGAATGTGAATTGATTATTTGTAATTATAGTTGAATATTTGTTAGTAATGTTAAATGTTTAAAATGTTAACATAATACTCTGAAACCCCAATTCGGTGATGGATACGAGTTAGGGGTGTTACAATTTTCGTTTGATACCTTCCCAATTTGAGATTTTAATTTAAATATTGTAAATCTTTGTCCAAATAATCTAACGATCATGATTCCCGGATTTCTAGTTTATGTGAGAAACCTCAATTTATCATTTAATTCCCTAAGAGGTTTAATTCTAGACGGGTTGTTGCATTTTGCACCTGAGACATTTACAGGCAACAAGGAGTTAAGTGGTTCCATTCAAGGCTTCATTCCTTGCCCTTCATCCTCAACTGTAAATCGAGAAAGAAATAGCATAATGAGTTATGATCTAAATGTCATTATTACGGTTCAACTTCGTTATTTTTTGTCTCAACAACTTCACTCATCATAGGTCTATAAGTTGAGGATCTATAAGCCGATAAAATCTCTATCCAAAGAAAAGGATGAGCCCATTCCACTAGGTTATGCTCACCATATGGTTGGGTTTTGTCCATGGATCTTCAGCCTACCAATATCTCAAGTAGAACCACCCCAAAGCTATAGACATCATTCTTTGATGTAAAAAATACAGTTCTCATTAGCTATAAAATGAATGAATAAAAGATGGTAACTTGAAAAAGAATGTTATTGATATTTACATCTACTGCATGTATCACTTAAACAGTTATGTAATTAAAATAAAAGTGGATAATTTTAAAAAGAAAATGAAAAATTATTTTTACATTTGGTGTAAATATCACTATTAAAAATTACGTAATTAGTAGTGTAACACCCCATACCTGACCTAGATGTTATGACCAAATTGTTAGAATTAAGTGACCCAAATTCTTATTTAAATAAAATACGATGGAAAATAAAATAAAAGTAAAATCCATATAGAACTAGACTTCTTTTATTTTATTTTAGAATAAGGTTTTAAACCTTATTAAACTCCATCTATTTTATATTGATTAGGATAAGGTGTTTCAATCCTACTAGAATATGGCTTTGCAAGCCTATAAATAGACATAGTCTATTCCTCTTGTATTTGAGTAAAATTTTTCGACATAGTGAATTTTCTTCTCCTCTGCCTGTGGTTTTTTTCCGAAAGGGTTTCCACGTAAAATTTATGTGTTCTTTATTTTATTTATTTTATTCTATTTTATTTTTCACAAATTGGTATCGAGCTTCCGGTTATTCATCTCGATCACGGTAATGGCGTCTTTGAAGTATGAAATTCACTGTTGGATCGCAACACCGATTTGCGTTGTGGCAAATTAAGATGCAAGCGCTTCTTGCAGATGGATCTAGAGGATGCCCTGCTAGGATAGATAAGATGCCTTCGACATTAACAGATGAAGAGAAGAAGCGTAAGGATCGAAAGGCATTAACACAATTACATCTGCATTTGTCCAACGAAATTTTGCAGGATGTGATGAAAGAGAAAACTGCCACGCATTATGGAAGAGGCTAGAACAAATATGTATGTCGAAAACTCTAACAAGCAAGTTGCATATGAAGCGGCGTCTTTATGCTCATCGTTTGGAGGAAGGTGCGTCAGACACGAACACTTAACAGTGTTTAAAGAAATTCTCTCAAACTTGGAGGCCATGGAGGTTCAAGATGATAAGGAAGATCTAGGGTTGATTCTACTTTGTTCGTTGCCCCGCCTTATTCAACCTTTAGAGACACGATTTTATATAGCCGCGAGTCTCTCACAGCTTGATGAGGTTTATGATTCTTTAACCTCGTATGATAAGATGAAGCATCTTGTGGTTAAACCTAACTCTCGGGAGAGGGTCTCATTGTTCGTGGGAGACAAGACCGAATGTTGATGATAATCGTGGTAGAACACGTGAACGGAATCCTCGTGGTAAATCTAAGGGTAGATCGAAATCTTCAAACAGAGGTAAAACTTGCAACTTCGCAAGAAGAAAGGGCACATTAAATCGAAAGTGCTATAAGCTACAAAATAAGATTAAAAGGGAGGTCTGCGAATCAAAAGGGAAAACAACCGAAAATTCGGTGAAGGCGATGTTGTAGAAGACTACAGTGATGGTGAACTTCTAGTTGCTTCATCAATGATTCTAAAGTAAGCGAGGAGTGGATACTTGATTTAGGCTGCACCTTCCACATGAGTCCCAATCGGGATTGGTTTACAACTTATGAAACAAGATTCAAGGTGTTGTTTTGATGGGAAATAATGCTTCATGTAAAATCGCAGTGTTGGAACAATTAAAGTTAAGATGTTTGATGGAGTTGTCGAACACATAGTGACGTGCGGCATGTTCCGAATTGAAAAGAAATTTAATTTCGTTGAGTACTCTTGATTCAAAAGGGCATGATACACACGGTGAAAGTGGGGTTTTAAAGATTTCAAAGGGTCCTTGTTGTGATGAAAGGGCAAAGAAAGATTGCCAAGTTATATGTTTCTGAGGTTCTCTTCATTCTCGGTGATGCAATTGTCGCTTCCTCTTCCTTGTCGATGATGATATACTAAACTTTGGCATATGCGCCTAGGGCATATGAGTGAGAATGGCATGGCGTAATTAAGCAAAGAGGACTTCTTAATGGGCAAGGAATTTGCAAACCTGAATTTCTGTGAGCACCGTGTTTTTGGGAAGCAAAGAGAGTTCGATTCACTAGAGGAATCCATAACACGAAGGAAACGTTGGAGTATATCCATTCGATCCGTGGGGGCCGTCGAGTGCCTTCGAGAGGTGGAGCTAATTATATGCTAACCTTTATTGATGATTTTTCCGAAAAGTTTGGGCGTTCTTCCCGAAGCGTAAAAGCGATGTGTTTTCCACATTTAAGTCTTGAAAAATTATGATTGAAAAACAGACGGAAAATGATAAAATACCTCCGCATGCATAATGGCTTAGAGTTCGCTCGATGAGTTTAATAGATTGTGCAAGTCGAAGGATCATGAGACACTTGACGTTCGTCATACTCCACAACAAAACGGCGTTGCGAGCGAATGAACGAACGATCATGGAGAAGGTTCGATGTATGTTGTCAAATGCCAACTTACCAAGTCATTTTGGGCGAAGCGACCTCATCGCATGTTTTTGATCAACCGATCTCCATCCATTGCCATTGAGAAAAGACTCCACAAGAGGTATGGTCCGGTAATCCCGCTAATTATTCGATTTAAAGATTTTGGGTGTCCTGCGTATGCTCATGTTGATAATGGAAAATTGGAACCGAGATCCATTAAATGCGTTTTCTTGGTTATAAAGCTGGTGTAAAAGGCTATAAGTTATGGTGTCCTGAAAATAGAAAAGTTGTGATTAGCAGAGATGTTGTTTTTGATGAAACCGCTATGCTACCTAACTTATCTCTTAAAGACTCTTCCAATAAAGATAACCAAAAGCGGTGGAGCATCGATTAATACGAATCAACTCCTCAAGCCAAGACAAAATTGAGAATAGAGTTGCTTCTTCACCGCAATACTCTATCGCCAAAAACAGACAAGAAGAGAAATTAAACCTCCAAAGAAGTATGCCGAGGTTGATCTAGTTGCTTATGCTTTAAATGTGGCTGAAGATATAGATGCGAATCAAGAGCCATTTAATTATTCTCGAGGCGATTAGTGTGAAGACTCGAGAAAAGTGGATGTTTGCTATGCAAGAGGAGATGGAATCACTCCACAAAAATGAACATGGGATCTTGTAAAACTTCCTAAAGGTAAAAAGGTCATTTGTTGTAAATGGGTGTTTAAAAGAAAGAAGGGACTCGGGAGTTGAAGAACCCAGATATAAAGCAAGGCTTGTTGCAAAGGGTTACAGTCAAATTCCAGGAGTGGACTTCACAGATGTGTTCTCTCCAGTTGTTAAGCATAGTTCGATTCGAGCTTTGCTTGGTATTGTGGCCATGCATGATTTGGAGCTTGAGCGGTTAGATGTAAAACGCATTTTGCATGGAGAACTTGAGGAAGATATTTACATGCAACAACCGAGGGTTTTATAGTCTCGAAAAAGAGGACTATGTTTGCTTGTTGAAAAAGTCCCTTTACGGTTTGAAACAATCACCAAGACAAGGGTACAAGAGGTTTGATTCCTTTATGACTTCTCATGATTTCAAAAGAAGTAGTTTTGACAGTTGTGTCTACTTTAAGAAAAACAGTGATGGTTCTTTTGTGTATCTACTTCTTTATGTTGATGACATGTTGATAGCAGCAAAAGATAAAAGAGAGATAAGAAAGGTTAAAGCCCAACTAAGTGAAGAATTTGAGATGAAAGATTTAGGACCAGCAAAGAAGATACTTGGTATGGAGATTCTCGAGATAGAAAAGAAAGTAAATTGTACCTAAGTCGGAAGGGTACATTGAGAAAGTTCTTTGCGAGTTCAATATGCAGAGTGCTAAGCTCATTAGTACTCCTTTAGCGACCCATTTCGGACTTTCATCGGCCTTATCTCCTCAATCGATAATGAGATTGAGTACATGTCACATGTTCCATACTCTAGTGCAGAGGATCTCTCATGTATGCTATGGTTTGTTCACGTCCGATTTATCATATGCGATCGGTGCAGCTTAGCGATACATGGCGAATCTCGGTAAAGAACACCGGAAAGCGATTCGATTTTAAGATACTTACGAGGCACTACTAATGTTTGCTTACAGTTTGGAAGAACTAAAGATGGAGTTATAGGGTATGTTGATGCTGATTTTGCTGGAGACCTTGATAGAAGAAGATCTCTCACAGGTTACGTCTTTACAATCGGAGGTTGTGCAATTAGTTGGAAAGCCACTTTGCAAACTACGATCGCTTTGTCTACCATCAAGAAAGTGAGTACATGGCGATTATCGAGGCTTGTAAAGAAGCTATTTGGTTGAAGGGACTATTTAGTGAACTCAATGAAGACCTTCAAATCAGACAAGATTTTGTGACAATCAGTGCCATCTTTCTTACAAAAGATCAAATGTTTCATGAGAGAACAAAACACATTGATATTCGGTATCATTTTGTTCGTGATATTATTGCTCATGGTGATATTGTTGTGAGCAAAATTAGCACTCATGAAAATCCTGCAGATATGATGACTAAGTCACTTCCTATAACCAAGTTTGAGCATTGCTTAGACTTGGTTGGTGTTCATTGTTGAAGTTAAACCCTTAAGGGTTTTTGGAAGAGGTGAAGAACTTGTTTATTGAAAGTTCGCGATGAAGAACTTGTTCATTGAGAATTTGTGTCAAGGTGGAGATTGTTAGAATTAAGTGACCCAAATTCTTATTTAAATAAAATACGATGGAAAATAAAATAAAAGTAAAATCCATATAGAACTAGACTTCTTTTATTTTATTTTAGAATAAGGTTTTAAACCTTATTAAACTCCATCTATTTTATATTGATTAGGATAAGGTGTTTCAATCCTACTAGAATATGGCTTTGCAAGCCTATAAATAGACATAGTCTATTCCTCTTGTATTTGAGTAAAAATTTTTCGACATAGTGAATTTTCTTCTCCTCTGCCCGTGGTTTTTTTCCCGAAAGGGTTTCCACGTAAAATTTATGTGTTCTTTATTTTTATTTATTTTATTCTATTTTATTTTTCACACAAATCCTAAGAAATTACGTTAACTTACTTAAAAACCTAGAAATTGAAATTAAATTTGCATAGAAAACGATGTTAACCTCGATAATTCATCTTTCAGTTTATATGGAAAATTCTCGTTAAAACCATTTATTTGAATGTCTCACTTTACAACGAAATTTTCTAAATGAAGAAGTTTTGAAAACTATGGTTTGACTTGTAAACAAATAGTTTTGTAGATAGGAATATAAAAACACCAAATCCATAAAAATAGTCCACAAAACGAAAATAAAGTCCAAAATAAAAATACAATCCAAAAGTCTCGAACAGACCAAATTTAACAAAAAAAAGTCCTTAATTTAACCGTTTTAAACCAGAAACCAATTTCAAGTTCACGTGCGTCGTATGATTCTCAGTTTACTATTTACCTAAGAAGAAATAGACCAAAGAGTGAGCTAACAAGCTCAGTGTATAACTCAACCCAACCACAGATCAGATGCATAAAAAATATTTGATAAGCATATAATTGCAACTCAATTATAGAATCAGATGCATTTTCATAATCAAATACATATGCATAATTAGATACATATTCAGGTCTTACTCCCATCTGCTACACACCATTTCCATTCATTCCTAGACACTAGTTAGGGTATTAAACACCCATCCAACCTTGCATGCCTATAAGTGAGCGTATGTCACTTTTCAGAATAGCGTAAATATAATATACAGTAATCTACTAGAAACAGATAAGTGTGGCTGAGCCACTAGTACAATCATGTGGTATAACCACCAGATAAGATAGGTTATTAAACTACCAACACTTTCTCTATCACATCACTATCTCACCCCAATGCATATGCGCATAATAATAGATATCAAATGCATATATGTCATACATGTTTTCCCCGTCAAAACATGTTAACAGAATTATCTGATGATAGATCATATACATATTTCACATACATTATCCACATTACATACAGTAGCATAATATCATATTTCATGTTTTCAAGTCTTATTTATACAATGAAGATCCTATAGAGTGACTAAATACGAATCATACACCAATAAGACCATAGGTAAATTTTTCAGAAAATGGGCTCACATGCCCGTGTGACCCATACAGCCTAATTGACCCAACTCATGTGATCCACACGATCTGGCACACAGCCTGTCACACAGTTGTATGGCTCACACAGATTGGCACACTGTCATGTGGCATCGACATTCCACTTTTCTACGTCATGTTTTTGGCTGTTTTTTCGAGTTTTTCATTATATACCTAGTCAGTTTTTGATGCTAACACTACAGTGAGTATTCTAGTACCTAAATTGAAAACGAATAATTTTAGAAACGAATAACTAAACTCTAAAACCCCAATATGGTCACAATAGTTAACACAAAGCCTTAACAAGCCGAAAATAATCAGCCCCTTGGCATTCCTTTACATACCCAAACAATAACTGCAGTTCCAAAACCCTTAGTTTTTCGACGGCAAAATGCTCATTTCACGATATTCTCCCAACAGTTCCAAAACAGTCAACCCAAAAATTACTTCCTAAACACAATCAGTGATTTACCACAACGAAACGAAACCTTATCGAACCTCCACAAAATGCACCAATGACACCACAATAAAAGTTACGAACAACACCACAGAATAAAAGTATCAATGAAGAATCAAAGGAACATAGACGAATAAGAAAAATCTTGAGGAAGAGCAAGGAATAATCAACAAAAGGTTAGTTTCTTCTCTTTATTGTAGCAAAACAAAAGGAGGAAGGCAAGGGAAAAAGAAAAACAACGTGAGAGAAAAATGAGAAAGAAAAGAAAAGAAAATAGACATGAGAAGAGGGGAATAGTGGACGGTAGAATGAGAATTTTGGGGGAAAAAAATTTAGGAATTTAAAAAAAAAAATTTAAAAACCACCTACTTTCCCCACTAAATCAGATACATTAACGCTATCAAATTTCTCCCTTAGAAGTTGAATTCCACCCAACTTCCACCACATGGCCACATGGGCAGCACTGACTAAAAATAACAAAAATAATTCTATTTTGCACACATTGGGATTCAAATGTAAAATCTCTAAGTAAGTTAAAACTTTATCATTAAACTAACAGGCTCATTCTATCATTAGTTGAGTGAAAATAATATATAATTCTAATATCTAAAATTAAGGGTTGGGCAAAAAATAACAAAATTTAAAAGAAAAGGATTTGAACACAAAATCTCTTACACACAAATATAATATTTAACCACTAAACCAAATCAATTCACTTTAACAAATTTTAACAATTTAAAAACTAAAATTTTAGGGCATTACAAGTAGAAAATTTGCATGGTGGCATTAGTAAAAAAATTAAATAAAAGGCATGGCTTTTTCTTCATTTAAGAGTAAACTGGAAGCTATAGTAGATGTTTTATATTTTATTACTAATCCTATAATTGTAATGTTTTTAGTATTATAAGGTATACCTTTTATATCAACAAGAATAGTAATAGCTTAGTTGGAATCAAATTTCGTTTTCTGGATGCATACATGCAAATCCATATTTCTTGAATGGTTGATGTTTCAAATCAATCCATGTTGAAACTTAATTTGGAAAATATTGAAGTAAAACAAATTAAATTAAAATCTCCACCTCTTCCCAAAAGGGATTGAATGGGAAAATTTTGTCATGAAAGATGTGGATGTGTAGGACTACAAAATGACAATGATAGGAAAAGTCCATTCATATTGCTAATTTTGTCAACAAAATTTGTGGCTAAATGTAAGAGTAAGACTATAAAGTATAGGCAACCGAATAGCAATGGTGATTTCCAGTCTTCCCTTATTACCTTTTTTTTTTGACCCAATTAACTTGGGTCGCACATGTAGGCAAATTATTGGACCCATTTAACTTGGGGCACACATGTACCCAATTATTGAATAGATGCAAAATGTTACTTCTTCGTTGAGAGTAGTTATTATATTAATTTTATTATAATTTTTAAATCGAAAGAAAAACATATTTAAGTACATTCAAACTTACATATTTTTAATTATTATAATATTAGAGGTATCAATTGAACTAAGGTTGAATTAACATAATTATTATATTGCTAAATATAAGCAGCATTGCCTAAATACAAAGAAGCGTCTAACAAGGAGCACCTACACACGATCCCATAACAACCCCCAATCACAAAACCCAATACTCCTACAAGCACCTTAATCCGTATCATAGGATAACCTCAACCAACACAAATCATCCTACAATAACAGACCAAATAAAAGCCACACCAACAAGGAGCAAAAACCCCAAGCAAGAGACACGTTGAATACAAACAAACCACCCAAAATTAAGACATAAAAGACGAAATACTAAGCCAAAAAATCACCAAATTTTAATCTATATTTGTATAGATAAACCCCTGATATTTACACCATTATCCCTAGAATATTCTTCTCACCAAACATTAAGTGCAATGCAATACTAATATGAGAAAATGTAAGAATATTTAAGTAATTAGCCTAGCTAATATTTGTTTAGAAATCTTGAGTTTGTATTTTCCATGGAAAAATGGAAAGATAAATCCACTTCACTTTACTATTCTACAAGCAAAATTGATCCTTAGTTTCACGTTACATGATAATGATGTTGTTTTGTCACTAAAGGGAAGAAAAAATCATCTTTTTAAAACTAACCAATCTTTTTAAAGAATAATTCACGTCATAATTAAGATAGATGGGCATATTGTTTAAATTCTTTATAGATATGTACATGCTATATAATATAGGAAGAACTGCGATTCAATCTTTTTAAAATATAAAATTATATTTTAATATATAATGGAATGATACTTTGACCTTACAAATAAAAATATTTGATTAATCTTTTAAAATTTATGAAATTTAAAAGTATGATATATGATAAAATTATATATTTTAACTTCTCAAAAGTTTATAATTCAATTTCGGTCCTCAAAATTATTTGAATTTGCCTTTAAATCTAGACATAATATAGAATTTGGTAAGTGTCAAAAGTAACATATTTTAGCCTCATTCTTAGTGCATTTTTAGGTGATTATATGACATTAATTGTGAATTATATACTCCTGGTCCTTTTAAATTCATATTTTGATGCTTAATAGGGTATGTCGATCTTGGGAGTCATATGTGCTGATAATACTCTAGAACGACATATTTTATGTGCTAATTGCATGATTATTTTGAGTATGATCCTACTAATTTGGATTATTTTGTGGTCTTTTATCTTTTAGGGACTAAAATGGAGGCAAGAGGAAATTCAAGGGCAAAAAAGTGAAAATTTGAAGATATAATGGGCCAACGTGCAAAGAAAGAGAGAAGTGGTGCCAAAAATGCAAACATGGAAGACCCAATGGCTAAAATGCAAAACAAGAGATTTTATAGCACAAGACTCTATTTTAATTTCAATTATATTAGGATAATTATTAAGAATTTATTTTCATTTATCTTTATTTATCTTTAATTATCTTTATTTATTTGTATTTATCTTTTAGAATTTCATTAGGAATAGACTAAGTTTTCTAGTACTATAAATAGGGGATGGAGTGACATATATTTGACATCTCTTTTTTCCTGTAAACATTCCCTCTCCCAAAAACTCTTTTTTTTTGTTCTCTCCATATTTTCTTCAATAAAAATCCCATATCTATTTTATTTATTTCTTCCCCAAAAATCATGAGCCACTAAACCAATCTAGCCAAAGGTTGTCAAAATTCCTCAAAAAGGTTCATGAGGCTTAGAATCCGCGCTTAGCCTTCTCAATAGGGTATTCATCGCTTCTCCGCATTACGGGACTGACGCTTCCGTCCATGTCCCTTAATGGGTAATCTTTTCAACTTGTGCAAGGAACGACCGCTTTGTACGTTTTGGGAAGGTTGCATAGTCGGTTTGTTGGTTTTCTGCGTCAAAGGCTGGCGAATCCAAGAGACAAAACGGCGTGGTATTCGCCATTGGGAAGAGGTGGTCTAGAAGAAGATAGTCCCACAAAAGCGATTATTGGCTAGAGTCAGGCTCCACCAAATTTTAAGTCTAAATCCTTGGAGCTGGTGGTCGTAGGCGTCCTCTTCCATTATAACTGGCTTATCCTGCTTGAGTAGGGTTACTTAAAAGCCAAGGATTGAACCCAAGGCGGAATGAGACAACCGGAGGTTGGAATCTCGCCACATAAGAAACTTTCTCTTTTCCCAACTCTATTTATTTTTCCTCATTTTAATTTCTACAATTTATTTAATTTCGCAATTTCAATTCACTTTAAATTCTGTTTTTATTTTTCCAGATTCTTAATTTTATTTTTTTATTTTTCAGGAACGCAGTTTTCTTGGCCAAGAAATTGTCCAGATTTCAAGAAACGAGAATTGCACAATCCGGTCCCCGAGGATTCGACCCTACTTCCCCTTTACTGTTATTTTTACTATTTTACAGGGAATAGGAAATTTTTGGTGCTCTCAACGACCGCATCATATGCTAACAGCTAAAAGTTACGATTTTTAGGGGTTTTTTGGCACTTTAAAAAGGCATAAATAAGGAAATAAATGATGGAAGAAGTAGCATCAAGAGATAACACAAAAATTACCCAAAGGACATCATTGAAACTGATTTCCAAGCAATTCTCCATCAATAATCAAGATTCAAGATTCCAAGCTGATTTCCAAGGGAGTTATCATGGATTTCTTTTATTTTAGTGGTTATATTGTATATTTTTGTGTTTATTCTTACAATTATGAACTAATTCTCTTAATACCTATAGGAGATGAATCCTAGGATGGATTCTATTGTTTGATTTCTAGTTTTATGTAATAAAACCTTAGTTTCTTTGCTTTCATTTATGAATGCTTAATTGTTCTTGGGTTAATAATTTTAGAGTGTTGATCAATGTTTGATGTGCATAAGTTTGAGATTAAATAGACCCTTCTTGTGATTAAGTCTTGCATAATTGAATCGTGTTGCATGCAATCTTAGAAATAGGACAACATAAATCTACTAGATTAGAGTCAAATTTAATAGGGGGATCCATAGAACGAATTAATGCAATAACAGAGGTTTTAATTAGAAAGAAATTTCAATTAATAAACCTAGAGTTAATTGCTCTTATGCTCGGAAGAGATATTAGTATAAATTAGAGATTTCTACGGATCAAAGAACTAAGAGAATAAGTTGCATAAATTAGATTGAGAATTATAGATGAAATCTAGGTGGATTCTTATCTAGGTATTGTTTTGTTACTTGGTTTATATTTGACTGTTTATTCTTTGGTGCATTCATTAGTTAATTTAGATAGTTTATTTTTAATTTTAATTAAGATATTGAATTATTAAGTTAAATAATAGAAATGTGATAATTACTAATAATTGTAGTCCTCTAGAGAATGATATATGTGCTCACCATAGCTATACTATTAATTGATAGGTGCACTTGCTTTAGTCAATTTATTAGTTAGTTTAATGGACATCATGTAACAGCTCGGTTTTAGCTAAATCGGAACAGTGGTTTCAGAACCACAAATCCGATGTAGGAAAATTATTTTAATATTATTTTTGGTGTTTACAACATGTTATTTGATATGTGTGAAAATTTAGTGAGCTAATTTTACCGTTTAATTGCTCAATTAGAGAAAAAGGACTTAATCGCGTAAAATGAAAAAGTTGCATTTTGTTTGTTAATGGTGTTTAATTGCTATGATTTATTAAATCAAAGGTCCTCATGATGATATTAGACCATTGGTAGTATAAGTGGATGATTATGACAATTCATTATGTGTTCATTAATGTTTTAAACCAAGGTTAAAATTGGTATTTAGTTATTAAATGATATATTAATAAAAAAAAGAAAATTTGTTCATATTATCATCACTTTGAGCCGAAAATAAGAGGAAGAAGAAAGCTATTTAGGGCTTGTGATATTTGGCCAACTCTAAGCTTGATTAAGGTACGATTTTAGCTCGATTTTAGCTCGATTTTTATGTTTTTGTGATCGTTGCATCTAGTACTAGCTAGCCCTACCTTTAATTTCAAAATTGTTAAAGATTTTGAGGGTTTCCATTGATGAGTTTATGTTTTCTTTGATGTTTAAATATGAAATATGAATTTTTGATGATAGATTTACATGTTTTGAAAAGTGATTTTTGACAAAAATGTCAAATAGGGATTAAATTTTGAAATATGCAAATTGAGTGGTTGAAATGTGTAATAAATGAAATTTTTGGGCTACTAGGGACCTATGTGAAATTTGGCTGAGCTTGGGTTTAATGAAAAATTGTGAATTTTGTGTATTTGTGAAATAAGGACTAAATTGAATAAATGTGAAACTTTAGGGGCTAATGTGTAAAAATGCCCAAATAGGTGTTTAAGGATTAAATTGAATGAATGAATGATTAAATGAGTTAATTTTGAATACATATAGATCAAGAAAAGAGGAATCCAGAATTAGATTGGGGGAAAGGCAAGATAATCGAGTAATTGACTCATTTCATAGTTTTCATACCTGAGGTAAATTCGTAATGTGACGATTTCATTATAAATGTATGTTAAATGCTTTGATAATGCATAAACTGTGATTACGAGATTTTCATTAATGTATGAATTGTAAATATGATTCTACGAATATATTCGAAGATAGAATCGACAAGCTAGAAATCTCGGTTGAACCTTAGGAATAAAATTGGATACTTTTGAAATGTTATAAGTTGATATATCGATTTGTCTTCGAGCCATGAATATCAAATGAGTTGGCTTCAGGGCATGATATTAGCATATGAGAATCTGATTTCTATTCTAAATAGTTCAACCGGTAAACGAATGATGTTGAGAAAAAGGTTAGTACGAGGTGACATAGGTACGTACAGAAACTATTCGAGTATTAAATAGAGAAAGTTCAATGAGATGGTACTTAATCATGTTTTGAGACTTAAGATGGGTTTGTAGTTAATGTGATTATGATTTTGTAATGTGTAATTGGTTGGATTACATTTATTCAATGTATTGAATTAGTCACTTACGAGCTTACTGAGCTATGAAGCTTACTTTGTGTTATTTTTCTATGTGTTATAGTGTATCAAAGCTAGCTCGGATCTAGGAGTCGTCAGGAACATATCACACTATCAAACATCTAAGTTTGTACTTTTGAATTATATGTATGGTATATGGCATGTATAGGCTAATTATGATACTTTGGTTGTGAGTATAGCCATGAGATTTGGCTTGTAAATATATATGTTTTGTTTTGTATATATAGCCATGAATGATGGCTTATTTTGGTATGTTTTGGTATAAATGTGGCTAAGGTATTATAGTTGTTCAAATGGTTATATTTTGAGTTTAGTAAATGATCTATATGGTGAGATTGAAGTTGATAATTTGAGAAGTCATGTGCTTATGAATGGATGCTTGATGATATAAGTTTTGAATAGGTATTTGGCATTAACTTGAGTATTGAATTTGGTTGAATTGGTATTGTATAAATGATGCATTTGAATGATGATTTTTGGCTACCTATTGTATGATAAAATGGTATCATTTTGGTTGTTAGATGCGGATGAGAAAGGGGTGGCAAATTGGTCTTGCAAATGGCCTATTTTTGTCCAAATGGGTAGAGGCACGGGTGTGTGTCTCAGCCGTGTGTGACACAAGGTCATGCTACAAGGCCGTGTGTCCGCTTGGTGTTAAAATTGAATTGAAGTCAGTATGCTCCATACGGCTTCACACATGGGCATGTGACTGGCCGTGTGACATCAGTATACCCCTTAAATGTCACACGGCTTAGTGCACGAGCGTGTGTGGCCATTTTGAAGGGCACACGGACTAGACACACGGGCATGTGGTTGGCCGTGTGACCCAAATCAGTATACTCTTCAGTTTTCACACGGCCTGGCACACGGGCGTGTCCTTAGCCGTGTGATGCAAGTCAGTATGTATACCCTGTTTCCACACGGCCTAAGGCACGGGTGTGTCTACTAGCCGTGTGAGGCACATGGCCTGTTCACACGGGCGTGTGAACCTTATAAGTTTGAAATATATCTAAGTTTTTTGAAATTTTTGTATGTCATCGGTTTAGTCCCGAATCATTTCTAAAGCATGTTTAAGGCCACCTAGGCCCTTATAAGTGACAATATGATTGTATTGAATGACGTATAAGAATGAATGTTATTTGTATTGTGTATTGATCGGTAATACATCGTAACCCTATTTCGGTAACGGATATGGGTTAGAGGTGTTACACATCATGTTTTTGGTGTTATTACCAGGGACTAAAATATTAGGAAAATCTTATTTTTGTTAATTTAACCAATTTTATTTTATGTTATATTATTTTGTTTCTAATTTAATTTTGAGATATTGATCCTCTTTTATTTGGTTTATGACAGGTTCTTTTGGTTTATGACTACAGGCAACTCATTGGAACTAATAATTTTTTATAGTGAAATTGAAAGAACTGCTAGTAGAAATTGAAGAGAGGTTAGGGTAGTAAGGCAAGACCAACATCAAATTGTCATAGATAATCAAGAGAAAAAAAGACATTATTGAAGAAACAAATCATCCTTTATTGACTATGTATGACTACGCCAAGCCAACTCTGACTAGGCTGAGTCTAGTATCATTAGATCGAAGAAAAGTGTTGATAAGAATATATTTTGTGGAATGCATCAGTTTCTATCTCTGAAGATGTTGTGAAATAGATCCGCAATGAGAAGTGAATATTATAGTCCGTCATACTAGTGGAATAAATGTATGATCGATAAGTTTTTAAATGAGCGTATTTGCATTCATCGAGAAAAAGGAAAAGTATCCGCCAATATCAAAAAAGAAATTCAGAACTCTTCAAGTTGAGAAGTTTCAACAACAAATTTTCAAGGTAATCTTGGTTAAAGATTCAAAGATATAGATCAGTTTTTTCGAGACATAGGTCAGTTGTTCCGGAGAGACCAAGCTAGAAATGCGCCAAGAAGGCTGCACGAGTGGCATTATTATGCATACAGAGGACACTATAGAGATATTCAAATTGTATTCTACACCATGTTGAAGTCTATCATTAACAAAGTTTTAAATTGTAATGTCACATGCTGTTTTTGAAAATCTAGTGTAATTATTAAACATTTTCTTTTATAAATCTTTGTTTTAAGAACAGTAAATAAAGGAATAAGAAGTATGTTTAGAATGGCTTTACACCTGTCATAAAAATTTTGCTAAGTGTTTAGGTTCAGTAACATCCAATATCTGGATCTAATAATTCAGGTCAGATATAAGGTGTTACATGATAATTAAGTCGTCCTCCACAGCAAAACGACATTGTAGAACAAATGAATAGACCAATAATGGACAAGGTCTGATACATGTTGTCGAATGCTCGTTTACCGAAGTCATTTTGGGCTGAAGCGGCCTCTATAACATGTTTACTGATTAACCGGTCTTTGTCCATTACTATTGAGAAAAAGACTCCACAAGAGGTGTGGTATGGTATTCCTGCTGATTATTCTGATTTGAAGATTTTTTTCTGTCCTATGTATGCTCATGTTGATAACGGTAAATTGGAGCTTAGATCTATTAGGTGTGTTTTTCTTGGATATAAGGCTGGAATTAAAGGGTATAAGTTATGGTTTCCTAAAACTAGGAAAATTGTAATTAGTAAGATGTTATTTTTTTATGAGATTGCTATGTTGCATAACTTACCTCTTAAAAACTCTTCCGATAAAGACCAGTAGAGATCAAACATACATGTGGAGTAGGTGGAGCTTTAGATTGATTTAGGATCTACAACAGAGTCTACTCCTCATATTAGTACAAAATCTCATAGTAGAGTTATTTCTTCACCATAGCTAGCACCATAATATTCTATTGGTAAGAACAGGCCTGGAAGAGAAATTAAACCTTTAAAGAGGTTCGTTAAGGCTGATTTAGTTTCTTATGCTTTAAATATGGTTAAAAGTATAAATGCAATTCAAGAGAAATCTACTTATTTTGAGGTAGTTAGTTGTGAAGATTTAGGCAAGTGGATGATTGTTATGCAAGAAGAAATGGAATCACTTCATAAGAATAGTACATGGAACCTAGTGAAGCTTCCTAAGGGTAAAAAGGTTGTTCATTGTAAATGAGTGTTTAAGAAGAAAGAAGGGACTTCAAGAGTTGAAGAACCCATGTATAAAGCAAGATTAGTTGCAAAAGGTTTTAGTCAAATTCCAGGTGTAGACTTCACAGATGTTTTTTCTTCAATTGTTAAGAATAGTTTGATTCGAGTCTTACTTGATATTATGGACATGTATGATTTGGGGCTTGAGCAGTTAGATATGAAAACAACATTCTTGCATGGAGAACTTGAGGAAGACATTTACATGCAACAACTAGAGGGTTTCATAGTCTCAGGAAAGGAGGACCATGTCTGCTTGATGAAAAAGTCTCTTTATGGCTTGAAATAGTCACCTAGGCAGTGGTATAAGAGGTTTAATTCATTTATGACTACTTATGATTTCAAAAGAAGTAATTTTAATAGTTGTGTTTATTTTAAGAAGAGTAGTGATGGTTCATTTATACATCTACTCATTTATGTTTATGACATGTTGATAGCAGCCAAAGATAAATGAGAGATAAGAAAGGACAAAGCCCAGCTTTGTTTAAGATGAAAGATTTGAGAGCAGCAAAGAAGATACTTGGGATGGAGATTCTCAGAGATAGAAAAGCATGTAAATTTTACCTAAGTCAGAAAGAGTACATTGAGAAAGTTCTTTGCAGGTTCAATAAGCAGAGTGCTAAGCTTGTTAGTACTCCATTAGCACCCCACTTTAGACTTTCATCAGTCTTGTCTCCTCAGTCAGATGATGAGATTGACTACATATCACGGGTTCCATATTCTAGTGCAATGGAATCTCTTATGTATGCTGTGATTTGCTCACGTCCAGATTTATCATATGCAGTTAGTGAAGTTAGTAAATATATGGAGAATCTCGATAAGGGACACTAGAAAGCAGGTCAGTGGATTTTTAGATACTTACGAGGTACTACTGATATTTGCTTACAGTTTGGAAGAACTAGAGATGGAGTCATTGGGTACATTGATTATGATTTTGCTGAAGACCTTGATAAAAGAAGGTCTCTCACAGGGTACGTCTTTACAATTGGGGGTTGTGCCATCAGTTGAAAAGTCACTTTGTAGACTATTGTTATTTTGTCTACTACTGAAACTGAGTACATAGTGATCATAGGTTACAGACCTTGCCACACTAGTTGAATCCGTATAGCACTATGCTTCTTCTATTAGACGAGTTGATTTAACCTTTAAAAATTGCAGATAGCCGCAAATCTCTTGTATTGTTGTTTTTCTACATTAGTGAATTTCTCCTCATTTGCCCATGGTTTTTCCCGATAAAGGAATTTCACGTAAAATCTGTGTGCTCTTATTTTTCTTTCTTTTTGCTTTGCGATCATTCCTACTAACGTTATCGACATATAGTAGAACATATTTTATTGAATTCCAATCTTGAGGCTTGTGTCTTGAATTTGGCACAGCTAGACTCACTGATCCTGATTCATCTAATCAAACAATGCTTGTTCGAACCTACGGATATATTGCACCAAGTTTCCAAACTTTGAATCTATTCTTATTTTGTTATTCTACTATTTTATCTACTTTGGGTTGTAAGTATGCCTTATAGGTATTGAAAATTAGACCCCGATTCTTAAACCATAATGAAAAGTGGCATATTAGCTTTTTTTTCAAATGCTTGTGGTTAAAGATTAGCAACAGTTTGTGCATATAGTGCAAAGAATTATCAAGTGCTGAAGTTGTTTTGTTATAAACACTGAAGATTTTCTATCTTTCAAATGATAGAAAATGCAGAACTTGCTTAATCAGTAGTCTTACAAAAGTTCATCGGAGACTACCAACCATGTTCTGCCAATCACTGTAACCTTGACTAATGGTTTTACCATAAACAAATAAAAGTTGAAACAAATTAAAATGGATCATGTTCTGCAAATCCCTAATAGTCAGTCATGTATAAGCTTATGCTATTTTCACATCATATATTTTTTTCTCCATATGAACTATTAAGTCAACATGAAGAAATTTCTTTCTTTGCATTGTTCCGAATCAAATAATTATTTTTTTTAAAAATAAAAATGGGTCCACATTGTTTCTGCAAGTAGCTGAGTAATAGAATAATATTATTTTGTAGTAACAAGGTAACAAAATAATAGAATAATATTATTTTGCATGTAGCATTGAGATTGTTTTCACCAAAAGTTCTTTTTTTCTCCAAAAATTAGTAGCAATTGAAAAAAAAATGAGTGAGTAGAGGTAAGTGTTTGATTGAATCGAGTCGAAACGAATATAGTAGAAACATTTAGAGTTAGTTGAGTTGACAAATTCTTTTTTATCATCCAAACTCGATTTTTTGTTCCTAAATCGAGTCATGTTAAATGAAATTCGAGCCGAATCAAATCAAATAAATTTATTTGAGTTAAATTTTTAAAAAGTTAAATAGGCCAAATTGAATTTTGTTGACAATACGACTAAATTACAAGTTAGAACACACAAATTTGAGGTCATATATATTTCAAAACTCTTTCAAAGAAAAATAGGAGAAAATAAAAGATAATTTAGTATGATAAACTTAATTTGATAATTTACTTATTTAAGGGCTCTAATTTATTATTTTGGAATTTTAAAAACTATATAATTTAACATTTTCTATAATTTTAAAGAAATTTTAAGAAGTTTATATAATTTTAAATTTTGAAAATTTTCTATACCTTTTCTTTATAAAATTTTGTAATTTTTATAAATATTTGAGAGATTATTTTTATTTTTATTTTGTATGACCAATTTACTCATTTTGGAAATTGATAGGGATTCAAAAATTATTTACATTAATTAAAGTTGTAAAACAAATTAAAGTTTCATTAACCATTTGCATTCAGCTCCATTATTGGAATGTTGGAAATCTTGAGTTGGCTTCACTATACTTTTCTACAAGCATATATATCGAATCCCTTGTTACACGTTGCATGATAGTGATGTTGTTTTTGAAGGAAAAAAGCACAATATTTTCATAATCAAATAATTGGTCAAATTGATGAGACTATTAATTTTGTATTCGATCAGTTCATGTAGTTTAATTAAATAAATTATTTAAAAGTTCATAAAAAACACAGTTTAATCCATTCAATCGAATTTTTTTAGCTTAATTCAATTAATTTGTACCGATTTATGAGTTAATCATTTTAATCGTATCAATACAATTCAATCAACCGATCAGATCCAATTCAAACAACATTTCTTATGTGAGTATGGTTCCAATCACTTCATTTATTAATGGTAGAATTTTTATTAAGATTATTTCTACAGTTTTACCATTGATAATAAAAAGAATAAAAGGAACAATATATAAATAACTAAAAATAATCAATCCATTTCTAAGAGGGGTCCGTTGGATTGGCGTTCTGAGATAACATTCCATGGAAAAAATTGGAAGACAAATACACTCGACTTTTCCACGTACATGTATATCCACTCCCCTGTTTCTTCCTACATGATAATGATGTGTTTTTGTCCCTAAGAACGAAAAAAGGTAGCTACTTTTATGCAAAAATGGCTGATTTCAAATCACTTCATTTATTAAGGGTAGAATTTCTACTAAGATTATTTCACCATTTTACCTATTAGTAATATAAATAATTAAAAGGAATAATTTGATTTTTAAAGGATTGATCCTTCTAAACAATGATCCATCTTTATTAGGATCTTGTGTATTTTTTTATTAAATTATTTTTATTTTATAATTTACCGATCATTGTTCCTATACACAAT
Organism: Gossypium arboreum; assembly: GCF_025698485.1. NCBI lineage: Eukaryota > Viridiplantae > Streptophyta > Magnoliopsida > Malvales > Malvaceae > Gossypium > Gossypium arboreum. Next base: position 6,127,892 of record NC_069078.1, on the reverse strand, counting down.
CTCCAATTGCAATACCTTTCAATGAATTATATCCAATTGAACTTAAAATTATATTCTTATAAGTGATAAAATTTAGAAGGAAGAAAAATAGATATATCTCACAAGAATTTACTTAGCCCAGTTGATCAATCTTGAGGACACAACTTAATTTAAATTAATTAGTTTCTCCAAAACAAGAAACGAAGGTAAGAAAGAGAGATTTAGGAAGGACTTGATAAAACAGCATCGCTTTTTTTTCTTAGAAACTTCAACGAAGAAACACAGAACAACCGCTACAACTTCCAGTTTACTCCTAAAAGACGAAGACAATTCAATAGCATAATACTAATCAATTTGTGTGAGACAATGACTAAAGGCTTAAATATAATATCTAATAAAATTAAATTAGTTTTCATATGTATTTAAATGAAATACAATTTGAGAATTGGAAGTGAAGCATCAATCATTACCTAATTAATAGTGTTAGAATTGACCCGATTAAGCAACAAGTAAAAAAAAATAGTGGAACAAATTGAGAAATTGAACATACAAATTTAAAGTGGAAAAACCCCTCCAAAGAGGATAAAAAACCACAGGCAAATATAACTTTACTATAATGGCAAAAGAACAAAGAGTACAAAAGATGGAGATAAAAACTAAACCCCGAAAACAAAGAACCCTCAAAACGTAAACACAAAATTCTCTAAATGTGTTATGAGTTCTAATATCTAATGAGTGTATTTTTCTAAGGTTGTAAAAGAGCCTATTTATAGGCTAAATTCATAGGTCAAATAATAATAAAATAATCTAAACTAATCAGTGTTTAATTCAAACAAGTAAACAGAGTTTAACTGAAAGATTATTTTTTAAATTTGACTGAAAATAGGAGTCATATTTAACAAATCTCCACCTTGACTCATATTTCCACAATGCCATCTTTGCCAAAGCCCGCCACGAGCCTACCTTGAACTATGCAGGGAATTAACTGAGTCGAATTTGTGCTTAAAAACTAGAAAACTTCTAGCCTTCGACTTGTACACTACCAAATCAAAACTAACCCGGGTCTGATTTTCACGAACACAATGCCCTAACTTTTCAAAACCTGCATCCAAAAGAGAACTTCTCTTCACCGAAATGGTCATACCTTTTTCCCTCCTATGACCAAGTTGCTTCCGCTCCAAACGAGTTGACTTCAACTCCGTAACAAACGAGGGACGTCCGTTTTCACCAGTCACTGTAGAACCTTCCAGAATATAAAGACTGCTGGTTCTTTTACCTTTTAACAAAACGAGAGCTCCACGAGATACTTTAATGCCACTCGACTCGATGTTAATTCTGCATCCTTTCAAGTCTAAAGTACTCAAGGAGATGAGATTTTTTCGTAAATCAGGTACATATCTGACATCTGAGAGTGTCCTAATTGTCCCATCGTGCATCTTAATTTTAACAGTACCAATACCAATTACCTTACTAGATAAATCGTTTTCCATGCACACAACTCCACCTTCAACATAACTGTATGTGGAGAACCATTCTCTATTAGGACACATATGGAAAGAACATCCCGAATCTAGGATTCATTTGGACGTGAGCTTAGAGTTATCGCTCGTTGACACTAATAAGAAATCATCACCATTTTCATCAACCAAATTAGCACCAGCTATATCTTCCTTGTTACTCTCAGCAGCTCTTTTATTTCACAGTTTATAACAATCTGCTTTGGCGTGACCTAACTTTTTACAATAGCGATACCTTTTGTCTCGTTTCTTTGATGCCACCAAAACGGAAGCTTGCTTATCTGTCTTGCTATCCAAACTAAACTCATTGTCGAGTTTTTCTCTACTCAACAAACGACCCTTCACATCTTTGAACGAGAGTTTGCCTCTACCATAAATCAGGGTCTCCCTGAAAGACTTGTATGAATAGGGTAAAAAGCACAATAATAGCATATCCTGATCTTAATCGTCAATATGAACCTCAACATTCTTAAAATCATTTAAAAGAGTAATGAATTGACTGATGTGATCTCTAAGAAGTTCACCTTCATTCATGCGAAATGTAAATAGACGTTGTTTCAACACTAAATGGTTAGCTAGAGACTTAGTCGCATAAAGAGTTTCTAACCTTTTCCACAAGGCGGATGAGGTTTTCTCCATCAATACCTCCTGCAATATCGTATTCGTGAGGTAACACTAGATTGCAGACAATGCCTTTTCATCAACCTCTTCCCATTCTGTTTGATTTAGATTCTCAGCCTTTTTCCTGGTAACAACCTTTTTCAAGCCGGTTTGAACTAGAATTGCCATCATCTGAACTTGCCACAGATTGAAATTTGTCTCACCATTGAACTTCTCAATTTCAAACCTTGTTGCTGCCATATCTGAATGGACTAATCTATGGAAATTGAACTAGCTTTGATACCACTTGTTAGAATTGACCCGATTAAGCAACAAGTAAAAAAATAGCAGAACAAGTTGAGAAATTGAACACACAAATTTAACGTGAAAAAACCCCTCCAAAGAGGATAAAAAACCACGGGTAAATATAATTTTACTATAATGGCAAAAGAACAAAGAGTACAAAAGATGGAGATAAAAACTAAACCCTGAAAACAAAGAACCCTCAAAACGTAAACACAAAATTCTCTAAATGTGTTATGAGTTCTAATATCTAATGGGTGTATTTTTCTAAGGTTGTAAAAGAGCCTATTTATAGGCTAAATTCATAGGTCAAATAATAATAAACTAATTTAAAATAATCAGTTTTAATTGAAATAAGTAAACAGAGTTTAACTGAAAGATTATTTTTTAAATTTGACTGAAAATAAAAGTCTTATTTAACAAATAGCTATTATGAAATCCTACTTTCACACTAGTATCTCTACACTCTGTTTACTTTTCGCAATTGTAATGAGCAGTGGAATTACGGAAGTAACAAACGATGATTTAGAATCTCTTGTAGCAGAGGAAAAAGCATTGAAGGAAACAGGGTGTTGGAGTAACTATAGCAAGAGTGATGTCGAACATTGTATGTGGCCTAGTGTCAAATGCAGTGCAACTGGAAGGGTCAACTAGATTGATCTTAGTGGCCATGCTCTAAATGGGAGTATAACGCCTCAAATCGAAACTCCAGTGTCTTATCCTGTCCTCAAATAATCCTAGAGGTGAGCTACCTTCTTCACTTGGAATCCTTACTCAATTGGTAGTGCTTGATGTTTCTTATAATGAAATTGTTGAGCATTGGCCTACAATGCAACATGTGACCAGCAACAGCTCATCAAGCAGACCAACATTGGAGCTGAACCGAGTGCAGTAGCTAGTTTGATTCATTTTGTTTATTTTGTTCCTATGTAACTTTGTTTAGTTTTCTTGTAATCTGTCTACAAAGTTAGTAGGATTAGAATTTGATTTGAAATTGATATAGTAGCTGATATGTCAGCTTGCTTTTGTGTGTAATTCAAGTTTGTATTAGTCAGGTATTAGTAGGAGCAGTTATATTATTAGGTAACTATCCACTTGTTTTGTAACTTACATATATTTTCAAATTATCAATAAAATTGTGTGAGTTTTCAGTTATCTTCTTGTTCAAACTCTACTCTCTCTCGTTTTTGCTTCAGTTCTTTTAATTTTGTTTTTGTTTTTTGCTTGCTTGCTGCCTTTGTTCCAACAAATGGTAATCAAAGCCTGTCATCTTTGAGAGCCTCTGTTGTTGGTTGTTTTTTTTTTTTTAAGAAAAATAGCTCGAGAAGAAAGAAATTGAAGTTGTTGAGTTTGTTTCAGCACAATGAGTTTCACACCACCTCCACCACCTGTGTTTACTGGTGAGAACTACCACATTTGGGTAGTCAAGATGAAGACATACCTTCAAGCACACGATTTATGGAATGTGGTTGAGAATAATGTTGAACCACCTCCCTTGAGGGTTAAACCTAAACAAACTAGGATGAGCATTCAATTGGCAGATAAAACTATTAGATTTCCTAGGGGTATTGTTGAGGACGTGCTTGTGAAAATTGATAAATTCATATTCCCAGTCGATTTTTTTGTTCTAGACATGGATGAGAATAGTGACGTACCTTTAATTTTAGGACGACCCTTTTTAGCAACTGCTAAAACTATCATATATGTTGGTATAGGTGAGTTAATACTTCGTGTAGGTGATGACACAATTAAACTCCAAGCTCATGGTTCTGTTAGGATATCTAGTGATCGAGATGATTTTATGAGTTCTTTTAATGTGAGTAACCTTGCAGCTCAATCTTCTTTGCAGTAAATTCCTCGAAAAAAGGTGATAGAGCCACTGTCCAGCTCAAATGAAAAAAAAATAGAACAACTCATGAAGAACGAAGGCTTTAAATCAATGAATTAGATGAATGGCGGACACATGTCAATGAGAAAATAAAAATACGCGATGCAGAATCGAAACAAAGCCATGACATGTATAAGGATGTAACAAACCACTTTAAGGTTGGGGACCAGGTGTTGTTAGATGAAACGGATCCTTGAATCGCCACTTCAGAGCTTAATGAAAACGGAGCAACTCCTTTTACGGCACTGAACATTTTCTTATACGGTACAGTCGAGGTAAATCATTCTAAATTTGACACTTTTAAGGTAAATATTACTCGGCTAAAACCTTATGTTGATAATAGAATTGATAGTGAGAAAGAGGAGTTTCGACTTCGTGAACCACCGTGACCATTCAAATACGAGGTAAGTCGAGCTTAGACTTTAAATAAGCGCTTCTCGAGAGGCAACCTGAGTGCTAACACTGTTAAATTCTTAATTTTAACTCACATTATATTTTTTAAAAATTAATTAATAAAAAAATGTTTTTAAAAACCACATGGCCTGGACACACGGGCGTGTCCTTGGCCGTGTGGAGCTTGGGCTTTAATTTTTCCCAAAAATCGATAGAGACACGGCCTTAAATAGTCCACACGGGTGTGTCCTTGACCATGTGAAACCTGGAGCTAAAATTTCCAATTTTAAACCAAGTCAAGAGTTACACGGGCAAGGCACACGACCGTGTGTTAGGTCACACGGGCGTGTGGAAGGTTACACGAGCGTGGGAGAAGTGAGGGAGATTGCACATGGCCGTGTGACATAGCCATGTGAACCACACGGCCTGGACACACGAATATGTCCGAGGCCGTGTGAAATCTGGGCTTGATTTATAGAAGAACACAGGTTAGAACGATAACACACGGGCGTGCCACACGGCCATGTAGCCTAACACGAGCCTATACACGACCGTGTCACCCCATAAATCCCTAAACTTAAATTAGTTTTCATTCTTTGTCTTCTTCCTAACTCAAGAAATCCCACCCACAACCCTAGCAGTCGCAGCCTTTAGCCGCCGCTCCTATCTCCGTCACTAGCCTCCGATTACCGGCCTTTTCTCTCTTTTAAGCCACACCCCTCCCCTTATCCACTTCCTCGGCTCCCCTCTCCAATATTATTTCTCTCTCCCTAGCATGAACTCTCCACCCTATCATCACTTACGACCCAACCTCGGCCCCTTGCGCACAACACTAACCTGAGCAGACCCAACCCTCCTCCGTTCGGTCACCACTCCCCGTCGACCATCTGTACCTCCGACTACTGCCCTGTCAGTTTCTTTTTATTTCCTAACATTTTCTTTATTTTATTTTAATTTTCATTCTTTATTTACTTAATTTCTTTCTTTCTTTCTTATTTCTTATTTATTATTTTATTTTCAGCTTACTGATTATGTGGTTTCAGTTGTTGTTAATTAGTTTTCCATTATATATTTTTGTTCTTGTTTAATGTTATTCTCTTCTATTTGTTACAGTACGAATACGTTAGCCTTCATTCTTATGTGTAGTTTTGATTAAAATCATATTGCTTATCTCACTATTTTGGTTTACTTTAGATTACTATTTTCAATTCCTTGCTCATTGGTCATGTGTCCATTGTTCTTTTTCTATTGTTCTTTATTCTTAGCTTAAAACTATTTATTTACTTATCCTTTTGTAATTCTATTTTCAGATTTTCATGCTTCTTTATTGTTTAGGAGCATATTGTTTTTTTAGGCCTACTTGAATTTTTAATTAGGCACTACTTTATTTATTGATGTATTCTTTTACTTTTGTAGGTACATCATGACGAACACACGTGGCAATCTAAGAGTGTTGTTCCCGCTTCAAAAAAGTGGAAGGGCCTCAGCGACTCCTCCTCGAGTGCTTAGTTGAGGTCCGCCACCCCTATCTCTGATTCCTAGCAGGCCCACAAGAGGATCCATTTTAGTTACTTAGACAGCGACCACTCGATCCAGGGCTCTGTATCGATTAGGCCACATTGGAACAAGTCCTCCTAGCTGACGATGTTCACGCCTTTATCACTATAGCTCCGTAGGACAGATTCTTTTCTATTATCGAGCCCACCTACATAGAGCTTATATTGGAGTTCTGTGTGACGTTCCTAGTTCAGTAGGTCATGACAGTTCACGATGAGCCAGGCACCATCACCTTTCGACTTGGTGGTTTGGTGCGCTAGATAGAGCGTCCCTGAGATCGGTGAGGCTATGGGGCTCTACACCAAGGAATTTATGAGCACTGAGAATTTCCTAGGACTTCATCAACACATTCATTATGTCCTATCTCATTGTTGGACTGAGCTTACAGCAATTCAAACACCATATGACGCGAGTCATTTGAAGGGGACGTCTCTCTCTCCTGTCCTACGGTACCTTCACGCTCTTCTAGCCCATACTTTGACAGGTCAGAGAGAGAGCACATGAGTTGTTAGTACTTATGATGCATATTTTCTATGGAGTATGTAGCACCCCAAACCCGGCTCAGAAGTTATGGCCGGATCCGACATGCCACATCGAAGCGTTCAAAAATTTTATATTGTTGATCCAGAAAAACTTACTTAGTGTTTTAAAAGATAATTTCATTATAGGTTAAAGTGAATGGAAGTTGTGCACCAGGTAGAAAACCGGAAAAGAGGTGGTGAATCCATCGGACTGCTTAAGTACCAAGCTCCCTTCAGATCCAATCCGAGACATGCATACTGCCATTGCCACACCTTAACGTCATGGATATTTCTAGGAAACCGATTTGATTAAGTCATTTTTAGGAAAAGTGATTAATTTTGGAAAATACTTTCATTGCGGAAGCTTTGCTTGTTGTCGTGTTATTTTGAAATCAACTGTTGTTTTTGAAAACGCCTAAAGCTATCCAATTTCAACAGTTAAAATAAGTATTACTTATCTTAGTAATACATATTAAAACCATCAAAAATAAATAAGCGGCCTTATTACATTTAAAAGCCCAAAACCTCAAACGTAATTAAAAGGATGTCCAGTTCACGGAAGAAAATCAAACTTTGAGCGGGTGGCCACTCAAATTCCCTCACGACTCCAAGCCCACTATGGTTGGGGATTTCTGCGTGGATGAAAATAAAAGGGGTGAGTTTGGGGAAACTCGGTGTGTAAGGAAAACCCATTCAAAGCCCAAGTCAACTCAAGCCTATTGGGCCTAAGCCCATTCAGGTCACAGTGGTCTTGGGCGAGCCCTTTCAGATTACAATAAACTAGGCCTTAGCCCTTATTCAGATAATAGTATGGCCCATAGGCCCATTTCAAAATACATGCAACATCAAGAAACATATGCAAGCCCATTTGGGAGACTACTCAACCCACCAACCACTACACTCCACCGCACCACCATACACTCCATGTGGGAATAGCTTAACCCACTCACCCAACACTCCACGATTCTTGACCTTGTTGCTCGATTAACGATAAATTGAGGCAAAGCCTCCAAGACGTGGACAAGCCACTTTCAGTACTTCCTCCGTCAATATCCCATCCCATGCATCGATAATAACAACATGGCATGCAATAAATAACAACGATCAAACATGCATTTAGGTCAATTTAACCCTAGGGGTATTTTGGTAATTTATCTCTTAGGGGTAAAACTGTAAACTTTTCACTTTTAAAGGTATTTCAGTAATTTATCTATTTTAGGGTTTTTCATGCATATTCCTACTTTTCACGTACTAACGTAATCACGCATCGAGGGTTCTTCTTGAATTGGGCCGTTGGCCCATCATTCCAATTTTGGCCCATTAAGCCCAAAAATATCGAGGGCACGTAAATCATGCACTTTGCGGTCCAAACATTGCAGCTTACCAAAAACATTAATCGATTTACCTCACGAGCATTCGCACACTCAAAATCTACAAAATACGGTTTTGGCATTTGACTTTTCGGCTTTTGCCGATCTAGAATAAGAAAGAGGGTGTTAGTTACACACTGTTTGCAACGATATCTTGTGAGATCCACACATGAACCGCCTACAATTGGATTACTAACACGTTAATCTAACTATTCAAATACAAACTACATATTAACCCCTTACAATATTCGGCCAACCACACCTACAGATCATAGTAAGCTTATAAGAAAACAATAAGCAACTCATTAACAAATTTTTGTCAATGTTTACCACATAATCATAATTTCACTGCAAGCTGTCTTCCTGAGCAATAGTCACTAAATCATTTATAACTGGAGCTACGAAACACCAAATCAAGTTCCGTTAATTTTCCTTGAAAATAGACTCATATATCTTCTATCCATAAAATTTTCAGAATTTTTGGTATAGCCAGTCAATACCAGATTTTTCTCTAAGTTTCCCATGTTTCACTGTTTGACTAATCTGACCACTCTTCATTACTAATCAAATTTCTCATTGTACAGAATTCAAAATATGTTCTTGTTTATTTCATTAGAAACTAGACTCAATAATATTTAATTACATAATTTAGTCACCTTCTAACTCATCTCTCACAATTTATGGTGATTTTCCAAAGTCACGTTACTGCTGCTGTCCCAAGCAGATTTATTACCAAATCACTCTTTCACACATAACTTGCATGCTTGTTATTTAAACATGTATATCACCAATCAATCATCACATATCTATGATTTTACTTAAGTATAATCTCCATTTCATCATTTTAAAGCACAACATGTTAGCCGATTTTTCCCCTTAGCATCTAAGGCACATGCATGCTCATTTGTTTGGCTCAACTTCACCTATCTTCCATTTTTCATCAAAAGAACATGAAACAACAACCATTTCCTTCATTTTAATTCATGACTAAATGCTCACAACACAACTAAAAACCAAAATATGCTTCAAGAGTTAAGGTAGAATCAAGAAGAACTCATGAACATCAAGATAGAAGCAAACTACCATGAACTTACCTTCAATTTTCTTCCCCAAGTGACCGAACATTAAAGAGCTTTCTCCTCTCCTTTCTCTTCTCTAACTTTAGGCTATGATGAACAAAGATGGACAAAACTTTGTTCTTTTCACCCCTTTTTCTTTTAATAAAACTTCATATTTCATCCATTTAATTCTTTAATACAAAAGACATGAAATTCTTATCATGAAACATTTACCTAACCCATTATCATGGAACATTTACCTAACCTATTATCAATTTGTATCAATTTGTACCATAAATTATGGATATCAAGTGTACATTTTGTTTACAACAACATGATGGCTGGCCACTTTATGTAAAATGGGAGGTTTGTCATGTAAATCCTCCTATTTTGCACTCCTATTTATTTGGCCACTTCAATTTAGCCTATAGCATTTTCAAACATTTTCACGTAGGTCCTATTTTATAATTTCACTCCCTTTTTCTTATGGAACAAAAATTAACTAAAATTACTGGGTTCTATCTTAAGCTTGGGCCTTCTAGAGGCCCACTAACATAATTAAACCTATGCCAACATTCACAGGATTCCCGAAAATTGGGGCGTTACAACTATGGCTACTAGACATGTCTTTAATTTGGCGTACTTCATCGCTCTAGCCTTTCGCCATCAGACTGAACGCCACAAGAAGGGCCCCCTCTATTTAGGCCCTTACGTGACTCACCTCACTTGACACTTCGGTCTCCTCGACACACCGGAGCAATCCTTTACACTCACTCTAGTTGGCCAGATGTCCCCTCAGGTATTTTGAGCATGATCCATATGAGGGTGATCGAGTGACACCGTAGAGTGGATCCTCCTCAGTACAGACTGTTTCATTCTAACGATCAGAATGACCCCGAGGACTTCACTGATGATGTTCCTCCCTATCACGAGGACCCACCATAGCCTCCACTATAGAGTTACCGACATGCTCCCTCTGCTGCTAGCTTCCGAGGAGTATCTTCCGAGGAGTTCACTAGTTTCCGTCAGTACTGCGTTTAGCGGTTTGATAGTATTGATGTGACTTTGCAGTAGATTTGTTAGCATCTCCACATTGCTCCTCCAGTGCTGACGGCTCACGACATTGATGAGTCTGATGATGAGGACCATTGAGTCCATTTGTCTTTATTTTTATTTTTATTTTGTTTTTATATTTGAACTATATTTTTCTTTCTAATAATTGTGCCTAATCAAGTTTTAACCTTTAACCTTCTTCAAAATTTGTGTTTATTTTCATATCAGTTGCTTAGAATCATACTCTCTATTGAGCTTTGTCTACAATTCTGCTTTTTACTATTCTGGGAATTTCATCCATTATTCAGGGTAGTTTTAGTTTTCTCCCTCTCTTATGATATTCTTGTTATACTGTGATAATATATGTTTGTACATTGAGGATAATGTACATCTTAAGTGTGGGGAGGTGATTTATATAATTATTAGAAAATCCTTGAATTATGTCTTGTGTTTAAGTAATTTTCTCATATTACTATTAGAATGAATTTTTATCAATTTGTGATTTTTATTGATGTGTTTTGGATTAAATTCATAGGTATTTGTGCATTGATGGTTTAAACTTTAAGACATGAGAGAATCAAGCATGATAAGTCTATTTTCAGAATTAAAAATTTTTAGGTTGTTTCCCTAAGTTTAGGTATTACTTTAAAGTTTGAAATTTGCGAGATTGACATCAAAAACCATAAGTTTTGTGAGATTTTGAGCCCTTAGAGCATACATTTTTCTTGTTCACTTTATTGTTGGTTATGAGTGTGTCAATATTGATTTGTTATTCTAGAACTTGCTTCGATTATACATGTTGAGACCACACCTTTAATTTGATATACTGAGATGATAAAGACACCTAGGTTTTAACCAACTTATCCCATAAAAAGCCTACCTACATAATTAACCCTTAGTTAACCCCTTTGAGCCTAACAAACCATTTCTTGATTTACCCATTAATATTAACCCATAACTCATTTTTGATTCGTTGAGAATATTTCCTATTTTATTAACTCCCTTTTTGTCGAGATTTGATTTGGTTAGTTGCCTAACTATATTCTTTTGTTTCAATTGTTGAATTTTTTTTCTTATTATCCATTGATCTAAAAAAAAAAGACATATATGTTTATTATTACTAGTTCTTTGGTTTGAGCTTAAGTACTTAATTTCATATTTTTTAGAAGAAGCTTGTGTTATTCTTTAATAATTTCGATTGATGTAATTATTCAGCATTAGTTTATTTTTCTAATTAGGTAATTTATCAATTTGATCTAGATTCTAACCTTGTTTTTCAGCCTTTATCCACACATTTAACCTAAGCCCCATTACAACCCTTTAAAGACCTTTTGATTTGTGTATCATCTCATTTTATAGTGGTGGAGATTATGGTAATAGCTTTTCATGTTGGACTTTTGAGTGCTTAATTTTTGAACCTTAAAATACTTTGAGTGATTTGAGTGAATCTTTAATGAGGGTGTAAAATCTTGTCGTTTTTGAATTAAAGGAATTTACTTAGATAAGGGGAAATACCTATGTTTTCATGCTTTAAAAATGTATGACTTAGATTGTTTGAATCTTTAGTGCTCTTTCAGTTGAATCATCAATGTGTGATTACTTGTGAATTGTGATAAAACATTACTGATGAGAATTATGAATTGAAAAAGTTTAGTTTTAATTGTGAGTTGATGATTTTGCTTGAGGACAAGCAAATGCTTAAGTGTGGGGATATTTGATAAACCATAAATGTAACATGTTTTAATCTCATGCTTGGCATGTTTTTGGATGATTTATTACATAATTTAGTGAATTTGATGCTCCTAATCCTTTAATTTCATGTTTCTATACTTAGATGAGCATAAGGGAACAAAAAGAGAGGAAAACAGGCCAAAAATGGACAAAACGGGCTGATTTAAAGATCCACACGGCCAAGACCATTTCCACACAGGATGAGCACACGCCCATGTGGTAGCCCGTGTCGATATCGCTCCCTGTTTCCCAAACACATGGAAAAAGCCAATTTTTAGGGTTTCTAAGCATTCTAAAGTCTATAAATACATACTAGAAGAGGAATTAAATGGGAGATAGAGCTGAACGAAGAAAAGACTCGAAGAATGCCAACAAATTGAAGTTAGAAGTAGGATCTCCTTCAAGACTGAAGATCTGCATTCAATTTCTCTCAAAGTTTTTGGGTTTCTTTATGTTTTGTTGTTTTCCTAATTTTGAGATGTTTTCCCCTAAAAGTATGAACTAAATTCCCTAGATACCTAGGGAGGATGAAACCTAAGATGGATCTTATTATTTGATTTTTCTGAATTATATGATAAATATTTGTTCTTGATCTTAATTATGTATTCTTATTTCATGTTTTAATGTTTTCAAGATATTAATTCATGATTGATGTGCTTATTCAGTGGAGAAAAAATCTCTGTTTAAGAGTGGATCTAGCGTAATTGAGTGGAGTTGCATGCAATCCTAGAAATAGGACGACATAAATCTATCGGATTAAAGTCAAATCTAATAAGGGAATCCATAGATCGAGTTAATGCAACAATACACTGCAAGAAAATAGACTTTTAGCGGCGCTTTTTTAGCCTTTAGCATAAAAAATAGACCGTACATTTCAGGACCCAAAACTTCAGTGATAATTCTGTTATCAATGTAACAGAACTATCAGTCGAAGCAATCACTTCATACTCCGCCTTCTTCTCCTTTATTTTCTCCTAATAAATCAATCAAAGAGTTAGAAACGAAATATATAATAAAAAAGAATGCAACATAACTTAACATTATTTAAAACTACTAACGACGAATTAAGTCATTATAATTAAACATTATAAATATTTATAATAAATCAAATTTTATTAAGTAAATATACCATAATTTCTCCAACTTTGGATGTCATAGGAGATCCATCTTTCTTCCTATGCATAATCTCAAAAAGCTGAAGGCGTCCAACTTTTTGACCATACGAGACTTCCTACAATATAGTAGTAAAAATATTATTTAATAGTAGAAAGTCATTAATATTTGACAGAATTAATAAATTCATAATACTTCGGCCTCAACTACAGAAGTAAAACTTCTCGACCCTGCCGTGTGCGTAAATTTTTTTTTTGCCTGCTACTTGTTCCAACTCGCTCACGGTCTTACATAATGAAATTATTATTACGTGTATAGTAAACACTGTATATAAGAGCTTGGAAGTATGTAATACCTTTCTGTCGCGACATAAAAAAAAATTTTGGTTTGGGGTCGCTAATTTTGGCAATTTATTGAGAACTTTAAAACTGAAGTTTGATTTCTTTTTTTGAAACATAAACTGAAAAAAAAATAAAAAAAATAAAGATGGGAGTCGCCACCGATCTTTTTTATAGGTATGATCGGACACCTAATAAATTTATTTTCTTTAAAAAGAAGGACGAGTTTAGGTCTCACGTTAAATCGGAGAAAAAGTAGGGTTCGGGAGTCGATTCTGTGAGGAAGGTATGAGCACCCTCGTGACGCCCAAAATTGGTATCTTTTAAACATGTGTTGTCTTAATTTTCAAAATGCTAGTTCAATTTAAATTCCAATCGTGATCCAATTTAAAAGACGAGAACTTTCAATTTTGATTTTTGAGAAGGATATACCGTTTTAACACGAGCCATTTAATTCCATCCAACATAGCGATGAAATTTACGACTTAACGTTAAACCGTGTATTGCCTCAACTAGTAATTAAAACATAAAAATTATTCATGAAATAAGAATTTGAAATAAATCAAATATGCAAACAATGACATTTTCAAATGAAAATATTAACATAATACTAGAGCAAGAGTAAAACAATAATAATATTTAAAAGATAAATAAAACCAAACATAAACAAATATAAAGTACATTTAGTAATAATAATATAAGGTAATATATACATAAGATAATATGCAAAAATATAATATATGATATATATACATGATGTATGAAAATATAATGCCTAATAGACATATATATGTAATATTACTAAATATATACGTACTAGATACAAATACACATAGTATAATTCAACATATACAATAATATTAGAATACTATGGACAAGGAAAATACATTTATACTAATAATAGTAAAAGATATATATACACCAAATAATAATATAATAAGTAGCAATAGGAAAATAATAAATACAAAATCAATAATGCAACATACACAAATAATACAAATAAGAAAGGTATATGCATACGGACTATAAAATAAATGTATTAAAATTAATAATAAATACAATATGGGTAAAATAAATATATACATGATATATACATAATGTGGTACTAAGAAAATATATATATATAAATAATAGTATTAGAAATCATATAGTATATATAATGATAATATTAAAATATATACATAATATTATATATGAATTATTCATATAATATATATTAAAAATTGACTATTAATACGTACTAAAAATATATACGGGGTAAGCGGCATACACTAATAAATATAATAATAATAATCATGTAATACAATACCAAAAGGTAAATATAATAAAATGATATTAAAATAAAGGTATTAAAAACAGTAATATACATATGTATACATCTAACAAGGATATATAATAATAATAATAATAATAATAATAATAATAATAATAATAATAATATCGAACACAAAAACCATTATAATAAAAATATTAAAATAAAGTAATTGAAACATTACTACATATATATATATATACATGAAGATATACACTAATGTATTTCAATAATAATAATAATAATAATAATAATAATAATAATATTGAAATGCAAAAATGTAATATTTAATAAAGAAACAAAAACAAATAAAAAGGACTAAAATTGAACTAACAACAAAGTTCGGGGCAAATGTGAAAGGAAATAAAGAGAAAAGGGCTTATTTGAACGCATAAAACAAAGGGGACCGAAACAGTAATTATTCCTCCCATTAAAATGCAGACACATTAGCGGGGACTAAATCGAAAAGCGCAAAAATTATGGGGCCAAATTGAAAATAAAAAATGACTTAATTGTAAAACCTTGAAAAGCGGAAGGACAGCACAGCATAAATAACCCATTCAAACAAAACACGCGGATCCTCCTAGCTGGTCGGGTTGGATGGGTCTGACATGGCGAAAACGACGTTGTTTTGGGGCTTAAGTGTAGCCCCAAAACGACGTCGTTTGGAGGGCTATATAAGGCCTAAAATAACCAAAAAATCATTTGGGGAGAGGAAAGAAAAAAAAAAGAGAGGGAAGAGAGAGAGAGAGAAGGAGGGGAATTGCCAGGGCCATCATCGATCAACCACCGAGGCTCGCCAAGATTGCAAGCAGTGTTATGACGCATGGCCGGAAAAGGTAAATTTTTTTTTGTATATTTTTTGTATATCTTTTGTATATTTTTTATGTTTTAATATATATATAGGTTAAAAAACTTAAAACCGAATTTAAAATAGAAAGAAAAGAAATCACCTTAGGTTTTTTTTTTTAAGCTTTCAATCCTTTGATCTTGGTATTTTTTTATGCTTGAATGCTATTTCAGTATTTAAACTGATTGAATCACTATATTGAATCGAGATTGAATGTTTCACTTTCTTGTTTTTGTGCTCATTTCTCTCGCAAAAATGAAAGAAAAAAAAAAAGAGTTCCCCCTTTACCATCCTTTTCATTCGGCTTTTATAGCCTTATTTACAAACTATTTTTACTATTTTTACTATTGTTGCATGTTTGCTTCCTTCCTCTGTTTTTGCAAAGCGGTGGGAGTGTGTGATGGTGTTGGTGGCGACAACATGGGAGAATGGGAATGGTCTTTGGTGGCAGAAAGATGGGAGAGTGGGAAGAGGCAAGTGGGAGTCTAGGGTTTTGGGATTGGGCTTGGATGTTGGGCTAGGTTAATTTTAGGTTTTGGGTTTGAGGATGGGTTAAATGGTTTAATGGGCTGGGTATTTTGTAAGCGGGCCAAAATTGGCCTACAACAATGCCCCTCTTTGCTTATTGTCGTAACGGAATAGAGCAAAGATACAAAGAAAAAGGCCAATTTTGCCCGGTCTCGCTAAGTTTTGACTTCTTTTGGTGATCTTCTCATCCGGTGGTCTCTTTTAGTTCCCGTATCTTGTAGCTTTAGTTCAATCCATTGCATCTTCGATATATGCTTTGTGGCTTCAATCCACTTTAATGTAACTTCAAGGATATAAGATTTGTAGCTTCGATCGCTTTCTGTGACTTCAAAATATAAGATTAATGACTTCAATTTGCTCTTCATTTGCTTTAGTCGATAAGGCTTGTGGTCTTCTCTTACGTAACTTTAGAAGGACATCATCTAATATCCTTGATCGGCTCCACTTGCAACTTCAAGGAAATAAAATCTGTGTCTTCAATCGGTCCCAATCTTATTCTTTACTCGATATGTGATCCCGAGCTCAACTCACTCAACAGTGTCCCAAGCTCAACTCACTTCTCGCAATATGAGTTGATTTTGAACAACAAAAATAAAAAGGCTTAACTCACCTCTCGCAATGTAAATTGAAAAAATACCACGATGTGTGATCTGAAGCTCAATTCACCTCTCGCAATATGAGTTGATTTTTTTTTTTTGAAAGACGGAAATTGAGAATACCTCAGCATGTGAACCGAGGCTCAACTCACCTCTCGCAATATAAGTTGATTTTTTGAAAACAGAAATTGAAAATACCTCAACGTGTCTTGAGGCTCAACTCATTTCTCGCAATATGAGTTGAATTTTGAAAACAGAAATTGAAATTACCTCAACGTGTCTTGAGGCTCAACTCACCTCTCGCAATATGAGTTGATTTTTGAAAACAGAAATTGAAATTACCTCAACGTGTCTTGAGGCTCAACTCACCTCTCGCAATATGAGTTGATTTTGACGAACAGAAATTGAAAAACAGAAATTGAAAATACCTCAGCGTGTGAGCTGAGACTCAACTCACCTCTCGCAATATGAGTTGATTTTTTTGATGAACAGAAATTAAAATTACCTCAACGTGTCCTGAGGCTCAACTCACCTCTCGCAATATGAGTTGATTTTAACGAACAGAAATTGAAAAATAGAAATTGAAAATACCTCAGCGCGTGAGCTGAGACTCAACTCACCTCTCGCAATATGAGTTAATTTTTTTGATGAACAGAAATTAAAATTACCTCAACGTGTCCTGAGGCTCAACTCACCTCTCGCAATATGAGTTGATTTTTTTTTGAAAGACAGAAATTGAGAATACCTCAGCATGTGAACCGAGGCTCAACTCACCTCTCGCAATATAAGTTGATTTTTTGAAAACAGAAATTGAAAATACCTCAACGTGTCTTGAGGCTCAACTCATTTCTCGCAATATGAGTTGAATTTTGAAAACAGAAATTGAAATTACCTCAACGTGTCTTGAGGCTCAATTCACCTCTCGCAATATGAGTTGATTTTTGAAAACAGAAATATTACCTCAACGTGTCTTGAGGCTCAACTCACCTCTCGCAATATGAGTTGATTTTGACGAACAGAAATTGAAAAACAGAAATTGAAAATACCTCAGCGTGTGAGCTGAGACTCAACTCACCTCTCGCAATATGAGTTGATTTTTTTGATGAACAGAAATTAAAATTACCTCAACGTGTCCTGAGGCTCAACTCACCTCTCGCAATATGAGTTGATTTTGACGAACAGAAATTGAAAAACAGAAATTGAAAATACCTCAGCGCGTGAGCTGAGACTTAACTCACCTCTCGCAATATGAGTTAATTTTTTTGATGAACAGAAATTAAAATTACCTCAACGTGTCCTGAGGCTTAACTCACCTCTCGCAATATGAGTTGATTTTTTTTTGAAAGACAGAAATTGAGAATACCTCAGCATGTGAACCGAGGCTCAACTCACCTCTCGCAATATAAGTTGATTTTTTTGAAAACAGAAATTGAAAATACCTCAACGTGTCTTGAGGCTCAACTCATTTCTCGCAATATGAGTTGAATTTTGAAAATAGAAATTGAAATTACCTCAACGTGTCTTGAGGCTCAACTCACCTCTCGCAATATGAGTTGATTTTTGAAAACAGAAATTAAAATTACCTCAACGTGTCTTGAGGCTCAACTCACCTCTCGCAATATGAGTTGATTTTGACGAACAGAAATTGAAAAACAGAAATTGAAAATACCTCGGCGTGAGTGAGACTCAACTCACCTCTCGCAATATGAGTTGATTTTTTGATGAACGAAATTAAAATTACCTCAACGTGTCACGAGGCTCAACTCACCTCTCGCAATATGAGTTGATTTTGACGAATGTAAATTGAAAAATGAAATTAGAAATACCTCGGTAGCGTGGTGAGACTCAACTCACCTCTCGCAATATGAGTTGATTTTTTGATGAATGAAATTAAAATTACCTTAACGTGTCACGAGGCTCAACTCACCTCTCGCAATATGAGTTGATTTTTTTGATGAATGTAAATTGAAAAAGAGAATTGAAAATACCTCGGTAGCGTGAGTGAGGCTCAACTCACCTCTCGCAATATGAGTTGATTTTTTGGTAGAATTTGGGTGTCTTTTCCTTTGATTCAAGTCGACTCTCATTCAAGATTTCTTACTCGTTGGAGTACCAGATATGCCATGTATGATGTTATCATGATATGCACATGTTTGTCTTAAATGTTTTTATGCCTACATGATTATGCAATTGCTCCTTAAGCTTTGTTTGTCGTATGTCTATTTAGCCACGATTGTTGAGGATTTATGTTTATTGCTTTAATTCTCGACTTTCTCTTCATGCCTTATACCGCTTCAAGCTTCACGAGTAATCGACGTTTCTCGATATCATTCTTACGCTTTGATTGAACTTTGTTCTTACTTTGAGACTCTTGTGCTTATCAAATTTTCATCCGTAATGTTTAACATTTCTTTTGTTTAGAGTATGTCATTTCACTATTTATCATGTAAATAAACACATAATGAGATGCATGAAAAGGTCAAGTAGGAACAAAATAATGTCTCATATTCATTGACTTCAAATGTGGCAAACAAAACAAGTTAACCAACGAGAGTAAAAATGTCAAAAGAAAGAAAGGATCGTATTCAACAAATGCTCTAGATATTCAACACATGAACTCTTCCACGCCCTCAATCAAGAATCTTTCGAGTATGGCTTCTTGCGTGAAAATTTCAAGCTTTGAAGTGCTTCAAATCAGTAGTCTCATTGTTTGACCCATTGTTCAAATGCCACGCTCTTTGGGCGAGTTTACTTCATTAGGACGCCTCTCGGGTTTTCATCCTAATCTTTTGTGTTAATCAAGACGCCTTTTTCGGTTTTCACCTTGATTTTTTTTTAAGATGCCCTTTTCGGGTTTTCATCTTGATTTTTTAGGCATAATATTTCTTCACAAGATCTCGAGTTCACTGGATTCGGTAACTCTTTCCCATCCATTTCAAGAGAATCAAAGCTCCACCCGAGAATGCCTTCTTTACGACGTATGGTCCTTCCCAATTCGTGTCCATTTCCTCGCAAGTCTCTTTGTATTGGGAGAATATTTCTCAACACGAGTTCTCCTTCGTGGAATTCTCTTGGCCGTACCTTCTTATCATGAGCGCGATCATTCTCTTCCGGTACATCCGCGTGACAAATTGCCCTTAGACGTTTTTCTTCGATGAGGTTCACTGATCGTATCGAGCTCGAACCCATTCGCTTCTTCTAACTTTGATTACATTAAGACTCTCAATGAGGGATTTCAACCTCAATAGGTAGCATGACTTCCATTCCATAGACCGAGAGAAAGGAGTTGCTCTCATAGATGTTCGACATACTGTATGCGATATGCATACAAAGCAAACGGTAGCTTCTCGTGCCAATCTTTATATGTCTCATCATTTTCCCAATGATCCTCTTGATATTTTTGTTGGTCGCTTCAATGTTTCGTTCATCTTTAGGCGATAGGGCGAGGAGTTATGATGCTTTATTTGGGCCGCTGCATACTTCTTTCATCATCTTATTGTTCGATTCGTGGCCTTATCTCAAATGATTCTTTCAGCAAACCATATCGGCAAATGATTTCCTTTTTCAAAAACTTGCAAACTGCAGTCCTCGTCACATTGGCAAACGAAGCGGCTTCTATCCATTTTGTAAAGTAATCGATAACCACAAAAATGAATCGATGTCTATTTGATTCTTTTGGAGAAATTGGCCTTATAACATCCATGCCCCACATAGAAAAAGGCCACGGAGAAGTCATGACATGAAGGGGTGAAGGGGCTACATGAATTTTATCGCCGTAGATTTGACATTTGTGGCATTTTCTGGCAAAATTGATGCAGTCACTTTCCATTGTCAGCCAATAATAACCGAGTCTCATGATCTTTCTGGCCATATTGAAACCATTGGCATGCGTTCCGCAAATTCCTCATGGACCTCTTCAAGTATTTTTCGCTTCAACATCATCCACACATCTCAAAAGCGTCGATCCTTTCCTCTTTATACAGATATCCCCATCAAGAACAAATCCACGCCATTCTTCTAATTGTTCTTTTATCGTTCTCATTCGCTTGTTCGGGATACCTTTGATTCTTGATATATTCTAAGATATCATGGAACCAAGGCCGTCTGTCTACTTCTTTCTCAATGTTACAACAGTGTGCAGGGACCTCGTATATGCTCATTTTGATGGGCATTATTTCTACTTCTCTACTTGCTTTGAACATTGAAGCCAAAGTGGCCAGGGCATCAGCCAGTTGGTTCTCTTCTCGTGGGAAGTAATGAAAAGTTATTTCTTTGAATTCCTTGATCAATCCAAACCACTAAATCATTGTACTTAATCAATTTTGAGTCCCTCACTTCCCACTCTCCACGGATTTGGTAAATCACTAGGGTTGAGCCCCCGTACACCTCTAAGATTTTGATGTTTCGTTTGATAGCTGCACGAAGCCTCATGATACAGGCCTCATATTCTGCGATATTATTGGTACGTAGAGTTCGGTCTTGCGGTGAACGGATAATGATTCCGTCTGGTGATACCGAGATTGTGCCAATTCCATGCCCTAAAGCATTTGACGCACCATCAAAGCACATCTTCCATGACTTCTCTTTGATGACTCGAATTTATTTCGTGATGCACATTAAGTCTTCGTCTGGAAAATCGAATCTTAAAGGCTCATATTCTTTTGTCGTTCGAGTTGCTAAGAAGTCACTATTGCGCTCCCTTTTATCGACTTCGACTTACATAGGCAATGTCATATTCGAAAGGAGGATCGCCATCGTGCCATTCTTTACGATAGTGCCATGACTCCATCATGTATTTTATTGGGTCCACTTTGAAATCAACCATGTCGTATGGTACAACATGTATTGTCCGAGTCTCCGAGCTACCCAAACCAGAGCGCAACAAAATTTTTCAATGGATCGAATACTTTACCTCATATTCGTGAACTTTTTGCCGAGGTAGTAGATCGCCTTTTCCTTCTTTCCTGACTCATCGTGTTGCCCCAGTACGCAACCCATTGAATTTTCGAACACAGTTAAATACAAAATCAGTGGTCTTCCAGGAGTTGGTGGTACTAGCACTGGAGGACTGGACAAATATCATTTTATCTTATCAAAGGCCACCGGCATTCCTCGCTCCATTCTCCCGGTTATGTTTTCAAGAAGCGAAAGATTGGGTCACATTGGTTGGTAAGTTGAGCGATAAATCGGGCGATGTAGTTTAATCTCCTAAAATCCTCTAACTTCCTTTTGCGACGCGAGGTGGTAACTCTTGGATGGCTTTTATTTTATCTCGGATCAACTTCGATACCTCTTTCATCGACAATGAAGCCTAGCAACTTTCCCGAGGTAGCCCCAAATGTGCATTTGGTGGATTAAGCTTTAGCTGAAACTTTCTCGACCTTTCGAACAACTTCTTGAGGTGCACTACATGCTCTTCTTCCCTCGGATTTAGCAATCATGTCGCCGACGAGACCTCTATTTCTTTATGCATCATGTCATGGAATAACGTCACCATAGCCCTCTGATATGTTGCCCCAGCATTCTTTAACCCGAATGGCATCACCTTGTAACAGAACGTTCCCTACATTGTTATGAAGGTAGTTTTCTCCATATCCTCAGGGGCCATCTTGATCTGATTATACCCCGAGAATCCGTCCATAAAAGAAAACAATGAATGTTCTGCTGTGTTGTCCACCAACGTGTCAATATGTGGCAAGGGAAAATTATCCTTTGGGCTTGCTCGATTCAGGTCACGGTCTTTCTTTGGTACCGGGACTATGTTAGCCACCCATTCTGGATATTTGGAGGCTTGTAGGAAGCCAGCATCAAATTGTTTCTTGACTTCCTATTTTATTTTTAGCAGCATTTCGGGTCTCATCCGTCTTAATTTTTGCTGTATGGGCTTGCATTCTGGCTTTAATGGGAGCTTATGGACCACTAAATCTTCATCTAGCCCTGGCATGTCCTGGTATGACCATGCGAAAACATCTTTGTATTCGCGGAGTAAAGTGATCAAACTATGCCCGGTACTCTCGAAATAGAAGTCCCAATCTTCACTTCTTGTTTCCTTTCTTCGCCTTCAGATTTATTGTTTCAACGGATTCTTGATGAGGCAAAATCTGTTTATCCTCTTTTTCTACCATTCTTAGCAAATCAGGAGACGAGACATAGTCTTCAGCATTTTCTTCGGCTTCGAATTCTCCTAAACAAACAGCCTTCTCAAAATCGATTTCAGGACTTGTAACGGGTTTGTTCATGTCACGACATCCGAGCACCGAAAGTTGAATGAAAAAGGAACTATAGAGGGCATCCAAGTATTGAAACCAACAAATGAAATGTTATGGTATGGGATGAGGCAAATGTAAAGATTGGCTATGAAATGAGAAAATGATTATGAAATTAGTGATAATGTGAAAGATTATGACGAAATGCATCTTCATTGATATTCATTTGAATGATAAAGAGCGAATGTAGGTTTTACAAACGAATTCTATTATATCTAAAGACATAATGTAATGTTAACGTTTGAGCATTACTCAAAGACTTATAAACTACAAGAAGTTCCTCGGCAATTCAATTGTTCAACTTGAAACCTGGGGACAAGGCGTATCCTCGAGACACCTTTACTTACACCACCCCTTGTCAATGACGTTTATCTTCGACATTCCAAAACCCCTTTCAATTAACCCCAGATGTTTCGTAGATCATCTTGTCCAAAGTACATCATTCCGCAGATGTAAATGTTTTGACAAAGGAGAGTACTCTATTGGTTCCCTTCCGGTTCTCGGCCCAAAGTTCTTGCAATTCTTATCTCTTGATCCTTCTTCCACGTCTTCTTCTTTGACGCATGTCAGTGGAACCCCAAACCGTATCGGACCTTGTGGTGCAATCGGCTTTAAAGCCCTAACTATTCCTTGCGATGTCTCCTAAACCTCTTCTCGCATGAGCTTCCCTTCCTCTGATCAACTTGACACCCATTCGGTATTTCTCGGCGCTTTGGCATTGGAATTGCTTCCCTCGGGGATGAAAGTGGCATTGACGAATTCAAGGGATCGAAAGGAACATTCCATCGTGTCCTTGCTTACTTCCGGTATGGCGATCAGAGAGATAGATGCGACAATGTCTTCTTCGCCTCGATCGTGACCAAACAGACCATCCATGATAAATTTCACCTTTTGACGGAGGGATGATGGGACCGCTCCAGCAGAATGGATCCAAGGTCTTCCTAGAAGGAAATTATAAGAAGGTGTAATGTCCATGACTTGGAACTCGACATCATAAATGTAAGGGCCCACTTCCAAAGGGATTTCGATCTTTCCCATGACTTCGCCTCGTCCGTTGAATGCCCTTACCGTGGAATGACAGGCCTTAAGTAGGACAAATCCATCAGTATTCTAGAAAGCGTGGCCAATGGCATAACATTTAACGCTGACCCATTATCGATGAGTACGTTTGGTATTATGTATCCCTTACAACGAGTCGTGATATGCGCCGCTTTCACCAAGCCTCTACCATTTGGCGGTATCTCATCGTCACTAAAAGAGATGAAATTGTCCGCATTCGATTGTTTACCCACCTATCAAGCTTCTCGACAGATATGTTGTTGGCCACATAAGCTTGATTTAACACCTTCAATAAAGCATTCGATGTGGCTCAATTTAACAATGAGAGATAGAATCGAGATTCGCTACCGTCGCTTGCTCAATTGTTCCACCACACTATACTCATTGTGCTTAATAAATTTCAAGAATTCTTGAGCTTCTTCCTCATTCACGTGCTTTTAGTTTCTTGCACGGTGGAATTTCTTGCTCGACTTCGACTTCGTGCATCACTACTTTCCTTTTTGCTTCAAGTCGCTACTTTTCTTTACCGGTTCAACTTCTTTAGAATAGCACCGCCCACTTCGCGAGTAAAATGACCTACTTCCCCAATGTCTTCGATTGGGCTTCAAGCTTTTCACCTTCGTGTAACGATGTTGACATCGTACTTCCACTGAGATCGTTGTATTGTCCTTATAAGGAAAGGAGATGGTACTTCAATTATCATTTTGGTTTCACCGGTTCTTTCTTTGCGTCATAATAGATTATTAACGCGTCGGCCGGCGCTATATGGGAAACCTGATGATTGATTGTCAGAGGCACATATTTCTCCACTATCGGCCTCTTTGGCTTTACAAAAAATCCCAATCTCCTTATTGTCCATCATACTTTGCAGTAAACTTCTGAATTCCTCGCAGATGAATGTTATGCTCCCCAATACCATGGAGCTCGCAAAAAGCGTGACCTTTTGCATCTTTTCCTTTGGATACTCCGTTAAAACGACAGAGCAACCCTTTCTCACTTAGTATCTCCTGATTCTCTCGCAGAGGTGTTCGTGCTTGAAACCCATCTTCTATTTTGTTGTTTATCCTCCTCTCCTCAAGGCCACATTCCCTTCTGTGGTTTGGGAATGGATTCCGGTCGATCGCCAGCACCATCAAATCGTAAAATGCCCGCATCGATGAGCCATTGAACTCTCTTTTGAAAGCAAGACAGTTCTCGATAGAATGCCTCGTTCCCGCATGGTATGCACAACTAGCGTTTGGATCGTACCATTTCGGGTATGGAGGTTTAAGGGGGGCCATGTAATGGGGAGATATCAATTGTTTCTCCAAAAGTTTTGGGTACAATTCCCCATACAACACAGGGATGGGGGTAAATTGCGGTCTCTCGGGATTATGCCTTGCCGGTCTTGGTTCGTTTCTGGGTTGGCTTTGGGCGGGTACCGTGTTTGGTGGGAAAGTGGTGACGGGTCTTTGGTTGTTCGTGGCGTAAACAGGGTAGGACGGATGTGGTGCTTGGTAGTAAGGGGTTTGAGGTGGATAATAGAAATTCGGGGGTGGATAATTTCGAGGTCGGGGTTGGTTAGGATACGAATTAGGAATGTAGCGACTCCCAGTTCCCACCATGTGGGTTTCTGGCTCCTTCTTCCTTACGGGTGCTGCTTTTCTTGAGCCTTCTAATCCTTCCATTCTACCGCTCTTGACGGGATTCTCTATGAGTTCACCGGATATTACAATATCCGCGAAATCTTTCGTGGCACTTCCCACTAGCTTGTCATAGAATGGTGCTTTCAGAGTATTGATGCAAAGGACTGTTATCTCAGTCTTAGTCAGTGGAGGCTCCACTTGGGCCGAGATATCTCTCCATCTTTAAGATATCTGTCTAAAGGATTCTGTTGGCTTCTTCTCCATCATTTGCAAGGTCATACTGGTGCGGCACCATATCCGTACATGCTTGTATCGCCGCAAAATGTCGACGCCAAGTCCTTCCAGATCGAATCTTTTTCTACTAAGTTGATTGTACCACCAAGAGTGACCTGTTAGACTATCTTGAAAGCAATGTATGAGTAGTTTATCCTCGTTCACATAACCCGTCATTTTTCGACAAAACATGACCAGATGCGCCTTTGGACATCTTGTCCCATCATACTTCTCAAAATCAGGCACTTTGAATTTCGGGGGCAAAATCAGATCAGGTACCAAACTGAGTTCTTTGGCACCTAGTGCGGAGAAGACTTCAGTGCCTTCTATCGCTTTGAGTCTTTCCTCTAGACTCCTATATTTTGCGTCATGGTTATCCAATTTCAACTTGGCTACCTCTGCTGGGTCATCCAGATCTGGAACTAGTGGATCAGCAGGAATAGCCCCTGGGTTTGACGCGAATATTCCTTACCCCAAATTAGTGGGTGGAGCAGGTGGCATAGGTCGATGTTCCAAGCCAGTGGGTTCCCCTTGAATATACCCTCTTTGTGTTGTATATGCGAGCGATGGAGTGAATCCTGGGGGATAGAGTGGATCCTGATCGTGGTGAATTCTTGATCGAGATTCCTCAATTTCAGGGCTCCGCATGGGTCCCTTTCCTTTAACTAAAGCTGACATCATCTCCATCATCTTGGCCATTTGATCTCTTTGCTCGAGTGATTCCTCTCGAGATCTCACCATTAGGTCTCTCGTTTCTTGTTGCGATTTGGCCAGTTGCTCTTGTAATTCCTTTTGAGCCCTTTCCAACCTTTCAATTTTCTCATTGAATTCAGCCTCCATTACTCTAGCTTGTCGGCGCGTTTAATACGGATGACGTGGTTCCAGTCTTGTGGTATTACAACTGCAAATTATATATTTTGTCTTTAGCGACCGAGTATGGGATATGCAATGTATGAATGCATGAATGAGTGCACGATTGTCAAAATGTTAGTTATGCAAGGAATGCAAAAAAAAAAAATGGTGTTGATTTCAAGATAGCCCCATATTTAGGCATTTCATTTATCAACATAGTCTATTACACAAAGTTTCCATTTTTCCAACGATTACACAAATTTCCTAGCCACATTGCCTTGTTTCTTCACTTGCTCTAAAAACTCTGATATGCTCGATCTTTGGCTTGGAAGGAATTGGCAACTGAGAACTTCGGCTTCATCTGATAATTGAACAACTTGCATAGCCGCTTTGCGAATTTCATTGATCAAGAAGTTGAGTTGCATTTCTTTTCCTTTGAGAGTTCCTTCATACGCGTGAATGTCCCTATCGTACTGCTCACTCTTTTCTTCTAGAGCCTTCAGGAGGTTATCTAATTGTTTTTGACGAGATTGCAGCATATTTTCTAGATCTCGTGTTTTCCTTTTTAATTCTTGATGTTCAGACTGACTATTCGCCAATTCTGCAGTCACTATTTCATACTCGGCGTTCTTCCTTCTTAACTCTACACAGCGCGCGCAGCCTTTTCCTCCTCTTTCTTTGCTTTTCCCTTCCAAAACTCCATTCCTCCCTTAATATTGCTAATTTCTTCCTTCCACTCTGCTGTCGACTTGCCCAACCACTATTCTTTATTGTGCTTCTTAATTTCTTGTTTTCCAAATGAAGGTCCCTTAAGTCGTTTCTCACAATCTCGGCTTCTCTTTGTACTTTTTCAGTTCTGGACCTTTCAACCTGAACTTCAATCTTCAGCTGATAGTTTTCTTCTTGAAGGGCACTAAGGTCCCGAGACATCTTGGCCTTTTCTCGTTCAAATTCTTGTCTTGCCATTTCAAGCTCAGACGGCATTTCCTCCGAGAAAGGATTCTGAACAGTGTAACTTGTTGACGAGATCTGCTGACTATTTACCCGTTGCTTCCTCCATATGTCGTAATCTTGGGTAAGGGTATCAGCATACAAAGCTAATTCCATGAAATAAATTTCCTTCCAAGACTTTGCAGTGTCTCGGACTTTCTTCATATATCCTTCACCCATGAAAGCGAACTCGAACTGTGCTAATCCTCCAGTTGCGGGGAGGAATTGTCGCGAAGAAAATTGCCTTTAGACCAATAGCGAAGCATATCCAACTCCTCCCCATAACCCAAGTAAAGGTACCCAATCTTGGCTTCCACATTTGTATAGCAGAACTGAAGGACGGATCCAGGGTGCTCTCCATGTTATATCCTCGGCGCGAAGATTTTGAAAAACTGATACCCAATGTTGCTCGGTGACTTCCTTCGGCCATTCTTTCTTAAGGTAAGCTTCTAGCAGGGAGAATGTTTTAGAAAACATATGGAACAGAGTGCGCTCTACCTTCCAGAAGTGACTCAAAATCCAAACATTGAGCAACTGAGCACATCCACTAAATCGTCCCTTTCCATCCCTTCGACAAGTACTCAGGGACCTGAAGGTTTCGGCTAGGATAGTCGGGACAGGGTTGACTCCTTGTTTTAACCTTTCGAAGAAATCAACTACTACAACTTCGAGATGTCCGAGAACTTTTGGGAAAATGACCAAGCCATAAATGGCCAAAGCGAATAGATTTACCCTTTTCAGCATGTCGGGATGGTTCAGAACCAAATCTCGTAGGGAGGACCATGGAATACAAATGGTTTCATTCTTCTTTTTATCTGCTTTTTCGCCCATGCATCAGTCATGTCCGCGGTCTCACTAACTTTTTCTTGAAGGTCATCGGCTTAGGCTCCTTCACATATATTTTGCCGAATTGTACATTGTCGATGCGAGTAAAGCAACATACTCTTCTATGGTTGGAGTCATGTCTTCTTGATTGAAGGTGAAACACCGATAAGTGGGTCCCGTAACCGAACCATGGCTTGAATCAACTGTTCGTCTACGGATGGTGATCGGTGAGCTATATCTCCATACCTCCCAATGAAAATGTCTCTAGTGTCTCGAATCCCACGATTCCAAATTCAACCAAATCCTCAAAGTTATTTTGGCGAACATTTACAGCTTATATGTTCGGGCAAATTGGCAACACACCCTTCCACTAGACTATCCCCTTTTCTCTCGAAGTTTTAGAGACCGGTCCGAACCACGGCATTCTTCTCGGTTATTTGTGTAATTGACTCCTCCATCGAAACCCGTTTTTTGGCAACCAACCTTTAATTAACACCTTCCTAATATGATGCCTATGATGCATGATAAAAATAAAAACAAACAAACTTGGTTAGTAAACACAACAAATATAATTTGAAAAACAAACTAAACTACCCAATCCAATTATTTTGCATAAACAAGATAAATGAAAGGCAAAAGGCATTTTCCCGTGTACTTATTTTGGTGACTATAAGCGGACGAGAGGTTCGGCATGGCTCTAATTGGATAGCTCGTATGGTTCATTATATGCGCCTCGGTTCTAGACAGTACTCGAATTGCTCGTACTATCATCTGCTAAGATCAACACGAAGCCTCGGTCATAACCCATCACAGGCTCACGAGTTCAATTCGAGGATTACATTTACTTATGCCTATGCGGAGGGACAAGTTAACTCACGAAAGCATAAGTCATATGTAACCCGAAAGTATTCACTAGCTCATGCGGAGGGACGAGTTAACTCACGAAGGCGTAGCGTTTACTTTCACTTAAACGACGGAGCTGGGTAGAGAACTCATGTTATGCGAAAATGCAAGTGCACGGTGTGTGGGGAAAAACTCATAAACCTTTACGTTTTACTTAAAGAAACTAAACCAAAATTAAAACCATAAAAATTGAAAACTGAAAAACAACCAAATAACAAGTTAGAAGAAATATTTACAACACGATACAAATGCATGAATTTTGAAAACGAGATTTTCGGATCACGACCCAAATATTTACTTTGAACAAAGAAATTTGAAAATTTTGACAAAACGTGTTTAATTCGACTCGACTCGCAAGCTTTTCCCCAGCGGAGTCGCCAGCTGTCGCGACGTAAAAAAATTTTGGTTTGGGGTCGCTAATTGTGGCAATTTATTGAGAACTTTAAAACTGAAGTTTGATTTTTTTTTTGAAACATAAACTGAAAAAATAAATAAAAAAAATAAAGATGGGAGTCGCCACCGATCTTTTTTATAGGTATGATCGGACACCTAATAAATTTATTTTCTTTAAAAAGAAGGACGAGTTTAGGTCTACGTTAAATCAGAGAAAAAGTAGGGTTCGGGAGTCAGTTACGCGCGAGGAAGGTATGAGCACCCTCGTGACGCCCAAAATTGGTATCTTTTAAACATGTGTTGTCTTAATTTTCAAAAATGCTAGTTCAATTTAAATTCCAATCGTGATCCAATTTAAAAGACGAGAACTTTCAATTTTTGATTTTTGAGAAGGATATACCGTTTTAACACGAGCCGACGAATTCCATCCAACATAGCGATGAAATTTACGACTTAACGTTAAACCGTGTATTGCCTCAACTAGTAATTAAAACATAAAATTATTCATGAAATAAGAATTTGAAATAAATCAAATATGCAAACAATGACATTTTCAAATGAAAAATATTAACATAATACTAGAGCAAGAGCAAAACAATAATAATATTTAAAAGATAAATAAAACCAAACATAAACAAATATAAAGTACATTTAGTAATAATAATATAAGGTAATATATACATAAGATAATATGAAAAATATAATATATGATATATATACATGATGTATGAAAATATAATGCCTAATAGACATATATATGCAATATTACTAAATATATACGTACTAGATACAAATACACATAGTATAATTCAACATATACAATAATATTAGAATACTATGGACAAGGAAAATACATTTATACTAATAATAGTAAAAGATATATATACACCAAATAATAATATAATAAGTAGCAATAGGGAAAATAATAAATACAAAATCAATAATGCAACATACACAAATAATACAAATAAGAAAGGTATATGCATACGGACTATAAAATAAATGTATTAAAATTAATAATAAATACAATATGGGTAAAATAAATATATACATGATATATACATAATGTGGTACTAAGAAAATATATATATATAAATAATAGTATTAGAAATCATATAGTATATATAATCGATAATATTAAAATATATACATAATATTATATATGAATTATTCATATAATATATATTAAAAATTGACTATTAATACGCACTAAAAATATATACTGGGGTAAGCGCATACACTAATAAATATAATAATAATAACCATGTAATACAATACCAAAAGGTAAATATAATAAAATGATATTAAAATAAAGGTATTAAAAACAGTAATATACATATGTATACATCTAACAAGGATATATAATAATAATAATAATAATAATAATAATAATAATAATAATAATAATAATATCGAAACACAAAACCATTATAATAAAAATATTAAAATAAAGTAATTGAAACATTACTACATATATATATACACATACATGAAGATATACACTAATGTATTTCAATAATAATAATAATAATAATAATAATAATAATAATAATAATTGAAATGCAAAAATGTAATATTTAATAAAGAAACAAAACAAATAAAAAGGACTAAAATTGAACTAATAACAAAGTTCGGGGCAAATGTGAAAGGAAATAAAGAGAAAAGGGCTTATTTGAACGCGCGCAAAACAAAGGGGGACCGAAATAGTAATTATTCCCTCCCATTAAAATGCAGCACATTAGCGGGGACTAAATCGAAAAGCGCAAAAAATTATGGGGCCAAATTGAAAATAAAAAAATGACTTAATTGTAAAACCTTGAAAAGCGGAAGGACACAAGCGCATAAATAACCCATTCAAACAAAACACGCGGATCCTCCTAGCTGGTCGGGTTGGATGGGTGGGACATGGCGAAAACGACGCTGTTTTGGGGCAAGTGTAGCCCCAAAACGACGCTGCTTTTGGAGGGCTATATAAGGCCTAAAATAACCAAAAAATCATTTGGGAGAGGGAAAGAAAAAAAAAGAGAGAGGGAAGAGAGAGGAGAGAGAGGGAGGGAATCGGCCGGGGCGTCACCACCGGACGGCCATCGAGGCTCGGCATGAAGACAAGAAGTGAGCCACTGCACGCCATGGCCTAAAAGGTAAATTTTTTTTGTATATTTTTTGTATATTTTTGTATATCTTTTGTATATTTTTTATGTTTTAATATATATATATAGGTTAAAAAACTTAAAACCGAATTTAAAATAGAAAGAAAAGAAATCACCTTAGGTTTTTTTTTTTAAGCTTTCAATCCTTTGATCTTGGTATTTTTTATGCTTGAATGCTATTTCGTATTTAAACGCTGATTGAATCACTATATTGAATCGAGATTGAATGTTTCACTTTCTTGTTTTTGTGCTCATTTCTCTCTGCAAAAAATGAAAGAAAAAAAAATAAGAAGAGTTCCCCCCTTTTACCATCTTTTTCATTCGGCTTTTATAGCCTTATTTACAAACTATTTTTTACTATTTTTACTATTGTTGCATGTTTGCTTCCTTCCTCTGTCTTTTGCAAAAGTGGGAGTGTGTGATGGTGTTGGTGGCGATATGAGATGGGAGAATGGGAATGGTGCTGGTGGCGAACGAAGATGGGAGAGTGGGAAGAGGCAAGTGGGAGTCTAGGGTTTTGGGATTGGGCTTGGATGTTGGGCTAGGTTAATTTTAGGTTTTGGGTTTGAGGATGGGTTAAATGGTTTAATGGGCCTGGGTATTTTGTAAACGGGCCAAAATTGGCCTACAACACTTTCCTTTCTTTGAATTCCAGAATCTAACCGCATCTTCCCATTGGTACCTTAGCATTTCCGGCGGGACATTTCGCAATCTTTCTTCGAGGCTTATGTCTTTCTTAAAATATTGATTTTTCAAAGTGTTTTTATGGTCTCTCCATTTTTTACCCAATGCCTTCTTGATATAGTCATCCGAGACCTCTAAAGCAAATCTTTCCTAAAAAAACACAAGTTTAGAATGTAAATATAAATGAAACTTAAACCAAAGTATTGTAAATTACATTCACGTTTTGTTACCTTAATATTATCGAGAGCCTGATTTTTGTTGCTATCAGGCATGTGATACCATGATTCATAGTTGATGGGCAACATATTGGCATTTCGTGCTATAATGCCCAAATAGCCTACTAAAAGTCGAGCTTCAAATCCAACAGGCTGACCATGACTGTTTCTACTTACTTTGACACGCTCGATAGGATTTAAGTCGTATAAATCTTTAAGAAGCGTACGTCCTCGACCTCTGCGCGTCTCACCACTTTCAGCTGAAAAACGATATATTATTATATTAAAATTGAAAAATAAATCAATAATAAAAGTCAACACACATATAAAATAAACTTAACATTACTTTGAAATTCTGCAGGCTCGTCAAGTGTCTCCGACACATTCAAAAAGCCAACAACTGTCTGCTGTTCACTATTTCCTTCTTCCGAATTTGGAGTATTCTGGACAATACTTAAATCTCGTAATCTTCTTCTACGCATTTTTCCTGCAATACACATAAAATAGCTGAAATTTTAGTAACAAATTACAACAATAATAGTACATATAAAATAGTTAAATTATATAACATGACCATGATTAAAATTATAATATTACATATAATTAAAAAATTGTAAAATCTTACTACATCATTATTTGTAAATATATTCATCCACATCATGTCGAACCCATTGATGTTGTGTACTAGTACTAGGGATATTTTCATCTAAGTTTTGTTCTGGAAAATGCAACGTTTTTGATCTTTCGAAGATGTCATCTCTACTTTCATTACCCATGTCAAACAAGTCTCTAGGGGTGTTCTGGAGTACAACATACCAACCCTCATTAGTTGGATCTTTCGAATAAAAAACTTGTTTCACTTGAAAAGAAAATACATATGGCTCGTCCATCAATTGTTGTCCAGTGTGAATCAAGCGAGAGAAATTAACCATTGTAAAACCAAATTGATCTTTTTTAATTCTGCAAGCAGTATTAACATCAGCCCAATCACACCAAAAAAAGACAACTTTCCATTTGTCATAGTAATCCAACTCAATAATGTCGGTATGAAGTCCGTAATACTCCACATTACCCTCAACCGGATTACTGTCCCTAGCACTAGCATAACTTGTAATTGAAGAATTAACAACAATTCCACAATTTTTAGTTCTCCTCATTCTCTCGCGATATTTTGTATGAAATCTGTATCCATTGATGAGGAAATCACTATATCTTTTTATTACTCTATTCGAACCTGGGGAAAGCCATTTAACTTCGTCATTGACGTCATTCCTACTCCAAACCTATTGAATCGAAAGTAAATTGAGTAATTATAAATGTATTATATAAAAACATTCTTATTTGATTAACTAAATTTCACGATTATATGTAACTTATTAACTTCAGTTACATACCGTTTGGCTTAACTATTCATGAAAAGATTCTGTGAATAACTTATTAATCTCTCGATATTGTAATCTTCCAGAGTGTGCACGAGATCTCAAAATTTGTTTGTACTCACTATGTTAAAAACAAGTTTAATTGGTTAGAAGATAAACAAATCAAAACAACGAATATGTGAGGAAATTTTAGAACTTTCTTGCGTAACGGTTCAATTGAATCATGGTGAAAAAGTACATATCGATGTGCTTGTATCCACGACATATCATCTAATTCTGCAATTTCAACTTTGCCGATTGGTTCTCCATAACTTTGGAATAAATAAGTTTCGGCCAAGTTATAATCATTGAGCCTAGCATTTCTACTTGGTCTATTCAATCGTGTTTCAACATCTTCTAAATATCTAGAACAGAAGGTCATGCACTCCTCTATCAAGTAGCCTTCAGCAATTGATCCTTCTGGATAACGCTTATTGCGACAATAAGAATTCAATTTGCTTAGGAACCTAAACACGATATAAAATATTTATCAAAAGCTGTAACTAAATGTATAAAGGTGAATGAATGAATACTTGAGAAATAAATTAGCATCTTTCTATAGAATACATCCATCGATAAAAAACCGGTCCACCAAGTATTGCTTCGTAAGGGAGATGGATTACCAAGTGCACCATAATAGTGAAGAAGGAAGGTGGAAAGATATTCTCCAAATTGCATAAAGTCAAAGCCGCTCGATCCTGTACTTTCTCAAGTTCTTCAACATCCAAAACTTTGCCACAAATAGCTTTCATTATATTGGATAGTTTAATTATACATGACATTACATTTTTTGACATACAGCACCATAAAGCAACTGGGAGTAAATCTTGCATCAAGATGTGGTAATCATGTAATTTTAATGAATATAATCTTTAATCTTTAAGACTCACACATTGAGATATATTTGACGCATACGCATCTGGGACTTTTATATCCTTCAACACCATGCAGAACACTTCTTTCTCTTCCTTTGACATAAAAAAAAATAGAAGACGACAACCGATACTTCCTATTCGAAAGTACTTAAGGATGAAGATCACGCCGAATTCTCATGTCAACTAAATCAAGTCGGCTCTGAAGATTGTCTTTTGATTTTCCATCGACATTTAAAATTGTCCCAATTATGTTCTCGCAGACATTCTTCTCAATATGCATGACATCAAGATTGTGGCGTAAAATGTTGTGCTCCCAATAAGGCAACTCAAAAAAAATACTCATTTTTTTCCACAAGCCTGCCTCATTAGGATCATCCTCTTCATCAGATTCATCCCTCACTCTTCTCTTTGTTTGCGTGTTAGGTGGTTGATTCATCTTCCCATAACTAAAACTGATATCTTTTAACATAAACAAGATTTCAGATCCAATGGTCTGCTCAGGAGCTCATTTTTACTCTTCAGTACCGTCAAATAGAGTCCTCTGAAATCTAAATTTATGATTTCCATCTAACCACCGACGTTGGCCCATGTAAGAGAACTTTTTCCCATTGGACAACCACTTCGAACAAGTTTGCGCAGCACAACAAGGACAAGCATAACGTCCTTTAGTACTCCAACTCGACAAATTAGCATAAACCAGGAAATCATTAATTGTCCACAACAAAGCTACACGTAAATTAAAGTTCTCCTTTCTCAGTACATCATATGTCTCAACACCAGACCATAATTGTTTTAACTCTTCAATAAGTGGCTGCAAATAGATGTCAATATCATTTCTAGGACCTTTCTCTCTAGGGATAATCATTGATAAAATAAATGAAGATTGCTTCATGCAAATCCATGGAGGCAAATTGTAAGGAACACGCACTACAGGCCAAGTACTGTACAAAGTACTCATGATTTTAAATGGATTAAAGCCGTCAGCTGCTAACCCAAGCCTCACATTTCGAGGATCGCTTGCAAAGCTTAGAAATTTACTGTCAAATGATTTCCAAGCTAAAGAATCCGTAGGATGTCTTAATAATCCATCATCGGTCCGTTGATCATTATGCCACCTCATAGATTCGGCTATCTTTGACGACATGAAAAGCCTTTGAAGTCTTGGTATTAGGAGAAAATATCACAAAACCTTGATTGGCTTCTTTCTTAACTGTGCCCCACCTTCATCCGTATTCACATCTTCTATATTACTATTCATCCAACGAGACTTACCACAAACATGACAAGACTGTTGGTTTTTCTAATCACCCTAGTACAACATGCAGTCATTTGGGCAACTATGAATTTTATTGTACCTAAGGCCTAAATCTTTTATTAGTCTCTTCATATCTTGACAAGACTAGGGGATTTTTGCAAACGGAAACATCTCTCTCAGAAACTCTAGCAGCATTGTAAAAGAGTTTCTGGTCCACCCTCCCAAACATTTTAAGTGAAATAAACGAATGCAGAAGGACAATTTCAAATATTTTGATCCCTCGTAAAGTTCTTCGCTCATTTCATTAAGTAAATTGTAGAACTTCATCGCTTCTTCATTTGGCTCCTCATCATGTGCACTTGTTCCCGTTTCGCAAAAAACATTTCCACCAATATTACAATCATCGGATGCAATAAAGTCAGGTGGAAACGATTTCTCACCATGACTATGTATATTAAATGCATCCCGCAACATACCTTTCATGTCATCTTGTCTATCATACTGACGGTAAGCAGTATCAAGATAAGTCAGATTAATCATTGAATAGGTTCTACTAGATGTACACTCTCCATGGAAAATCCATTTTTTATACCCCTGAATAAAGCCATCAACAATTAGATGTTCGTAGACAACTTCACAAAAATGCCAATTGATGTTGCCACACTTCTTACACGGGCAAAGAATCATATTCTCTTGCCTTGCATTTTGAAATGCAAAATCTAGAAAAGTTTGTACTCCATTTCGATAAGTGTTGCTTACCCTTAACAAATTCATCCAACTCCTATCCATTTCGTTGTTCTTGAAGTCTAAAGTCGACAATAAATTACGGTTACTAAAATAGATAATACATATCAAGTACCAAGTATCTAATGGGTGTAAACTAATTCAAGTAAGTTGCGGGATTTTCAAGTGTATGTTTATGTATTACGTAAGTTAAGTAAGTTTTGTAAGTTATGTAAGTTATGATATGATATAAATTTATGTAAGGTATGTAAGTTATGTAAATTATGATATGAAATATATTTATTTATTACGTAAGTTATGTAAGTTATATATTTATGTATTATGTAAGTTTTGTAAGTTATGTAAGTTATGATATGATATATATTTAACATTAAGATAAATATTATTTCCTTTAAAAATTATTTTAATTAAATAATATTTAAATAAATTAATCCAAATTATTTGTGATAATTTTTAATGATATAAACGAGTTTGATTAAAATTATAAAGTTGGAATAGTAAAACAATTTAATATAATTATAAAAGTGTGACCCATCAATTAAAACTTAATTTAGTAAAAATGTATTAAATTATTTAATTATTTTCAAAAATAATAAAAATATTGTAATTTTTTTCTTTTTATATTTTATATGAAATTTAGAAAAATAACGATATTAAAATTTTAACCCAAAATCTCTTAATTTTAATATTTGAACATTGTTATTTTGACTATAATCTTATTTGTTTTTGTATGAAGTATTTATAAGTACATTTGTTGTAAAAGGTTTTTTCATCAAGATCACAACATAGATGTATTGTAATTTAATAATAGGATAAATGCATAATCAAATTTACGTTATTTGATTTTCATTTTTAAAATATCTTTGTTAAGGAAAAAATAGGAGGAACTAGCATTGGATAAATAGTTGTTCTTCAAAAAAAAAAAACATAAATGATCTACTTTAGAGAAACAATGAGGTTTTGAGAGTTTAGACCTTGTTCGTTACTGGTAAAGATTAGCAGCCTTCACTTCAATGCAGCCCCTCAGATTATTTTGTAGAAACACCAACTGATCAACAACAGCTAGATGCAACCTTACAGTAATTGGGTGTAAGAGTTTCAGATCATCAGAACAAGTCCTGCCTAAAATCAATGACAGCAGTAACAATCATTATAGCAAAAATGGAACACCATGTACTCTTCCCTATGTTTAAGCCACACAACTCATATGCAACAAGTAGACTACAAATCAAATTTTAGAAGCATTTATTTATACTATGATGATAAATGATTTATTTCAAGGAATCAAAACTCAAGTATTTTGACAAGAGCCGGCACAAACTAGAGTAATAAATTAAAATCTAATCCATAAGAATTTTTTTTACCACATCCAAAGCCACTGTAGTGATTTTAGACAATTAAACCCTTTTGGTTGTATAACACATACAAGAAATTTCCTTTGACCACTATGCTAAGTATCATCATGTACAACCCCAATGGCGTTGACCCAAAGCATTTATCGACACTAAAGAGGACTCGATTGCAGATCTCTACTCAATTTAATGTCATTAAGCCTTTTAGCTAATAGCAATGAGATTTTTCAAGCTAATTTCTCTACAAGGAAGTGACTCAAAGCCCTCAGCAACAAGTAAAGGGAACTAGTTTAATCTCCCTATATTCTTCCATTTGACAGTAGAAGAAATTGTTTTAACAGAATTGTCTTTAACTCTAGAGTAAAAAAGCATCATTTCAATTGCAAAGTTGCCCTACTTGGATAGAATTAAAGCACTAAAACATACTTATAGTTATAGAC
This sequence comes from Gossypium arboreum, assembly GCF_025698485.1. Lineage (NCBI taxonomy): Eukaryota > Viridiplantae > Streptophyta > Magnoliopsida > Malvales > Malvaceae > Gossypium > Gossypium arboreum. The sequence continues at coordinate 6,088,866 of NC_069078.1, read as the reverse complement.
ACTTAGCAACCAGTAACCTACACAAAGAAGGTCTCATAACATCATGGACAAGTTAAACAGATGAAAGAATTTAGAATAGAGACCAATGCACTATTGTGCATATCATCATTGTAACTAAAAGGTCTACAATCTTGGAATATATAAGAGTAACATGTGAACATATAAAATGTTTAATGCAACTGATTTGTACCAGAATAGATAATCTTCAAACTCTTAAACCCTAAAACAAAATTCAAGAGAGCAAGAACTACGAAGCACTTACTTTGTTCTCGATGGAGCAATTGTTGAAGTTGGTATCAACCAAAACACGATCTGAGCGAGGGCTAAAAAAGCTGAAGAAACCTCCGACTTGGTCCATATAACAGTCAACAATATCGGAAAGGGTCGAACCAATAAAATGAGAATCGAGAAGAAAATGGGTAAAAGGGCTGAGTGAGGGTTTCGGCTTAACGATTGGTTGCGGCAGAGGGGTGCAACGGTTACGCCGCAGATGGTCGAGTCGACGGTGATGCAACAGATGGTCAGGTCCGGCAATGGAGAGATGCGTTGGGGTTTGATTTGCTGAAAATTTAGGGTTAGGGGGAAATTTTAAGGGAAAATTTTAGGGGAAAAACACTTAAGGTTTTTCAGGTATAATTTTGGGGATAAAAAGGTGGAAAAAAAACGATGCCGTTTATGTAACACCCTGAATTTGGGCCTAGAAGTATTGGGCCTTGAGTAGGGGTCCGTAAGGAGGTTGTATATAGGTATTTAATTGTGCAATGAAATGAAACAATTAAATGTTTGCTATTAGTGGTTAATGGCTTTGAGAAGTGTTGGAGAAATCTTGGGTTCAAACTCGGGCTTTAGCAAAAATTTTGGTATTAAGTGAAAAAAAACCTGGATGCTTGGATGAGGGTTTTTAAATTATTGTGTTAAATAAATGACACAAGGAAGCTTGTAGTCTAGTGGTTGTGGTGTCATTAAGGTTGTATGGGAGCCTGGGTTCAAGCCTTGGCTCTTGTAATTTATTTTGTTTTTTTTAAAGGAACTCGGACTTTGGCCTTTAGACCTTATAATTAATTGGGGATAAAATATGACACAAAAAGCCTTGTGGCTTAGTGGCAAGTAGCGTGTGGAGCATTTAAGGGGTGGCATAGGTTCGAATCCCATGGCAAGCAAGGAGCATTTATTTTGCTAACAGGGGGCGACAAGAGTTGGTGTTGAATTTAAACTCTAATGTTGGAGGGATCCCACATCGGGAAGCTAACATAAGAGTGGTTGTGAAGCTGGCTTTAAATAGAGGGAACCATGAAGCGAGTAAATGTACCTTTCTTGGCTGATCCCTTTCGCTGTATGGAGTGCTCGTTTGGGTTGGGCGTCGGCTAAGAGTGCTCGGAGTGTGGATTAACTCCAGTCTCCTATCGTGTGTATTTCTTACTACTCTAGTCAGTAGGATGGCTATTTCAGTCGCGATGGGTCGAAAGGGGTCATGTGGGCCTAATGGGCCTACAAGCCCAATTGGATAAGTTGTTTGATTGTGTAGTAAATTTGGGCTAGGCTAGGTGAATCTAATATTTGTGGCTAGATTTGGGCTAAAAGGGCCACACGAGCGTGTGGGCCCATTTGGGCGAGAATGGGCTTTAGAGCCATTAGTATTGTTATCCATGTTTAAAATACTTTGGTTTATAAAATTACCAAAATACCCCTAGTTTGTAAAATTACCAAAATACCCCTAGTTTGTAAAATTATCAAAATACCCCTAGTTTGTAAAATTACCAAAATACCCCTAATTTGTGAAATTACCGAAATACCCTCGACCTGTAAAATTATTGAAATACCCTCGACTTGTAAAATTACCAAAGTACCTCGATTTATAAAATTACCGCTTTTACCTCGATTTGTAAAATTACCGCTTTTACCCTCGATTTATAGAATTACCGTTTTACCCTCAGTTTACAGAATTACTATTTTACCCTCGATTTATAGAATTATCATTTTACCCCTAATTTACATAATTACCATTTTACCCCAGATTTACATAATTATCGTTTTACCCTCGATTTACAGAATTATCGTTTTACCCTCGATTTACAGAATTACCATTTTACCCTCGATTTATAGAATTACTGTTTTACCCTTGATTTACAAAATTACTGTTTTACCCTTGATTTACAAAATTACTGTTTTACCCTCGATTTACAAAATTACTAAAATACCCTTGGTTTGTGAAATTACCGCAATACCCTCAATTTGTAAAACTACCAAAATACCCCTATATGGTAAAATGACGAATATGCCCTTATGTTCCGTATGACTGATGTGCTTAGGATTTACATATATTGATATTGGAATAGTTAAGTTTGAGTGACAGGTGGTGGTTATCATAGGTGATTGATTATGGAAACGTTTCAACTTCAACCCGTAACAGGTGTGTACTAACCCTCGTAATAGCTTAGATTAATATTTGCTGAAAAGCCGAAAGCTTTATATTTTAGTGATTTGGGAATTAATATTTAGATCTATTTTCTACGCATGTTTAAGTTGGATTCACAACGGATATGGGGTAGGAAGGTATTTGGAACGTTCTTCAACGAGTAGATCTCTTGGTAAGTATTCGAACCTTCTTTCCATTTGTATCTTGTGGTTTAAGAAAAGCTGAAAACCCCTCTGTCGACTAAGGCTAAAAGGGTTTTTGGTGTTATTTGGTTTGTTGGTGCTAGTGAGGATTAAAGGCTACCGATCGAGGAGTGTGTGAAAAGCTTGGATCATCTGAGTGACTAAATCTAGTCATCAACTTCTAAAAGGTATGAACCCAAGGGCCATTGTGGATGGTGGCGAATGTGTAAGTGATGATAATAGGTAGTTTTCAATTTGGTTTAATATTAACATGGTCTAATCTATAAGTGGTTGATTATAGGAGAAATCGCATAGGAGATCTCGTCAAGGAATATCGCAAATCGTGTGTAACGAACCCTTTTCATAGTTTAAAGCGATGAATACGAAAAGTCGAAATGCCAAAATTCGGCATTTCGAGGATTTGTGAGCAATTAACGCTCACTAGTTAGTTAGAATCGATGAGATTATGATCGGAACATTGGAAATGGTAAGAACGTGATTTTGGCATTCACGGTAAGTTGGGCCTCGAGGGTCAATAGGGCCCAATAGGCTTTCGGCCCATTTGGGTAAAATTGGTAGACAACGGAAATCTGTTAAATTGCATGATAAGACCGTTAAAACCGTTATGGAATATAGGCTAAGTGGGCCTAGACGACGAATTGGCTAAGTAGGGCCCATTAGGGTTTTAGGCCCAATAACTCGATTTCGCTAAAATGGGCCGTAATCACTGTTTGCACCAATGGATTGTTAGTAATAGTTAATGAACATGGAAACCCTAATTTTGGTAAAATTACGAGATTACCTTTATAATATGAAAATGACCGCTTTGCCCCTAGGTAAAATGACCATTATACCCCTAGGGTTTATGTATGATTTTAATACATGGGATTTTGATAAATATGGTATGTATGATATGCACATGAAATGTATGCTATGCACATGATATGTATGATATGCACATGAGGTAATCATAAATGCATTGGGTTGGGTTTTATATGGATGGAGGAAGTGAAAAGGGCTTATGCCCTGCTTATCAAAAGGGCTTATGCCCCAGCTTATCAAAAGGGCTTATACCCTGCTTATCAAAAGGGCTTATGCCCCGCTTATAAAAGGGCTTATGCCCCGATTATTGAAAGGGCTTTTGCCCGCTTATTAAAAGAGGCTAGGCCTCGGTTATATAATAAAGCATCTATGCCGCCAAAGGGAGAGTTTGGCGGGTGGGTCGAGTTAATCCCTACATGGTGTGTTGGTTGGTACGGTGGAGAGTAGCGGATGGTGGGTTGAGTAGTCTCCCAAATGGGTTGCATTCTTTCATTGAAATTATATGTGACATTGAAATGGGCCTAAGGGCCATACCGCTTCTGATAATATGAAATATGAAAAGGCTTGCCCAAGAATATGAAATATGAAAAGGCTTCGCCCAAGATTATGAAATATGAAATATGAAAAGGGCTACTGCCCAAAGGCATGATTGAGATTGGATTTGGGCTTAGACCCAACAGTCGTTATTGTTTTGGGCTCTGAAAGGGCTTGTTGCACACTGAGTTTCCAAACTCACCCCCCTTTCCTTAACCTTGCAGGTGAGCCTTGATGTGGGGACTTGGGCCGGAGGGGATTCAGAGTGGCCACGGTGATTGTCTTTGGACTTTTAAATAAGTGTTGGTTTTCATTTAATTTCCTTTAATTATTATTTATTTTTGGGTTGTAATAAGGCCAATTTTAACTTTCCTTTTATTTCTTTTCGGAATTATTTTAATTTTAATAACTTTAAAAATTGGTTAATAATTATTCAAATGGGCTAGACTTAGGACGTGTTTTCAAAATGATACTTGTTTTCAAAATATCTCAACACCACGATTAATCGATTTATCAAAGACGCCCACTTAAACAAATTTAAACTCGATATAACAAAGTGTGGCTATGGTTGTGGGCATGTCTAGGATTGGATCCAATTAAAGAGCTTGGTACTTAAGCGCCTTCATGGCTCACCTCCTCTGTCTCGGATACCTACCGGTGCCCACTTCCATACACTTTGTTAACTTAATAAAATGTATGGTTTTAAAACACTAAAACAGAACGTGGGTTTTCAACTCCAATGTGGCACGTCAAATTCGGCCATAACGTCTGGACCGGGTTTGGGGTGTTACAGTTTAGGTAGAAAACTGAATACCTTTTGCGGTGTTTCAACAAAGTGCCACTAAATACAAAGTAAACGGCGACGTTTTACTCACGCATTACACATATTTCCGGCGTTTTTGAATCAAACGCCGGTAATGCATAGCTTATTGCGGCATTTTGGAACAAACGCCACTAACAACAATGATAAAACGGCATCGTTTCAAGGACTTGTAATATACATTTGCGGCGTTTTATGGAAGCACCACTAAATAAAAATGATAAAACGTCACCGTTTTGCTAACCACTTATCAAATTTTGCGGCATTTTCGGTAAACGCCACTAATAACAAGGGTAACACGTCGCCATTTTATGAAAACCTAACACATATTTACGGCGTTTTTTTGCTAAAACGCCGGTAATAAGTAGCCTGTTGCGGCGCTTTACAAGAAACGCCACTAATGCCTTTAAAATTAGATTTATTTAATATATAAATTAAAAAATATAAATTAAAAACAATCACTATATACCCAAAAAACTTTAAAATTATTTTAAGTAATAGTATTTTAAATTTTTCCTTTTAAATAAATATTTTTTAAAATTTAACTATTATTTAAAAGAATTAGATAAAATTTGAAATATTGAAAATTATTTAAAATTTGAAATCTTGAAAATTATTCTAAATTTGAAATCTTTTGTTTTGAAATTATTTAATATATAAATTAAAAACAACTAGTCATATACCAAAAAAACTTTAAAATTATTTTAAACAATAGTATTTCAAATTTTCCATACTAATTAATTACCTTAAACCCCTAACCCCTATCCCTGTAATCCTATAACCCATAACCCTTAAACCCTAAACGCCTATCCATTTAAGCCCGCAACCCATAACCCATAACCCCTATCCCATACCCTCTAAATCTTAAACCTTAAACCCCTAAACCATGAAACCTTAAACCATAATTAACCACTAACCCCTAAACCTTAAACCATAAACCAAAATCCCTAAACCCATAATCAATAAATCTTAAAACATTAACTCATAAACCATAAACCCCTTACCCATGTCCCCTTAACCATTAAACCCCTTAACCCTTAACCCATATCCCCTTAACCATTAAACTCATAACCCTTAATCCTTAAACCCATAATCCATAACCCTTAACCTTTACCCACTAATCCCTAAACTTTAAACCACAACCCCTACACCCATAATCCCTAAACACATAATCTCTAAACCTTAAAATATTAACTCATAAACCATAAACTAAACTATAATGATAATTTATTTCATATTTTAAAATTAATATTCTCTTTTCGATTATATAAGAATTTCTTTAATATATATTTTGACAAACAATCAGTCATATACCTAAAAGCTTTAAATTTTTTAAATAATAGTATTTTAATTTTTCATTTTTAACATATGTCATTATTTTTTCTGAAGAATTTAAATATTTAATTAAAAATAAATTGTATTTTAATCAATATAAATATAAATAAACCATTTAAATAATAAATATATAGATAAAAAAATTTTGCAGCGTTTTTATACTAGACATATAGCGGCGCTTTTATAAAAACGCCACTAATGCCACTAAGGTTTAAAACAAAACAATGGCATCTTGTTGAATTTTTTGCACTGTTTTTCGCAAAACGCCGCTAATGAAACTAAGGGCCGAGAGAAAACGACGGCGTCTTGCTGAAATTATTAGCGGCGCTTTTACAAAAAATGCCACTAAAGGTTGAGCATTAGCAGCGTTTTTTATAAAAGCACCGCTAATGCTCGATCTATAGTGGCGCTTTTCAAAAAATGCCGCTAATGCTCGATCTATAGCGGCATTTTAATGTTGAACTTTAGCTGCGTTTTTTATGTAGTGATAGGGGTTTTAATTAGAAAGAGATTTCAATTAATCAACCTAGAATCAGTTATTTTTACTCTCGAAAGGGATATTAATCAGTTATTTTTACTCTCAAAAGGGATATTAATATAATTTAGGGATTTCTACGGATCAAGACAAGTGAATAAATCGTTTAATTTAGATTTAGAATAATAAGTGAAGTCTAGGTGGATTCTTTTCTGGGTATTGTCTCTCTCATCGGTTTTCTTCAAATATTTTCCTACTTTACTCTCTATTTCATCTTAGTAATTAGGTTAGTTAAGATTAGGTTAAAATAAATCCCTTTAATTTATTCGGCTAGATAATAAAAAGATAGTAACTACTAGTATTTTTAGTCCTCATGGATACAATATTCCTGACTCAACATAGCTATACTACCATTCGATAGGTGCGCTTGCCTTTGTCGTATTTTACTTAGTTTGTGACGTCATCATGTAATAACTTGTTCGATCCACTTCATTTCATTTTAATAGAATTATAAAAATTGACTAAAATGCATAATGGAAGTCAAATTCCAGTACCAATATGGAAAAAGAAAAAAAATAAGTACTAATTTGAAATTAAAATCGAATTCAAATACTAACAAGTATATTTACCTAAAATCCAAAGACTATATTTTCTATCTCGTACTTGGTGTCAAATGCAGCTTCCCGCCTACTTCCCTTTGCTTTCGTTTTGCTTTTGGCTTGACATTTTTTTTTTGGTAAATTACACTCAAAGTTAGTAAATTATTTGTAAATTTATATTTTGGTCAGATATTTTTGGTAAATTACATATGGCACACTGGATTTTTAGAATGTTGCTATATGACATTTCCTATTCATACTGTCTACGCCAATAATTATTTGTACATTTTAGTTAGATTTTTTTGATAAATTACACATGACACATTGAATTGTTAGAATCATTATTATATGACATTCTCTATTTATACTATTTGCATCAATTAAAAGTTCTCATTCCTTTTTTTCTAAATTTTAATTTTTTTCTTTCATGAAATAAATTTGAACATTATGAATTTGTGAATTAGAATCCAAACACTTTCTTCTCTTATCTCTAACACTGACTGTCAAAATGACTTGGATCTAAAATATGTTTTACTCGTCGATGGGTCTAACCCACCATACAGATTGTCAAATCGTCACTCAAAGCTTGCTAACTAGATTTAAAAAATATATATAACAACCTAATGATATAAATATAAATAAAAATATGTGAATAGCTCAATCACTTAAAAAAATTTTTTTGAATAGTTTAATCACTTAAATTTTTTAAGTTAAATAATTAAAACGCACCTTTTTAAATGTAATTTACCTTATTTCTATCTCGAAGTCTTCTCTTTGCTTTCGTTTTGCTTTAGACTTGGTGATGTTTTTATGGTGTGACAAAGACCCACAATCTTGGCAGTAGCAGCCTCTTTTATTTCACTTCCCAATTCCCATAATGGATCGGCCGTCCCCACTTCAAAAGTTGGGTCTTTGAGTGATGTAAATCTTGAACCTAAGGCTAAAAACTAAAGAACTATGAGCATAGAAAAAAGTGTCACCAAGCTTGCTTTTTTCTCTATGTTTGTTTTCAATTTGACAACGATTTAACCCCATATTTGGCTTAGTTTCTTGTGTAGGAAACACGGTTTTGCTTTTATTTTTACTGTTTAAGTGAAATAACTTGGAAAGAGAGGAAAGTGCGAATTATGAAAGTTTGATGTTTTGATTGGTTAATTACAAAGTGTTTTAATATGTTTAAAATGTTTTTAATGGATTTTGATGTGCAAGTCTCGAAATATACAATTATATATCTCTTAAAATTGATGGAATCATATTATATAATATATGATAAAATTATATATTTTAATTTCGCAAAAGTTTATAATTCAATTTCGGTCCTTAAAAATTTTTTGAATGCACCTCTAAAGCTAGACATGTTGTAGAATTTGTTACTTGGCCAACCATGCAGCTGATGAAACTCTGATACATGTTGGTTCTGTTTGAAGCATGCTGGTTCAGCTTAGTTCCTATTTTAGTTTCAGTTGATTTTATCTTAACCAATGTTTTGACATGGACTGGTTTGATTAGGTGCTGATTGACTCTTTTTGCTTAAGTGCAGGCAATGTTTTGTAAGTTTCAATATAGTTAGTGAGAGTAGTTATGTTTTTGGTAATTTAGTGACTTAAATTGAAATGATTTCTTATTGAATGGATAAGCAGAACATTTTCAACTTCATTTTTATGCTTCTTGCTGCTCGTTTTTCATTTGTTCTTTGTTTTACTTCTCTTAAAACACCAACAATTGCTATCAAGACCATGTTGTCTTTAAGGGTCATTGTTTTTGTTTCTTGTTAAAAAAGATAGAAGCTTCTTTGTTTCTTGTTGCTGTAAAACATGTCTTCAGCAAATTTCTCACCCCCTCCACCACCTGTTTTTGCTGGAGAAAACTACTATTTAGGTAGTGAAGATGAGGACCTGCCTCCATGTTTATGACTTGTGGGATGTGGTCTAGACAGGCAAGGAGACACCACCTTTGAGAGCAAATCCCACCATTGCTCAGATAAGGCAATTCAGTGATGAGTGTGCCAAGAAATACAAAGCAATATCCTGCCTGTAGAATAGTGTTTCAGATGTTATTTTCACCATGATCATGGCGGGTGGAGGAGGCGAAGTCTCATCGCTAGCCATTTAGAATGATGAAAGAAAAAAAATTGTGTCCAAAACCTTGCTCAGATGTCATGATAAGAATAGGGTAATCTCTTGAATTTTATTAATACATCTCAAGGACATATATATCTATATAATAGTAACGTAGAAATCAAATTGTTAAAAAATAATATCTCATAATAATAATTTATGTTATTTCATTAGGAATCAAGTTGGTAAGAGGTAATATAACAAACTATCACAATGACTTAGAAAAAATCACTTGATAATTGGCTCTGACTTTAACTTCTTTAACTACTTATACATCTAATTGTTTGTTTGGACTTGCAGTCAGGGCATACCCAAAGGGGAGGGGTCCTCGCGGCCTTTTGTTCAATGGGATAATTCCATATATAGCCCCTTCCTAAAATAAAAGATCCAATTTAATCCTTTTTAACTTTTGATTAAATGGAAAAATCTTAATTTTAATCTTTTGAAAAATTAATAATTTAATTTACTTTAAACATTTTTAATAGAAAAATTTTAACTTTAGCCTCCACAAATTTTATAATCTTATCTTGGCCCCCTAAACAAAATTTCTAGCTTCGCACCTACTTATAGTGATATATTTATGTAAAGAAATGTATCATTTGAATCACCAATTATTTTTAATGGTACAAAATAAATAATTTCTATAGGATTACTTCATAGAGAATGTTCAGCCCATCTTAAACCTTATCAAACATATGTGAAACCAATGATCTGAAGTTAAAAATAGTTTGGCTACAATTTTCACGGAGAAAAACAAACTTTGTGAGAGCACATTTTCAAATAAAAAGTAATTACAGAAAAGAAGAATATAACATTTTCATATTTACACAGTCAATTGCACTTCATTTTCCACTTTTAAATATAAAAAATAACCCAACACGCTACTTTACTTTAAGGTACGCTTCGTTAGTCGAATTTCACATAATGTTATATTTTAGAATAAGATTATTTTGTTTAAATTTTCAACATTCTAAACATTTTATAATCTTATATTCTTAAATAATATCAAGATGATGTAATATGACGTGTAATCTCCTTACAACTTATTCATGTTATCTTAGATTACGAAATAGTTTGCCCTTTGTTTTATTTTTTTACTCAAATTAGACTTTAGTTTACCCTTTGTTTTATTTTTTTACTCAAATTAGACTTTTCTTCTCAAATAACATTTAAAAAGGATTAAAAATTATAATATATTTTTCTTAATAGTAAAATAATAGATGTCATACATCAAAATTATTATTATATTTCCTTCAATAATTTATTTATTAATATATTAATTAAGGTTGATTATTGTAATTATGATTTACAAATTATTTCAACATCATATATTTACTTATTAATATATAAATTGTAATTAAAAATATGAATTATCATAATTTTATAGAAACTGAGACTGAAAATATTTTTATTGGGCAATCTCATTATAGGTTTTGATCTTTTTTGACACAATGCCTAGAACTACTCATAACTCATCCTCAATCCATAAATTGGAGGATAATATACTTCAGTGCATGCTCAAACCCATATTCTCCTGCATTGACAACAATACTTATATCAATCAAGATAAAGCTCAATCGACGAGACTAAAAAATATTATGTTTGAGATGGGATATGCTTTCATACTAGATTTTGCTCTTTCCAAAAGTAATCAATAGGAAAATACTGGTTGACCTTCAACTGCACATATAGCCAAATGTTGGATCAAGTCTTTATATATATATATATATGTTTTTACCGGCTCTTTAAAATTGGGAGTAAAGCTTCAATCCTGATCTTAATAGCTATGGCATTCTCCTTTTACACTTTCATTGCTATTTTGCTTTTTTTACTCTCTATAATAGTGAGGAGCAGTGAGATTACTAGAGCAACAAATAATGATTCAGAATCTCTTGTAGCTGAGGAAAAAGCATTGATGGAAACTGGGTGGTGGAGTAACTACAGCAACAAAGGTGTTCACCATTGTACATGGCCTGGTGTTAGATGTAGTCCTGCTGGGAGTGTCATCGAGGTTGATCTTAGTGGCCATGGTCTAAATGGGAGTATAACACCTCAAATAGGTGCACTTTCCAAACTCAAGTGCCTCAACCTGTCCTTAAATACTCTTAGAGGTGAGTTACCTTCTTCACTTGGAAACCTTACTCAATTGGCAGTGCTTGATGTTTCTTATAATGAAATTTATTATATTCCCTTGGAAATTGAGAAGATGAAGAATCTTGTTTCTCTAAATTTGACGAGGAACCTCATTGTTCATATGCCTTCAACTATTGGTCTTTTGACCAATCTCACCCACTTGATTATGACCTCTAATCCATTGCAGAGCATCATCCCTCCCCATATATGGAACCTGAACAAGCTAATGACTCTCCATCTCGGAAACTGCCAGCTCTACGGTTCCATTCCACCAAATATTGGAAAGCTCAAGAGTTTGGTTAATCTCCATCTCTCAAGCAACATGCTTGTTGGTCCAATCCCATCTTCTGTCAACAACTTAACCAATCTTGTATCATTGGTTCTTTATGGAAACCAACTCAATGGATCCATTCCGCAAGAAATTGGGAGGCTAACCAATTTGACTACACTGTATCTATCGTCTAATATGCTTGTTGGTCCCATCCCTTCCTCTTTGGGTAATTTATCCAGACTGGAATCGTTCTCTCTTTATCAAAATAAAATAAATGGTTCCATTCCACAAGAAATAAGACATCTTGGGAAGTTGTCTCACTTAGATCTTGGTGCCAATAACTTGAGTGGTGAAATCCCTTCGTTTCTAGGTCTTTTACCCAGCTTGAGTCGTTTGTACCTTGACTCAAATCTTTTTGAAGGTTTCATCCCATTAGATATTAGAAAACTAAAGAATTTGACTTTATTGCTTCTCTCTGGTAACAGACTCACTGGCTCAATCCCTTCATCTTTGAGTTATTTGACCAATTTGCAGTTGTTGTCCCTTGACAGAAATCTTTTACACGGTTCCATCCCTTATGAAATTGGAAATATGACGAATCTAATAGAGCTACAACTTGATTCCAACCATATTTCCAATTCCACCCCTTCATCTCTACTTCATTTACCCAATTCATTGCATCTATCCATGGCTTCGAATCTTTCGGAAGGTCCTATACCCCATGAAATTGAGAGTTTGAATGCCTTGGGATACTTAGTGTTGGGTATGGGTTCCACTACGTGGGAAACCCATATTTTCTGCCATAATGTATTTTCTTTTTTTGGCCTTTTATGTGTGGGATGTGGGCAGCCTTTCTTTTATTATTGAGACAGAAATTTTGAGAGAGTGAGATTGAAGCTCATCCACAGAAAGAGAGAAGAGAAAATCAGTTTTTCAAGCTTGGTGCAGCAGTGATCAACTCTTCCATCAAAGGTTCATCCGTGGTTCGATTGAGCTGATTTTTGGACAGCAGCTAGGCGATAAGGTGTTCTTGACTTTGTACTGTCAGATTTTTCATCCGAGCCTTGTAGCGTTAGAAATACCCATTTTTCAGTAGCTATATTTTTTTGGTGATGTTCTCTTATTTTTCTCTCTTTTGCTAAAGATTACATATTATTAGCCTTGTTGGAGTTGAATGCTTGTTGTAGGCTTGATATTGTGATCTTGTAGTCAAACATTTGATGATAGTGGAGCTCTTGATCGGACTCTAAAGTCCCGTGGTTTTTACCCTTAATTTAAAGGGGTTTTTCCCGTAAAATTACCGGTGTCTCTATTTATTTTTGTTGTGGTTACATTAGTTGATTTGTGGTTGATTAAGGTTGCTAGAGAACATATCTTGTGCTATTGTGCTTGCCATAATTTTTGACAGGAGTTATAGGGAGAGAAAGAACACTGGTTGTGCTTTCGCTTTGTTTTGATTGTTCAGTTTCTTCCCAACAAACTGGTATCAGAGCTTGGTTATTGTGTCAGATAATTATGGAAATTAAGACGAGCAAGATGATTATGTTGAATGGCACAAATTATCAACTTTGGCGGAATAAAATGAAGGATTTGTTGTTTGTGAAGGCTTTGCATCTTCCGGTCTTTACTACTCAAAAACCTGATTCGAAAAGTGATGAAGAATGGAAATTTCAGTATCAACAAGTGTGTGGCTTTATTCGGCAATTTGTTGAAGAAAATGTTTACAACCACATTGATCAGGAGACACATACTCAAACATTGTGGGAGAAGCTTGAAAGCTTGTATGCTTCGAGGTTGGGCAATAACAAGTTGTTTTTGCTGAAGAAAATGATGGCGTTGAAATACAAAGAAGGAATGTCTATAGCTGACCACGTTAGTGAATTTCAGAGTGTGATGAATCAGTTGCTTGGTATGGGTGTCAAATTTGATGACGAGATTTTAAGACTTTGGTTGCTTGCTACTCTACAAGACTCTTGGGAGACCTTTTGGGTCTCGCTCATTAATTTTGCCCCACAGGGTATTATTACTTTGGATTTGGCTAAGAGTGGTGTGTTAAATGAAGAGGTTAGAAGAAGATCTCAGGGTTCTACATCACAGTCCGAGGTGTTGGTTATTGAGAACAGGGGGAGGAACAGAGACAAAGATGGAAAGGGTAGAGATAAAAGCCGAAGCAAGTCAAGATCGAGATACAAGAATCTTGAGTGCCATCATTGTGGTAAGAAAGGTCAAATCAAGAAATATTGCTTCAAGTGGAAGAAAGAGAATAAAGGTGGTGGTGATAAACATGATCGGAATGACGATGAAAAATTCGAGCGTGTTGCTACTGTTACTCGTGAAGATCTGTTAGATATTTGTGATGAGAATTTGGTCAACCTAGTATGCGACGAGACTAGTTGGGCGATTGATACTGGTGCATCACTTCATGTCACGTCGAGGAAGGAATTCTTCACATCTTATACTCCTGGTGATTTTGGGGTATTGAATATGGGTAATAACGGTTTGGTTTCGGTTATTGGTATGGGAGATGTTAGCTTGGTGAGTAACAATGGAACAAAGTTAACTCTCAAGGATGTCAGACATGCACTGGATATCCGTTTGAATTTGATTTCTGCAGGAAACCTTGATGATGAGGGATTCTGTAACACCTTCAGTGAGGGGCAGTGGAAGTTGACTAAAGGCTCCTTGGTTGTGGCTCGAGGAAAGAAGAGCTCAAATTTGTACTTGATGCAAGCTTTGACTTCTCGAGAGACGGTGAATGTGACAGTAAATGACAGCTCAACTGAGTTGTGGCATAAACGACTCAGTCACATGAGTGAGAAGGGGCTTAACTGTTTAGCGAAGAAGAATCAACTTTCGGGTTTAAAGAATGCTACACTGAAGAATTGTGCTCATTGTCTAGCAGGAAAACAAAGAAGAGTTTCATTTAGAAGCTATCTTTCTCATAGAAAATCAGAGTTGCTAGAGTTGGTCCATTCAGATATTTGTGGTCCGATAAAAGTAAGATCACATGGTGGTGCACTTTACTTTGTGACTTTCATTGATGATTGTTCAAGAAAGCTATGGGTTTACACTTTGAAGTCTAAAAATCAAGTCTTTGATGTGTTTAAACAGTTTTAAGCATCAGTTGAAAGAGAAACAGGGAAGCAGTTAAAGTGCATTCGTACTGATAATGGTGGCGAGTACACAGGGTCGTTTCATGAGTGTTGTCTACAACAGGGAATTAGACATCAGAGAACACCACCAAAGACTCCACAGTTAAATAGGTTAGCTGAAAGAATGAACCAAACATTGATTGAGAGAGTCAGATATTTATTGTCAGATGCAAAGTTACCAAGATCGTTTTGGGTTGAAGCTTTAAATACAGTGACACATGTGATAAATCTGTCCCCTAGTGTTCCTTTGAAAGGTGATGTGCCAGATAGAGTTTGGTTTGGTAAAGACATGTCATATAATCACCTACGTGTGTTCGGTTGTAAAGCATTTGTTCATGTTCCAAAGGATGAAAGATCCAAGTTGGATGCCAAGGCTTGACAATGCATTTTTATTGGTTATGGTCTAGATGGTGAGTTTGGTTATAGACTCTATGATCCAGTTCAGAAGAAACTCGTGAGAAGTAGAGATGTTGTCTTCATTGAGGATCAGACCATTGATAACATTGATAAGACGGAGAAAGTGGATTCACAAGGTAGTGGTGACTTGATCGATGTGAATCCAGTTCCTCTAGACTCTTCACCAGATCCTATCCAGGATAATGTGCATGATGATGTTAGTGGTGACCATCAGACTATAGGTGACTTTAATACTCCCATGGATGATATTGTGAATGATCAACAACATGCACCTATAGCTCCATCAGCAGTTCCACTTTGAAGGTCTTCTAGAGATCGATGATCTTCTATCAGGTATTCTCCTAATGAATATGTTCTTTTGACTGACGGAGGAGAACCTGAATGTTATGAAGAGGCTATGGAGAGTGAATGCAAAGATCAGTGGGTTGAAGCGATGAAAGACGAACTTCAATCCTTGCATGAGAACCATACCTTTGAATTGGTGAAACTGCCTAAGGGCAAAAGAGCTTTGAAGAATCGATGGGTTTACAGGTTGAAGCAAGAAGAGAAGTCTTCATCTCCACGATACAAAGCTAGATTGGTCGTCAAGGGTTATACTCAGAAAAAGGGGGTTGATTTTGAAGAAATATTTTCTCCGGTTGTGAAGATGTCCTCTATAAGTACTATACTGAGTTTGGCAGCTTGTTATGACTTAGAGGTTGAACAAATGGATGTGAAAACTGCTTTTCTTCATGGTGACTTGGAAGAAGAGCTTTACATGGAGCAGCCAGAGGGTTTTGTTGCACAAGGGAAAGATGACTATGTGTGCAGATTGAAGAAGAGCTTGTATGGTTTGAAGCAAGCTCCAAGGCAATGGTACAAGAAGTTTGAGTCTGTTATGGGGGAGCAAGGCTACAAGAAGACTACTTCTGATCATTTTGTATTTGTTAAGAGATTCTCTGGTGATGATTTTATTATTCTTTTGCTCTATGTTGATGATATGCTTATTGTTGGTCAGAATGCTTCTAGAATTGAGAAGTTGAAACAAGAGTTGAGTAAATCCTTTGCAATAAAGGATTTGGGGCCAACAAAGCAAATTCTTAGCATAAGATTGACACGTGATAGAAAGGCCAAGAAATTATGGTTATCACAAGAGAGGTACATTGAGAAAGTACTTCAAAGGTTTAGTATGGACAAAGCTAAAGCGGTGAATACTCCATTTGCTATGCACTTTAGATTGAGTGTTAAGCATAGTCCTTCCACAGAAAAGGAGAAGCAAGAGATGCAGAACATTCCTTACTCTTCAACCGTGGGTAGTTTGATGTACGCAATGGTTTGCACGAGACCAGACTTGGCTTATGCCGTTGGTACAGTTAGTCAGTTTCTTTCTAATCCAGGCAGAGAGCATTGGAATGCAGTGAAGTGGATTATGAGATATCTTCGTGGCACTTCCAACATGAAACTTTGTTTCGGCAATGAGAAACCTGTTCTTGTTGGGTATACAGATTCAGACATGGCTGGAGACATTGACTCGAGGAGATCTACTTCAGGTTACTTAATCACTTATGCAGGGGGAGTTGTGGCATGGCAATCGAGACTGCAAAAGTGTGTTGCATTGTCCACCACCTAATCAGAGTTCATTACAGCAACCGAAGCGTGTAAGGAGATGCTTTGGATGAAGAAGTTTGTGCACGAGCTTGGTTTTACTCAGGAGAAGTATGTCCTGTATTGTGATAGCTAGAGTGCTATTCATCTTGGTAAGAACTCAACTTTTCATGCTAGATCTAAGCATATTGATGTGAGGTACCATTGGATACGAGATGTTCTTGAAGCTAAGTTGTTAGAGCTTGAGAAGATACACACTAATGATAATGGTGCTGATATGTTGACGAAGGCCTTACCAAGAGGAAAGTTTGAAGCATGTTGTTTGATCTCCGGCATGGAGGCATTCCCCACATAGTTGGAAGGGGAGATTTGTTGGGTATGGGTCCCATTATGTGGGAAACCCATATTTTCTGCCACAATGTATTATCTTTTTTTGGCTTTTTATGTGTGGGATGTGGGCAGCCTTTCTTTTATTATTGAGACAGAAATTTTGAGAGAGTGAGATTGAAGCTCATCCAGAGAAAGAGAGAAGAGAAAATCAGTTTTTCAAGCTTGGTGCACCAGTGATCAACGCTTCGATCAAAGGTTTATCCGTGGTTCGATTGAGTTGAGTTTTGGACAGCAGCTAGGCGATAAGGTGTTTTTGACTTTGTACGGTCGGATTTTTCATCCGAGCCTTGTAGCGTCGAAAATACCCATTTTTCAGCAGCTGCGTTTTTTGGTGATGTTCTCTCATTTTTCTCTCTTTTGCTAAAGATTACATATTATTAGCCTTGTTGGAGTTGAATGCTTGTTGTAGGCTTGATATTGTGATCTTGTAGTCAAACATTTGATAATAGTGGAGCTCTTGATCGGACTCTAAAGTCCCGTGGTTTTTACCCTTGATTTAGAGGGGTTTTCCACGTAAAATTACTGGTGTCTCTATTTATTTTTGTTGTGGTTACGTTAGTTGATTTGTGGTTGATTAAGGTTGCTGAGAACATATTTTGTGCTATTGTGCTTGCCATAATTTTTTACAGGAGTTATAGGGAGAGAAAGAACACTGGTTGTGCTGTCGCTTTGTTTCGGTTGTTCGGTTTCTTCCCAACACTTAGATCTCTCAGACAACAAATTGAGTGGCCCCCTTCCATCTCAGATTGGTAATTTTTCAACTTTTAGTATACTTAAATTTGGAAAACAATAACTTGAGTGGAAGGATTCCCCTGCAAATTGGTGGCTTATCCCTAAACCAGCTTGATCTAAGCCATAACATCATTAGTGGAGATATACCTTCTCAACTCAATTCCCAAAACATTGATCTTAGCCATAACCTTCTCCAAGGAGTGATACCTTCCCAATTTGGGAATTTAACTCATTTAAGCATCTTAGATCTCGCTTGGAATAATCTAACAGCACGATTCCGAATTTCCATTTTTGTGGGAACCTCAATTTGTCATTTAATTCATTGAGGGTCAAATTCCATCGGATTATTGCATTTTGCACCGAGACATTTACAGCAACAAGGATTTATGTGGTTCCATTCAAGGCTTCCGTCCTTGCCCTTCATCTCCAAATGTAAACCGAGAAAGAAATAGCAAAGTAGTGAAGCACAATCGCCTATTGTTATTCTTGTTCCAACTTCGTTATTTTTGTCTCGACTTTTGTGTTGGTGATATTCATCCTGTTCGACGATATAGAGCTAAAGCTTTGAAATATGATCCAAGTCCAACCAAAATGGAGATTTATTCTCTATTTGGAACTTCGATGGAAAGATTGCTTTTGAAGACATCATCAAAGCCACAGAGGATTTTGATATCAAATATTGCATTGAACCGGTGGTTATGGCGGTGTTTACTGAGCAATCTTACCAAGTGGCAAAGTTGTTGCATTGAAAAACTCTACCGATTGAAGTCGAGCGTAAAATGCGGCTTAGATTACTGGAGACTGCACCAAGGGCGTGCTTGACACCATAAGGCTGTTGGTTGTCTTAACAACTCAAATGAAATGGAAAATCCACCAGCTTGATGTTAAATAAGCTTTTTTAAATGGATTTCTTGAAGAGAAGATCTATGTTGAGCAACCTCAAGGTTTCAAAGTAGCTGATAAGGAGGACATGGTCTACAAACTAAAGAAAGCCCAGTATGGCTTAAAACAGACACCAAGGGCCTGGTATTGCAGGATTGATAGCTACTTGATCAGTTTGGGATTTAAAAAGAGCATCAGTGAGCCAATTTTGTATGTGAAGAAGAAAGGAGTAGAAACACAGCTCATTGTGTCCTTATATGTTGATAACCTGCTGGTGACAGGAGGATATCAAGAAATGTTGGCTGACTTCAAAGCCAAAATGCAGCAAAAGTTTGAAATGTCTGATCTAGGAAGGATGACTTATTTCCTTGGCATGGAGGTGTCACAAACACAAAATGGAATCTTTCTAAGTTAGAAGGCTTTTGCCTCCAAAATACTAACCAAATTCTCTATGCAAAATTGTAAGGAAACAAGCACACCAGTTGCCACTAGAGAGAAACTATTAGGCCAAGATAGCTTTGAGCAAGTTAGTGAATCTGTCTATAGGAGCTTGGTAGGTTGTTTGTTGTACTTGATTGCCACTAGGCCAGACATCATGTTTGCTGTAAGTCTGCTCTCGAGATTCATGCATTGCTGCAATGAGAAGCATTCTGCAAAAAGGGTACTCAGGTACATTAAAGAGACCTTGAGTTATTGAATGATGTATGTCAAGACAAGAAGCATGAAGTCACTTGGATATACTGACAGTGATTGGGCTGGATCATTAGATAACATGAAGAGCATCTCAGGGTATGTTTTCACCCTTGGTTCAGCCATCTTTTGTTGGAGCTCGAAGAAGCCAAATATCGTTGCTTAGTTAACTACTAAGGCAGAATATGTGGCAGCTGCTTAGTCAACTGTTGAGGCAGAATATGTGGCAGCTGCTGGAGCTGTCAACCAAGCCATTTGGCTGAGAAAGATTTTGGCTGATTTAAATCTGCACCAAAGGGAAGTAACAGGGATCATGTGTGACAATCAATCTACTGTTGCAATTGCAAAGAATCCTGTCTTCCATGGGAGGACAGAACACTTTAAAATCAAGTTCCATTTTGTTAGGGAAATGGAGCAAGCTCGAGAGGTGGAGCTGATTCATTGCAATTCTGAAGATCAAATTGCTGACATCTTGACAAAACCTCTTAGTGTGATGAGATTTATTAAATTAAGAGAGCAAATGGGAGTTTGCAGTATAGAAACCAAGGTGGAGTGTTGAAGTTGGTCTCCATACAACACATACATCCAAGGAGCAGCACATGCACTCGAGCCATGCATACAGCCGCTGAAGTTTAATGTTACTGTCCAATTTGAACTTGTTTTGTTACTTCAAGTCATATTTTTTTAATCAAGTTAAAATTGAACTTAGTTGGTAATTCTTTCTTGATGTAATTAGGTGTTGATTGACTAAAAATTCAGCAAAGCAACATGTACAAGTTAATTTAGCAAGTTTCAATGTAATTTAGTGGTGTTAGGTGGTTGTTTAGGTGAAAACTTGTTTGTATTGACCAGCTTGTCTGGTATATGTAATGGCTTAATGCCTTTGTTTTCAATTCTGTTTTTGTTTCTTCTGCAAGTCTCGAGCCTTGCTGCTTAAGTCAAAGCTGAACTTGCTTGCACTTTGTTCATAACATCAACATTTGCACATGGCCAAGTATATCATGCAATAAAGCTGGTGTTATGAAGTGGTTATCCATGCAATGGAGAAAATAGATCACACATCTGCAAGCTCACCCAAAGATGTAAGCTCAACAAAGCTGAGATGTCAACAAAGGTGTGAGCTTTGTTAGGTGAGCTTATACATACGAGCCCTTTTTCCGCAAGTTGCGAACTTGCTCTAAAACGATAAATTTTTTTGACAAGATGCTATGGTTGCTGATTAGACTAAAATCAACCAATAGAGAGACAAGTTGTACTGTACAAGTTCCAAGACTTACCAAGTAGTAATTATTTAATATTATTTTCAGCTTATTTAAGCATTGTTGTACATGTAAACTATAAGCCAAGTAATGAAACAAAGATCATAACTTGATTGCTTCATTTTTATCTATTTTTTTCTTTGTGTCTCAATCCATTTTTCATCACATATCCAACAGTTGAAAGCATCATCCGCATTGAGATCCACATTAAGCTCCGTGCTGTAGGTGTGCCGGCTATGTTTGATAAACTCAAAAAATTGAATTTCTCCTGCTTCCCAAACCTTGTTTATCTTGATATAGCTTGGACTGGGACTAATGGAAGCATCCCATCTCAAATAAGTGCTTTATCCTCACTGGAGTACCTCAATCTTTCAAACAATCATCTAATAAGTAAATTACCTCAGTTCCTTGGAAAACTTTCTCAATTAAAAGAGCTCAACCTTTCTGGTAACTCTTTTGAAGGTTTTATCCCCTTGGATTGGGGAAGTTTGAGTAGTTTGATCTCTCTGCAAATTGTTAGTTGCAACATTTGTGGTC
This sequence comes from Gossypium arboreum, assembly GCF_025698485.1. Taxonomy (NCBI): domain Eukaryota; kingdom Viridiplantae; phylum Streptophyta; class Magnoliopsida; order Malvales; family Malvaceae; genus Gossypium; species Gossypium arboreum. The sequence goes on along the minus strand of NC_069078.1, from coordinate 6,067,519 downwards.
CTATCTCTTATACTTTGGGTAATTTAACCAAGTTGAAATAGTTGGACCTTCACGATAACCAAATTACTGGTCCTATCCCTTTTATCCTTGGCAATTTAATTTATTTAAAATAGTTGGACTTATCTTTTAATCAAATAATTGGGGTAATGCCTCCAACTTTGGTTCACTTAAGCAATTTGGAAATTTTATATTTTACTTCAAACCAAATTAGCGGTTTTGTTTCATCAAAATTAGAAAACATGAAGAATTTGGTTGTACTAAATTTCTATAGCAACAAGCTTAAAGGCTCAATCCTACCATCACTATCCACCTTATTCCAATTTGAGCTACTTGTGCTTGGATCAAATCTTTTATAAGGTCCAATTCCTGGTGAAGTTAGAAGCTTGGAGAATTTGTCTGGATTGAATCAAAGTAAAAACAAGCTCAATGGTATGATGCCTTTGTCAATATTTAAGTTATCGAAATTGAGCTTTTTATACCAATCTTTCAGAAGGTCCCTTACCAAAAGTAATGAGGAATTTGAAAGCTTTAAGACGCCTTAACCTCTCCAATAACAAATTGATTGGACCTATTCCATCTTAATTCGGGGATTGCACAATTTTGGAAGAACTATCTTTGAGTAATAATTATATAACTGGAAGCCTTCCCGCTGATGTTTTTAGTTGTCCTTATCAAAATCTATATCTAAGTCATAATTTCATCGAGGGAGAAATACTACATCAATTTAATAACATGGTCTACTTCAGCATTTTGGATCTTAGCCACAACAATCTAACAGGCATGATTCCTCAATTTTTGAGGTCGTTGGAAAAGATTAATTTGTCCTATAATTCTCTAGAGGGTCCTACTCCAAAGCAATTGAGTTTTGCATTTTCACCTGACTCTTTTTGGGCCATAAGCATTTCTGTGGAAGTTTTAGAAGCTTTCTCAATTGTGTAACACACTTTATCTGACTTGATGATTGGATCCAAGTATGATGTGCCAGAACCTAAACTTAAATGAAGTTAACAAAGGTGTTTGAAATTCAGTTTAAAAAATCATGATATTGGCGTAGTCTTTAACATGTGAATGACAAAACACTTGATTCATTTATACGCCAATAATGTAACACTTTAAAACAAACCATTTTGTGAAAGCCTTATGAAACTCGTTAAGGACATTCCCTTTACCAAAAGTTCCAATATTAATCATTGGCAGTTAAAACCCGTGTTCAACAGTTTGGCGTTCACGCCTAAAATATTATATCATAAACCATATCTTGAATGAAAACACTTACAAATATATGTTACTGGAGTTAACAAAAGATTTCAAATAACATAGTATAAGAAAGCTGTAAGTCATTATAATATTATTACAACACATTTCTATACATCACTTTGCTTATGATATATGCATGATATAGAACCTAACAGAAGGCTCACAATCAATAGTGCTCTGACGTAGTCCCTTCACAGATTTTCCTCCTTCAATCCACTCTCCTAAGAAGGAAGAAAATAACAGAGTAAGTTCTAACGAACTTAGTGAATAGTCAATGTCACGACGAGAAGAAAACCCTCATCCTGATGATGCGATCCTTCTTTGTCCCGACGATCAAACGCCACGTCATGATGTGATGACGTGCTCCTCAAGTTTCTCGATTTTTTTCTCTTAGTTAAATTCTGTTTTTGTTTCCCACTTACACTCTAATTAACTTAGAGATTTTCTAGTCATAAATGCTACGAATTTTAAGCTATAAATAGGCCTTAGTTACTCTAGTTTTTACACACAAAAAATATTAAGATTGAGAGAATTCTGTTCTTTGAGTTTGAAGGGTTTTTTCTTTTGGGGTTTCGGGTTTCTTTTGATTCTCTTCATCTCTTGCACTCTTTTTTTATTTTGTGAAATATCTCTTTACCCGTGATTTTTTCTCTTTGGATAATTTTTGTCACTTAAATTTATTGTTCGCTTTTTTCAATTTTCTACTTTATTTACTTGTTCGTTGCATACATAAATTAATTCCCCACCCTTATTAATCAATAGTGTTACAAAAGTTCATCGAAGACTACAAACCATGTTAACCTTGACTAGTGGTTTTACCATAAGCAGATAAAAGTCTAAAAAAAATTAAAATGGATCATGTTTTGTAAATCCCTAATAGTCGGCCCTGTATTTGCATTTACTATTTTCACATCATACATATTTTATCCATATGAACTATTAATTCAACATTAAGAAATTTCTTTCTTTGCATTGTTCCGAATCTAAAAAATTCTTTTTTTTTAAAAAGGTATCCACATTGTTTCTGCATGTTGCTAAGTAATAGAACAATATTATTTTGTAGAAATAGGATAACAAAATACTTTTTTATGTTTTTCTTTCTCAATCAAACTTTATTGATAAATGTCCCTATTACAAGATATGATCAAACAAAAGCAATCTAGATACTGTTTTATGTGTATAGCATGTTGCACTGAGATTGTTTTTGTTAGAATTAAGTGACCCGAATTCTTATTTAATAAAATACGATGGAAAATAAAATAAAAGTAAAATCCATATAGAACTAGACTTCTTTTATTTTATTTTAGAATAAGGTTTTTAAACCTTATTAAACTCCATCTATTTTATATTGATTAGGATAAGGTGTTTCAATCCTACTAGAATATGGCTTTACAAGCCTATAAATAGATATAGTCTATTCCTCTTGTATTGGATTCAAATTTTCGACATAATGAATTTTCTTCTCCTCTGCCCGTGGTTTTTCCCGAAAGAGTTTCCACGTAAAATTTGTGTATTCTTTATTTTATTTATTTTATTTTATTTTATTTTTCACAAATTGGTATCCGAGCTTCCGGGTTGTTCATCTCAATCACAGTAATGGCGTCTTTGAAGTATGAAATTCCGCTGTTGGATTGCAACACCAGATTTGCATTGTGGCAGATTAAGATGCAAGCAGTTCTTGCACAGATGGATCTGGAGGATGCCCTGCTAGGGATAGATAAGATGCCTTCGACATTAACAGAAGAAGAGAAGAAGCGTAAGGATGGAAAGGCGTTAACACAATTACATTTGCATTTGTCCAACGAAATTTTGCAGGATGTGATGATAGAGAAGATTGCCGCTGCATTATGGAAGAGGCTAGAACAAATATGTATGTTGAAAACTCTAACAAGTAAGTTGCATATGAAGCAGCGTCTTTATGCTCATCGTTTGGAGGAAGGTGCATCTGTACACGAACACTTAACAGTGTTTAAAGAAATTCTCTCAAACTTGGAGGCCATGGAGGTTCAGTATGATAAGGAAGATCTAGGGTTGATTCTACTTTGTTCGTTGCCCCCGTCTTATTCAACCTTTAGAGACACGATTTTATATAGCCGCAAGTCACTCATAGTTGATGAGGTTTATGATTCTTTAACCTCGTATGATAAGATGAAGCATTTTGTGGTTAAACCCGACTCTCAGGGAGAGGATATCATTATTCGTGGGAGACAAGATCGGAATGCTGATAATGATCGTGGTACGACACAGGAACAGAATCCTCGTGGTAAATCTAAGGGTAGATCGAAGTCTTCAAATAGAGGTAAAACTTGTAACTTCTGCAAGAAGAAAGGGCACATTAAATCTGAGTGCTATAAGCTACAAAATAAGATTAAAAGGGAGGTCGAATCAAAAGGAAAACAACCGTAAAATTTTGGTGAAGCGATGTTGTAGAAGACTACAGTGATGGTGAACTTCTAGTCGCTCACAATGATTCTAAAGTAGCGAGGAGTGGATACTTGATTCAGCTGCACCTTCTACATGAGTCCCAATCGAGATTGGTTTACAACTTACTAAACAAATTATCTCAAGGTGTTGTTTTGATGGGAAATAATGCTTCGTGTAAAATCGCAGGTGTTGGAACAATTAAAGTTAAGATATTTGATGGAGTTGTCAGAACACTTAGTGACGTACGACATGTTCCAGAATTGAAAAGAAATTTAATTTTGTTGAGTACTCTTGATTCAAAAGGGTACAAATACACAGCTGAAAGTGGGGTTTTAAAGATTCCCAAAGGGTCCCTTGTTGTGATGAAAGGGTAGAGAAAGATTGCCAAGTTATATGTTTTGCAGGTTTCTAGTGTTACTGGTGATGCAACTATCATTTCCTCTTCCTTGTCAGATGATGATATTACTAAACTTTGGCATATGCGCCTAGGGCATATGAGTGAGAATGGCATGGCAGAATTGAGCAAAAGAGGACTTCTTGATGGGCAAGGAATTTGCAAACTGAATTTCTGTGAGCACTGTGTTTTTGGGAAGCAAAAGAGAGTTCGATTCACTAGAGGAATCCATAACACGAAGGGAATGTTAGAGTATATTCATTCTGATCTGTGGGGGCCATCCAGAGTGTCTTCGAGAGGTGGAGCTAATTATATGCTAACCTTTATTGATGATTTTTCCAGAAAAGTTTGGGCATTCTTCCTGAAGCAGAAAAGTGATGTGTTTTCCGCATTTAAGTCTTGAAAAATTATGATTGAAAAATAGACAGGAAAACGAATAAAATACCTCCGCACTGACAATGGCTTAGAGTTCTGTACTGATGAGTTTAATATATTGTGCAAGTCAGAAGGGATCATGAGACACTTGACAGTTCGTCATACTCCACAGTAAAATGGCATTGCAGAACGAATGAACAGAACGATCATGGAGAAGGTTTGATGTATGTTATCAAATGCCAACTTACCGAAGTCATTTTGGGCAGAAGCAGCCTCTACTGTATTTTTTTGATCAATCGATCTCCATCTGTTGCCATTGAGAAAAAGACTTCACAAGAGGTATGGTCTGGTAATCCTGCTAATTATTCTGATTTAAAGATTTTTGGGTGTCCTGCGTATGCTCATGTTGATCATGGAAAATTGGAACCGAGATCCATTAAATGCGTTTTTCTTGGTTATAAAGCTGGTGTAAAAGGGTATAAGTTATGGTGTCCTGAAAATAGAAAAGTTGTGATTAGCAGAGATGTTGTTTTTGATGAAACTGCTATGCTACCTAACTTATCTCTTAAAGACTCTTCCAATAAAGAAAATCAAAAGCGGTGGAGCATCGATTAATACTGAGTCAACTCCTCAAGCCGAACAAAATTGAGAATAGATTTGCTTCTTCACCACAATACTCTATCGCCAAAAACAGAATTAGAAGAGAAATTAAACCTCCAAAGAAGTATGCCGAGGTTGATCTAGTTGCTTATGCTTTAAATGTGGCTGAAGATATAGATGCGAATCAAGAGCCATCTAATTATTCTGAGGTGGTTAGCTGTGAAGACTTAGAAAAGTGGATGTTTGTTATGCAAGAAGAGATGGAATCACTCCACAAAAACAGAACATGGGACCTTGTGAAACTTCCTAAAGGTAAAAAGGCTGTTCGTTGTAAATGGGTGTTTAGGAAGAAAGAAGGGACTCCAGGAGTTGAAAAACCCAAATATAAAGTAAGGCTTGTTGCAAAGGGTTACAATCAAATTCCAGGAGTGGACTTCACAGATGTGTTCTCTCCAGTTGTTAAGCATAGTTCGATTCGAGCTTTGCTTGGTATTGTGGCCATGCATGATTTGGAGCTTGAGCAGTTAGATGTAAAAACTGTATTTCTGCATGGAGAATTTGAGGAGGATAGTTACATGCAACAACCAGAGGTTTTTATAGTCTCAGAAAAAGATGACTATGTTTGGTTGCCGAGAAAGTTCTTTTATGGTTTGAAACAGTCGCCAAGACAATGGTACAAGAGGTTTGATTCCCTTATGACTTCTCATGATTTCAAAAGAAGTAGTTTAGAAAGTTGTGTTTACTTTAAGAAAAACAGTGATGGTTCTTTTGTGTATCTACTTCTTTATGTTGATGACATGTTGATAGCAGCAAAAGATAAAAGAGAGATAAGAAAGGTCAAAGCCCAACTAAGTGAAGAATTTGAGATGAAAGATTTAGGACCAGCAAAGAAGATACTTGGTATGGAGATTCTCAGAGATGGAAAAGCAAATAAATTGTACCTAAGTCAGAAGGGGTACATTGAGAAAGTTCTTTGCAGGTTTAATATGCAGAGTGCTAAGCCTGTTAGTATTCCTTTAGCAGCCCATTTCAGACTTTCATTGGCTTTGTGTCCACAATCAGATGATGAGATTGAGTACATGTCATATGTTACATACTCTAGTACAGTGGGATCTCTCATGTATGCTATGGTTTGTTTACGTCCAGATTTATCATATGCAGTCAGTGCAGTTAGCAGATACATAGCAAATCCTGGTAAAGAACATTGGAAAGCAGTTCAGTGGATTTTAAGATACTTATGAGGCACTACTGATGTTTGCTTACAGTTTGGAAGAACTAAAGATGGAGTCATAGGGTATGTTGATGTTGATTTTGCTGGAGACCTTGATAGAAGAAGATCTCTCACAAGTTACGTCTTTACAATCAGAGTTTGTGCAATTAGTTGGAAAGCCACTTTACAAACTACAGTCGCTTTGTCTACCACCGAAGCTGAGTACATGGTGATTACTGAGGCTTGTAAAGAAGCTATTTGGTTGAAGGGACTATTTAGTGAACTCAATGAAGACCTTCAAATCAGTACAGTATTTTGTGACAGTCAGAGTACAAACTTCCTTACAAAAGATCAAATGTTTCATGAGAGAACAAACATATTGATGTTCGGTATCATTTTGTTCGTGATATTATTGCTCGTGGTGATATTGTTGTGAGCAAAATTAGTACTCATGAAAATCCTGCAGATATGATGACTAAGTCACTTCTTATAACCAAGTTTGAGCATTGCTTAGACTTGGTTGGTGTTCATTGTTGAAGTTAAACCCTTAAGGGGTTTTATAGAAGAGGTGGAGAACTTGTTCATTAAAAGTTCGCGATGAAGAACTTGTTCATTGAAAATTTGTGTCAATGTAGAGATTGTTAGAATTAAGTGACCCGAATTCTTATTTAATAAAATACGATGGAAAATAAAATAAAAGTAAAATCCATTTAGAACTAAACTTCTTTTATTTTATTTTAGAATAAGGTTTTTAAACCTTATTAAACCCCATCTATTTTATATTGATTAGGATAAGGTGCTTCAATCCTACTAGAATATGGCTTTACAAGCCTATAAATAGACATATTCTATTCCTCTTGTATTGGGTTCAAATTTTTGACATGGTGAATTTTCTTCTCCTCTGCCCGTGGTTTTTCCCCGAAAGGGTTTCCATGTAAAATTTGTGAGTTTTTTATTTTATTTTATTTTATTTTTCACAGTTTTCACCAAAAATACTTATTTCTCTAATGATTTTACCATAAAAAATTAGTAGAAATTGGGAAAAAAGAAATGAGTAAGTAGGAGTGAGTGTTTGATCGAATCGAGTCGAAACGAATAGAGTGAAAAAATTTTGAGTTAGTTGAGTTGACGAGTTCTATTTTAGAATTCTAATTCAATTTTTTCTTAATCGAGTCAAGTTAAATAAAATTCAAGTTGAATCGAATCAAATAAATTTATTCGAGTTAAATTTTTAAAGACTTAAATAGACGAAATTGAAATCTTTTTGACAATACGATTAAATTCCAATTTAGAGCATATAAATTTGAAGTAATATATATTTGAAAACTCTTTAAAGAAAAATAGGAAAAATAAAATAATTTAATATGATAAACTTAATTTGGTAATTTATTTGTTTAAAGCTTCAAATTTATTATTTTGAATTTTAAAAACTATATAGTTTAACATTTTTATATAATTTTAAAGAATTTTTAAGAATGTGTATATAGTTTTAAAATTTTAAAATTTTCTACACTTTTTCTTTATAAAATTTTGTAATTTTTATAAATATTTTGGGGATTGTTTTTATTTTATGTAGCTACCAATTTACTCATTATAGAAATTGTTAAGTGCTCAAAAGGTAGAAATCATATTGTAAAACAGATTAAAGTTTCATTAACCATTCGCATTCAGCTCCAATATTGGAATGTGGAAATGATTTCAAGAGGAATGTTTAATTATAAAGCCTATGCAGGGTTATCCTATTCCTGATTTAATCAATCCACCAAATTTCCCTCCTCAAATTATTGGAATCAGCAGTTTCAATATAAGAATTTTAACTGTTTCATATTTATAATTCATTTTGTGATTTGATTATTCTTTGGTAAATTAAATAAATACTAATTATGTTCATATAAAGAATCATGATTTAACTTACAAACTACTATAATTGAAGAAAAAATTAACATGTAAGAAGGATTTAAATAAAACATTTATGCACCATAATTATAGAATTAAGCTCAAGCTATTGAGCAAAATAAACTCAAATATGCTAATATTTGACTTGAGGTAGCTTGTAATGCTTATCAAGTTTCTCATTTTAATATCTATAATTAATTTTATTTAGCTCAAACTCAAATTTAATTAGAAATAATCAAATTTGAAATCGAGCACAAAAGCAAACTCTTTAGCGAATATGCCTCTAATTGAATAAAATTTTTTGGAGTTCACTTGACCCATCATTTTTTGGGTGTTCCCAAGAATAAATACATTTGGCTAGACTACACTATAAGCATATATATCCAATCCCTTGTTACACGTTGCATGATAATGATGTTTTTTAAAGGAAAAAAAAAACACAATATTTTTATAATCAAATAATTGGTCGAATCGATTAGATTATTAATTAATTTTTAACTTGATCGGTTTATTGATTTAATTAAATAAATTATTAAAAATTTTAAATGCTAATTAAAGTAATAATTTTAATAGTATTGCATCACAAATTTATGTACTTAATGTTGATATGACACTACTTATTTTATATGTCATGTTAATAAATATTTTAAAGATTATAAAAATATTAAAGAAATAAAATATTAAAATTAAATAAATTATAAAATATTAATAATTTTTTAAAAAAATTAGCATGAAGTATATCTGTCTTTGAAAGTTTCCATGAAGTGAAATTAGTAGATAGAAAAGCATGAGATGTTCAACATTGTCAATTTGTTAGAAGCTTCAAAGAAGAAGTCCTTTATTAGAGCGTCCAGTTTACTCACAAAACACAAATACAAGTCAATACATAATACAAATGATTCAAAGCACCTATTGCTTTTCTTCATCAGAAACTTCAACCAAGAAAAACACAACTTTTGTTTGGCAATGACTAGACTTAAAAGATATAACATTTTACCTAATAAAATTAAATTAGTTTTGTACGGTTATATTCCTAAATACATCTATTAGCTCATTAAAATATTAACTGTATACGATATTATAAAAACATGAAAAAAAATTTAATTTTATACCAGTCCAGATAACCCTCTCACGCTTTATATATATGTATACGTCTTTAAAATTAGGTAGAGAATTGGGAGTAAAGCTTCAATCCTGATCTTAATAGCTATGGCATTCTCCTTTTACACTTTCATTGCTATTTTGCTTGTTTTACTTTCTATAACTGTGAGGAGCAGTGAGATTACTAGAGTAACAAATAATGATTCAGAATCTCTTGTAGCTGAGGAAAATGCATTGATGGAAACTGGGTGGTGGAGTAACTACAGCAACATAGGTTTTCACCATTGTACATGGCCTGGTGTTAGATGTAGTTCTGCTGGAAGTGTCATCGAGATTGATCTTAGTGGCCATGGTCTAAATGGGAGTATAACACCTCAAATAGGTGCACTTTCGAAACTCACGTGCCTCAACTTGTCCTCCAATAATCTTAGAGGTGAGTTACCTTCTTCACTTGGAAACCTTACTCAATTGGCAGTGCTTGATGTTTCTTATAATGAAATTCATTCTATTCCCTTGGAAATTGAGAAGATGGAGAATCTTGTTTCTCTAAATTTGACGAGGAACCTCATTGTTGATATGCCTTCAGCTATAGGTCTTTTGACCAATCTCACCCACTTGATTATGACCTCTAATCCATTGCAGAGCATCATCCCTCCCCATATATGGAACCTGAAAAAGCTAATGACTCTCCATCTCGGAAACTGCCAGCTCTACGGTTCCATTCCACCAAATATTGGAAAGCTCAAGACTTTGGTTAATCTCCATCTCTCAAGCAACATGCTTGTTGGTCCAATCCCAACTTCTGTCAACAACTTAACCAATCTTGCATCGTTGGTTCTTTCTACCAACCAACTTAATGGATCCATTCCGCAAGAAATTGGGAGACTGACAAATTTGATTACATTGGATCTATCTTCTAATATGCTTGTTGGTCCAATACCATCTTCTGTCAACAACTTAACCAATCTTGCATCGTTGGTTCTTTATGCAAACCAACTCAATGGATCCATTCCGCAAGAAATTGGGAGGCTAACCAATTTGATTACACTGTATCTATCGTCTAATATGCTTGTTGGTCCCATCCCTTCCTCTTTGGGTAATTTATCCAGACTGGTATCGTTCTTTCTTTATCAAAATAAAATAAACGGTTCCATTCCACAAGAAATAAGACATCTTCGGAAGTTGTCTCACTTGGATCTTGGTGCCAATAACTTGAGTGGTGAAATCCCTTCGTTTCTAGGTCTTTTACCCAGCTTGAGTCGTTTATACCTTGACTCAAATCTTTTTGAAGGTTTCATCCCATTAAATATTGGAAAACTAAAGAATCTGACTTTATTGCTTCTCTCTGGTAACAAACTCACTGGCTCAATCCCTTCATCTTTGAGTTATTTGACCAATTTGTGGTGGTTGTCCCTTGACAGAAATCTTTTACACGGTTCCATCCCTTATGAAATTGGCAATATGACGAATCTAATAGGGCTACAACTTGATTCCAACCACATTTCCAATTCCATCCCTTCATCTCTACTTCATTTACCCAATTTATTGCATCTATCCATGGCTTCGAATCTTTTGGAAGGTCCTATACCCCATGAAATTGAGAGTTTGAATGCCCTGCAATCCTTAGATCTCTCAGACAACAAATTGAGTGGCCCCATTCCATCTCAGATTGGTAATTTGTCAACTTTAACATACTTAAATTTGGCAAACAATAACTTGAGTGGAAGGATTCCCCTGCAAATTGGTGGCTTATCCCTAAACCAGCTTGATCTAAGCCATAACATCATTAGTGGAGATATACCTTCTCAACTCAATTCCCAAAACATTGATCTTAGCCATAACCTTCTCCAAGGAGTGATACCTTCCCAATTTGGGAATTTAACTCATTTAAGCATCTTAGATCTCAGTTGGAATAATCTAACGGGCACGATTCCCGAATTTCCATTTTTTGTGGGGAACCTCAATTTGTCATTTAATTCACTGAGGGGTCAAATTCCATCAGGATTATTGCATTTTGCACCCGAGACATTTACAGGCAACAAGGATTTATGTGGTTCCATTCAAGGCTTCCGTCCTTGCCCTTCATCTCCAAATGTAAACCGAGAAAGAAATAGCAAAGTAGTGAAGCACAATCTGCCTATTGTTATTCTTGTTCCAACTTCGTTATTTTTTGTCTCGACTTTTGTGTTGGTGATATTCATCCTGTTCCGACGATATAGAGCTAAAGCTTTGAAATATGATCCAAGTCCAACCAAAAATGGAGATTTATTCTCTATTTGGAACTTCGATGGAAAGATTGCTTTTGAAGACATCATCAAAGCCACAGAGGATTTTGATATCAAATATTGCATTGGAACTGGTGGTTATGGCAGTGTTTACAGAGCAATCTTACCAAGTGGCAAAGTTGTTGCATTGAAAAAACTCCACCGATTGGAAGCTGAGCAGCCGGCTTATGATACAAGTTTCCGAAATGAGATCAAGTTTTTAACAGAAATACGACACAAGAACATTGTCAAGCTCCACGGATTTTGTCTCCACAATCGTTGTATGTTCTTGATTTATGAATATATGGAAAAGGGAAGCTTGTTTTATATCTTGAGCATTGATGAGGAAGCTGTGGAATTGGATTGGACCAAAAGAGTAAACATTGTCAAAGGTGTCTTACATGCTCTATCTTACATGCATCATGATTGCAACCCTCCAATTGTTCATCGAGACATCTCAAGTAATAACATTTTGTTGAACTCTGAATTGGAAGCTTTTATTGCTGATTTTGGAACTGCAAGACTTCTTGATCCTAATTCATCTAATCGAACTGTAATTGTTGGAACGTACGGATATATTGCCCCAGGTTCTATACATTCACTCTCTTTTTTCCCTTTTTATTTAGCTTCATTCATTCTTAGTTTGTACTGATTATTTGTTTTGAATTACATATTATTCAAAACAAATGGGAAAAGCAAAATTAGCAAAGATCAAATGTAAATAAAATTTTTGTTTTAACTTAAGATTAAAGAATTCAAATGCAATTACACATGCACCTACAATTGATTGCACAATATAAATTCACATCTATTTTTAACTATTCTTTTTTGTTTTAATTACAGAACTTGCTTATTCATTAGTTGTGACTGAAAAATGTGATGTATATAGCTTTGGAGTGTTGGCATTGGAAATATTGATGGGAAAGCATCCTCGTGAATTGTTGTCAACACTTACATCATCGTCATCGCCATCTAGTATCCAAAATGTCAAGCTAAATGAAATTTTGGATCCTCGATTATCACCCCCAAGAAGTCGAAAAATGGTAGGAGACATCGCTTTTGTCGCTATGATTTCTTTCGCATGCTTACGGGCCAAACCCAAAGCTCGACCAACAATGAAATCAGTGTCTCAAGAATTCCTACACATCAAGTCTCCAATTTTAGTGTCTCTCCATGAAATATCTCTTATCGAGCTTAATAACCATGAGATGCTTACGACCGGTGAAAGTTACAAATAATTAGTACTTGATTTGATTCTATAATTTTAAGACGATATGAATATCATATCTCCTAAATATCTATTGGAGTATACCCTAATATGGTGATTGTATTAACATATTTTTACCTAGTTTATTAAAAGGCATTTTCATAATTACTTTCAATATTTATTTATGTGTTAAATAAATTGTATAATGATGAAGACCTAGGAATATTGATATGATCATTCTTAAATATCCTTAGTCAAGTATTATTGTGTATTAGACAACAATAATGTATTGAAACTAATATGTGCTTGGTTGATGACGAGTGTTATGGATATGTGATATCAAGTCAACATATAAGTATATGTTAGAGGTAATTATCATGGATTGACCCACAATAAAAATGATTTTTGGATTATTATGTAATAGTCACGTTATTTCTCATTAAGAATTGCAAGTATGATCTTAGACTTCTTGTAGAAAATGTTAAAGTAATTTTATTTTATTAAAAATTAAAATAAATTATCAATTCTTTTATAAAATGAGATATTCAAAATTTTCACGTATGTATCTTTTATCCGAACTATCCAAAAAAATATAAAAGATTATATTAAAAGATTAAAACTAAAAATAAATATTTTTAATATTATTATCTACTTTTATAAAATAAAATAATTATATTTATTAATTTACTAAAAAATTTCTAATATAAATTCAAGTAGTTTTATTAACTTGTGTTAAGAAATCACCAAAGACTTACTTAAAATGTAATATATTGGATAAATAAAATTTAGTTTTTATACATTTTGTTTATTTTATATAAATTTTATTTGTTTGATTTAGACATCGCATAGATTTCATTCTTTCCCAATTTAAAAATAATTAAACTATTCAATATATTTTGTTAAAATAACATTTTTATCAATACTCTTGTTGCTCTATAATTGCATCTGCCCCAACATTAATTCCAATGCAATAGTGATACGAGGAAATGTATGATAATGATGCTTTTTTAAAGAAAGAGCACAATATTTTCGTATTCACATGATGGTGAAATCCGTCAAACCAACAATTTTTGGTCTAACTGATTGATTTGATTTGACTAAATAAATTATTAAAAAATTTATAAAAATTAAAAATAAAAAAAATTTAGTTCAATCAGTTCAATCTAATCTTAATTTAATTCAATCGGTCTGTATCGATTCACATGTCAATCATTCTAATCTGTTAATCAAACCAACAACATGATCAGTTTTTGATACAATCAGTCAATTTAGTCTTATTCAAACAACATTCCTTACATATGGTTCATCTCCAATCACTTCATTTTAATGGTAGAATTTTTAGTAAGATTATTTCAACACTTTTACCATTGATAATATAAAGAATAAAAAGAAGATATATAAATAATTAAAAATAATCAATCCATTTATAAGAGAGGTCCGTTGGATTGATCTTTTTAAAAGTGACCGATCTTAAAGAATAACCCATCTTTTTTAAGAAGATTGTTTAAATTTGTTATAGGCCTATACGTACTAGATAATATACAAACACTACAGGAAAACAGACTTTTAGCGGCGCTTTTTTTAGCCTTTAGCGGCGCTTTCTAAAACGCCGCAAAAAATGCTGCTATATGTAACGCCACAAAAATTTGTGGCGTTTATTGGAAAAAACGCCGCTAAAGGTCAAGGCTTTTAGCGGCGTTTGTGGGAGAAGCGCCGCTAAAGGTCAATGCTTTTAGCGGCGTTTGTAGTGAAAGCGTCGCTAAACGTCAAGGCTTTTAGCGGCGCTTTTTTTACAAACGCCGCTAAATTTGGCAGATTTGTAGTATTTTTTTTCACCAATATCCAGCCCTTCCTGCATTAAAATCCAACCAAATACAACAAATATAATATAAAATGCGACCAAAAAACAAAAATTTAACATAAAAAATACAACCAAAAATATTAATTCTAAATGATACTTCAAATTTAACTAAAGATATATGATATAATTAATAATAAAGTATAATTTAAAATATTTTTACAATAATGTTAAACGTGACAAAACTTAAAAACATTCTTACAATAAGAAAACTAATGTCTAAGACGGCGGCTTTTGCGATTGTTGAAACATATGCATCATTTGTCAAGTCAGTAATGGAGAGGTCATCGTACTTTTCCTCTCGTTACGCTACCATCGCTCGTGCCTCTGCCTCTCTCGCTGCAGCAGCCTCCCTCCCTCTCTGCCTCTGCTCTAAGTTGTTCTTTGGAGTTCTTCATATTTTCGTTGAACCTCGGCAATTTGCTCAATCGTGTTCGCTTGCATCTAAGCTATCTGGTCTTTTAACCT
Source organism: Gossypium arboreum (assembly GCF_025698485.1). Classification (NCBI taxonomy): domain Eukaryota; kingdom Viridiplantae; phylum Streptophyta; class Magnoliopsida; order Malvales; family Malvaceae; genus Gossypium; species Gossypium arboreum. Next base: position 6,052,465 of record NC_069078.1, on the reverse strand, counting down.
CGAACTTCACTTGAGCTTGACTTCCGAAGGCATGTATTCTTTGAGTCGGATCCAAAATATTGGCCTGGGTAACACGGATCCTTGAAATCGAACCCGACCGTACCTTTCAGACCCAAAACTTCAAAGTGATAATTCATTATCAATGTTCTCAAGATTAACAGAACTATCACTCGAAGCAATCGCTTCATATTCGCCTTCTTCTCCTTTAGTTTCTCCTAAAAATCAATTAAAGAGTTAGAAACGAAATATATAATAAAAAGAAATGTAACATAACTTAACATTTTTAAAACTACTAATGATGAATTGAATTAAACAATTATAATTAAAGATTATAAATATTTAGAATAAATCAAATATTATTAAGTGAATATACCATAATTTCTCCACTTGGATGTCATAGGAGATCCATCTTTCTTCCTATCGTAATCTCAAAAAGTCAAGGCGTCCAACTTTTGTCCGGATTTGACTTCCTACAATATAGTAGTAAGAATATTATTTAATAATAGAAAGTTATTAATATTTGAAAGAATTAATAAATTCATAATACCTCGGCCTCACTCTGAAGCAAAACTTCTCGACCTCTGCTGTAATGCGTGAATTTTGTTTTTGCTCGCTACTTGTTCCAACTCGCTCACGGTCCTACATAATAAAATTATTATTACGTATATAGTAAACACTATATATAAGAGTTTGGAAATCGCAATACCTCTCATTTCTTTGAATTCCAAAATCTAACCGCATCTTCCCATTGATACCTCGGCATTCTGGCGGAACATTTCTCGCTTTTTCCTCGAGGCTTATGTCTTTCTTAAAATATTGTTTCTTTAAAGTGCTTTTATTGTCTCTCCATCTTTTACCTAATGCCTTCTTGATATAATCATCGGAGACTTCTAAAGCAAATCTCTCCTAAAAAAACATAAGTTTAGAATGTAAATATAAATAAAACTTAAACCAAAGTATTATAAATTGCATTCACATTTTGTTACCTTAATATTAGCGAGAGCCTGGTTTTTGTTGCTATCAGGCATGTGATGCCATGATTCGTAGTTGATGGGCAACATATTTGCATTTCGTGCTAAAATGCCCAAATAGCCTGCTAAAAGTCGAGCTTCAGATCCAACAGTGACCATGAGTATTTCTACTTACTTTAACACGCTCAACAGGATCTAAGTCGATAAATCTCTAAGTAGCGTCGTCCTCGAACTCTGCAAGCGTCCCACCACTTTCAAATGAAAAATGATATACTATTATTATAGTAAAATTGACAAATAATTCAATAATAAAAGTCAACACATGTAAAATGAACATAATATTACTTTGAAATTCTTCAGCTCATCAAGTGTCTCCGCACATTCAAGATCCAACAACCGCTCATGCTCACTATTTCTTTCTTCCGAATTTGGAGTATTCGGACAATACTTAAATCTCGTACTCTTCTTCTACGCATTTTTCCTGCAATACACATAAAATAATTAAAGTTTTAGTAACAAATTACAACAATAGTAGTACATATAAAATAGTTAAATTATATAACATGACAAAGATTAAAATTATAATATTACATATAATTAAAAATTGTAAAATCTTACTACATCATTATTCAGAAATATCTTCATCCACATCATGTCGAACCCATTGATGTTGTGTATTAGTACTAGGATATTTTCATCTAAGTTTTGTTCGGAAAGGTAATGTTTCGATCTTTCGACGATGTCATCTCTACTTCCATTACCCATGTCAAACAAGTCTCTAGGAGTGTTAGAGTACAACATACCAACCCTCATCGCTTGGATCTTTCGAATAAAAACTTGTTTCACTTGAGAGGAAAATACATATGGCTCGTCCATCAATTGTTGTCCAGTGTGAATCAAGCGAGAGAAATTCACCATTGTAAAACCAAATTGATCTTTTTAATTCCTCGACCAATATTAACATCGCCCAATCACACCAAATAAGATAACTTTCCATCCGCCATAGTAATCCAACTCAATAATGTCGGTAAGAAGTCCGTAATACTCCACATTACCCTCAACCGGATTACTATCCCTAGCACTAGCATAACTTGTAATTGAAGAATTAACAACAACTCCACAATTTTGAGTTCTCCTCATTCTCTCGCGATACTTTGTATGAAATCAGATCCATTGATGAAGAAGGCACTATATCTTTTATTACTCTGTTTCGGACCTTGGGAAAGCCATTTAACTTCGTCATTGACGCCCTTCCCACTCCAAACCTATTGAATCGAAAGTAAATTAAATAATTAAAATGTATTATGTAAAAACATTCTTATTTGATTAACTAAATTTCGCGATTATATGTAACTTATTAACTTTAGTTACATACCGCTTGACTTAACCATTCATGAAAAGATTCTGTGAATAACTTATTAATCTCCGATGTTGTAATCTTGAGAGCGTGCGAGATCTCAAAATTTGTTTGTACTCACTATATTAAAAACAAGTTTGTTTAATTGGTTAGAAGATAAACAAATCAAAGCAGCGAATATGTAGGACAATTTTATAACTTACTTGCGCAACGGTTCAATTGAATCGTGGTTAAAAAGTACATATCGATGTGCCTGTATCCACGATATATCATCTAATTCTATAATTTCAACTTTGCCGATTGGTTCTCCATAACTTTGAAATAAATAAGTTTCGGCCAAGTCATTATCATTGAGCCCAGCATTTCTACTTGGTCTATTCAATCATGTTTCAGCATCTTCTAAATATCTAGAACAGAAGGTCATGCACTCTTCTCGCCAAGTAGCCTTCAAAGAATTGATCCTTCGGATAACGTTTATTGCGACAATATGACTTCAATTTGCTCAGAACCTAAACACGATATACAATATTTATCAAAAGTCGTAACTAAATGTATAGAGGTTTAGGGTTGAATACTTGAGAAATAAATTAGCACCTTTCTATAGGATACATCCATCGATAAAAAACCGGTCCACCAAGGATTGCTTCGTGAGGAGATGGATTACCAAGTGCACCATAATAGTGAAGAAGGAAGGTGGAAAGATCTTCTCTAAATTGCATAAAGTCAAAGCCGCCGATCCTCTGACTTTCTCAAGTTCTTCGACATTCAAAACTTTGCCACAGATAGCTTTCATTATATTGGATAGTTCAATTATACAGACGTTACATTTTTTGACATACAGCACCGTAAAGAAATTGGGAGTAAATCTTGCATCAAGATGTGGTAATCATGTGATTTTAATGAATATAATCTTCTATCTTTGAAACTCACACATCGAGATATATTTGGCTCATACGCATCTGGGACCTTTATATCCTTCAACACCATGCAGAAAACTTCTTTCTCTTTCTTTGACATTGAAAAAATAGAAGGCGGCAACCGATATTTCCCATTCGAAGTACTTGAGGATGAAGATCACGGGATTCTCATGTCAACTAAATCAAGTCGGCTCAAGATTGTCTTTTGATTTTCCATCGACATTTAAAATTGTCCCAATTATGTTCTCGCAGACATTCTTCTCAATATGCATGACATCAAGATTGTGGCGTAAAATGTTGTGCTCCCAATAAGGCAACTCAAAAAAAATACTCCTTTTCTTCCACAACTCTGCCTCATTAGGATCATCATCTTCGTCAGATTCATCATCAGATTCACCCCTCAATCTTCTCCTTGTTTGCGTGATAGGTGGTTGATTCATCTTCCCGTAACTAAAGTTGATATCTTTTAACATAAACAAGATTTCAGATCCAACGGTCTACTCAGGAGCTCCTCTGTACTCTTCATGACATCACAAATAGAGTCCTCTGAAATCTAAATTTATGATTTTCATCTAACCACCGACGATGGCCCATGTAAGAGAACTTCTTCCCATTATACAACCACTTCGAACAAGTTTGCGCAGCACAACAAGGACAAGCATAACGTCCTTTAGTACTCCAACCCGATAAATTAGCATAAGCCGGGAAATCATTAATTGTCCATAATAAAGCTGCACGTAAATTAAAGTTCTCCTTTCTCAATACATCATATGTCTCAACACCTGACCATAATTGTTTTAACTCTTCAATAAGTGGCTGCAAATAGATGTCAATATCATTTCCGGGACCTTTCTCTCGTGGATAATCATTGATAAAATAAATGAAGATTGCTTCATGCAAATCCATGGAGGCAAATTGTAAGGAACAAGCACTACAGCCAAGTAATCGTCTGAAGTACTCATGATTTTAAATGGATTAAAGCCATCAGCTGCTAGCCCAAGCCTCACATTCCGAGGATCGCTTGCAAAGCTTGGAAATTTACTCTCAAATGATTTCCAAGCTAAAGAATCTGCAGGATGTCTTAATAATCCATCATCGGTCCGTTGATCATTATGCCACGTCATAGATTCGACTGTCTTTGAGGACATGAAAAGCCTTTGAAGCCTTGGTATTAGGGGAAAATATCGCAAGACCTTGACTGGCTTCTTTCTTAACTGTGCCCCACCTTCATCCGTATTCACATCTTCTGTATTACTATTCATCCAACGAGACTTACCGCAAACTTGACAATATTGTTGGTTTTTTTTATCACCCCAGTACAACATGCAGTCATTTGGGCAACTATGAATTTTATCGTACCCAAGGCCCAAATCTTTTATTAGTCTCTTCATGTCTTGACAAGACTGGGGAATTTTTGCAAACGGAAACATCTCTCTTAGAAACTCTAGTAGCATTGTAAAAGAGTTTCCGGTCCACCCTCCCAAACATTTTAAATGAAATAGACGAATGCAGAAGGACAATTTCAAATATTTTGATCCCTCGTAAAGTTCTTCATTCATTTCATTAAGTAAATTGTAGAACTTAGCCGCTTCTTCATTTGGCTCCTCATTAGGTGCACTTGTTCCCGTTTCGCAAAAAACATTTCCACCAATATTACAATCCTCAGATATAATAAAGTCAGGTGGAAACGATTGCTCACCATGACTACGCATATTAAATGCATCCCGCAACATATCTTCCATGTCATCTTGTCTAACATACTGATGGTAATCAGTATCAGGATAAGTCGGATTAATCGTTGAAGAAGTTCCATTAGATGTACACTCTCCATGGAAATCCATTTTTATACCCCGAATAAAGCCATCAACAATTAGATGTTCGAGACAACTTCACGAAAATGCCGAGATGTTGCCACACTTCTTACACGGCAAAGAATCATATTCTCTTGGCTTGCATTTTGAAATGCAAAATTTAGAAAAGTTTGTACTCCATTTTGATAGGAATTGCTTACCCTTGACAATTTCATCCAACTCCTATCCATTTTGTAGTTCTTGAAATCTAATGTTGACAACATATTACGCTTACTTAAATGTTCTCAATTGATTTAAATCATATCATGATACTAAATATCAAGTCTCTAATGGGTATAAACTAGTTTAGGCAAGTTGCGGGATTTTCGACTATAGATTTATGTATTATGTAAGTTAAGTAAATTTCGTAAACTAGTTATGTATGATATGATATATATTTAAGTATTATGTAAGTTATGTAATTTATGATATGATATATATTTATGTAAATTATATATTTATCTAAGTTATATAAGTTATGTAAGTTATGTAAATTATGATATAAAATATATTTAAGTATTATGTAAGTTATGTAAGTTATATATTTATCTAAGTTATATAAGTTATGTATGTTATATAAGTTATGTAAGTTATATAAGTTATGTAAGTTATATCATTATATAAGTTATGTAAATTATGATATCAAATATATTTATGTATTATGTAAGTTTTTATTTCACGATGTGGAAAATCACATGGATAATACATATCAAATATCAAGTATCTACAGGTAAGTAAGGGATTAAATAATATTTAATTAAATAATATTTATAAAAATTATTTTAATTAAATAATATACATGTCGTTCGCTTTTATTTGACAAATCACATGTGCGCTTAAAATAGTCCACAGTTAAAATGATATATTTGTATATTAGATGGGACATATTAAATTGAAACATTTGAATTTTGAAGATTCATCATACGTGGCGTTGTTACACCTAGGAGGATCCATTATATCTTGCACTCGATATAAGGCAACCCGTCAAGTTTCCAACCTATATACTTTGAATCTTTCAAATATTTAAAATAAGGTTGGAGAGAAGGTCACTATTGTTGTAATTTTGATAAAAAGTAGTTATAACTTTTAAAGAAATTTAAAAATATTAAATATTAAAATAAAACATTATTAATATAAAAAATAGTAATTTTAATATAATAATATCAAAAAGAATCGTAGTTTAATTTTTATAAGTAAATTGGAAATAAATTAAGGTTATATAAATATTCAATAGTAAATGAGCTCGATAGAACTTTTTCAAGTCTTTTAAATTTTTAAGATTCATCATACGTGGCGTTGTTACACCTAGGAGGATCCATTATATCTTGCACTCGATATAAGGCAACCCGTCAAAGTTTCCAACCTATATACTTTGAATCTTTAAAATATTTAAAATAAGGTTGAGAGAAAGTCACTATTGTTGTAATTTTAATGGACAAGCAAGCTACACGTAATAAAATTAATTCATACCTATTCATACTTAAGTTGAATCAAATAATAATTAAGTTGAACCAAATATTTAAAATTAATTTGGAAACAAAATAGTTCTACTCCAAACAGATCTAGCAATTAAATCTTTACAAAATCGCAACCCCAAAATATTAATTTTTCCAAAATCATCATGATAAAACTATTATTGATTAGAATTTTGAAATAAAGCCTACCTTAATAAAACGTACCTGGTCTACTCCACTCTCACCAGCAAACAGAGGCTGGAGTCAAAAAAGTAATATTTGTTAAGTAATTTAAAATGAAAATGCATAGAAATAAGGAAAAATTTTAGCAATGAAACTTGTACGTAACTAGAACAAATGCCAATGGCTGTGGTGTATTTAGTTGCACCAAATATTAATTCAGGTGCTCGATAGTACCTAGAACAGATGTAAGATTATAAGAGTAGCACCAAATATATTTCAGTTTAAGAAAAATATAAACTCTACCTATATCGGTTTGCAAGTGCCCACTTGTACCAGGATCAAAGACAACGCCAATGAAGCTATACACCTTAGCAAAATATGGCAAAAGCGCACGATAAACACGAAGTTGGATAGAAACATGAAAAGCAGACCAAAAGAACATCTAAAAACAAAATGGAATCACCAATAGTATGTAAACATGAAAATGCACAGCTTTAAACAAACCAACTTTGCATGTGCGTAATCATACTCCACAAAACTCATAAACATTAACTTCTCCTAACCGAATACCAACTTTATGTTTGCAGAGGCCTTGATCAAAACTAACATAACTGTTGATTTATAACTTATCTAATAAGAATCACGAATATGCGAAAAGTACCGAGCATTTAATTTAAAGACAACCATGTATTCGAAGGAAAAGAGCCAGAAAATGATCAATGTATGCAAAACCTAGTCTATATTTCAAAACTGGAGTAAAGCTTTCATCTAGTACCAAATACATACATATATAGAGACACAAACACACAGGCATACATCTTCCATTACCTAAATCTGTGTAACGCCCCAATTTTCGGGAATCCTATGAATGTTGGCATAGGTTTAATTATGTTAGTGGGCCTCTAGAAGGCCCAAGCTTAAGATAGAACCCGGTAATTTTAGTTAATTTTTGTTCCATAAGAAAAAGGGAGTGAAATTATGAAATAGGACTTATGTGAAAATATTTGAAAATACTATAGGCTAAATTGAAGTGGCCAAAGTGCAAAATAGGAGGATTTGCATGACAAACCTCCCATTTTACATGAAGTGGCCAGCCATCATGTTGTTGTAGACAAAATGTACACTTGATATCCATAATTTATGGTACAAATTGATACAAATTGATAATAGGTTAGGTAAATGTTCCATGATAATGGGTTAGGTAAATGTTTCATGATAATGGGTTAGGTAAATGTTTCATGATAAGAATATCATGTCTTTTGTATTAAAGAATTAAATGGATGAAATATGAAGTTTTATTAAAAGAAAAAGGGTGAAAAGAACAAATTTTGTCCATCTTTGTTCATCATAGCTGAAAGTTAGAGAAGAGAAAGGAGAGGAGAAAGCTCTTGAGTATTCGGTCATTAGGAGGAGGAAAATTGAAGGTAAGTTCTTGGTACCTTGCTTCTATTTTGAGGTTCATGAGTTCTTCTTGATTCTACCTTAACTCTTGAAGTATATTTTGATTTTTAGTTGTGTTGTGAGCATTTGGTCATGAATTAAAATGAAGGAAATGGTTGTTGTTTCATGTTCTTTTGATGAAAAATGGAAGATATGTGAAGTTGAGCCAAACAAATGAGCATGCATGTGCCTTAGATGCTAAAGGAAAAATCGGCTAACATGTTGTGCTTTGAAATGATGAAATGGAGATTATGCTTATGTAAAAATCATAGATATGTGATGATTGATTGGTGATATACATGTTTAAATAACATGCATGCAAGTTAGGTGTGAAAGAGTGATTTGGTAATAAATCTGCTTGGGACAGCAGCAGTAACGTGATTTTGGAAAATCACCATAAATTGTGGGAGATGAATTAGAAGCTGAATAAATTATGTAATTAAAGCTTATTAAGTCTAGTTTCTAATGAAATAAACAAGAACATATTTTGAATTCTGTACAATGAGAAATTTGATTCGTAATGAAGGGTGGTCAGATTAGTCAAACAGTGAAACATGGGAAACTTTGAGAAAATTTTGGTATTGATTGGCTAAACAAAAAATTCTGAAAATTTTATGGATAGAAGATACATGAGTCTATTTTCAGGGAAAATTAACGGCACTTGATTTGGAGTTTCGTAGCTCTAGTTATAAATAATTTAGTGACTGTTGCTCAGGAAGACAGCTTGCAGTGAAATTATGATTATGTGGTAAACATTGACAAAAATTTGTTAATGAGTTGCTTATTGATTTCTTATAAGCTTACTATGATCTGTAGGTGTGGTTGGCCGAATATGGTATGAGGTTAATATGTAGTTCGTGTTTGAATAGTTAGATTAACGTGTTAGTAATCCAATTGTAGGCGGTCGTGTGTGGATTTCACAAGATATCGTCGCAAACAGGTGTGTAACTAACACCCTCTTTCTTAGTATAGATCGGCAAAAGTCGAAAAGCCAAAATGCCGAAAACCGGTATTTTGTAGATTTGCGAGTGTGCGAATGCTCGTGAGGTAAATCGATTAATGTTTTTGGTAAACTGCAAAATTTGGATTGCAAAGTGCATGATTTATGTGCCCTCGATATTTTTGGGCTTAATGGGCCAAAATTGGAATGATGGGCCAACGGACCCAATTCGGTAAGAACCCTCGGTAGTGATTCTATTAGTACGTGAAAGGTAGGAATATACATGAAAAACCCTAAAATAGATAAATTACTGAAATACCTTTAAAAGTGGAAAATTTACAGTTTTACCCCTAGTAGATAAATTACCGAAATACCCCTAGGGTTAAATTGACCTAAATGCATGTTTGATCGTTGTTATTTCTTGCATGCCATGTTGTTATTATCGATGCATGGACCGGGATATTGACGGAGGAAGTACTGAAAGTGGCTTGTCCACGATTGGAGGCTTTGCCTCAATTTATTTGATAATCGAGCGTGAAAGGTCAGAATGTGGAGTGTTAATGGGTGGGTTGAGCTATTCCCACATGGAGTGTATGGCTGGTACGGGTGGAGTGTAGTGGTTGGTGGGTTGAGTAGTCTCCCCAAATGGGCTTGCATATGTTTACTGATGTTGCATGTATTTTGAAATGGGCCTATGGGCCATCTTATTATCTGAATAAGGGGCTAAGGCCCAGTTTATTGTAATCTGAAAAGGCCTCTGGCCCAGTACCACTGTTACCCAAATGGGCTGCATATGTTATTGATGTTGCATGTATTTTGAAATGGGCCTATGGGCCATCTTGTTATCTGAATAAGGGCTAAGGCCCGGTTTATTGTAATTTGAAAAGGGCTCGCCTAGTACCACTTATTACTGAATGGGCTTAGGCCCAATAGGCTTGAGTGACTTGGGCTTTGAATGGGTTTTCCTTACACACCGAGTTTCCCAAACTCACCCTTTTATTTTCATCCACGCAGAAATCCCCAACCATAGTGGGCTTGGAGCCGTGAGGGAATTGGAGTAGCCACCAGCTCGAAAGTTTGATTTTCTTCGGTGAACTAGACATCTTTTAATTACGTTTGAGGTTTTGGGCTTTTAAATGTAATAAAGCCGCTTATTTATTTTTGATGGTTTTATTATGTATTACTAAGATAGGTAATACTTATTTTAACTGTTGAAATTAGATAGCTTTAGGCGCGTTTTCAAAAACAACAGTTGATTTCAAAATAACACGACAACAAGCAAAGCTTCCGAATGAAAGTATTTTCCAAAATTAATCACTTTTCCTAAAAATGACTTAATCGAATCGGTTTCCTAGAAATATCCATGACGTTAAGGTGTGGCAATGGCGGTATGCATGTCTAGGATTGGATCCGAAGGAGGTTGGTACTTAGCGATCCGATGGACTCACCACCTCTTTTCCGGTTTCCTACCTGGTGCACAGCTTCCATTCACTTTAACCCTTAATGAATTAATCTTTTGAACATCAAGTACGATTTTCTAGACTTAGAATGGAATTTTTTTTTACGTTTTTGATGTGGCATGCTGAATCCGGCCATAACTTCTGGGCCGGGTTTGGGGTGCTACATTTAGTGGTATCAGAGCCTAGTTATAACAACTCGGCTGTGGAATGGGTTTACAAAATTTAGATCTTGAAAAAAAAATTTATAAAGATTGTGAAAAATGCGATTTTCAAAATTTAGATCTTTAGAAGGTGGCATTCCGAATCTCCGACTCAAGCCTGTAAGTATTACTCTGAACTCTTCTGAATATTTTTCTAAATTATCTGTCTGTACTGAAACCCTACTAGGACACTCTAGATAGGATGATACTGAAACCATAGGAAAATCTGATAAGAGATTGAAACTGTAGCTAGACTTCGATTCTGCGAAAACAAAGTCTCAACTACTGTCTGATTCATGAAACATCTGTAATAAACATTGGAATATTAATTGATGCATAAAAATTCGTAATCAAGATAATACGATATGAGTACAAGAGGCCGTGGACGTAGCCGAGTAAGTGCTCGAGCGAGATCTTCGTCTTCGAGACATATGCCTGTAGTGGATGCACCGGTACCACCGATAATAGAGGTAGAGACTCATGATCGCGGTACCGGGGATGATGCTCTATCGCAGGCAATGCTTCGTGTTCTGGAAAGGGTTACTGGGACAAGTTCGAGCAACGAAATTCGAGGATCGATTTAAATGACTCGCTAACGGAGCGGAGATCGTTAGGCGCGTGTCGGTATAGCCCGAATGTGGCGGAATATTGGTTGGAGGCCACGTAATGCATTATGGACAACTTGGACCGCTCGAGGAGATTGTGAGTGGGGCATCTGTACTAAGTCCTTTAGGTCACTTTCGGTTAGGGTAGACAAAGCTGTATAGGGATGTTCCTTAGAAACTCAAGGTAAGATTTTCCCGGAGATCGATGGAGTTGCTGTTCGAGAGTTTGATCTCATTTTGGGAATGGATGGCTTGTTAAGCATAAAGCGACTCGGATTGTACTTGCTAAACGAATGGTGTTAAGGACCACAAAGGATGAGGAGGTTATGGTGATAAGTGAGCGAAGGATTATTTGTCCAATGTGGTGTCGACATTAAGAGCCGAAAAGTGGATTCGGAAGGTTGTGAGGTCTATTTGGCATTTGTAAGTCGGTTAGAAGAGGAGGGCCGACGAAGGATAAGGTTAGGACCGTAAAGGAGTTCCAAGATGTTTTTCCGGAGGAGCTTCCAGGATTGCCTCCGAACCGAGAAGTTGAGTTTAGAATAGATTTGTTGCCTGGAACGGCGCCCATGTCCATCGCACCGTATAGGATGGCATCGAAGGAGTTAGTGGAGTTAAAGGCTCAAATTCAAGAGTTGTTGGATAGGGACTTTATTAGACCAAGCGTGTCTCCATGGGGAGCACCGGTGCTATTCGTGAAAAAGAAGGATGGTACGATGCGGATGTGCATTGATTATTTCTAGTTGAACAAACTGACGATTAAGAATAAGTATCCACTGCCATGGATTGACGATCTATTCGACCAGCTTAGATGAGCTTCTGTATTTTCAAAGATCGACCTTCGATCTGGATATCATCGATTAAGGGTCAAGGAGGCGGATATCCAAAAGATGACATTCGTGACTCGATATGGTCATTACGAGTTTACGGTTATGCCATTTGGACTAATGAACGCTCTGCAGCGTTTATGGATCTGATGAATCGTGTGTTCCAACCATTTTTAGATCAGTTCGTAGTCGCCTTTATTGACGATATCCTGGTATATTCTAAAACTGAAACGAAACATGATGAGCATCTTCGTATAGTGCTATAAGTATTAAGGGAGAAGGAACTCTTTGCGAAGTTCAGCAAGTGTGAATTTTGGTTGAGGGAGGTAACCTTCTTAGGACATGTGGTCTCTGCTGAGGGGATTAAGGTGGACCCTTGAAAATTGAAGCGATTTTGGAGTGGAAGCCGCCTCGGTCGAGGTCGAAAATATGGAGTTTTCTAGGGTGGCGGGATATTCTGAAGGTTTGTGGAAGGTTTTTCGTGATGACAAGACTTTGAAAAAACTCATAAGGAAATGAGTACCGCTTTGTATGGACTAAGAAGCAGCAGGAAACTTTTGAGAAGTTGAAGAAAGTTCTGATCAAGCACCGAGTTGATTCAGCAGAGTCCAGGAAGGATTTTAGTGTGTACAAGGACGCATCACACGTGGGTTTGGGCTGCGTGTTAATGCAAGAGGGTAAGGTGGTTGCATATGCATCACGATAGCTTAAACCTCATGAGGGAAACTATTTGACTCATGATTTAGAGTTAGCGGCAGTGATATTTGCACTTAAGATTTGGAGACATTACTTGTACGGAGAAAGGTGTATTATATACACTGACCATAAGAGTCTTAAGTATTTGATGACTCAGAAGGAGCTGAACCTTAGGCAAAGGAGATGGATTGAGTTGCTTAAGGATTATGACTGTTCGATCGAGTATCACCTAGGCAAGGCTAATGTGGTTGCCGATGCTCTAAGTCGTAGAGCTATATCTGATCTGAGAGCAATGTTTGCTCGTCTGAGTCAGATGATGATGGAAGTCTGCTGGTGAGTTACAAGTGAGGCCAACCTGGGTGGATCGATTAAGGAAAAGCAGTTGGAATATGAGTCTTTGGTCGCTCGTTTTCAACAAGTTAAGGAAGGGGAAACTTCTGAGTTTGGGAGCCAGAAGAGACGATGCAACAGCAATACCCTCATCTGTTTGGATTAGGTAAATTTCGAGGACGAAATTTCTTTAAGGAGGGTAGAGTTGTAACGCCCAATTTTCGGAATCCTATGAATGTTGGCATAGGTTTAATTATGTTAGTGGGCCTCTAGAAGGCCCAAGCTTAAGATAGAACCCGTAATTTTAGTTAATTTTTGTTCCATAAGAAAAGGGAGTGAAATTATGAAATAGGACTTATGTGAAAATGTTTGAAAATACTATAGGCTAAATTGAAGTGGCCAAATAAATAGGAGTGCAAAATAGGAGGATTTGCATGACAAACCTCCCATTTTACATGAAGTGGCCAGCCATCATGTTGTTGTAGACAAAATGTACACTTGATATCCATAATTTATGGTACAAATTGATACAAATTGATAATAGGTTAGGTAAATGTTCCATGATAATGGGTTAGGTAAATGTTTCATGATAATGGGTTAGGTAAATGTTTCATGATAAGAATATCATGTCTTTTGTATTAAAGAATTAAATGGATGAAATATGAAGTTTTATTAAAAGAAAAAGGGGTGAAAAGAAAAAATTTTTGTCCATCTTTGTTCATCATAGCTGAAAGTTAGAGAAGAGAAAGGAGAGGAGAAAGCTCTTGAGTATTCGGTCATTAGGAGGAGGAAAATTGAAGGTAAGTTCTTGGTACCTTGCTTCTATTTTGAGGTTCATGAGTTCTTCTTGATTCTACCTTAACTCTTGAAGTATATTTTGATTTTTAGTTGTGTTGTGAGCATTTGGTCATGAATTAAAATGAAGGAAATGGTTGTTGTTTCATGTTCTTTTGATGAAAAATGGAAGATATGTGAAGTTGAGCCAAACAAATGAGCATGCATGTGCCTTAGATGCTAAAGGAAAAATCGGCTAACATGTTGTGCTTTGAAATGATGAAATGGAGATTATGCTTAAGTAAAAATCATAGATATGTGATGATTGATTGGTGATATACATGTTTAAATAACATGCATGCAAGTTAGGTGTGAAAGAGTGATTTGGTAATAAATCTGCTTGGGACAGCAGCAGTAACGTGACTTTGGAAAATCACCATAAATTGTGGGAGATGAATTAGAAGCTGAATAAATTATGTAATTAAAGCTTATTAAGTCTAGTTTCTAATGAAATAAACAAGAACATATTTTGAATTCTGTACAATGAGAAATTTGATTCGTAATGAAGGGTGGTCAGATTAGTCAAACAGTGAAACATGGGAAACTTTGAGAAAATTCTGGTATTGATTGGCTAAACAAAAAATTCTGAAAATTTTATGGATAGAAGATACATGAGTCTATTTTCAGGGAAAATTAATGGCACTTGATTTGGAGTTTCATAGCTCTAGTTATAAATAATTTAGTGACTGTTGCTCAGGAAGACAGCTTGCAGTGAAATTATGATTATGTGGTAAACATTGACAAAAATTTGTTAATGAGTTGCTTATTGATTTCTTATAAGCTTACTATGATCTGTAGGTGTGGTTGGCCGAATATGGTATGAGGTTAATATGTAGTTCGTGTTTGAATAGTTAGATTAACGTGTTAGTAATCCAATTGTAGGCAGGTCGTGTGTGTGGATCTCGTCAGCATATCGTCGCAAACAGGTGTGTAACTAACACCCTCTTTCTTAGTCTGGATCGGCAAAAGTCGAAAAGCCGAAATGCCAAAAACCGGTATTTTGTAGATTTGCGAAAAGTAATGCTCGTGAGGTAAATCGATTAATGTTTTTGGTAAACTGCAAAATTTGGATTGCAAAGTGCATGATTTATGTGCCCTCGATATTTTTGGGCTTAATGGGCCAAAATTGGAATGATGGGCCAACGGACCCAATTCGGTAAGAACCCTCGGTAGTGATTCTATTAGTATGTGAAAGGTAGGAATATACATGAAAAACCCTAAAATAGATAAATTACTGAAATACCTTTAAAAGTGGAAAATTTACGTTTACCCTAGTAGATAAATTACCAAATACCCCTAGGGTTAAATTGACCTAAATGCATGTTTGATTGTTGTTATTTATTGCATGCCATGTTGTTATTATCGATGCATGGGACCGATATTGACGAGGAAGTACTGAAAGTGGCTTGTCCACGTCTTTGGAGGCTTTGCCTCAATTCTTGATAATCGAGCAAGCAAGGTTTAATCTGTGGAGTGTTAAATTTGGGTGGGTTGAGCTATTCCCACATGGAGTGTATGGCTGGTACGGTGGAGTGTAGTGGTTGGTGGGTTGAGTAGTCTCCCAAATGGGTTTGCATATGTTTACCGATGTTGCATGTATTTTGAAATGGGCCTATGGGCCATCTTTATTATCTGAATAAGGGCTAAGGCCCGGTTTATTATAATCTGAAAAGGCCTCGCCCAAGACCACTGTTACCCAAATGGGCTTGCATATGTTATTGATGTTGCATGTATTTTGAAATGGGCCTATGGGCCATCTTGTTATCTGAATAAGGGCTAAGGCCCGGTTTATTGTAATTTGAAAAGGGCTCGCCTAGTACCACTTATTACTGAATGGGCTTAGGCCCAATAGGCTTGTGACTTGGGCTTTGAATGGGTTTTCCTTACACACCGAGTTTCCCAAACTCACCCCTTTTATTTTCATCCACGCAGAAATCCCCAACCATAGTGGGCTTGGAGCGTGAGGGAATTGAGAGTAGCCACCCGCTCAAAGTTTGATTTTCTTACGTGAACTAGACATCTTTTAATTACGTTTGAGGTTTTGGGCTTTTAAATGTAATAAAGCCGCTTATTTATTTTTGATGGTTTTATTATGTATTACTAAGATAGGTAATACTTATTTTAACTGTTGAAATTAGATAGCTTTAGGCGCGTTTTCAAAAACAACAGTTGATTTCAAAATAACACGACAACAAGCAAAGCTTCCGAATGAAAGTATTTTCCAAAATTAATCACTTTTCCTAAAATGACTTAATCGAATCGGTTTCCTAGAAATATCCATGACGTTAAGGTGTGGCAATGGCGGTATGCATGTCTAGGATTGGATCCGAAGGAGGTTGGTATAGCGGTCAGATGGACTCACCACCTCTTTTCGGTTTCCTACCGTGCATGACTTCCATTCACTTTAACCCTTAATGAATTAATCTTTTGAACATCAAGTACGATTTTCTAGACTTAGAATGGAATTTTTTTTTTACGTTTTTGATGTGGCATGCTGAATCCGGCCATAACTTCTGGGCTGGGTTTGGGGTGCTACAATCTGTTTCTTGCAAATAAAAGATAAGTACCTAGAACAGATGTAAGATTATAAGAGTAGCACCAAATATATTTCAGTTTAAGCAAATATAGAAACTTTACCTATATCAGTTTTGCAAGTGCCCACTTGTACCAGGATCAAAGACACTGCCAATGAAGCTATACACCTTAGCAAAATATGGCAAAACTGCACAGTAAACACAGAAGTTGGATAGAAACATGAAAACAGACCAAAAGAACATCTAAAAAACAAAAATGGAATCACCAATAGTACGTAAACATGAAAATGCACAGCTTTAAACAAACCAACTTTGCATGTGCAGAATCATACTCCACAAAACTCATAAACATTAACTTCTCCTAACCAGAATACCAACTTTATGTTTGCAGAGGCCTTGACAAAACTAACATAACTGTTGATTTATAACTTATCTAATAAGAATCACAGAATATGACGAACATGTAAAGCATAAATTCATCTATGAATCAATGCTAGGACTTGTATTTCAGATACAATAAGCAAGATTTATGAGATCCACAATTACATTACACAACCACCACAATTTTTCAGGAACTGAGAGTTTCATAAGTTTAGAATATGATATAAATTCCCAACTGTAAGACAAGGAACAAGATACTTTGAACAATTTCAATCCTTCAAATCGATGACCCATTTTCATGATCGTTAACAAAGCAAGCAAAGAAAGCATAGAGTATAAGTGTTATCTCTTTGGTCTTTTAGCCCCATCCAAATTTGGAGAGATATGAAACTAGCTCTTTGAGAAGAGGATACATGAACCTACTATAAACCCAAATGCTCAGTGCATAGCAACAAAACAAAGTTATTGATGAAAATGGTAATATAAAAATAAATGAAATCATTAGTTTGAAAGAGCACATATCATCAGTTTATTCCAAGTTAGGTTTCTCAAATATAAGATATATCATGCATTTAAGTCATACAAACAAGCTAAACTATGTCAACCAAGATGTTCATGTCGCAAGTTGACATGGAAAATAATGGCTATCTTGAGGTAGGAAGTGACAAGATCGAGAGAACTTACCGCTGCGAAGAAGCACGAAAATATAGCACCGAAACCCTAAATGTACTACGTAAACTATTTGAAAGTCACAAGAATGTAATTCATGATGATTGCTTTGAAACTAGACACCCAACAAGAGCATGATCAAAGTCACCAACAAGAAACCAGAGCAACAAAACTAGTAAATCTCATGTTTTACTCCCAAGTTACACATGAAATTTTACATTTAATGCAATCAAATTAACTGGAAAAACCAATAAAAAATATGTACCAATGTGGCATTATCAAGAACATCTTCGTTTCTGAACAATGTGTCTCTTCTTCCCGGTTTCAATTTGACTAATTTAATCAATATCTTCTTTCGCACCCAAAAGAAAGAAGAAAAATAAGGAAATCACATTTTGTTAAATAATCAAATATGATCCATTAAATGACTCGAGATGGACCTCATTTGGCCGGAAATACATATCTTTTCCAAAGACAAGTAGCCTTCCTCCCGCAAAAGTTAAAAACAAGTTGATTCCTTTAAAAGCGATAAATGATTTTGCAACAAGAATTGGTCAAAAAGGGTGAGAAGAGTGGTTACCTTAGGAGGAGCAAGCCAAGGGTGTTTAGGACAAGGAAGCCACGACCATGGGGGAAAAGCTAAGTTACGACTTTCCCATTTCTGAGCAAACATGAATTTACATAAATTTACATGAATTTATCTAACACGCAAAGTGGAAAATAATTAGGGATTTCGGGGATGGGGGAACAGATTAAGGGAAAAAAAAGGGGACTTGGGAAAAATGTTAGGGATTTCGGGTTTGGGGAATTAGGGGATGATTTGGGGAAAAAGAAAGAGGGGTTTTATGTTTTAGGGATTTAGGGAAGGAAGAGATGAAATGGGGGAAAATTACTTAGCAAAAATCGAAACTGATTTCGGGTAAAGGGCTTAAACCACAGGAGAGAAAAAACGACGCCATTTCAAATAAGGAAATTTTGTGGCGTTTTCAGAAACGCGCCGCTAATGAGCCCTTTTGCGGCGTTTTCAGTAAAGCGCCACTAACGCCCTTTTATCTACACTACAAAACGACGCCGTTCTAATACGAGTTGTGGCGTTTATATTTCAAACGCCGTTAAATCCTATTCATAGGAAACGATGCCGTTTTACTCTAATGTATATTGAAGTTTTATGGCGTTTTCTAAAAAAACGGCGCTATTTCCTATATATTGCGGCGTTTTATGTATAAACGCCGCTAATACGTGAATATTTTATAAAAATTGATCAAAATTTAAAACTATATATATTTAGAATTTCTTTTAAATTATATCTAAATAATGTTACTGTGATGTACAAAATATATATTTCAATCTTCAATATATTAGGTTTAGTACAAATTGCAAGAATATCATAAAATTCTAAATATTGGTTCAGTCTTCAATAATAATATACCTTAAACTTTACACCTCAAAATATAAACATACACTCTAATTAAACCCTAACTATAGTTAAAATTTTATTTTTGATTTAATACACATTTTAAAATACATATTATGTATGCATATAAATTAATTAAATAAAACATGATGCTATTTATTATATCAAAATTAATTAAATATTTTACAAGAGCTAGATCAAATTACAGTTCATGTACACAATTGCACACTAAACCACTTTTCATATATATATTTATCTTATATACATCTATCTTATACATTAAAATCTAAAATTATACTCTAAATTTAAAACCCTAAACTTGGACTCTAAACCCTAAACCTTAGACCACAAACACAAAACCCTAACCCCAAACGTTAAACCCCAAAACCATTCGGTAACCCCTAAACCAACCATAACTCCTAGACCATAAAGCCCAAACTATAAAGTGTACTTTAAAAAGCTGTTAACCCTAAACCATAATATTCGTAGACATATTTTTGGAATTGTGTGGCCAATGTTAGTGTAGTACAAATTAAAACACACATGTATATATGTTTATATTCTTATATTAAATAATATGAGTATATACAAAATAGCTTGAATCTTAGTAAAATCCAAATGTTCTTCGCTAATTTCTAGCTAGCTAATAGTATCATTTCCTTAAACCCTTAACGTTCCTAAACTTACACCCTAAATATATATTATAAACTTAATATATATTAGAAGTTTAATATATATATATATAACAAGGGACAAAAGTAATTCAAATAGAATCTTAATGCTTACCAAAACTCTAAAATAAATTAATTTTTTATCATTAATCATAACCTCTAATCCCTAATAGCATAACCCTAAAACATATATATGTACCTATTATTTAAAATAATAATTTATATTTATCTTATTTAGATTTATATTATAAAAAAAATTCAAAATACACAAGTTAAGTAGTTTACCATATTTACCTCTAAATTCCAAACTCTAAATCTCAAATCCTAAACTCTAGGCCCTAAACACTAAACCATAACCCATAAACTAAATTACTTTTTTGCGGCGTTTTTCCAAAAGCGCCGCTAAAACATCGGCCTATAGCGGCGTTTTCCCAAAAGCGCCGCTAAAACATCGGCCTATAGTGGCGTTTTCCCAAAAGCGCCGCTAAAACATCGGCCTATAGCGGCGTTTTCACAAAAGCGCCGCTAAAAACCTCTACCTATAGCGGCGTTTTCCCAGAAGCGCTGCTAAAACCTTGACCTATAGCGGCGTTTTTGCAAAAGCGCCGCTAAAACCTCTACCTATAGCAGCGTTTTTCCAGAAGCGCCGCTAAAACCTCGACCTATAGCGACGTTTTTCCAAAAGCGTCGCTATTGTTCAGTTTTTAGCGGCGTTTGGGACAAAAACGCCGCTATTGCCCAGTTTTTAGCGGCGTTTTGATCAAAAATGCCGCTATTGCCCAGTTTTTTGCTAAAACGCCGCTAATGTAAAATATTTGTGGCGTTTTTTGTTCAAACGCCACTAAAAACGCCGCTAAAGCCCTATTTTCCTGTAGTGAAACTAGGAGAAGATTGTTAGTATCAGTTTCATGTTTCAGCTGCTGCTTCAGTTGCATCTTTGCTTTGCAATTGGGTTATTATGCAATTTGTCATAATCAAAATGTCTTCGACTCTGTGGTAAAGATCCTGCAAATGCCTGAAGTTTTTTTTGAATTGCACAACTCAACGTATGTGTCCATCTCGAATTTTACTTTTGCAGTTAATAAAGTTAATTACAATTGAATCAGCAATTGATTGGCAAATTCAACAAACTCTCGTACACCATCATTGCTATAATATCCTTTTCACTCTCTACAACGGTATGTTCTCCGAAATTAATTGCAATGCATTTGTAATATGAGCAAATGTATCCCTTAAGTAAAGTCTAAGCCAAAGGTGGTTGGACCACAGACAATGATGTTGTGAGTTCATATTCCATGGAAAAAATTGGAAGACAAATACAATTGACTTTTCCACTTACATATATATCCACTACCTTGTTTCTTCCTACATGATAATTATTTTTTTTCCCCTAAGAAAAAAAAAGTAGCTACTTTTATGCAAGAATGGCTGATTTCTGATCACTTAAGGGTAGAATGTCTACTAGATTATTTCACTATTTTACCTATTAGTAATATAAATAATTAATTAATAATAATTAATTAATTAAAAATGAATATTTTTAAGAAGAATCAATTTTGATTTTTAAAGGATTGACCCTTCTAAAGAATAATCCATCTTTATTAGGATCTTCATTTATTACCTGCTTAGAAACTTCAACGAAGAAACACAGAACATCCGCTACAACTTCCAGTTTACTCCTAAAAGACGAAGACAATTCAATAGCATAATACTAATCAATTTGAGTGAGACATTGACTAAAGACCTCAAATATCTCCGATTTCAATTGTTGAACCCATTTTTTTGGAAACGGGTTGACTTTAAATTTTGAAAATGAAAACGAAAAAACAGGAGTCGCCACCAATCCTTTTTGATGAGGTGTGATCGGGTCACCTTAAATTAATCATTTTAATAAAAGTTAAGATTTACTAAAACGATAATTTTTTTAGTCTACGTAAATCAGAAAATGAGTTCGGAAGTTGGTTACGTATGAGGAAGGATTAGCACCCTCGTGACGCCCAAAAATTGGTACCTAGTTGATTAATTAGTGTCTTAGTGTCGAAACTTTGAAAACTTGAAAGACTTTAAAATGCGATTCTTCTTTTTGTAGAAACACTTGAATGTTAAAGACCTTCTCGTCTTGAAATAATAAAATGTCACATCTAGTAAGTTAGGACACAACATCTTGAATTTTCGAGAACGAGCTTGCCTTTATTTAAAATTCATGTATTTTAACCCCCTTTTTTAAAGGATATTCAATTATTTAGGGTAAACTAGAAAAATAGAAATCCAGTAAGTTAGGGCACATTTTCTCGAATTCTTAAGCACTGAATATTGCCTTTATTTGCAAAAAAATCTTATCTCGAGGTAACAAGATGTCATATCCAGCAAGTTAGGGCACAACACCTCGTATTTCCGAGAATAAACATTTTATTCAAAACTCATATTGTGATTTTAAAAGAATATTCTGTTATTTAGATTAAATGAGAAAATTCGAAACCCAGTAAGTTAGGTCACGATTTTCTCGAAATCCCAAATACGGAGTATCATTTTTTATGAAAAAGCCATTTTCGCCGGGTAAAGGTTAATACAACATAAGTTTGTAATAATAAAATAAATAAGGCATAAACGAATATAAATTTTGATATTAACAGGCATGACAGAAGAAGCATAGAGGCGAATGTGAATGATAACGATGGTAAGAGCATAAATAAAATAAATGAGTAAAACGAATAAAAGGAAATAACGAATACTAAGAATATTTGAAATTAAAAAAGTTAGTAGCAGATAAATAAAATTATGTAAAACTATTTAAAAATGGTAGTACAAGAATACTAATGATAATAATATTAATAGTAATAACACAAGTAATAAATATTTTAGAGTTTAGAATGATATATGAAAAAATGTATATATATATATATATAAATAACGTGTAATGTGAGTGAGGAATAAAAATAAATGGGTGTATTTGAAGAGTAATAGATAAAAATAGTATAGTAATGATAATATGATAGTAATAATAATAATATAGTAATAGTAGTAGTAATAGTTATAGTAATAAAATAATAATAATAATAATAATAATAATAATAATAATAATAACAATTGTCGAGACCATTTTTAAATCGAGTTTTGGAAAATTGGAATCGACTTTAAGAAAATCGAAAACGGGAGTCGCCACCAATCTTTTTAGGTGTGATTGGATCACCTTATAAAATGTTTTTATTTTAAAACATTAATTTTGGTCTACGAAAGTCGAGAAAACGGATTCGGGAGTCGGTTACGTACGAGGAAGGGTCAGCACCCTCGTAACGCCCAAAAATTGGTACCTAATTGATTATCAAGTGTCTTTAATGTCGGAAATTTAAAAGTTTTGAGATACAATCCTCTCTTAGTATTTTTGATTTTGAAAATTAGGGTTCACTCGTATCAAATGAATCAAAATATGACATCCAATAAGTTAGGACACAATATTTTCAAGATATTTGACATTAAGTTAGCCTTTTTGGAAATCCCTATTTCGAAACAACAAAACGCCATATCCAGTAAGTTAGGACACAACGCCTTAAAATTCCGAGATAGTTGCTTGCATTTTGAAAACCTTAAAAATTTAGAAGGGTGCTTGACTATTCGAACTCAACGAGAAAAGTTGCAACCCAATAAGTTAGGGCACTACCTTTCTTGAAATTTCCAAACATCAAGCATTGCCTTTATTTTTGAAAACTTTAGAGTCTCGTTTTTTTTAAAATCGATGCATGAAGAGGCATATTAACATAACATACGAGATAACATGTTATAATAATAGGTAAATAAAAACACAATAGCAAAAATATCATATATTAACTAACATTTATATAAGAAATAAAGCATGGCAAATCTTAAATAAGTAAAATATACATAAAAACACAATATATATTTAAGAAGAATAGGTAAAAAACACATAAACATGTAGTTCAACATATATTTAAACATATTAATAAAAATGATGCATGATATACAATTTGACACATATATATGTAAAAAAAATAATATGCCAAACACTCAATATTTAATTATGAGACCAACATTTAATAAATTGACATAATATATAAAGAGGGTTGTGTATATATATTAAAATATAAATAAAGTGAGTAATTTTAAAATGTGTGAATTAAAATCAAATTTTTGGCAATGTAATGTAAATAACAACTTTAGTTTTGGAATTATACAAAAATATAAATACTATAACATTGTACTATGTAAAATATAAGATAATAAACATATTTAATAATATATGAAAACATAGTAATTGATGATGAATTTTGAAATAGTATAATAATATATAAAACATTAGTTTAATAGTTTTGGATAACAATATACATAGGTTTTAAAAAATATAAAGGAAATAATTAATAAAATATTTAATATGAATTTAATATGAAAATAATAATGTAAATAATAATATACATAAAAAATATATAATAGATAATAATAATATGAAATAATATATTGTTAAAATGTAAAATAATATAATAGTATAAAAATATATAAACATTATGTGATAAAATATACTATAATAAATAATAAGTAATGATATATGTTAAAATATATATTAATATGATAATAGAAAGATATGAAGTAATATAATATAATAAAATATAAATAAATAATTATAAAATATATAATACGTATATTCATATTAAAATAAAATAATATATGTATAAAGTTTAAAATAAATTGGTTATAAATAGATTAGAAGGGATAAAAGGGACTAAATTGAACGTAAATAAAAGTCAGTGTTTAATTTAATAAGAAAATAACTGAGACCAGACCTAATTGAAACGGTTATTAAAACCCTAAGGACTCATCGGGAAATTTTCTCTTGTCCATAAACGGCATTGTTTTAATCCAGGACTTAAAACAGTTAATGTAAGGACTAAATTAAAACTGAAACGAAATATCAGGGCTAAATCATAAATAAAATAAAACAAAATTGTAAACATAAAAAAGGTGGAGGGACTAATTGGGTAATTACCCAATCCTCAAAAACACGCAGATCCTCCCCGGGTAATCGGGTCAACGCGCGGATCCTGGGGCCTTAAAACACCATCGTTTTAAGCTTATCAGACTAAGCTAAAACGATGTTGTTTCGTTAGGGCTATATAAACCAAAACTAAAGCCCAGAATTCATTTTACACCGGTCTAAAAAAAAGTTTGAAAATCCTCTGAAGAGGACTAGGAGTTGGCCTCAGAGCTCTGTCGAGCTATCGTCCTCCGGCATCTACACGCCCACGCACCACCGCGAGCACCGCCACACACGGTGATCAGAGGGTTAAAATCCCTCCTCCTTTCACAGGTAATTCCTTTTTCCTTTTAAACGTTACTGTTTTTTAAAAAAAAAACGATTCGTATATTCCTAAAAGAGAAAAGAAAACAAAATATGAAAAATAATCACCTTCTAAAATGAACTCTGTTTCTTATTTCTTCTGTGAGAAATATCTGTATGTATTTTATTTCTGTAAAAATCTCCGCCCCCTTACAATGTTTTGATTCGGGCTTTTATAGCCACTGTTGTTATTACATATTTTGGGAAGAAATCTTTTTATTTCTTTCCATATTTGTTTTACTTGTTGCTGTTATTCTTTCCTTCTTTTGCAGGTATCAACGAAGAATCTCGCAGTGAATGTGCTGGTGTGGATTCGCGTGCTAATTACGGAGGCAGAGTCGCGGCGCTGATGGAAGGTCACTGGAACGACGTGAGAGATGAGCAGACGCGTCCGTTAGGATGGCTTCTGGAATCTTCTGTTTGCGGTGCGAGGAGAAAGAGCTAAGGTTGGAAACCCTAGCTGGTAATTTTAAGTTTTGGGCCTCTACTATGTAGCACCCCAAACCCGGTCCAGAAGTTATGGCCGGATCCGGCATGCCACATCAAAAACGTTAAAATTTTTTTTTTTCCATTCTAAGTCCAGAAAATCGTACTTGATGTTCAAAAGATTAATTCATTAAGGATTAAAGTGAATGGAAGCTATGCACCAGGTAGAAAACCGGAAAAGAGGTGGTGAGTCCATCGGACTGCTTAAGTACCAAGCTCCCTTCGGATCCAATCCTAGACATGCATACCGCCATTGCCACACCTTAACGTCATGGATATTTCTAGAAACCGATTTGATTAAGTTATTTTAGGAAAAGTGATTAATTTTGGAAAAATACTTTCATTGCGAAGCTTTGCTTGTTGTCGTGTTATTTTGAAATCAACTGTTGTTTTTGAAAACGCCCTAAAGCTATCCAATTTCTCTGTTAAAATAAGTATTACCTATCTTAGTAATACATATTAAAAAGACCATCAAAAATAATTAAGCGGCCTTATTACATTAAAAGCCCAAAACTTCAAACGTAAATAAAAGGATGTCCAGTTCACGGAAGAAAATCAAACTTTCGAGCGGGTGGCCACTCCGAATTCCTCACGACTCCAAGCCCACTATGGTTGGGGATTTCTGCGTGGATGAAAATAAAAGGGGTGAGTTTGGGGAAACTCGATGTGTAAGGAAAACCCATTCAAAGTCCAAGTCACTCAAGCCTATTGGGCCTAAGCCCATTCGTAATGTGATGGTCTTGGGCGAGGCCCTTTTCAGATTACAATAAACCGGGCCTTAGCCCTTATTCAGATAATGATGGCCCATAGGCCCATTTCAAAATACATGCAACATCAATAAACATATGCAAGCCCATTTGGGAGACTACTCAACCCACCAACCACTACACTCCACCCGTACCAGCCATACACTCCATGTGGGATAGCTCAACCCACCCAAACACTCCACATTTGCAGCATTCTTTGCTTTCGGTTAATAGTAAATTGAGGCAAAGCCTCCAGTACATGGACAAGCCACTTTCAGTACTTCCTCCGTCAATATCCCAATCCCATGCATCAGATAATAACAACATGGCATGCAGTAAATAACAACAATCAAACATGCATTTAAGTCAATTTAACCCTAGGGTATTTCGGTAATTTATCTCTTAGGGGTAAAACTGTAAATTTTCCACTTTTAATGGTATTTCAGTAATTTATCTATTTTAGGGTTTTTCATGCATATTCCTACCTTTCACGTACTACAGAATCACGTACCGAGGGTTCTTACCGAATTGGGCCCGTTGGCCCATCATTCCAATTTTTGGCCCATTAAGCCTAAAAATATCGAGGGCACAGAAATCATGCACTTTGCAGTCCAAACATTGCAGCTTACCAAAAACATTAATCGATTTACCTCACGAGCATTCGCACACTCGCAAATCTACAAAATACCGGTTTTCGGCATTTTGGCTTTTCGACTTTTGCCGATCTATACTAAGAAAGAGGGTGTTAGTTACACACCTGTTTGCGACGATATGCTGACGAAATCCACACACGAACCGCCTACAATTGGATTACTAACATGTTAATCTAACTATTCAAATACAAACTACATATTAACCCCTTACAATATTCGGCCAACCACACCTACAGATCATTGTAAGCTTATAAGAAAACAATAAGCAACTCATTCACAAATTTTTGTCAATGTTTACCACATAATCATAATTTCACTGCAAGCTGTCTTCCTGCGCAATAGTCACTAAATCATTTATAAATGGAGCTACGAAACTCCAAATCAAGTTCCGTTAATTTTCCCTGAAAATATACTCATATATCTTCTATCCATAAAATTTTCAGAATTTTTGGTTTAGCCAATCAATACCAGATTTTTCTCAAAGTTTCCCATGTTTCACTGTTTGACTAATCTGAACACTCTTCATTACGAATCAAATTTCTCATTGTACAGAATTCAAAATATGTTCTTGTTTATTTCATTAGAAACTAGACTCAATAAGCTTTAATTACATAATTTATTCAGCTTCTAATTCATCTCCCACAATTTATGGTGATTTTCCAAAGTCACATTACTGCTGCTGTCCCAAGCAGATTTATTACCAAATCACTCTTTCATACACCTATCTTGCATGCATGTTATTTAAACATGTATATCACCAATCAATCATCACATATCTATGATTTTTACTTAAGCATAATCTCCATTTCATCATTTCAAAGCACAACATGTTAGCCGATTTTTCCCTTTAGCATCTAAGGCACATGCATGCTCATTTGTTTGGCTCAACTTCACATATATTCCATTTTTCATCAAAAGAACATGAAACAACAACCATTTCCTTCATTTTAATTCATGACTAAATGCTCACAACACAACTAAAAATTAAAATATACTTCAAGAGTTAAGGTAGAATCAAGAAGAACTCATGAACCTCAAAATAGAAACAAGGTACCAAGAACTTACCTTCAATTTTCCTCCTCCTAATGACCGAATACTCAAGAGCTTTCTCCTCTCTTTTCTCTTCTCTAACTTTCAACTATGATCAACAAAGATGGACAAAACTTTGTTCTTTTCACCCCTTTTTCTTTTAATAAAACTTCATATTTCATCCATTTAATTCTTTAATACAAAAGACATGAAATTCTTATCATGAAACATTTACCTAACCCATTATCATGAAACATTTACCTAACCCATTATCATGGAACATTTACCTAACCTATTATCATGGAACATTTACCTAACCTATTATCAATTTGTATCAATTTGTACCATAAATTATGGATATCAAGTGCACATTTTGTCTACAACAACATGATGGCTGGCCACTTCATGTAAAATGGGAGGTTTGTCATGCAAATCCTCCTATTTTGCACTCCTATTTATTTGGCCACTTCAATTTAGCCTATAGCATTTTCAAACATTTTCACATAGGTCCTATTTCATAATTTCACCCCCTTTTTCTTATGGAACAAAAATTAACTAAAATTGCCGGGTTTTATCTTAAGCTTGGGCTTTCTAGAGGCCCACTAACATAATTAAACCTATGCCAACATTCACAGGATTCTCGAAAATTGGGGCGTTACAACTCTACCCTCCTTAAAGAAATTTCGTCCTCGAAATTTATCTAATCCAAACAGATGAGGGTATTGCTGTTGCATCGTCTCTTCTGGCTCCCAAACTCAGAAGTTTCCCCTTCCTTAACTTGTTGAAAACGAGCGACCAAAGACTCATCGTTCAATTGTTTTTCCTTAATCGATCTACCAGGTTGGCCTCACTTGCAACTCACCAACAGACTTCCATCATCATGCAGACTCAGACGAGCAAACATTGCTCTCGGATCGAATCTGATTCTCGACTTAGAGCATCGGCTACCACATTAGCCTTCCTTGGGTGATACTTGATCGAACAGTTATAATCCTTAAGCAACTCAATCCATCTCCTTTGCCTAAGGTTCAGCTCCTTCTGAGTCAACAAATACTTAAGACTCTTATGGTCAGTGTATATAATACACCTTTCTCCGTACAAGTAATGTCTCCAAATCTTAAGTGCAAATATCACTGCTGCCAACTCTAAATCATGAGTCAAATAGTTTCCCTCATGAGGCTTAAGCTATCGTGATGCATATGCAACCACCTTACCCTCTTGCATTAACACGCAGCCCAAACCCACGTGTGATGCGTCACTTGTACACAATAAAATCATTCCCGGACTCATTTGAATTAACACAGTGCTTGATCGAACTTTCTTCAACTTCTCAAGAGCTTCTTCGCTTCTTAGTCTATACAAATGGTACTCCTTTCCTTATGAGTTTTGTCGAGGTGTGCGCCATCACGAAAAACCTTCCACAAACCTTCTGCGGTATCCTCGCCAACCCTAGGAAACTTTGAATTTCCGACACCGTCCTAGGTGGCTTCCACTCCAAAATTGCTTCAATCTTCGAGGTCCACCTTAATCCCTTGGCAGAGACCACATGTCCTAAGAAAGTTACCTCCCTCAACCGAATTCACACTTCTCGAACTTCGCAAAGAGTTCCTTCTCCTTAACACTTGCAAAGACTATACTGAAGATGCTCATCATGTTTCGCCGGTTTGAGAATATACCAGGATATCGTCAATAAAGACGACTACGAACTGATCCAAAAATGGTTGGAGCACACGATTCATCAGATCCATAAATGCTGCAGGAGCGTTCGTTAGTCCAAATGGCATAACCAGAAACTCGTAATGACCATACCGAGTCCTGAATGTTGTCTTTTGGATATCTACCTCCTTGACCCTTAACTGATGATATCCAGATCGAAGGTCGATCTTGGAAAATACAGAAGCTCCTCTAAGCTGGTCGAATAGATCGTCAATCCTTGGCAATGGATACTTATTCTTAATCGTCAGTTTGTTCAACTGGCGATAATCAATGCACATCCGCATCGTACCATCCTTCTTTTTCACGAATAGCATTGGTGCTCCCCATGGAGACACGCTTGGCCTAATAAAGTCCTTATCCAACAACTCTTGAATTTGAGCCTTTAACTCCACTAACTCCTTCGGTGCCATTCTATACGGTACGATGGACATGGGCGCCATTCCAGGCAACAAATCTATTCCAAACTCAACTTCTCGGTTCGAAGGCAATCTTGGAAGCTCCTCTAGAAAAACATCTTGAAACTCCTTTACAGTCCTAACCTTATCCACTGTCAGTTCCTCCTCTTCCAACTGACTTACAAATGCCAAATAGGCCTCACAACCTTTTCGAATCCACTTCTCGGCTCTTAATGCCGATACCACATTGGACAAATAATCCCTTCGCTCACCTATCACCATAACCTCCTCATCCTTTGTGGTCCTTAACACCATTCGTTTAACAGCACAATCTAGAGTCGCTTTATGCTTAACAAGCCAGTCCATTCCCAAAATGAGATCAAACTCTCCGAACGGTAACTCCATCAGATCTCCAGGGAAAATCTTACCTTGAGTTTCTAAGGGTACATCCCTATACAGTTTGTCTACCCTAACCGAGTGACTCAAATGACTTAGTACAGATACCCACTCACAATCTCCTCAGAGCAGTCCAAGTTGTCCATAATTCGTTCTGTGGCCTCCAACTAATATTCCGCCACATTCGAGGCTATACCAGACATGCTCTTAAAGATCTCTGTTCCGTTAGTCCAGAAGTTATTTAGACATAGATCCCTGAATTTCGTTGCCTGAACTTGCTCAGGCAACCTTTTCCAGAACACGAAGTATTGCCTGTGACAGGCATCATCCTCGGCACCACGGTCATAAGACTCTACCTCTGTTGCCAGTGGTACCGGTGCATCCACCGCCGGCATATGTCTCGAAGACGAAGATCTCGCTCGAGCACTTCCTCGGCTCCCTCCACGGCCTCTTGTACTCATATCATATTATCTTGATTACGAATTTTTATGCATCAATTAATATTCCAGTGTTTATTACAGATGTTTTATGAATCGAATGAGAGTTCGAGGTTTGTTTTCGCAGAATCGAAGTCTAGCTACAGTTTCAGTCTCTTATCAGATTTTTCTATGGTTTAAGTATCATCCTATCTAGAGTATCCTAGTAGGATTTTAGTACAGACAGATAATTCAGGAAAATATTCAGAAGAGTTCAGAGTAATACTTACAGACTTGAGCCGGAGATTCGGAATGCCACCTTCTAAAGATCTAAATTTTGAAAACCGTGTTTTTCGCAATCTTTATAAAATTTTTGTTTTCGAAGATCTAAATTTTGTAAACCCATTCCACAGCCGAGTTGTTGCAACCTAGGCTCTGATACCACTAAATGTAGCACCCCAAACCCGGCCCAGAAGTTATGGCCGGATCCGGCATGCCACATCAAAAACGTTAAATTTTTTTTTTCCATTCTAAGTCCAGAAAATCGTACTTGATGTTCAAAAGATTAATTCATTAAGGATTAAAGTGAATGGAAGCTATGCACCAGGTAGGAAACCGGAAAAGAGGTGGTGAGTCCATTGGACTGCTTAAGTACCAAGCTCCCTTCGGATCCAATCCTAGACATGCATACCGCCATTGCCACACCTTAACATCATGGATATTTCTAGGAAACCGATTTGATTAAGTTATTTTTAAGAAAAGTGATTAATTTTGGAAAAATACTTTCATTGCGGAAGCTTTGCTTGTTGTCGTGTTATTTTGAAATCAACTGTTGTTTTTGAAAACGCGCCCTAAAGCTATCCAATTTCTGATTAAAATAAGTATTACCTATCTTAGTAATACATATTAAAAAAGACCATCAAAAATAATTAAGCGGCCTTATTACATTAAAAGCCCAAAAACTTCAAACATAAATAAAAGGATGTCCAGTTCACCAGAAGAAAATCAAACTTTCAGAACGGGTGGCCACTCCAAATTCCCTCACAGCTCCAAGCCCACTATGGTTGGGGATTTCTGTGTGGATGAAAATAAAAGGGTGAGTTTGGGGAAACTCGGTGTGTAAGGAAAACCCATTCAAAGTCCAAGTCACTCAAGCCTATTGGGCCTAAGCCCATTCGGTAATAGTGGTCTGGGCAGGGCCCTTTCAGATTACAATAAAGCGGGCCTTAGCCCTTATTCAGATAATAGAGATGGCCCATAGGCCCATTTCAAAATACATGCAACATCAATAAACATATGCAAGCCCATTTGGGAGACTACTCAACCCACCAACCACTACACTCCACCCGTACCAGCCATACACTCCATGTGGGGATAGCTCAACCCACCCAAATTTAACACTCCACAGATTCTGACATTCTTTGCTCGATTAATAGTAAATTGAGGCAAAGCCTCCGATACATGGACAAGCCACTTTCAGTACTTCCTCGTCAATATCCCAATCCCATGCATCGAGATAATAACAACATGGCATGCAATAAATAACAACATCAAACATGCATTTAAGTCAATTTAACCCTAGGGTATTTGGTAATTTATCTCCTAGGGGTAAAACGTAAATTTTCCACTTTTAATGGTATTTCAGAATTTATCTATTTTAGGGTTTTTCATGCATATTCCTACCTTTCACGTACTACGAATCACGTACCAAGGGCTCTTACGAATTGGGCCGTTGGCCCATCATTCAATTTTGGCCCATTAAGCCCAAAAATATCGAGGGCACGTAAATCATGCACTTTACGGTCAAACATTGCAGCTTACCAAAAACATTAATCGATTTACCTCACGAGCATTCGTACACTAAATCTACAAAATACGGTTTTCGGCATTTCGGCTTTTCGACTTTTGCCGATCTAGACTAAGAAAGAGGTGTCGATTACACACATTTTGCGACGATATCTTGTGAAATCCACACACGAACCGCCTACAATTGGATTACTAACACGTTAATCTAACTATTCAAATACAAACTACATATTAACCCTTTACAATATTCGGCCAACCACACCTACAGATCATTGTAAGCTTATAAGAAAACAATAAGCAACTCATTCACAAATTTTTGTCAATGTTTACCACATAATCATAATTTCACTGCAAGCTGTCTTCCTGCGCAACAGTCACTAAATCATTTATAAATGGAGCTACGAAACTCCAAATCAAGTTCCGTTAATTTTCCTTGAAAATAGACTCATATATCTTCTATCCATAAAATTTTCAGAATTTTTGGTTTAGCCAATCAATACCAGATTTTTCTCAAAGTTTCCCATGTTTCACTGTTTGACTAATCTGACCACTCTTCATTACGAATCAAATTTCTCATTGTACAGAATTCAAAATATGTTCTTGTTTATTTCATTAGAAACTAGACTCAATAAGCTTTAATTACATAATTTATTCAGCTTCTAATTCATCTCCCACAATTTATGGTGATTTTCCAAAATCACGTTACTGCTGCTGTCCCAAGCAGATTTATTACCAAATCACTCTTTCATACACCTATCTTGCATGCATGTTATTTAAACATGTATATCACCAATCAATCATCACATATCTATGATTTTTACTTAAGCATAATCTCCATTTCATCATTTCAAAGCACAACATGTTAGCCGATTTTTCCCTTTAGCATCTAAGGCACATGCATGCTCATTTGTTTGGCTCAACTTCACATATCTTCCATTTTTCATCAAAAGAACATGAAACAACAACCATTTCCTTCATTTTAATTCATGACTAAATGCTCACAACACAACTAAAAATCAAAATATACTTCAAGAGTTAAGGTAGAATCAAGAAGAACTCATGAACCTCAAAATAGAAACAAGGTACCAAGAACTTACCTTCAATTTTCCTCCTCCTAATGACCGAATACTCAAGAGCTTTCTCCTCTCCTTTCTCTTCTCTAACTTTCAACTATGATCAAAAAAGATGGACAAAACTTTGTTCTTTTCACCCCTTTTTCTTTTAATAAAACTTCATATTTCATCCATTTAATTCTTTAATACAAAAGACATGAAATTCTTATCATGAAACATTTACCTAACCCATTATCATGAAACATTTACCTAACCCATTATCATGGAACATTTACCTAACCTATTATCAATTTGTATCAATTTGTACCATAAATTATGGATATCAAGTGCACATTTTGTCTACAACAACATGATGGCTGGCCACTTCATGTAAAATGGGAGGTTTGTCATGCAAATCCTCCTATTTTGCACTCCTATTTATTTGGCCACTTCAATTTAGCCTATATCATTTTCAAACATTTTCACATAGGTCCTATTTCATAATTTCACCCCCTTTTTCTTATGGAACAAAAATTAACTAAAATTGCCGGGTTTTATCTTAAGCTTGGGCTTTCTAGAGGCCCACTAACATAATTAAACCTATGCCAACATTCACAGGATTCCCGAAAATTGGGGCGTTACATACTATTTGGGTCTGGTTTAGGTTTGGGCTACGGGTGTATTTGGGTACATGGGTAGTCTAGGCTATTGGGCTGTAACTGGTCTGTTTGGGTGTGTGTGTAACGGGTCTGAAGTACTTGGGCTTAACGGTCCTTGGCTATAAATGGACTGTTTAAAAATAAACATTCATTTATTTTTGGTTTTAAGGCCAGGTCAAATTTGGGCTATTACAATAATAATAATAAGAATAATAATAATAATAATAATAATAATAATAATAATAATAATAATATTATTATTATTATTATTATTATTATTATTATTATTATTATTATCATAATATAAAATTTGAAAATATATATATAATATACATAAGTAAATAAATAATGAAATACCAATAATAAAATAAACAAACCAAAGATTAAAAAAGATAATTAGATAGAGAAACTATAAAACAAAAAAGGTTAAAATTGAAAATAAAGTAAAACAAATAAAATAATGATAATAATAAAATAAATGGAAAAACATAATAATAATAATATGAATAATAATAACGATAATAACGATAATAACATAATGATAATAGAGGGTAATAATGGTACTATAATAAATAATAATAATAATAATAGATTAAATTAATTAATTTAATTAAAATATTGAAAAATAACAAAAAAGGACTAAATCGAACCTAAAATTAAAGTTCAGGGCCAATTTGAAAATAAATGAAGAAGGAAAGTGTAACACCCCAAACCCGGCCTAGACGTTATGGCCGAATCTGACGTGCCACATTGGAGTTGAAAACCCACGTTCCGTTTTAGGCTAAAAGGGCCACACGAGCGTGTGGGCCCATTTGGGCCGAGAATAGGCTTTAGGCCCATTCGTATTGTTATCCATGTTTAGAATACTTTAGTTTACCAATTCTTGAAATGCCCTCGACTTGTAAAATTACCAAAGTACTCGATTCTGAAATTACCGTTTTACCCTCGGTTTATAAATTCTTGTTTTACCCTCGATTTGTAAAATTACCGTTTTACCCTCGATTTATAGAATTACCGTTTTACCCTCGATTTGTAAAATTGTAGGACATCGAAAGGGATCTCAGAAGCAGTCGTCGCAAATCAGGTGTGTACCGAACACCCTTCTTTAGTTCAATTCGGCAAAAGCCGAAATGCCGAAATTCCGGCATTTCATGGTCATGTGAGTATGCGAATGCTCTCAAGTCATAGAGCAATTGTTAGATCTGGCACCGTAAGGTGGTAAGCACGTTCGCGTGACATTTTAGCGTATTTCGGAAAAAGGGGCTCGATGGGCCAAAATTGGGCCCAATGGGCTTCTGGACCAATATGGGTAAGAGATGGGCAAATTAGCTCATTAGGTAGATGGTGGAATCAAATTGCATAAAACTGATAAAATTACTGAATTAGCTTGTGTAGTAGCGTGAGATCACGAAATTACCCTAAAGAGTAAAATTACCGATATACCCCTAGGGTTTAAATTGCCTGAACTGCATGATTGATCAATGTTGTATTTTACATGATATGCTTTTATTAATATCTGTTGCATGGGGTTGGGGTATTAATGGAGGAAGTCTGAAAGTGGTTCATCCACGTCTTGGAAGCTTTGCCTCAATCGATGAATTTGAGTGCGTTCTTTAACTGTGGTATGTAGGTTTGGGTGGGTTGAGATATTCCCACATGGTGTGTAAGGTTAGTGCAGGCGGTGTAGCGGTTGGTGGGTTGAGTAGTCTCCCGGATGGGCTTGCATTCATTATTCTTGTTGTTACTCATGTTCTTGAATCGGGCCTATGGGCCACACTGTTATGTAAAAAGGGGCTAAGGCCTTGCTACTGTATTCTGAAAAGGGCTTCGGCCTACTGTGTACTGTTATCTGAATAGGGCTTAGGCCCAATGGGCTCGAGCTGAATTGGGCTTTGGATGGGTTTCTGTATACACTGAGTTTTCCCAAACTCACCCCCTTCCTCTTCCATCCTTGCAGGTGAGCCCTAGAATTGGTGGACTTGGAGCTGGGCGGGATTCAGAGTGGCCATGAAGATTAATTGCCGATTTTAAAGAAGTTTAGCCTTTAATTGGATTATTTTATTTTTATTATGCTTAAAGTTGTAATAAGGCCGCTATTTTTAATTACTTTTATTGTGGGGATTATTAAACTGGCTAGCACTAGGGTTCGTTTTATAAAATCTACTTGTTTTTAAAAAGATCACGATGACGCGCAAAGTTTCCGCAAAGTAAATGTTTTCCCAAGAAAAATAAATAATTTAAGCAAACGTTTTGCAACCTTAATCATTTTCTTAAGATGGTCATAATCAAACGGTTTTCTCAAAATTATACAAGATGTTAGAGTGTGGCAATGGCGGTGTGCATGTCTAGGATTGGATCCGAAGAGAGCTTGGTACTTAAGCAGTCCGACGGACTCACCTCCTCTTTTTACTAGTTTCCTACCTGGTGCACAGCTTCCATTCACTTTAACATTCTTTTAAAAGTATCTTTTACAACACCAACTCAGCTTTTCCAAACTAAGTGTTTTGAACGCACCAATGTGGCGCATCAGATCCGGTCATAACATCCAGGCCGGGTTTGGGGTGTTACAGAAAGGACCAATTCGAATGTGAAAACAAAAAGGAGGGACCAAATCAGGCAACAAACCTTCTCTCTAAAATGCGCAGCACCACATAGGACCAAATTGAAATTCAAGTGCAAGTTCAGGGCAAAAGTAAAAATTAAAAAAAAAACTGATTGCAAAGTAATAAAAAAGCGGAAGGGCTAAAAGCGCAATTAGCCTTTCTAATTAAAAAAATGCTGATCCTGAGGTGGGTCGGGTCGGGTCGGATACGGGTCGGCCAAGGCAAAACGACGCCGTTTTGTGGTTTAAGGACCCAGGCCAAAACGACGTCGTTTTGGCCCTCTACTTAAGCAAATTTTCCCCAAAAAAAATTCATTTCAACACCCCTTTTTTGAAAAAAAAACTTCTCCCTCTCCCTTTTCTCTGAAGCCTCTCCCCTCCGGCGAAGTCCCGGTCGCCGGACCACTGCCGTCAACCGTCGTCGCCATCGTCACCGGCTACCGCGCTAAAAGGTACCTTTTTTTCTTCT
Organism: Gossypium arboreum; assembly: GCF_025698485.1. Classification (NCBI taxonomy): domain Eukaryota; kingdom Viridiplantae; phylum Streptophyta; class Magnoliopsida; order Malvales; family Malvaceae; genus Gossypium; species Gossypium arboreum. The sequence goes on along the minus strand of NC_069078.1, from coordinate 6,014,960 downwards.
TTTTTTGTATTTTTTTATATGTATATATATATATATATATATATATGTGAGTAAATAGATTCGAAAATAGAAAAGTAAAAATAAATAAAAAGGGTAAAATCGCCTTTGGCTTTTCGATTCTGATTCTTAGTATTTTGGTTTCCCGATTTGGGCTATTCTCCTGCTTTGGGTATTGCTAGAATCTCTGTTTTGCTTTTTTTTTTTTTAAGAAAGATCAAGTGTTTTTTTATTTAAAAAAAAAGTCCCTTATTACATTGATATTGTGGCTTTATATAGCCTTTTTACAACTTGGTTTTTCAATTGATGTTTTCTCTGTGTTTGTAGGTGCAAGTTGGACGGTGACAAGGGCGGTGGCATGTTGCAGGCGTGGCCAGTGGAGGTGTTGTCATGGCAGCTAGTGGCAGAGGTTAGGGGCAGCACTAGGGTTATGGGGCTAGGGTTTTTTTGTTTTGTTTTTTTTTCTGAAAATGTTGTGGGTTGTTGGGTTTAGGTTTAAGTTTGGGTCTTAATTTTTAGTTTAATTTATTTGGGTTGGGGTCTGATTTTGTAATTGGGTTTTGGGTTGTTTTAATTTCTTTATTTTTGGGGTGGGTTGATTTGGTTTAATTGGGGTTGGAGCTTGGTTTGTACTTGGGCCAAAATTGGGCCTCAACATCAATGCTTCTTCATGAAATATCTCTTATCGAGATTAAGAACAATGAGATGTTTATAGCAGTGAAAGTTACAAATAAGTAGTAGTTGATTTGGTTCTGCATTTTTAACAGGATATGAATATCATATTCTCATAAATATTTATTGGAGCATACCTAAATATCAATCATATGATGATTGTAATAACATATTTTACCTAGTTTATTAAAAGACATTTTCATTATTGTTTTCAATATTTATTTATGTCTTAAATAAGTGGTATAATGATAAGTGTTGGAAAAATTGTAATTTTTGGGAACTTTGAGGTGTTTTCTCAATTGATAAAGGTAGAGAGTTGAATTATAAATTTATGATTTTATATTCTACTCCATGAGATATGCTCAAAATGGTTAAGTGATGAATGAGAATTTGATGTTCAAAGTAAGCTACTTGTGAATATTTGTTGATGAAATGAAAATCTTAGATCCCACATTGGTGTGAGATATGTATATATATAAGAACCCACTTAAAAAGTGATTGAATGACTAAGCTTGAAACATTGTCTCGTGTGCAGGGGGTTGTAGATCCAAACCCATCGGGGTTGGCGCACACCCACACGATGTGGGCGATGCAAAATGTCTGAATCAATTGAGCCCAAGATGGGCTTGCAGATATTTTAGCCCAACACGGAATTTATTGATTTGATTTTAATCAAATGAATTTCATTGCTCGTTTAAATATAGATTTTGTATCGTTATTCATGATTATTTTCCAAAATTCCTCCATATTGAATACCTATAAAAGACTAAGAATTCTTTAGATTTTTTTGCTAAATCACACTCTCTCACACCGAGTTTATTTTCCTCTCAAAAATTTTACTCTTTTGCTCTTCATATTTTCCAACGTTTCGGTGATAGAACAAAGGCAACGTTTGTTCGTTGATCACTGCAGAGGTGCTACTGCTTCAATCATCGGGTTGTTGTATCCTGGGAGACAGTCGACCAACATTTCTCCTAGTACTGTAGGAGCGGCCAAATCTATCTTAAGAAAATTGCGTAAAAAAAAGCCTCAACATCTACTAAAACTCAATTCTTCTTTTCGATTTCTGGTTTTTGTTATGTTATTTATTTGCTTTTCATATCTGATAATTTAAATATAAATTATTAAATTTATATTTTATTTTATATATAAATATTTGTTTATTTATATTTATATATTTTGTTATCTAAAGTGTTTTGTCCAACAATAAAGACCTAAGAATATTGATATGATCATTCTTAAATGTCCTTAGTCAAGTATTATTGTGGTTTTAGGCAACAATAATAAATTGAGACTAATATATGCTTGGTTGATGACAAGTGTTATGGATATGTGATATCAAGTCAACACATAAGTATATGTTAGGGATAATATACTAGATTGACCCACAATGAGAATGATTCTTGGATTATAATGTAATATTCACGTCATTTCTCATTATGATAATTTCATGTATGATCTTAGACTTCAAATCATTGTTGTTTCAACATCATATTATACCCCTAACTCGTCTTCGTCACCAGATAAGGTTTACAAAGCATTACATCACAAATTATTATCTGTATAAAACAAATTTAACTCCATATTTGTATAAATAAATAAACTCATGGTGTTTACACCACCATTCATGATAAATAATGAGACGAATGAATGCGGAAGTAGATCGTAAAGTTTTTCAAAATCACGGATTTGACTTAAGGCTCTAGACATTTGAAAAGAAACTTAGATTTTTTTGAGACAACCTGAAATGCAATCAAATCCAAGTTAGATAAAACAATTAAAATAAATAACTAAGATAATTAAAATAGAATAATAAATCTACGATTAAAACAATAAGGAAGAAAATAAAGAAGATAGATGGAAAGATAGAACGTGGTATGTAGAATTCTTAAGAAGCCTTAGAAACACGAAGAATCCACAAACCCTTCAAGCGACTCTAATTTTCCCTCCAAGAAAGAAAACTTGGCAAGAAAAATTTTGAAAATGATCCCCACAATCTAAAAAGATTGTTAAAACTCTTCTAAAAGAAACTAAAGAGAAATTCTTAAAAAAAGAAAACTCAAAAAGAATTTATAAACTCAAAAGAGAAGTTGAATAATAATGAATTGAATCCATTATGTACAATGCAAAGGCCTATATATAGGGTAGCTAAATATATCTAAATAAAACTCTTAAGTATACTAGAACTCTAATTTAACCTAAATAAGAAGTAGTTTTAAAGTAAACCTTCTTGTTAACATAAAACTCCTAAATAACTTAAAATACTTAATAATTATAAAAATTTGGAATAAAATAATACTAAAATAATAAGAGATGATAAATACAATATTGGGCTCATATATTATAAAAATTAAGCCTAAAACCCAAACCCAATATGATTTAAACTCGAATTAAAAGCCCGAAATTCTCGTCATAATCCTATTCAGAAATTTTGCTTGTGCAGTCTTCACTAAAATGTTCATAACTTGAGCTCTCGAACTCAAAATCAAATGATTCAAAATGCATTTTGAAGCTAAGAAATATATCTTCAAACGTCATGCATACATCTCAACCCATAAATGTTAGGATCCCATCCAAAAAATCATCGTAAGTCTGTTGATTTCCCAAGCTTAAAAATTGGTAGCTTCGGTGAATGAAATTTAATAAATTTTACCCCATTTGTGCATGTATCATTCCCCCTTTCCTCAAAAAGATTCATTCTTGAATATTGTAGTTGATCAAAATCTGATTTAATTTGATTAGCCTTTGACATTGTTGTTGGGCCATGAGGTAGTGTGAGCCCATCACATTCATGGATCTAAAATTAGACCTTGAGACTCGCATAATTCCTCCCTTCCTCAAGAAGATTTGTCCCCGAATATTTAGCTACACAAAAAGAAAAAGGATTAGAATAAATAACAATAAAATGAAATAAATACTTACCTAAGCCTTCTTGTGCATGATAGTCACTAAACTGACTACAAATTCGACTAAGGCAAGCGCACCTATCGAACAATAGTATAGTTGTGGTGAGACCGAAAATATCGTATCCACAAGGACTAAAAGTACTAGTAATTACTATCTTTTTATTATCTAGCCTAGGAATTAAAGGGATTTTTTAAACTAAGATTAACTATTTAATTAACTAAGAACACGACTGAGGTAAGAGTTGGAAAATACTATTGGAAAATCGATGGAGAAGACAATACCCAAGGAAGAATCCACCTAGACTTCACTTATTACTTCCGAATTAGATGATTTATTCACTTGACTTAATCCGTAGAAATCCCTGATTTATGTTAATATCTCTCTCGAGACTAAAAACAACTGACTCAAGGTTGATTAATTGAAATATCTTTCTAATTAAAACCCATATTGTCGCATTAACTCGATCTATGGATTCCCTTATTAGATTTGACTCTGATCCAGCAGATTTACGTCGTCCTATGTCTAGGATTGCATTCAACTCTACTTAATTATGCTAGATCTACTCTTAAACAGGGACTTTTGCTCCACTAAATGAGCACATCAGACTTGTATTAATATCCTGAAATATTAAAGCAAGAATTAAGAACACATAATTAAGAATAAGAACAAGTATTTATCATATAATTCAAATAGTAATAAGATTTGTCTTAGGTTTCATCTCCCTTAGGTATTTAGGGAGTTTCGTTCATAAGGATGGGGGAAAACAACAAAACATAAAGAAACCCAAAGAACTTCTAAGAAAATTGAATGGAGATCTTTAGTCTTGAAATAAGTCCTGCTTCTGAGCTGATTTCGATGGCTGTCTTCGAGTATTCTTTGCCTTCTACTCTTCGTCTTCCCCTTTGATCCTCTTCTAGGGTGTTTATATAGACTTTGAAATGCTTCAAAACCCTAAAAATTAGCCTTTTCTTAGTAGAACTAGACTTGGGCTCGATAGGGACACGGCCGTGTGCCACGCCCGTGTGAAGGTGCTCAAGCCGTGTGTAATTCTGACTTGGTTTTTAGTTGACACGGCCATGACACATGGGCGTGTGGCCTTCCCTTGTGTCTCACACAGGTGTGTGGTTTACCTATGTGAAAGTGCCTAGGCCATGTGGAATACTGAGATAAGCCCATTTTGTCCGTTTTTGGCCCGTTTCTTGCTCTTTTCACCTTCCTATGCTCACCTAAGTATAAAACATGAAATTAAAGGATTAGGAGCATCAAATTCACTAAATCTTATGATAAATCATCCAAAAATATGCTAAGCATGGGATAAAAATATATATATATTATGGTTTATCAGTGCACCAAAACTATTTCTAGGATCAAAGATATGATTTTGATCTCCCAAATCAGCATGGATCAAGTATCTATCCCTCAAAAACAAACCGTCAACACTAAACAAAGAAGTATTACAGACATGAGTGTTTAAGTAAAAAATAACTTGTAACTTTTTTTTTAATATGCATGGTCATCCATAAGAATTTCCAACGATATTCACATAATTATAAAAATAAAAATTTTAATATTATTATGTAAAAATTCATCGTTAAAGGTCAAGATAGAAAATTTTGTTGCAAAAGGAAATATATAAATGCTTTAAAAAAACCTATTTGATGTAACAAAATTACTATTTTAAACCTTTACAAAGGTAGATAAACCCATAAAATCAATTGAACTTTCAGACCAAGGTTTAATGAAATTTGACCAACGAGAAAACATGTTGTAAGGAAATATTTGGCAAACAAAATCAGTAGCATACTTATCAAAAACATTCAAGGTATGCTTTCTTAAATTATTTTCTATTGTTTCCTTACATTCTTTACCTTGTAGCACTTCTAGAGAATTATTAATATTCAACTTACCTTTTTCCCATAAGTAAAATCGTCTATCGATGGTAGAGTAATATAATTGAAAGCCCGTCAATGGATCCTTAAAGTCTTGTAATGAAGAAACACCACTAAATAATTTTGAGTTAGGGTTAGTTAAACATAATCACTACTTACTTTTGTATGGGTATTTTCCTTGTTTTTATTTTCTTTTTCCACTTGAGAACTCTCCAATTTTAACTCATATGGATTTTCACTCATCTGATTTGGACCATCAAGTAGACCTTTATCACTCAAGGTCTTTGTCTCTCTGTCTTTTCACATGATTCTTCCTCATTTCCCATATCCCCCTTATTGAAACTCATTTTTGCAAATTGACTTTTTATTTTTATTTTTTAAAAATGAAGACAGTTGCCACTAACCTTTTTTATTAGGTGTGATCAGATCACCTCGTAATTTGATCATTTTAATAAAAGATTTACTAAAATGATGATTTTCGGTCTACAAAATCCATAAAATGGGTTTGGGAGTCGGTCACGCATGATGTAACGCCCCAATTTTCGGGAATTCTGTGAATGTTGACAAAATTTCATGCTTTGATTTTGTCATTTGTGAGTGAAATTATGAAATAGGACCTATGTGAAAATGTTTGAAAATGATATAGGCTAAATTGAAGTGGCCAAATAAATAGGAGTGCAAAATAAGAGGATTTGCATGACAAACCTCCCATTTTACATGAAGTGGCCAACCATCATGTTGTTGTAGACAAAATGTACACTTGATATCCATAATTTATGGTACAAATTGATACAAATTGATAATAGGTTAGGTAAATGTTCCATGGTAATGGGTTAGGTAAATGTTTCATGATAATAGGTTAGGTAAATGTTCCATGATAATGATGGGTTAGGTAAATGTTTCATGATAATGGGTTAGGTAAATGTTTCATGATAAGAATTTCATGTCTTTTGTATTATAGAATTAAATGGATGAAATATGAAGTTTTATTAAAAGAAAAAGGGGTGAAAAGAACAAAGTTGTGTCCATCTTTGTTCATCATAGCTGAAAGTTAGAGAAGAGAAAGGAGAGGAGAAAGCTCTTGAGTATTCGGTCATTAGGAGGAGGAAAATTGAAGGTAAGTTCTTGGTACCTTGCTTCTTATTTTGAGGTTCATGAGTTCTTCTTGATTCTACCTTAACTCTTGAAGCATATTTTGATTTTTAGTTGTGTTGTGAGCATTTAGTCATGAATTAAAATGAAGGAAATGGTTGTTGTTTCATGTTCTTTTGATGAAAAATGGAAGATAGGTGAAGTTGAGCCAAACAAATGAGCATGCATGTGCCTTAGATGTTAAAGGGAAAAATCAGCTAACATGTTGTGCTTTAAAATGATGAAATGGGGATTATACTTAAGTAAAATCATAGATATGTGATGATTGATTGGTGATATACATGTTTAAATAACATGCATGCAAGGAATGTGTGAAAGAGTGATTTGGTAATAAATCTGCTTGGGACAGCAGCAGTAACGTGACTTTGGAAAATCACCATAAATTGTGGGAGAAGAATTAGAAGCTGAATAAATTATGTAATTAAAGATTATTGAGTCTAGTTTCTAATGAAATAAACAAGAACATATTTTAAATTCTGTACAATGAGAAATTTGATTCGTAATGAAGGGTGGTCAGATTAGTCAAACAGTGAAACATGGGAAACTTTGAGAAAAATCTGGTATTGATCGGCTAAACCAAAAATTCTGAAAATTTTATGGATAGAAGATATATGAGTCTATTTTCAAGGAAAATTAACGGCACTTGATTTGGAGTTTCGTAGCTCCAGTTATAAATGATTTAGTGACTATTGCTCAGGAAGACAGCTTGCAGTGAAATTATGATTATGTGGTAAACATTAACAAAAATTTGTTAATGAGTTGCTTATTGATTTCTTATAAGCTTACTATGATCTATAGGTGTGGTTGGCCGAATATTGTAAGGGGTTAATATGTAGTTTGTATTTGAATAGTTAGATTAACGTGTTAGTAATCCAATTGTAGGCGGTTCGTGTGTGGATCTCGTCAACATATCGTCATAAAAGCAGTGTGTAACTAACACCCTCTTTCTTAGTCTGGATCGGCAAAAGTCGAAAAGCCGAAATGCCGAAAACTGATATTTTTTAGATTTGCGAGTGTGCGAATGCTCGTGAGTAAATCGATTAATGTTTTTGGTAAGCTACAAAATTTGGACTGCAAAGTGCATGATTTCTATGCCCTCGATATTTTTGGGCTTAATGGGCCAAAAATTGGAATGATGGGTCAACGGGCCCAATTCGGTAAGAACCCTCGGTACGTGATTCTGTTAGTACGTGAAAAGTAGGAATATACATGAAAAACCCTAAAATAGATAAATTACTGAAATACCTTTAAAAGTGGAAAATTTACAGTTTTACCCCTAGTAGATAAATTATCGAAATACCCCTAGGGTTAAATTGACCTAAATGCATGTTTAACTGTTGTTATATACTGCATGCCATGTTGTTATTATCGATGCATGGGACCGGGATATTGACGGAGGAAGTCTTGAAAGTGGCTTGTCCACGTCTTGGAGGCTTTGCCTCAATTTATCGATAATAGCGCAAAGCAAAGGCAAGCTGTGGAGTGTTAATGGGTGGGTTGAGCTATTCCCCACATGGAGTGTATGGCTGGTGCGGGTGGAGTGTAGTGGTTGGTGGGTTGAGTAGTCTCCCAAATGGGCTTGCATATGTTATTGATGTTGCATGTATTTTGAAATGGGCCTATGGGCCATCATTATCTGAATAAGGGCTAAGGCCCGTTTATTATGTCTGAAAAGGGCTCGCCCAATACCACTATTACCCAAATGGGCTTGCATATGTTTCTTGATGTTGCATGTATTTTGAAATAGGCCTATGGGCCATACATTTATCTGAATAAGGGCTAAGCCCGTTTATTGTAATTTGAAAGGGCTCGGCCCAAGACCATTATTACTGAATGGGCTTAGGCCCAATAGGCTTGAGTTGACTTGGGCTTTGAATGGGTTTTCCTTACACTTGAGTTTCCCAAAACTCACCCTTTTATTTTCATCCACGCAGAAATCCCCAACCATAGTGGGCTTGGAGCTGTGAGGGAATTCGGAGTGGCCACCCGTTCTGAAAGTTTGATTTTCTTCTGGTGAACTGGACATCCTTTTAATTACGTTTGAGGTTTTGGACTTTTAAATGTAATAAGGCCGCTTATTTGTTTTTGATGTTTTTATATGTTTTATTAAGATAGGTAATATTTATATTTAACTGTTGAAATTGGATAGCTTTAGGGCGCGTTTTCAAAAACAGTAATTGTTTTCAAAATAACACGAAAACAAGCAAAGCTTCCGCAATGAAGATATTTTCCAAAATTAATCACTTTTCCTAAAAAGGACTTAATCAAATCGGTTTCCTAGAAATATACATGACGTTAAGGTATGGCAATGGTGGTTTGCATGTCTAGGATTGGATCCGAAGGGAGTTTGGTACTTAAGCAATCCGATGGACTCACCTCCTCTTTTCTGGTTTCCTACATGGTGCACAGCTTCCATTCACTTTAACCTTTAATGAATTAATCTTTTAAAACACTCAGTAAGTTTTCTTTCTGGATTGGAAATGTTTTGAATGCTTCGATGTGGCATTTTTTACGTTTTTGATGTGGCATGCCGGATCCGGCCATAACTTCTGGGCCGGGTTTGGGGTGCTACATTTAGTGGTATCAGAGCCTAGGTTACAACAACTCGGTGTGGAATGGGTTTACAAAATAAAGATTTTCAAAACGAAAATTTTATAAAGAATCTGAAAAACTCGATTTTCAAAATTTAGATATTTAGAAGGTGGCATTCAAATCTCGGCTCAAGTCTGTAAGTATTACTCAAACTCTTCGAATATTTTTCAATTATCTGTCTGCATCTTGAAATCCTACTAGGATACTCTAGATAGGGTGATCTTTGAAACCATAGGAAAATCGGTAAGAGATGAAATCAGTAGCTAGACTTGATTCTGCGAAAACAAACCTTGAATTACTTATCGATTCATAAAACATCTGTAATAAACACTGGAATATTAATTGATGCATAAAAATTCGTAGTCAAGATAATACGATATGAGTACAAGAGGCTGTGGACGGAGCCGAGGAAGTGCTCGAACGGTATCTTCGTCTTCGGGACATATGCCGGCGGTAGATGCACCGGTACCATCGGCAACGGAAGTGGAGTCTCATGATCGTGGTGCTAGGGATGACGCTCTATCACAGGCAATGCTTCGTGTTCTGGAAAGGGTTGCCGGAGAAAGTTCGGGCAACGAAATTCAGGGATCTATTTCTGAACGACTTCGGGCTAACGGAGCAGAGATCTTTAGGGGCGTGTCTGGTATAGCCCCGAATGTGGCGGAATATTGGTTGGAGGCCACAAAACGGATTATGGATGACTTGGACTGCTCTGAGGAGATTGTGAGTGGGGTATCTGTACTAAGTTCCTTGAGTCACTTGGTTAGGGTAGACAAACTGTATAGGAATGTACCCTTAGAAACTCAAGGTAAGATTTTCCCTGGAGATCTGATGGAGTTACCATTCGGAGAGTTTGATCTTATTTTGGGAATGGACTGGCTTGTTAAGCATAAGGCGACTCCGGATTGTGCTGCTAAATGAAAGGTGTTAAGGACCACAAAGGATGAGGAGGTTATGGTGATAGGTGAGCGAAGGGATTATTTGTCCAATGTGGTGTCGGCATTAAGAGCCGAAAAGTGGATTCAGAAAGGTTGTGAGGTCTATTTGGCATTTGTAAGTCAGTCGGAAGAGGAAGGACTGACAGTGGATAAGGTTTGGATCGTAAAGGAGTTCCAAAATGTTTTTCTGGAGGAGCTTCCAAGATTGCCTCCGAATCGAGAAGTTGAGTTTGAAATAGATTTGTTGCCTGGAACGGCGCCCGTGTCCATCGCACCATATAGAATGGCACCGAAGGAGTTAGTGGAGTTAAAGGCTCAAATTCAAGAGTTGTTGGATAAGGACTTTATTAGGCCAAGCGTGTCTCCATGGGGAGCACCAGTACTATTCGTGAAAAAGAAGGATGGTACGATGCGGATGTGCATTGATTATCGCCAGTTGAATAAACTGACGGTTAAGAATAAGTATCCACTGCCAAGGATTGACGATCTATTCGACCAACTTAGAAGAGCTTCTGTATTTTCCAAGATCAACCTTCGATCTGGATATCATCAGTTAAGGGTCAAGGAGGCAGATATCCAAAAGACGACATTCAGGACTCGGTATGGTCATTACGAGTTTCTGGTTATGCTATTTGGACTAACGAACGCTCCTGCAGCGTTTATGGATCTGATGAATCGTGTGTTCCAACCATTTTTGGATCAGTTCATAGTCGTCTTTATTGACGATATCCTGGTATATTCTGAAACTGAAACGAAACATGATGAGCATCTCCGTATAGTGCTGTAAGTATTAAGGGAGAAGGAACTCTTTGCGAAGTTCAGCAAGTGTGAATTTTGATTGAGGGAGGTAACCTTCTTAGGACATGTGGTCTCTGCTAAGGGGATTAAGGTGGACCCTCGGAAAATTGAAGTGATTTTGGAGTGGAAGCCGCCTAGGTCAGTGTCAGAAATACGGAGTTTTCTAGGACCGCGGGATATTCTGAAGGTTTGTGGAAGGTTTTTACGTGATGCCGCACCTCGACAAAACACATAAGGAAAGGAGTACCGTTTGTATGGACTAAGAAACAGCAAGAAGCTTTTGAGAAGTTGAAGAAAGTTCTGACTGAAGCACTTGTGTTAATTCAGTCGGAGTCTGGGAATGATTTTACTGTGTATAGTGATGCATCACACGTGGGTTTGGGCTGCGTGTTAATGTAAGAGGGTAAGGTGGTTGCATATGCATCACGATAGCTTAAGCCTCATGAGGGAAACTATTTGACTCATGATTTAGAGTTGGCAGCAGTGATATTTGCACTTAAGATTTGGAGACATTACTTGTACGGAGAAAGGTGTATTATATACACTGACCATAAGAGTCTTAAGTATTTGTTGACTCAGAAGGAGCTGAACCTTAGGCACTTAAGGATTATGATTGTTCGATCGAGTATCACCCAAGCAAGGCTAATGTGGTAGCCGATGCTCTAAGTCGTAGAGCTGTATCTGATCTGAGAGCAATGTTTGCTCGTCTGAGTCTGTATGATGATGGAAGTCTGTTGGCTGAGTTGCAAGTGAGGCCAACCTGGTTGGATCAGATTAAGGAAAAACAGTTGAACGATGAGTCTTTGGTCGCTCGTTTTCAACAAGTTAAGGAAGGGGAAACTTCTGAGTTTGGGAGCCAGAAGAGACGATGCAACAGCAATACCCTCATCTGTTTGGATTAGGTAAATTTTGAGGACAAAATTTCTTTAAGGAGGGTAGAGTTGTAACGCCCCAATTTTCGGGAATTCTGTGAATGTTGACAAAATTTCATGCTTTGATTTTGTCATTTGTGAGTGAAATTATGAAATAGGACCTATGTGAAAATGTTTGAAAATGATATAGGCTAAATTGAAGTGGCCAAATAAATAGGAGTGCAAAATAGGAGGATTTGCATGACAAACCTCCCATTTTACATGAAGTGGCCAACCATCATGTTGTTGTAGACAAAATGTACACTTGATATCCATAATTTATGGTACAAATTGATACAAATTGATAATAGGTTAGGTAAATGTTCCATGATAATGGGTTAGGTAAATGTTTCATGATAATAGGTTAGGTAAATGTTCCATGATAATGATGGGTTAGGTAAATGTTTCATGATAATGGGTTAGGTAAATGTTTCATGATAAGAATTTCATGTCTTTTGTATTATAGAATTAAATGGATGAAATATGAAGTTTTATTAAAAGAAAAGGGGTGAAAAGAACAAAGTTGTGTCCATCTTTGTTCATCATAGCTGAAAGTTAGAGAAGAGAAAGGAGAGGAGAAAGCTCTTGAGTATTCGGTCATTAGGAGGAGGAAAATTGAAGGTAAGTTCTTGGTACCTTGCTTCTTATTTTGAGGTTCATGAGTTCTTCTTGATTCTACCTTAACTCTTGAAGCATATTTTGATTTTTAGTTGTGTTGTGAGCATTTAGTCATGAATTAAAATGAAGGAAATGGTTGTTGTTTCATGTTCTTTTGATGAAAAATGGAAGATAGGTGAAGTTGAGCCAAACAAATGAGCATGCATGTGCCTTAGATGTTAAAGGGAAAAATCAGCTAACATGTTGTGCTTTAAAATGATGAAATGGGGATTATACTTAAGTAAAATCATAGATATGTGATGATTGATTGGTGATATACATGTTTAAATAACATGCATGCAAGGTATGTGTGAAAGAGTGATTTGGTAATAAATCTGCTTGGGACAGCAGCAGTAACGTGACTTTGGAAAATCACCATAAATTGTGGGAGAAGAATTAGAAGCTGAATAAATTACGTAATTAAAGATTATTGAGTCTAGTTTCTAATGAAATAAACAAGAACATATTTTGAATTCTGTACAATGAGAAATTTGATTCATAATGAAGAGTGGTCAGATTAGTCAAACAGTGAAACATGGGAAACTTTGATAAAAATCTGGTATTGATCGGCTGAACCAAAAATTCTGAAAATTTTATGGATAGAAGATATATGAGTCTATTTTCAAGGAAAATTAACGGCACTTGATTTGGAGTTTCGTAGCTCCAGTTATAAATGATTTAGTGACTATTGCTCAGGAAGACAGCTTGCAGTGAAATTATGATTATGTGGTAAACATTAACAAAAATTTGTTAATGAGTTGCTTATTGATTTCTTATAAGCTTACTATGATATATAGGTGTGGTTGGCCGAATATTGTAAGGGGTTAATATGTAGTTTGTATTTGAATAGTTAGATTAACGTGTTAGTAATCCAATTGTAGGCGGTTCGTGTGTGGATCTCGTCAACATATCGTCGCAAACAGGTGTGTAACTAACACCCTCTTTCTTAGTCTGGATCGGCAAAAGTCGAAAAGCCGAAATGCCGAAAACTGGTATTTTTTAGATTTGCGAGTGTGCGAATGCTCGTGAGTAAATCGATTAATGTTTTTGGTAAGCTATATAATTTGGACTGCAAAGTGCATGATTTCTATGCCCTCGATATTTTTGGGCTTAATAGGCCAAAAATTGGAATGATGGGTCAACGGGCCCAATTCGGTAAGAACCCTCGGTACGTGATTCTGTTAGTACGTGAAAAGTAGGAATATGCATGAAAAACCCTAAAATAGATAAATTACTGAAATACCTTTAAAAGTGAAAAATTTATAGTTTTACCCCTAGTAGATAAATTATCGAAATACCCCTAGGGTTAAATTGACCTAAATGCATGTTTGACTGTTGTTATTTACTGCATGCCATGTTGTTATTATCTGATGAATGGGACTGGGATATTGACGGAGGAAGTACTGAAAGTGGCTTGTCCACGTACTGGAGGCTTTGCCTCAATTTACTGTTAACTGAGCAGCAAGGCTGCAACTGTGGAGTGTTGGGATGGGTGGGTTGAGCTATTCCCCACATGGAGCGTATGGTTGGTACGAGTGGAGTGTAGTGGTTGGTGGGTTGAGTAGTCTCCCCAAATGGGCTTGCATATGTTATTGATGTTGCATGTATTTTGAAATGGGCCTATGGGCCATACTGTTATCTGAATAAGGGGCTAAGGCCCGCTTTATTGTAATCTGAAAGGGCTCGCCCAAGACCACTGTTACCCAAATGGGCTTGCATATGTTTACCGATGTTGCATGTATTTTGAAATAGGCCTATAGGCCATACTGTTATCTGAATAAGGGGCTAAGCCCAGTTTATTGTAATTTGAAAGGGCTCGCCCAAGACCACTGTTACTGAATGGGCTTAGGCCCAATAGGCTTGAGCCGACTTGGGCTTTGAATGGGTTTTCCTTACACCGAGTTTCCCAAAACTCACCCTTTTATTTTCATCCACGCAGAAATCCCCAACCATAGTGGGCTTGGAGTCGTGAGGGAATTCAAGTGGCCACCCGCTCGAAAGTTTGATTTTCTTCCGTGAACTGGACATCCTTTTAATTACGTTTGAGGTTTTGGGCTTTTAAATGTAATAAGGCCGCTTATTTATTTTTGATGGTTTTTATATGTTTTATTAAGATAGGTAATATTTATATTTAACTGTTGAAATTGGATAGCTTTAGGGCGTGTTTTTAAAAACAGTAATTGTTTTCAAAATAACACGAAAACAAGCAAAGCTTCCGCAATGAAGATATTTTCCAAAATTAATCACTTTTCCTAAAAAGGACTTAATCAAATTGGTTTCCTAGAAATATACATGACGTTAAGGTATGGCAATGGTGGTTTGCATGTCTAGGATTGGATCCGAAGGGAGTTTGGTACTTAAGCAATCCGATGGACTCACCTCCTCTTTTCTGGTTTCCTACCTGGTGCACAGCTTCCATTCACTTTATCCTTTAATGAATTAATCTTTTAAAACCCTCAGTAAGTTTTCTTTCTGGATTGGAAATGTTTTGAATGCTTCGATGTGGCATTTTTTACGTTTTTGATGTGGCATGCCGGATCCGGCCATAACTTCTGGGCCGGGTTTGGGGTGCTACACATGATGAAGGATTACTTGATGTCTTCATGTCGAGAATTGAGAATTCAAAAAAAAAATTATATGATCCATTTTTTTTGCATTATGTTATTTGATTAAAATATCACTAACTAAATTAAATTTTATGGAAAAGGTCTTCTTGTTTTGAGTTAATCGAGAAGAAAAGATCATGCCCTATAAGTTAGGGCACGAGGTCTTGAATCCTCGAAAACAAGAATAATCGTCATTTAATTATTACCTAAGTCTTATGTGTACTGAATTTTAAAAGGATGTTCGATTATTTCGGTTCAAGGAGAAAGCCGTACACCTTGTATGTTAGGGCACAATTTCTCGAATCCCCTAATTAAAGAACATCGACTTGGTTCTAATTATTTCCTATGCGTCGAGTAAAAGCAAATATAACATTTAATGTGATGTGCGATTAATTTGTTTGAGTTTGGTACTGTAATAGCCCAAATTTGACCGGGCCTTAAAACCAAAAATAAATGAATGTTTATTTTTAAACAGTCCATTTACAGCCAAGGCCCGTTAAGCCCAAATACTTGAGACAATTACACACACCCAAGCAGCACGATTCTACCAATAGCCTAGACTACCCGTGTACCCAAATACACCCGTAGCCCAAACCTAAACCAGACCCAAATAGCAGAGGCCCAAAACTTAAAATTACCAGCTAGGGTTTCCAACCCTAGCTCTTTCTCCTCGCGCCGCAAATAGAAGATTCCAGAAGTCATCCCAACGGACGCATCTGCTCATCTCTCACGTCTATCTAGCTCTCGAATCGAGGCCACCATTCAAGGCTCTGCCTCCGTAATCAGCGCCTCACCGTCACCACGAGTCCTTACCACTAGACTTCAGGCCTCCATCAACGCCAGCAGCCCTTGAATCACTGAGATCCTCGCGGTCACGTGCAAGAAAAGGAAAGAAATCAAAGCAAGATTGCAGTAAATAGATTAGAACAGAGTTTGGAAAGAAATCTTTTGATTCCTTTCCAAAATAGGCAGTAGATTAAGGCTATAAAGCCTTTTCTCAAATCTGTAAAAATAGACGCTAATACATAGGGAGATAGGGAAAAACACACCACAAAAGCATTGTACACCAAACATTTGCAATAATATTTCAGAAGGTGATTATTTTTTCATACCTTGATTTCTTTTCTCTTTTACGAACATATAAATCGTTTTTTTTTTAAAAGGTAACGTTTGAAAGAAAAGGGAGTTACCTGTGGAAGGACGAAGGTTTTCAACCCTCAGACCACCGTGTACGACGGCGCGTGGGGCACGTGCAAGACCGATGACCGGAGCGTGGCCTACGGAGGCCAGACCCGGAGCTCCTCTCCTCTCCCCTCTTTCAGAGGAAATTTTAAAGTTTTTTTAACTCGGGTTTCAAATGAATATAAAACTAAAAATTTGGCTTATATAGCCTTAACAGAACGACGCCGTTTTAGCTTAATCCAATAAGCTTAAAACGACGACGTATTAAGACTAAGGATCTGCGCGTTGACCCGATTACCCGGGAAAGATCCGCGTGTTTTTGAGGATTGGGTTAATTTTTCAATCGGTCCTTCCACTTTTTTGTGTTTATAATTATGTTTTATTTTATTTATGATCTAGCCCTAATATTTTGTTTCAGTTTTGATTTAGTCCTTGCCATAGCTATTTTAAGTCCAGAGTTAAAACGCTGCCGTTTTGGGAATAGGGCGTTTTGCCCAATGAGTCCCTTTTGTTTTACGTGTGTTTTAATTAGGACCTTAATTCAGCTTTATTTTTTTTAATTTGCCCCTGTAATTTTATTGAATTTCAAATCTAACCCTATATATTTATTTCTATTATTATATAATTTTTATTATTATTATTTGTTTTATTTTAACCTTATTTTTATATTATATATTATATAATTATTTTATTATATATTATTTATATTATTATTATTTGTTATATATTACTTTTCACGAATATTATTATTTTACATTGTTATTCATATATCATTATTATATTTTTACTTGTATTATATATTTATTAATTATTGATATATATTATATATTATTTTTACATATATACTTTCATATTATATATTATAATTATTTTATATTATGTTATTTTATACTATTATATATATTTTTATCTATATATTATCATCATTAAAGGTTTTAACTTGTATTATATACTTATTTTTATTTATATGTTAATAATTACTTTACTTATATTCTATTATTATACATTTTGAAGATATTATAATATTATAATTTGTATAATACGTATATTTCATCATTAATTACTTATTTTATATAATTCTAAACTTATATTTATATATATTATATAATTATTTTATTATAAATATAAATTCTTTTACATATTTGGTATTTTATACATTATTTTTCTAAACCAATATTTTTTTATTTTATATATTTTGTTATTATATATTATACATTGTATATTAAATACTACTTTAAAATTATTATTAAATATCATATGTTATTTGTATTATATGTATGTCTTGTTAACAATTACTCACTTTATTTTATATTTTTATAAATACTAACTCTTTTATATTTTTATATTTTATATGTAGACACTCAATTTTTCCCGGGCTCAGAAATAATTTCAAAAAAAAAAAACAAAGTCCAAGTCCAGTACAAAATTACAAACATATAATTTGGCCCAATCGAAATGGCCCATTACTTGAAAAGATTGAAGGTCCATCTATGAGCTTGACTCATATGGAAATATAATCTTTAAGGATATACAATCTTAGATATGATATGCAATCTTAGATATGATACAATCTTAGATATGATATGCAATCTTGAATATATGATCTTGTAATCTTGGAGATTTAATTTGTAGATATCCTTTAATCTTAACTGTTGATGTAATTGATCTGTACCGTTGGATTTGGGGAGGCTCAACTATAAATAGAGGCCTCTCCCTTCATTGTAAATGACTTGAGTTTTGGGGAAGCAATAAGAATTCTTGAGAGCATTCACTCAAATTTCTCTCCCTCTTGCGTTCTTACTCTCTGTGGTTTGTTCTTATTTTATTCTTCGTCTATCTTAGTTTTTCAACCTTTTATTTATTTTAATTTCTTCATTTTTCAAATATGTATATTTATTCCTATCTTTTATACATTTGATTATGTATTTTATATATTATAATATTTAACCTTTTATATAGTTTATTTTCAAATATATATTTTCTATGCATGTATATATATTATATTATCATTTCATGTATTTTGAACTATTGCATTATATTTTTTTAATTTGTAAATGTTCTATTTATTCATTTTTTAGTGTATGTCATTTATCTTATTTGTGCATAGTTTCATTTTCTTATAAGCTATGTTTAATTATTTCTTTTATGTGCTATTTTATGATATATATTGTTGTATAATTTTTGCATGTATTATGTTTTTCTTTTAGTTTACTCATGTTTTTATTTGTTTATTATCTTATATTTACCCTAGTATGATTTTTTTTATTAAACGTATGTTCATGTTATTTAGTTTTGTCTTAATAATATTATTTATGTTTATATGGAAATGTTAGAATATTTTGTACATCTATGCTTCATGATGCATTAATATGTCATCCTAAAACGTCATTTAAAATAATATTCCAAGGTTTTTTTTTTTTAAAAGGCAATGCTTGATGTTTGAAAACTTCAAGAAAGGTAGTGCCCTAACTTACTGGGTTGCAACTTTTCTCGTTGAATTCGAATAGTCAAGCACCCTTCTAAGTGATTTTGAGTTTTCAAAACTTAAACAATTATTTTGAGATTTCAAAACATAGTGTCCTAACTTACTGGATATGGCGTTTTGTTGTTTCGAGATAGAAATTTTCGAAAGACGAGCTTAGTTTCGAAGGTTTTAAAATGTTGCGTCCTAACTTACTGGATGTGATGTTTTGACTCGTTTGAAATAAGTGAGCCTTAATTTTCAAAATTGAGACATTCTAATTAAAAAAGGTTTGCATCTTAAAACTTTCAAATTTTCGACATTAAAGACACTTGAAAATCAATTAGGTACCAATTTTTGGGCGTTACGAGGGTGCTAACCCTTCCTTGTATGTAACTGACTCCCGAATCCGTTTTCTCGACTTTTGTAGACCAAAATTAATGTTTTAAAACAAAACATTGTATAAGGTGATCCAATCACACCTAAAAAGATTGGTGGCAACTCCTGTTTTCATTTTTCTTAAAGTCGATTCCCATTTTCCAAAACTCGATTTAAAAATGGTCTCGACAGTATATATCATTTAAGTATTAAATGTTATTTTATAATTATTATTTGATGTTATATTTTTTGAATGTGTATATTGATACTATATTACCCTTTTTTTATATATATATTAAATTGTATGAACACCCCAAACCCGGCCCAGAAGTTATGGTCGGATCCGGCATGCCACATCAAAAAAAGTAAAAAAAAAAATATTTCCATTCTAAGTCCAGAAAATCATACTTGATGTTCAAAATATTAATTCATTAAGGGTTAAAGTGAATGGAAGCTGTGCACCAGGTAGGAAACCAGAAAAGAGGTGGTGAGTCCATCGGACTGCTTAAGTACCAATCTCCCTTCAGATCCAATCCTAGACATGCATACCGCCATTGCCACACCTTAACGTCATAGATATTTCTAGGAAACCGGTTCGATTAAGTCATTTTTAGGAAAAGTGATTAATTTTGGAAAATACTTTCATTGCGGAAGCTTTGCTTGTTGTCGTGTTATTTTGAAATCAACTGTTGTTTTTGAAAACGCGCCCTAAAGCTATCCAATTTCAACAGTTAAAATAAGTATTACCTATCTTAGTAATACATATTAAAAACCACCAATAATAAATAAGCGGCCTTATTACATTTAAAAGCCCAAAACCTCAAACGTAATTAAAAGGATGTCCAGTTCACCAGAAGAAAATCAAACTTTCAGAACAGGTGGCCACTCCGAATTCCCTCACAGCTCCAAGCCCACTATGGTTGGGGATTTCCTGCGTGGATGAAAATAAAAGGGTGAGTTTGGGGAAACTCAGTGTGTAAGGAAAACCCATTCAAAGTCCAAGTCAGCTCAAGCCTATTAGGCCTAAGCCCATTCAGTAATAAAGTGGTACTGGGCGAGCCCTTTTCAGATTATAATAAACCGGGCCTTAGCCCTTATTCAGATAATGATGGCCCATAGGCCCATTTCAAAATACATGCAACATCAGAACATATGCAAGCCCATTTGGGGAGACTACTCAACCCACCAACCACTACACTCCACCCATTACCAGCCATACACTCCATGTGGGAATAGCTCAACCCACCCAAATTTAACACTCCACAGCTTGCGACCTTTGCACTCGCTTATCATAAATTGAGGCAAAGCCTCCAAGATGTGGACAAGCCACTTTCAGTACTTCCTCCGTCAATATCCCAATCCCACGCATCAGATAATAACAACATGACATGCAAGAAAATAACAACATCAAACATGCATTTAGGTCAATTTAATCCTAAGGGTATTTCTTAATTTATCTACTAGGGGTAAAACTGTAAATTTTCCACTTTTAAAGGTATTTCAGTAATTTATCTATTTTAGGGTTTTTCATGCATATTCCTACTTTTCACGTACTAACAGAATCACGTACCGAGGGTTCTTACCGAATTGGGCCCGTTGGCCCATCATTCCAATTTTGGCCCATTAAGCCCAAAAATATCGAGGGCACAGAAATCATGCACTTTGCAGTCCAAATTTTGCAGTTTACTAAAAACATTAATCGATTTACCTCACGAGCATTCGCACACTCGCAAATCTACAAAATATCGGTTTTCGGCATTTCGACTTTTCGACTTTTGCCGATCCAGACTAAGAAAGAGGGTGTTAGTTACACACTGCTTGCCACGATATGTCGACGAGATCCACACACGAACCGCCTACAATTGGATTACTAACACGTTAATCTAACTATTCAAATATAAACTACGATTAACCCCTTACAATATTCGCCAACCACACCTACAGATCATAGTAAGCTTATAAGAAATCAATAAGCAACTCATTAACAAATTTTTGTCAATGTTTACCACATAATCATAATTTCACTGCAAGCTGTCTTCCTGAGCAACAGTCACTAAATTATTTATAACTGGAGCTACGAAACTCCAAATCAAGTGTCGTTAATTTTCCCTGAAAATAGACTCATATATCTTTTATTCATAAAATTTTCAGAATTTTTAGTATGGCCAATCAATACCAGATTTTTCTTAAAGTCTCCCATGTTTCACTGTTTGACTAATCTGACCACTCTTCATTACGAATCAAATTTCTCATTGTACAGAATTCAAAATATGTTCTTGTTTATTTCATTAGAAACTAGACTCAATAAGCTTTAATTACATAATTTATTCAGCTTCTAATTCATCTCCCACAATTTATGGTGATTTTCCAAAGTCACGTTACTGCTGCTGTCCCAAGCAGATTTATTACCAAATCACTCTTTCACACATACCTTGCATGCATGTTATTTAAACATGTATATCACCAATCAATCATCACATATCTATGATTTTACTTAAGTATAATCTCCATTTCATCATTTTAAAGCACAACATGTTAGCTGATTTTTCCCTTTAACATCTAAGGCACATGCATGCTCATTTGTTTGGCTCAACTTCACCTATCTTCCATTTTTCATCAAAAGAACATGAAACAACAACCATTTCCTTCATTTTAATTCATGACTAAATGCTCACAACACAACTAAAAATCAAAATATACTTCAAGAGTTAAGGTAGAATCAAGAAGAACTCATGAACCTCAAAATAGAAGCAAGGTAGCAAGAACTTACCTTCAATTTTCCTCCTCCTAATGACCAAATACTCAAGAGCTTTCTCCTCTCCTTTCTCTTCTCTAACTTTTAGCTATGATGAACAAAGATGGACAAAACTTTGTTCTTTTCACCCCATTTTTCTTTTAATAAAACTTCATATTTCATCCATTTAATTCTTTAATACAAAAGACATGAAATTCTTATCATGAAACATTTACCTAACCCATTATCATGAAACATTTACCTAACCCATTATCATGGAATATTTACCTAATCCATTATCATGGAACATTTACCTAACCCATTATCAATTTGTATCAATTTGTACCGTAAATTATGGATATCAAGTACTCATATTGTCTACAACAACATGATGGCTAGCCACTTCATGTAAAATGGGAGGTTTGTCATGCAAATCCTCCTATTTTGCACTCCTATTTATTTGGCCACTTCAATTTAGCCTATAGCATTTTCAAACATTTTCACATAAGTCCTATTTCATAATTTCACTCCCTTTTTCTTATGGAAAAAAAATTAACTAAAATTGCCGGGTTCTATCTTAAGCTTGGGCTTTCTAGAGGCCCACTAACATAATTAAACCTATGCCAACATTCACAGGATTCCCGAAAATTGGGGCGTTACATTGTATATCATGCATTTTTTAATTATTACTTTGTATGTTTTGCTTATTCATCTTCAATATATGCTATGTATATCTTTGTACGTTTGTTGTTAAGATTTGCTATATTTATTATTTTTTATAAGTATGTATCTAATGCATGATCTTTATATTATTGCTATCATTTTGTTTAAATGCATGTTTTATGTACCTATTATGATAATATGTTATCATGCATGATTTATAATGTAATGCGATACCTCATGCATCAATTTTCCAAGTTTTCAAAAAATATAAAGGCAATGCTTGGCGTTTGGAAATTTCGAGAAAAATGGTGCCCTAACTTGGGTTCGAATAGTTAAGCACCCTTCTAAATTTTAAAAGTTTTCAAAGAGCAAGCGACTGTCTTGGAATTTCAAGGTGATGTGTCCTAACTTACTGGATATGGCGTTTTGTTGTTTCAAGATAGGGATTTCCAAAAAGGCAAGCTTGGTATCAATATTTTGATACAAGTGAATCCCAATTTTCAAAATCAAAATATTTTAAAAAGGAATGCATCTTAAAATTTTTAAATTTCCGACATTAGAGATATTTGATAATTAATTAGGTACCAATTTTTTTGGGCGTTACGAGGGTGCTAATCCTTCCTCGTACGTAACCGACTCCCGGACCCGTTCTTTTATTTCGTAGACCAAAACTAATGATTTTAAAACAAAATGTTTTAAAGGTGATCCAATCACACCTAAAAAGATTGGTGGCGACTCCTGTTTTCGTTTTTTAAAGTCGATTCCCATTTTTCAAAACTCGATTTAAAAATGGCCTCGACAGGTACCAAATGAACGAGTGTATGTAAGCATAATATACAATAAAATAATGGCAAAAAATAAAATAGGTACATAGGTACAAACAAAATAACACTTGATTGGCGTCGAAACCACTAAAAATAATTCCTACTAAAATAACTCTAAATAGTAGTAAAGAGAGGTAGTAGGGTCGAGTCCACAAGGATTGGATGTCGTAATCAACTTTCGTGTTCACTTATGAACAGAATATTTGTCGCGTTAAGGGTCGTGTCAAGAGTCGTGGCAATAGTCGTGCCCACGACTCCAATTGTACATGCAAAAGTTAGAAATAAAAGTAAATCGGGGGTTTTTGAAATGTTTAGAAACTAGATAATTGAAAACAACATAAATAATTAAATAAATAAATTAGAAAATAAATTCAGAATTTTACAATAGATAAAATAAGCCTTAGCCTTAGACTTGGTAAATTTCGTATCAAGAATCAATCCTCAAAAATTAATCTTCTTCTCCAATCGGTAAGCTGGTTATAGCAGTTAAGAACGTCCTAACCACCAATTCTTCCTCTAGTAACTTTTTCCGGTACGACCTGCAAACCAACCCTTAGCGATTATCTAACCAAGATACACGTGTTCCCGATTGAAAATTCCGGCAACCTTGCATTCTGAAGAACCCAACTCAAATTAACAGCCTCAACCGCGTGGGTCATTTAAACCCAATCACTTCTTCCTTGATTTGTTCTCGAAAATCTGAATACAGCACGACCGACTCAAATCTCCAACTGTAAGCAAACACGACTCCAACCTAACATGCACTTTTACTTGAAATTGAATTTAACTTTAAGGGATGATTGGTCTATCCCGATACTTAGGAGAAAATGAATACCGATGGGACGAATTTTTAACACGAATTCGAATCTCACGATTCCTGACCGGAAAGAACACCGGCCTAAAGTTAAGATGAAATTTAGTGAAGCATGAATTTATTCATGCTTGTAAGTTGTTGAAGGTGATTGAATTTGAATGATAATGGAAGAAATTGGGGAATAAAAGGGCTTGGAAAGCAATTGGACGAATTTAGAAAAAAACAAAGAAATTGGAATGAAATAGACAAAATTCCCACGTCAAATTGAAAAAGAAACGAAAATAATTCAATTCCAAATGAAAATAGGAAAAGAGAAGAGAAAATGATCCAATTCCAAATTGAAGTACGAATACAAAATTAATGGATGATTTCCTAAGAACATAAAGCCCCTATTTATATAAATGGGGTTTACTAAATTTAGCCTAAACTAATTTAATATAAAATCAAAAATAAAATAGAAATAAAAAAAATAAGATTTTCCTATTTTTGACTTTTACAAAGTCAAAATATTTGATGTGTCCTTGGCTTACTCCACCTTTTTGATTTGGCTCCGTTTCAATGATTGTCTTGCAAATTGGCCCTTTTTAGCTTTTTTTTGACTAATTGCATCCCTGACAAGATTAAATCATAAAATCACTTAATTAGCAGGGTTTAGTTCAAAAATAAACAAAATTAAACACAAGAAATATGCAAATTAACATGTTTATCAACACTATATTGAAATAATAATAAAATAATAAAATGATTGTAGTAAAGGTAATGAGGGTAAAATAGTAAATGACTATAACATGATAATAATAATAGTGATAATAATCATATCTAATGACAAAAATAAAATAAAATAAAACTACTCAAGGATGTAAATAAAATTGCATAATTTAGGAGGGCAATAATATAAATTATCATAAAATAAAAGTGCTGGAAATAATAAAATAACAAATAAAAAATAAGTAGGCAAAGGACTAAATTGAAAGCTAAAAGAAATTCTAAGCATAAATTAAAAAGCAAAAAAAGTAAACAAAGGATTAAATCAAAACAAATAAAAAGTACAGGGACCCAAGGTGTTATTTTCCCTAACCCAGCATGCGTGTCATTCCCTTGGTAGGTCAAAAGTGGGTCAAGGGACTGATTTGCAAAGAAATTAAAATTATGGGGTAAAAATTAAAACAAATAAAAAGGGAATAGGACGAAACTAAAAAGAAACAAAAAAGTAGAAGGACCAAAATGGAAATTAGCTCCTCCATGTGAAAACATGCAGATTCTAGGGATGCCGGGTCGGCTTTGAAATGGCGTCGTTTTGGGCGTCTAAAGCCAAGCCCAAAATGACGTCGTTTTAAGGGGGCTATATAAGTTTAAAAAAATGTTAAAAATTCATTTGCATCATTTTAAAAAAAAACACTTCATTTCTCTTTTTTTTTTCTCTGAAGCCCTCTCCTAGTTCGGTCATGGGGATGGCAGTGCTCCGCCGTGGCCACCGGTCATCAACGACAGAGACCGTCACCTCTGTTGGCTGAAAATTCTTAAAAAAAATACTCCCTTTGAAACCTTTCAACGCGTAGAATGTGATTCTAGGGTCAAAATCCCCTAAAAAAATCAAACCTCAAAAAAAAAGATGAAACCCTTCAGTTTCTTTCTTGTTCAATGAGGCCCTCGATGAACCCTAAGGGGTTTGGAGACTTTTGGAATCGAGAAGTGAGATGAAACGTTAGGTAAAAATCTAAAATTTTTGTTTTATTTTATGTTTTTTTCGAAAAAAAGCTGAAATAAATGGACTACCTTTTTTTTAGAAATTCCGTTGTTTTCTTCTACTTTTTTATTTGATTTCTCCGGCGTAAAAATTACATAGGGTTTTTGTTTGGCTTCTATAGCCAAATCAAAATACAAATATATTGTTTTTTTTCTTTGTTTTTGTTTTTACTTTCATTTTGTTTGTTAGATGTTTTTGTTTCCTATCTTCTGCTTTTCTCTTCTTTCTCTTTTTGCAAGTGGTAGTGGTAGAGGGCGAAGTCAATAGCGGTGGTGGCAGAGGAGGTGTCAGACGGCACACCTGCTAACATGGCGAGGTTGCGGCGTGAAAGAGATTAGGGTTTCACTGTTAGTTTAAGATAGTTGGCCATTGGGCTTTAGGTTTTTTGGGCTTTTAGGGTTTTTTGCATTTGTAAATGGACTCTTTATTATTTTTATTTATTGTGTTGTTTTTTTGTTAGGCTGGACAAAATTGGGCTTCTACACCATTCACAAGTATTATGAATATTTAATTCAGTACAATATATCTCAGTAGGACATTATGACGTTTCTATTTCATCTAACTCTATAGATTCAAGAAAAAAATTCTGATAAAGTCACAAAAGTAACATATTTTAATCTCGTTCTTAATGCGTTTTTGGATGATTAATTATGCAAATTGGTGAATTTTATGCTCTTCATCCTTTAAATTCATGTTTATATACTTAAGTGAGCATTTGGGAGCGAAATAAGCAAAAAACGAGTGAAAATCGAACAAACAGAGCAGTTTTCAAAAGCCACACGGGCTAGGCCTTCCCACACGGGTTGGACACATGGTCGTGTGAGCTACACGAGCTTGATACATAGCCAAGTACCAGACCATGTCGATTTCGCAACTTGCTTCCTAAACACATTGAAAAACGCAATTTTAGGTTTTTTGAGTATTTTAAAGTCTATAAATATCAAATATAATAAGAAAGAAGAGAACCATCAGAAAATATTGAAGAAAACAACTCGAAGAACACCATTGGAGCCAACTCTGAAACAAATTTCGATCAAGATTGAAGACCTCCTTTTTCTTTTAAAGTTTTTATGAGTTTTTTTATTTCTTGTGGTTATTCTGACTTTTAGATGTTTTTATTTACAATTATGAACTAATTCCCTAGATACCTAGGGTAGATGAACCCTATGATGAATTCTATTATTTGATTTTTGTTTTACGCAATAAATACTTGATTCTTGTTCTTAGTTATGTGTGTTTATCTCTTCTTTTAATATTTCCAGGATATTAATTCATGTTGAATGTGCTTAAATCAGAGGAGGAAAAGTCCCTGTTTAAGAGTAGATCTAGCATAATTGAGTGGAGTTGTATGCAATCCTAGAAATAGAACGGCATAAATCTACCGAATTAGAGTCAAATCTAATAAGGGAAACCATAAATCGAGTTAATGCGATAGTAGGGGGTTTTAATTAGAAAGAAATTTTAATTAATCAACCTAGAGTCAATTTCTCTTACTCTCGAGAGAGATATTAGCATAATTTAGGGATTTCTACGGATCAAGATACCAAGTGAATAAATTGTTTAATTCATATTCATAATAATAGATGAAGTCTAGGTGGATTCTTTTCTTGATATTGTCTCTCTCATTGGTTATTATTCAATTATTTTCCTAATTTATTCTTTATTGAGTTCTTAGATAAATTAATTTAGTAATTTTAGTTTAAAACCAATCATTCTAATTTGTCGGCTAAATAGTAGGAAAATGGTAATTACTAATCCTCATGGATACGAAACCTCTACTCACTATAACTATACTATTTATCGATAGGTGCACTTTCCTTTGTTGTATTTTTAGTTATTCTTGTGATACTCAAATTCTCATTATCATTTTTTTCTAGTTCACAAAGTTCGCAATCTTCTTTGATCAACAAAAGTCTCGTGTTATCACAATCACGACTATAGTGTCCATGCCCTTTACATGTAAAACATTCAATGTTACAAGCTCTTTGTTGTTTTGGTGAAAAATTAGTAGAAATGAGTTGCTTGAAAGATGTTTAAGAATGTTTTGTAGGAGCCTCACTTTTCCACTCAAAAGGTTTAGTCTCAACATGTTTTGGTAGCAACTTATTAATAGCATAAAAAGGTTTTGAATTCTTGAAAGTAGAATTAGAACTTGTACCTTGATAATAGTGTGATGAGCCAAATGGACGAGATTGATGTTGTTGAAATTGTTGCTCAATCTCGATTGCTTTGTGTACCATCTCCTCAAGATTAATATAGGTTTGAAGATTAAGAGCATTGGCTATCGAAATATTGAAGACATTTACAATCGTAACATGGTAATTTCTTCATCCTCTCATATATTTGCTCTTTGCATAAGCATTTCCATCTCCTTAATGTACTCATCAACAAATCGATTACCTTGAACAAGGCATTGAAGTCTCGTTGAGACTTCTCTATAGTAATGAGAAGGAACATAACGCTTTCGCATCACTTGCTTCAACTTTTCCCATGTTGCGATAAATTTTTTTGTAGTTTCTTTAATGATTAATTCCAAATTGAATTCACCAACTCAATGCATAATCCAAAAATCCACGGGTCGCCAATGGCAATTTTTCCTCTTCCCAACATTTATAGTAACGAAACATAAGTTCAATTTTTTACTCCCACTCATAATATGTTTTTGGATCATACTTCCCTCAGAATGGTGGAATGTCGAACTTTGGTTTAGCTAAAAAATGTTGTCCACGATCATTATTAACCAAAGTCTCATCATTTGCACAAGAGACATGTTGAGCATTATTTGCATGAAGATGAGGTTGATCAACCTTATCTCCCCAATTACGATATTGATGCTCAATTTTGTACTTAGACGTTTTCTAAATTTTTTCTAATCCTGTCTAAAATAGTGTCACATTGCTGATCTCGAGCATTTCAAACCTCTTGATCCCTTCTCAACTTCCCAATCATAGTATTTTGAATCATTATGGAAGTTTGAAAAGAACAAAATACTCAAGAAAAGAAAAATTAAGCAAATCTCACTGTATGCACTTAGAAATAAAAATCAAATTCTTAATGAGGTAAGAATTAATCTTGTGAGTCTTTTAAAAAGTGTCTAAATCAATCAATCCGAATGTATTAGAATCAAACTAACAAAGCAAACCTAAGAGCATTATAAGTCCAAAATCGGCTAGACATCAAAGAATTTTGTTGCACGTAGGAAGGAATGTGCAACATACTTTAACCTACTAACACAAGAAATAATAAATTGTTAGAATGCATAAAGTAACAATAAAACTAAAAAAAAAAAAAACAAATGAAAACCTAAGGCTAAGAGTCAATGAAAATGTCTAAAACCTGAAAACCTAAAAAATTGCGAAGCAACTTGACAAACTTTATTTGAAGTGTTCTTTATTATTTTTTCTTTCTTTCATATTTTCTTTTTTTTCTATAATATTTTCAATCACTTTTTTTGTGGGAAATATTTTTTAATACTTTAAAATAGTTCCAAAAAATAGTATGTAAAATTTTAGATCGTTTGAAAAATGTTTACACGGTTTGATACACAACCTGCGACATAGCCATATGACCCTATTTCGAATACACACACGAGCTCGGACACAGCCATGTGTCCCTATTTCGAATGTCCACACGATTTGGACTATGTCACACGACCTGGACACACGGTCGTGTGACCCATGTTTTCAAAATTTTAAACTTTTCCGAAGTTTTTTTTTGTTTCGAATTAGTCTCGAGTTGTTCCTAAATGGTTTTTAGGGCCGCATAAGCTCGATTTAAGACCCAAATGTATATGTTTGCTATGAATGTATTGAATTCTTGAAATATATTTTCAAGTTAGATTATTTATTATGTTTTGAAGTTAAAGGTTCCTTTTTGAACTGTAATGCTTTGTAACTTTTACCTGGCGACGGAGACGGGTTAAGGGTGTTACAGGATTTCTCCAGTGACCTCCTCCGCTATTCCGAATTTCGTTCATAGTTCCAATTTATCCTTAAATAACACCAAATTGGGAGATAGTTCTTGCTCGTCTGCCAAATGTAGTTCATTTGAATTGTGGCGTAGCCAACTTGGGCACCCGTCTTTTCATGTCCTAAGTTTAATTTTCAAACTTTGTAAATAAGCTTTTGTTTTCAGCTTCTACCACCGCCTATCACTATCCATTCGATCTTTTTTTTTCGATTTATGGGGTCTGACTCCTATCAATTTTGGGTCCAGTTGGTATTATGTTTCATTTGTGGATGTTCATGGTCGATTTACTTGGTTGTATCTACTTCAAAAGAAATCTCAAGCTATTGATTGTTTTATTCATTTTCAGAAATTGGTTAAAGTGTAGTTCAACAAGGAAATAAAGTAGTTTCGGAGTAACTGGGGTGGTGAATTTCGTTCGTTCACTTCTTATCTCACTCAACATGACGTCATCATTCATTGTGTTATATGTTCACACACATCGAAGCAAAATTGGATCGTTGAAAGAAAGTATCGTTATGTGGTGAAAGTTGGGCTTACATTACTCGCTCAAGCCCATTTACCGGCGAATTAGTAGGGGCATGCTTTTTCATGTGCCATCCATTTGATCAACCGCTTGCCCACTCCTGTACTCCAAGATCAGTCACTGATGCGTCGTTGAGAGCACCAAAAATATCCTATTCCCTGTAAAATAGTAAAAATAATAGTAAAGGGGAAGTAGGGTCGAATCCTCAGGGACCGGATTGTACGAATGCTCGTTTCTTGAAATCTTGGACAATTTCTTGGCCAAGAAAACCTGCGTTCCTGAAAAATAAAAAAATAGAATTAAGAATCTAGAAAAATAAAAAAAATAGAATTTAAAGTGAATTGAAATTGCGAAATTAAATAAATTGCAAAAATTAAAATGAAGAGTATAAAAATAAATAGAGTTGGGTAAAGAGAAAGTTTCTTATGTGGCAAGATTTCAGCCTCCGGTTGTCTCGTTCCGCCTTGGGTTCAATCCTTGGCTTTTAAGTAACCCTTCTCAACTTAAGTAAGCCAATCATAGTGGAAGAGGACGCCTACGACCACCAGCTCCAAAGATTAGACTTATGATTTTAGGGAACCTGACTCTAGCTAGTAATCTATGCTAGATCAACGCTTCTCAATGGCGAATCCCACGCCATTTTGTCTCTTTGGCTCGCCAACCTCTGACGCAGTAAGTTAACGAACCGACTGTGCAATCCTTCCAAAACATACAAAGCAGTCGTCTTTGCATATGCTGAAAAGCTTACTTCTTAAGGGCCATGGATTTGAAGCGCCTGCCTAGTAGTGAGAAACGATGAATACTTGGCGAGAAGGCTAAGTACGGATTCTAGGCCTCAAGAACCCTTTTTGGGGAATATTAACAACTTTCGGCTAGATGGGTTTTAGTGGCTCATGATAATTGTGGAAAAGAAAATAAATATAAAAATGGAAAAGGGAGTTTTATTGAAAGAAAATATGAGGAAACAAAAGCCTAGACTTTCAGGGGGAGAGTGTTTACAGAAAAATATGAACACCCCAAATAGAGTCACTTCACCCCTATTTATAGTGCTAGTGAGATAGCCTAATTTAACTTAAATTCTAAAAAGATAAATACATTTAATTAAAATAATTAAAGATAATTAAAATAAAATCCTAAAATTAAATAATCCTAATAATTATCTTAATATTAATTATCCTAATATAAATAAAATGGAGTCTTATAAAATAAAATCTCTTCTTTTTGCGTTTTTAGTCCTTGTGTCTTCCATGCTCGCACTTTTGGCACAATCTTTTTCCTGTGTCGCATGTCAGCCCGTTGTGTCTCCAAATTCGTACTTTTGTCCCTTAATTTTGCTTTTGCCTCCAAATCAGTCCCTAAAAGATGAAAAGACATAAATAGCTCAAATTCCTAGGATCAAGCTCAGAATAAACACGTGATTAATACATAAAAATACGTTATTCTAGAGCATTATCAAATTCCCCCTACTTAGCCCATGCTTGCCCTCAAGTATGGTTCCTATCCACCGTGAAAATTAAATCCTGCCATAAAAGAAATTCTACTCCAAAGTTTTATAAAAATTAAATCCTACCATATGAACTATTGCAGCATAAAAATTCTAAATTAAAATTTCCCCCTTTTTCCAAAAGGGAATTAATGGAAAATTTTTGTCATGAAAGATATGAATGTGTGGGACTACGAACCGACACAGATTGGAAAAGTCCATTAATATTTCTAATTATCATTAATCTTTGTACGACACTAGTCAACTTGTGTCATAGGCAATGACCAAAGACTTAGTTAAAATGACATTAATCTTTGTATACACTTTGTTTATTTTTATATAAATTTTATTTGTTTGATTTAGACATCGCATAGATTTCATTCTTTCCCAATTTTAAAAATAATTAAACTTGTCAACATATATTGTTATAAAAAACATTTTTATCAATATTCTTTTTGCTCTATAACTGCATCTGCCCCAACTTTAATTGCAATGCAGCAGTAATAGGAGAAAATGTATAAATAAGTGTAAAGACTGGGCCACAAGTAGTTAGACAAGATACTATATCTTTGGAAATCTTGAGTTTTTATATTCTTTGGAAATATTGGAAGATAACTTGGCTTCACTATCCTTTTCTGCAAGCATATATATCCAATCCCTTGTTACACGTTGCATGATAATGATATTTTTTTAAAAGAAAAACATAATATCGTTGGTTGAATCAATCAAATTACTAATTTTTATTTAATTTACTCATTTAATTTAAATAAATTATTAAAAATTTATATAAATAAAATATCAAAATTAAATAAATTATAAAAATTATTAATTTAAAGAAAAACAGTATGAAGTAAATGTTTACCATATAAGTTACAAAATCATTACGAAAGTATCCATGGAGTGGAATTAGGAAATAGAAAGCATGAGTTTTTCATCTTTGTCACTTTTGTTAGAAGCTTCAAGGAAGAAGTCCTTTAGAGCGTCCAGTTTACTCTCAAAACACAAATACAAGTCAATGTATACAGGATAATATTCTACCTAGGAAGTTTTTTGGCGTCTATGGTGGAATATAGGATCTTATGCATATTTTTATTTAAATTATTTTTTAATTTTATAATTTGCTGACAGCTCTGGATTGGAAATACCATGGAAGGACAGATCTAAGTGAATTTTTGTCAATGCTTGGAATCATTTTTCCTTCATTGAGATAGAGATTTAGGAAGGAATAATGATTCAAACCACCTATGGCTTTCCTTCATTAATCACGTTCTTCATTAGAAACTTCAACCAGAAATACACAACTTTTTTAGGCAATGACTAAAGACTTAAAAATATAACATTTACCTAATAAAATTATATTACTTTTATAAGTTTTATAATTTTTTTATATGAATTATATTTGTTTGATTTCATAAATAGTATTTTGACAACATATTGAATAAGGGTGAACGTTTGATCTAATCGAATGAAAATTTTTTGAGTTAATTTAGTTGACGAATCCTATTTTATCATCCAAACTTGATTTGAAATTTTCTCGAACCGACTTAAGTGAGATGAAATTCAAATCGAATTGAATCGAATATATTTGTTTGAGTTAAATTAAAAATGACTTTTAATTCTTGTAACCACTGTCACCCACCATAATCAAATTTGTTATTAACTTTCATCTCCTCATAATTTATTTATTAATATTTTACATATGGATTAGCTTCTTTAATTACTTAGCTGCTTCAATTATATTATGATTTTTGTCACTATGTATTTTGAATTTAAAAATATATTAAATATAAAAAGTGATTTTTTAATTAAAGTTATCTTAAAGATAAAACGTGAAATTTATACCAATATAAAATTTTAACACGAATATTTTATGGCATCATCAATAATTCAATTTTAACAGAAATTTATAAAGACTTAATATGATTAAACAAATCGATAATATAAACAGATGAATGTGAAATTTAATTTAATACTATAAATAGTAGGTATAAATAAAATCATCACTATTTAGATTTAGAGATTTTTTTGGATGATTTTTTATTTAGGGTAAAAGGTGAAAAATAAAAGTTTAGGGAGAAAATAAAAAATTTTGAGAGTTAAGAGAGTAAAATTTGGGGGGAAAGTAAATGGGAAAAAATATTCAAAAAAGAAAATTTGGGTGAAAATGAGTCCGGGGTAAATGGAGGTTGGGATGGGAGGGGAGGGAAGTAAAAGTATTGAGGGAAGTAAAAAGATTTAGTGGTTTGGGGTAAAAATATAAAATATTATAGTTTGATATTCGAATTATTCTAGTTCGAAAATTAAACTTGATTCGAATTTTTTTTGATTTTTTCGAGTCGAATCGAGTTTTGCTCACCCGTAATATTGAATAGATGCGAAACTTTGTGTATGGATATATTCCGAAATGCATCTTTTATCTAATTAAAATATTATTAACTGTATAGGAAATTATAAAAGAGGTGAAAAACAAATTTATTTTATAGTAATCCAAATATACACATGTCTTTATATATATGTATATGTTTTTTTCCGGCTCTTTAAAATTAGGTAGAGAATTGGGAGTAAAGCTTCAATCCTGATCTTAATTGCTATGACATTCTCTTTTTACACTTGTTTTGCTATTTTACTTTTCTTACTCTCTATAACAGTGGGGAGCAGTGAGATTGCTAGATCAACAAATAATGATTCAGAATCTCTTTTAGCTGAGGAAAAAGCATTGATGGAAACTGGGTGGTGGAGTAACTACAGCAACATAGGTGTTCACCATTGTACATGGCCTGGTGTCAGATGCAGTGCAACTGGAATTGTCATCGAGATTGATCTTAGTGGCCATGGTCTAAATGGGAGTATAACACCTCAAATAGGTGCACTTTCCAAACTCAAGTGCCTCAACCTGTCCTCAAATAATCTTAGAGGTGTGTTACCTTCTTCACTTGGAAACCTTACTCAATTGGCAGTGCTTGATGTTTCTTATAATGAAATTCATTCTATTCCCTTGGAAATTGAGAAGATGGAGAATCTTGTTTTTCTAAATTTGACGAGGAACCTCATTGTTCATATGCCTTCAGCTATTGGTCTTTTGACCAATCTCACCCACTTGATTATGACCTCTAATCCATTGCAGAGCATCATCCCTCCCCATATATGGAACCTGAAAAAGCTAATGACTCTCCATCTCGGAAACTGCCAACTCCACGGTTCCATTCCACCAAATATTGGAAAGCTGAAGAGTTTGGTTAATCTCCATCTCTCAAGGAACATGCTTGTTGGTCCAATCCCATCTTCTATCAACAACTTAACCAATCTTGCATCGTTGGTTCTTAATGACAACCAACTTAATGGATCCATTCCGCAAGAAATTGGGAGACTGACAAATTTGATTACATTGGAGCTATCTTCTAATATGCTTGTTGGTCCAATCCCATCTTCTGTCAACCACTTAACCAATCTTGCATCACTGGTTCTTTATGGAAACCAACTTAATGGATCCATTCCACAAGAAATTGGGAGACTGACAAATTTGATTACATTGGATCTATCTTCTAATATGCTTGTTGGTCCAATCCCATCTTCTGTCAACCACTTAACCAATCTTGCATCACTGGTTCTTTATGGAAACCAACTTAATGGATCCATTCCACAAGAAATTGGGAGACTGACAAATTTGATTACATTGGATCTATCTTCTAATATGCTTGTTGGTCCAATCCCATCTTCTGTCAACAACTTAACCAATCTTGCATCGTTGGTTCTTTATGGAAACCAACTCAATGGATCCATTCCGCATGAAATTGGGAGGCTAACGAATTTGGTTACATTACATCTATCCGCCAATATGCTTTTGGGTCCCATCCCTTCCTCTTTGGGTAAGTTATCCAGACTGGAGTCGTTCTCTCTTTATACAAATAAAATAAATGGTTCCATCCCATTAGAAATAAGAAATCTTAAGAGGTTGACTTACTTGGATCTTGGTGCCAATAACTTGAGTGGTGAAATCCCTTCGTTTCTAGGTCTTTTGCCCAGCTTGAGTAGCTTGTACCTTGACTCAAATCTTTTTGAAGGTTTCATCCCATTAGATATTGGAAAATTAAAGAATCTGACTGTATTGTATCTCTCTTATAACAAACTCACTGGCCCAATCCCTTCATCTCTACTTCATTTACCCAATTTAAGGGGATTATCCATCGCTTCGAATCTTTTGGAGGGTCCCATACCCCATGAAATTGAGAGTTTGAATGTCCTGAATCACTTGAATCTCTCAGACAATAAATTGAGCGGAAGGATTCCCTTGCAAATTGGTGGCTTATCTCTATTTCAACTTGATCTCAGCCATAACATCCTTGGGGGAGATATACCGTCTCAATTCAATTCCACAAACATTGATCTTAGCCATAACCATCTCCAAGGATTGATACCTTTCCGATTTTGGAGGATAACTCAATTCAGCCTTATAGATCTCAGTTCGAATAAGCTAACGGGCATGATTCCTGAACTTCCATTTTATCCTATGAGAATCAATTTGTCATTTAATTCACTGAGGGGTCAAATTCCATATGGATTATTGAATTTTCCACCTGAGACATTTATAGGCAACAAGGATTTATGTGGTTCCGTTCAAGGCTTCCGTCCTTGCCCTTCATCTCCAAATGTAAACCGAGAAAGAAATAGCAAAGTAGTGAAACACAATCTGCCTATTGTTATTCTGGTTCCAACTTGGTTATTTTTTGTCTCGACTTTTGTGTTGGTGATATTCATCCTATTCCGACGATATAGAGCTAAAGCTTTGAAATCTGAGCCAAGTCCAACCAAAAATGGAGATTTATTCTGTATTTGGAACTTTGATGGAAAGATTGCTTTTGAAGACATCATCAAAGCCACAGAGGATTTTGATATCAAATATTGCATTGGAACGGGTGGTTATGGCAGTGTATACAGAGCAATCTTACCAAGTGGCAAAGTTGTTGCATTGAAAAAATTCCACCGATTGGAAGCTGAGCAGCCGGCTTATGATACAAGTTTCCGAAATGAGATCAAGTTTTTAACAGAAATACGACACAAGAACATTGTCAAGCTCCACGGATTTTGTCTCCACAATCGTTGCATGTTCTTGATTTATGAATATATGGAAAACGGAAGCTTGTTTTATGCCTTGAGCATTGATGAGGAAGCTGTGGAATTGGATTGGACCAAAAGAGTGAACATTGTCAAAGGTGTCGCACATGCTTTATCTTACATGCATCATGATTGCAACCCTCCAATTGTTCATCGAGACATCTCAAGTAATAACATTTTGTTGAACTCTGAATTGGAAGCTTTTATTGCTGATTTTGGAACTGCAAGACTTCTTGATCCTAATTCATCTAATCAAACTGTAATTGTTGGCACGTACGGATATATTGCCCCAGGTTCTATACATTCACTCTCTTTTTCCCTTTTTATTTAGCTTCATTCATTCTTAGTTTGCCCTGATTATTTATTTTGAATTACATATTATTTGAAACAAATGGGAAAAGCAAAATTAGCAAACATCAAATATAAATAAATTTTTTGTTTTAACTTGAGATTAAAGAATTCAAATGCAACTACACATGCACCTATGCACAATATAAATTCGTATCTATTTTTAACTATACTTTTTTGTTTTAATTACAGAACTTGCTTATTCATTAGTTGTGACGGAAAAATGTGATGTATATAGCTTTGGAGTGTTGGCATTGGAAATATTGATGGGAAAGCATCCTGGTGAATTGTTGTCAACACTATCATCAACGTCATCGCCATCTAATATCCAAAATGTCATGTTAAATGAAATTTTGGACCCTCGATTATCACCCCCAAGAAGTCGAAAAATGACAGGAGACATTGCTTTTGTTGCTGTGATTGCTTTCGCATGCTTACGGGCCAAACCCAAAGCTCGACCAACAATGAAATCAGTGTCTCAAGAATTCCTACACATCAAGTCTCCAATTTCAGTGCATCTTCATGAAATATCTCTTATCAAGCTTAAGAACCATGATATGTTTATGAGCGGGAAAAGTTATAAATAAATAGTAGTTGATTTGACTCTGCATTTTTAAGACGATATAAATATTATATTCTCCTAAATGCTTTCATTATTCATTTTTAATTTACCAAAATATATATGCCATTTTTTTATTTTTTATTTTTGCTTGGAATAGGAGGCAAATGCATGTATTGGACTGTTAGATTTGAATATCCATTCATGAATGTTGGGTCCAAAGCATGGTGATAGAAGGGCCTTGGCCCAAAGGTCACCCCATTAATGCCTTTTTGCCTTTACCAATATTTCAGATATTATGACATGAAGATGTTACTATGTTTTCTTTTAGGTTTTTTATTTCAGAATTTTATGACATAAAACACACATTTTTTTTCAATTTTGGTATTATTTTACCTACAAGAATGTGTTCAAACATTGGGAGTTGGTAAAAGTATTATAGAAGTTATTATATTAAGAGTTAAGTTGTATTTTGTTCCCATTATTTAAAAAATAGATAAATTAGTTATTGTAGGTTAGATTAAAAGGCAATCTTATCTTTTCTATTAAAAATTTCTTCCATTTTTACTATTAAAAACTAGCGTAACTGACGAAATAACTAAACAGTTACACATGGTATGCCACATATATCTTATGCTAATGTACAGGGATCAATTTTTAACAGTAGAAATGAATTTTTTTTATTACAAGAATGACCAATTAGCTCTTTGATCTAACATATATAGACTAATTTGTCCATCTTTTTAGTAGAGGGGGCAAAATGTAATCTGACTCCTAATACAATGTTTGAGTTATTTTAGGTTCAATCATTTGGGTTTTTCAACCAAGTTTTTTTTGTTAGATATTCGAGTTCATATCATTTTGAATTCAAATCCTTTTTTATTCTCAAGAGCTCTAGATTTTCTTTTTATGATTGAATCAAATTTAAATTCAATTTAATCAGATCAATTTTCGAATTCAAGTAAAGATCTTAATTTAAATACGAATTGAAAACAAAAATCTATTGTGAAAACGATGAGAAAGAGGTTTATAACCTTATATTTGCCCAATTCAATTAATCATTTAATATATAATATAAATGTAAATTTACATAGTAATATAGTGGATTTATAAAATAGGTAGATAAATATCTAATATAAATAAATATAGATAAATATATAGATACATATATTAATTTTTTAATTATAACAACTATTTTTTATTCTTAAAAGAATAAAACCGCAGCGGGATGCGAGGAATGGGATGGGGTTATTAACTAAGCATC
This sequence comes from Gossypium arboreum, assembly GCF_025698485.1. Classification (NCBI taxonomy): domain Eukaryota; kingdom Viridiplantae; phylum Streptophyta; class Magnoliopsida; order Malvales; family Malvaceae; genus Gossypium; species Gossypium arboreum. The sequence goes on along the minus strand of NC_069078.1, from coordinate 5,975,780 downwards.
GATGTGTTAAAGTCAATTAGAGTCATTGTAGATTATAATTGGGATAAATCTTAAAATTATATATGATTTATGTTTAATATGTAATTGTATATATAAATTTTGATTTAATTCAATTCTTGTAAATTATTAACACAATTATTAATATAACATCATTTTATATTTATATATTGCATACATAAATAATTATATTTACCCAATATAAAAATAAATTGATATATTTATTTCTTTAAATGTATATGATTAAATCAAAATTAAAATTTCAAGTATGTATGTGAACCACAATTAGAGTTTCATATTTATAATTGAGCCAAATTAAAGTTTTTATATACAAGTGCACATTAATTTAAAGTTAATATTTATTCATATATATATATATTGCATCATAATCTATATTTATATTATATATTAAACACGTTTGAAGAATTAGAGATATTTGTAATTACAAAAGAGTAATTAATGTCCCAATAATTGCAGTTTTATCAAAATATTTTGTGATAAAATTAATATTTATGTTGGCTGTAAATATCACACAATGAATTATGTAATTAATTAGGAATTGCATGGAATAATATTAGTAAAATAGAATAGTATTGCTTTTATATCGAAGTCGCTTTGTTCAAGGAAGAACATCAGTTAACTCTCCAATTTACTCTTAAAATGATGAAGACAAGTTGATGCACAACGCTAACTAATCAACTTGTATTTGGTAATGTATTTGATAAAATTAAATTATATTTTGAGTATCACATAATTAACGAGTTAATATTTACATGTACAATAATGATATATCTATATTACATACGTACAAGCTACGTCTAAAAGGAGTTACCCAAGCATTATCCCTGGAATATTCTTCTCACTCTATGACTGTATCTCACCAAACATTAAGTGCAATGCAATACTAATATGAGAAAATGTGTGAATATGTATCCCGTCCTTTAAGTAAAGACTGGACCAAAAGTAATTAGACGAGCTAATATTTCTTTAGAAATCATGAGTTTGTATTTTCCATGGATAAATGGAAAGATAAATCCACTTGACTTGACTTTAGTTTTCTTCAAGCATAATTGATCCCCTGTTCCACGTTACATGATAATGATGGTATTTTGTCACTAAACGGAAAAAAAAACCATCTTTTAAAAAGTGACCAATCTTTTAAAGAATAATCCACGTCATGATTAACATAGTTGGACATTGCTTAAATTTTTTATTGATATGTACGTACTAGATAATATATGAATAGTTGCGATTCAATCTCTTCTAAAATGAGAGAGTTATATGTTAATATATCGTAGAAATGTACTTTGACCCGATAAATAAACAAAAAATCTGATTAGTCTCTTAAAAACGATGGAATCATAAAGTACAATACATGATGAAATTATATATTTTAATTTGTCAAAAGTTTATAATTTAATTTTCGTCCCCAATTTTTTTTTTTTTTTTTTTGAATTCACCTCTAAAGCTAGACATGATATAGAATCTGTTACAAGTTGGCCAACCATGCAGCTGATGAAACTCTGATACATGTTGATTTTGTTTGAAGGATGCTGGTTCAGCTTAGTTCTCTTTTTAGTTTCATTCAATGTATTTGGCGTGCATTGGTTTGATTAGGTGTTGAATAACTCTTTTTGCTTAAGTGCAGACAATGTTTTGTAAGTTTCAATATAGTTAATGAGAGTAGTTATGTATTTGGTAATATTTAGTGACTTAAATTGTAATGATTTCTTATTGAATGGATAAGCATATATAACATTTTCAACTTCATTTTTATGCTTCTTGCTGCTCGTTTTTCATCTGTTCTTTGTTTTACTTCACTTAAAACACCAACAATTACTATCAAGAGCGTGTTGTCTTTAAGGGTCATTGTTTTTGTTTCTGTTTCTTGTTGCTGTAAAACATGTCTTCAGCAAACTTCTAACCCCCTCCACCACCTGTTTTTGCTGAAGAAAACTACCACATTTAGGTAGTGAAGATAGGACCTACCTCCATGTTTATGACTTGTGGGATGTGGTCTAGACAAGCAGGGAGACACCACCTTTGAGAGTAAATCCTACCATTGCTCAAATAAGGCAATACAGTGATGAGTGTGCCAAGAAATACAAAGCAATATCCTACCTATAGAATAGTGTTTCAGATGTTATTTTCACCCGGATTATGGTGGTGGAGGAAAAGAAGTCTCATCCCCAACCATTTAGAATGATGAAAGAAAAAAAAATTGTATCCAAAACCTTGCTCAGATGTCATGATAAAAATAGAGTAATATCTTGAATTTTATTAATACACTTCAAGGACATATATATCTACGTAAAAGTAGTTACATAGAAATTAAATTACTAGAAAATAATATCTCATAATAATATTTTATAACATTTCATTAGGAATGATATTATGAGATCTCCTAACAAACTATCACAATAACTTAGAAAAAAAAACTTGATAATTGGCTTTGACTTTAACTTCTCTAACTACTTATACATCTAATTGTTTGTTTGGACTTGCAGTCAGGGCTTAGCCGAAGGGGAGGGGAACTCGGGGCCCTTTGTTCAATGGGATAATTCCATTTATAGCCCCTTCCTAATATTAAAAGATCCAATTTAGTTCTTTTAAACCTTTGATTAAATGGAAAATTCTTAATTTTAATCTTTTGAAAAATTAATAATTTAATTTACTTTAAACATTTTTAATAAAAAAATTTTAACTTTAGCCTCCACAAATTTTATAATCTTATCTCGCCCCCATAAACAAAATTTATAACTTTGCCCCTACTTGCAAAGTGATATATATATTTATGTAAAGAAATGTATCATTTCAATATTCATATGGTAATTATGTTTTCATTTATATTTTGAAAATTTATTTGGTAAAGATTTTTTTTGTCGGAGTATTTACTACCAGTAGAAGTGATTAATTTTCTCATGGTAAGTATTTTTTAAATAGGTAAACAGTCGCTCATAAAATATGTTCCATTGCCATGAATAAGAATCGAACCTCAACCACACCACATCTCATGATTTTTGGTATAGAATTTTACAAATGTATAAGATAAGGTTATATAATATTAAAAAACATATAAATTAAAAGATAGAAAATTCATTTGTATATTTAATGTGTTGTTAATGTGAATTTTGATGTCAACTTGAAATTTTTAATATAAAAGACCGAATTTAAATTCAGCCGAATATAATTTGACAATAAAAAGACAATAATTTTGATCAATCTAACTTAAACTTGAATTCATTCAAACAAAAAACTATCAAAATTTTATTAGATATAAAACCGAAACAATTCAAATTCAAATTAATTTAACTCGAAAATACTGAAATTCAAATTCAAAAGACTTAAATCCGAAACTATCCAACCAAACCAAATTTAATTAAATGTTAAAAAGTATAATTATTTATCCCATTATGATGGTTATGAACATGATAAATACTATTGAAAGTGGAAGTAAAATAGTATCACATTTCATTTTTCCAGTCATCCATTCAAAAGTTGAAAGCATTTGCGTTGACATGCAAAACGTTTTTATTTTCTTACTCAACATGAATTTTCTTTTTCATTTTTCTTGTAGTTTTCACAGGGTCGGTTTGACTGAAATCCCTATATTAAGCTTATACACAATGTTAAACAAGGTACAAAATTTCAATTACATATTCCCACTATGATGATTAAAATAAGTTAGTTGAGTATCCAGTAGTAATCTGGAAAGCATCAGGGTTAAAGTCAAGGGCGAAGCCAAAAATTTTATAGTGGAGGAATCGAAATTAAATTGAAAAAACTTGAAGGGTTAAAATAGAATTTTACTATTTATTAACTAAAATTTACTAAATTTTAAAGGCCTAAAGAGATGAATATATCAAACCAAAGAGGATCAAGGCCGCTTCCAACCCCCTTAGTGTCGTCCTTGATTCTAGTATTACTATTGTCGTAACCATTTTTTAGGAAAATCGGGAATCGACTCGGATTTTGAAAATGAAAAAAAAACGGGAGTCGCCACCGATCCTTTTTGACGAGGTGTGATCGGGTCACCTCGTAAAAGTGGTTGTTTTTTAATAAATAGTTTGATTTATTTAAACAACAATTTTGGTCTACGCAAATCAAGAAAACAGGTTCGGGAGTCGATTACGCACGAGGAAGGATTAGCACCCTCGATACGCCCAAAATTGGTACCTAGTTGATTAATTAGTGTCTTAGTGTCAAAAATTTAAAAACTTGAAAGAACTTTGAGATACGATCCCTTTTTTATCAAACAGTTCAAGTGTTAAAGACCTTATCGTCTCAAAATATGAAATGTCACATCCAGTGAGTTAGGACACGACATCTTGGATTTTTGAGAACGAGCTTGCCTTTTATATAAAACTTACGTATTTTAATTTGTTAGAAGGGTATTCGGTTATTTAGAGTAAACGAGAAAAATCGAAACCCAGTAAGTTAGAGTACGTTTTCTGAGTTCTCAAACACCAAATATTGCCTTTGTTTTAAAACAGATTCATATTTCGAGGTGACGAAATGTCATACCCGGTAAGTTAGGGCACAACACTTTGCATCTTCGAGAACGAGCGTTTTCAAAACTCGTATAGCAATTTAAAAGAGTATTCCATTATTTAAATTAAATGAGAAAAATCAAAACCCAGTAAGTTAGGGCACGATTATCTCTAATTACCAAATACGGAATATCACTTTTATGAAAGAATTATTTTAACATATTAAGTAAAAACGTGATTTATAGTAAAATATAAAGCAAATTAGGGTATTAATATGTATAATAACATAATGATAGGTGTGATGGTAAAAAAAACAATAACATGAGCAGTTATAAGTGATGAATAAATAGAAATGTTAGTAATATGTAAATATAAACAAATGCATGAGGAAAATAAAACGATCGAATACATGAGTAAATAAATAAAATGAATAAAACATGGCAAAATAAAATGACGATGGCAACGTGAGCGATAATAATAACGATAACATAAATAATAATAATAATATAAAACAATGTGCGGATATATACATAGATGCATTGAGGTATATAAGTAATAATAGAAATAAAATATATATGTAGTATTAAAAAGAATATATACATAATATACATATATATATAAATATATAAATATATATATGAGATATTAAAATGTATATGCATGGTAAAACATAATATGATATTTACAATATATATAAAACTATAATAAAATGATATACACGATATAATATTAATTTACATGGGCATAATATGAAGTATAATATATAAAATATATATTAAAAGTATGTAATATGACACAAATGTATTAACAAAACAATAATATCAAAACTAATAATAACAATAATATATAAATGTATACGTATATATATTGAAGATATAAAATAAATATTAATAATATAAAGGTAAAAATAGATATAACAAAATGTACATAATGAATATTTGAATATGTATACATAAAACATATATTAGGAATAATAATAAAACAACTATATGAATATATGTAAAATATATGTAAGTATTAATTAAAACTAAAAATGTCTAAATAATAATAAAATATGCTAATGATGATAATAAAAATACAACAATAATGAAATATGATATTATAAATAATATTAAAATTAAATTAGAAAAATGAGGAAAAGCAAAAAAAGGATGAGATTGAATTAACAGTGGAATTTTGAGGCGAATTTCAAATAAATGAAGGAAAAAGGGGATTAATTTGAACACGTGAGCAACCAGGAGGGACCAAAGGAGTAAATATCCCGATCTACCAAAACGGCACAATTCACAAAGGTACCAAATTGAAAACGAAGTAAATTTTAGAGCCAAATTAAAATTAAATAAGACTCAATTCTGAAGCCTTGGAAAAGCGGAAGGACTGAGGGCGCAAATAACCCCTCAGTCCAAAAACACGCGGACCCTAGGCATAGGCGGGTCGGGTCCTCGGGTCATTGCCCGAAACGGCGTCGTTTCTGCGTTTTAAACTGGGCACCAAAACGGTGCCGTTTTGGTAGGCTATAAAAGCCTGAAAATTCCTAAAAAACTTCATTTCAGCTGCTGAGGAGAGAAAAAAAGGGAGAGAGAGGGAGAGGCGATTCTCGGCGGGGGCGATCACCGCCGATCACTTGAACGCAGCATGCGCATATTGTCGCCGCCACCGTGCACTGTGGCCGGAGTTTCGAAAATGGTAAAATTTTCTCCTTTTTTTTATGTTATTTTTTCTTTGCTTTAAGTGTTTATAATATAGGTATATATATATGCAAATAGAACATTTGAAAAAATGGAAAAGAAAAAAGAAACGAGTCAAAAAAACGCACGGGATGTAATCACCTTAGTTCTTTAGGTATCCGGTTCTTGGTATTTGTTTCCCGATTTAGTTTTTTTTCTTCGATTGGCTGCTTTGTGTTTTTTGAATCACTGATTTTTTGTTTTTAAAATCAAAATGCTTCCTTTTTCATTTCTCTTTTGTGCCGAATGTACAAAGGTTTTAGATTTGGCTTTAAATAGCCATTTACAAGCTGTTTGCTTTCTGTCCACTCTCGTTTAATGCTTGCAGGTGAAGAGGCGGTGGAGCAGAGGTCACTTGTAGGAGATGTGACTGGGGGCGGTGGGATAGGTGATTTAGGGTTTCAAATTTTGAAACCCTAAATTTTTAGGCTAGTTGGGTCAGATTGGGATTAGTTTTGGGTAGGTTTTCGTTGTTTGGGCTTCTGTTAGGTTTAGTAGGTTGTGGGTTTTGGGCTAGGTAGGTTTTAAGGGTTTTGGGCCCAAAATTGGGCTTGTACAACTATAATTATAGTATTACTATAATTGCTATCAAGAGCGTGTTGTGTTTAAGGGTCATTATTTTTGTTTCTATTTCTTGTTAAAAAAGATAGAAGCTTCTTTGTTTCTTGTTGCTGTAAAACATGTTGTTGCTGTAAAACATGTCTTCAGCAAACTTCTCACCCCCTCCTTCACCTGTTTTTGCTGAAGAAATCTACCACATTTAGGTAGTGAAGATGATGACCTACCTCCATGTTTATGACTTGTGGGATGCGGACAAGCAGGGAGACACCACCTTTGAGAGCAAATCCTACCATTGCTCAAATAAGGCAATACAGTGATTTCTAGCTTTGAAAATTTAATAATTTAATTTACTTTAAACATTTTTAATAGAAAAATTTTAAACTTTAGCCTCCACAAATTTTATAATCTTATCTCGCCCCCCTATACAAGATTTCTAGCTTTGCCCCTACTTGCAGTGAAATATTTATGTAAAGAAATGTATCATTTGAATCACCAATTATTTTTAATGGTACAAAATAAATAATTTCTATAGGATTACTTCATAGAGAATGTTCAGCCCATCTTGAACCTTATCAAACATATGTGAAATCAATGATCTGAAGTTAAAAATAGTTTGGCTACAATTTTCACTGAGAAACACAAACTTTGTGAGAGCACATTTTCAAATAAAAATTAATTAATATTTACACAATTAATTAGACTTTATTTTCTACATTTAAATATAAAAATAACCTACCGCGTTACTTTACTTTTAAGGTAGGTTTTGGTAGTAATGTTACATTTTAGGATAAGATTATTTTATTTAAATTTTTAACATTCGATCATTATATAATCTTATATTTTTAAATAATGTCAAGATAATATAATATAACATCTAATCTCTTTACAATTTATTCATGTTATCTTAGATTACGGAGTAGTTTGCCCATTGTTTTATTTTTTACTCAAATTAAATTTTTCTTCTCAAATAAAATTTAAAATGGATTAAAAATGATAATATATTTTCTTAATAATAAAATAATAGATGTCAACATCAAAATTATAATAGATGTCAACATCAAAATTATTCTTATATTTACTTTAATAATTTATTTATTAATATATTAATTAAGGTTGATTATTATAATTATGATTTATAAATTATTTCAACATCATATATTTACTTATTAATATATAAATTGTAATAAAAAATATGAATTATCATAATTTTACGGAAATTGAGATTGAAAATATTTGTTTTGAACAATCTCATTATAGATTTTGATCTATTTTTGACACAATGCCTAGAACTACACATAACTCATCCCTAACTCATAAATTAGAGGATAATATACTTCAACACAGGCTCAAACCCATATCCCCCTACATACTCAATCGACGAGACTAAAAAATATTGCGTTTGTTAAACCAAACATCTTTAAAGGAGGTAGATTTTAATATCTTTAATCTACAAGTTTAGAGGTTTCTTGTGTTCATATTTTGTTAATATTGAAATATTATCCTCGAAAACGATGAAATTGTATTCTCCAATTTGGCCGAAACTATAAAAACGCAACCAAACCGATATTAGAAAAATTGGGGTTTAACATTATCATTATTGCTTTCTTAGAAGAATAATACAACATTGAGCTGCTTAGTTTCTAAAATCAATTTTGGTCTTCATTTCCCACCAACGAAACGTTGAACACAATGTTCATGTACGCGGCCAATAATTTTCATAATAATGCTGCAGAAAGGTAATTATATTTAGTAGTCATAATAATTTTCATAATAACTTTACGGAAGATGCTTTCATACTAGATTTTGTTCTTTCCAAAAGCAATCAATAGGAAAATACTGAGTGACCTTCAACTGCACATATAGCCAAATGTTGGATCAAGTCTTTATATATATATATATATATATATTGGATTCATCAATATTGGAGGATAGATCTTTATGGCAACCAACTTAATGGATTCATCAAGTCTTATTTGAGTTCAAACAAAATTTCCGGCCCACTCCCTCCAACTTTGGGTAAGTTATCCAGACTGGAATCGTTCTCTCTTTATACAAATAAAATAAATGGTTCCATCCCATTAGAAATAAGAAATCTTAAGAGGTTGACTGACTTGGATCTTGGTGCCAATAACTTGAGTGGTGAAATCCCTTCGTTTCTAGGTCTTTTACCCAGCTTGAGTAGCTTGTACCTTGACTCAAATCTTTTTGAAGGTTTCATCCCATTAGATATTGGAAAATTAAAGAATCTGACTGTATTGTATCTCTCTTATAACAAACTCACTGGCTCAATCCCTTCATCACTACTTCATTTACCCAATTTAATGGATTTAACCATCGCTTCGAATCATTTGGAGGGTCCCATACCCCATGAAATTGAGAGTTTGAATGCCCTGAAATACTTGAATCTCTCAGACAACAAATTGAGTGGGCCCATTCCATCTCAGATTGGTAATTTGTCAAATTTAAGATCCTTAATTTTGGCAAACAATAACTTGAGTGGAAGGATTCCCCTGCAAATTAGTGGCTTATCTCTATATGAGCTTGATCTAAGCCATAACATCATTAGTGGAGATATACCTTCTCAACTCAATTTCCAAAACTATTCCCAAAACATTTTTCTTAGCCATAACCTTCTCCTAGGAGTGATACCTTCCCAATTTGGGAATTTAACTGATTTAAGCAGCTTAGATCTCAGTTGGAATAATCTAACGGGCACGATTCCCGAATTTCCATTTTATGTGGGGAACCTCAATTTGTCATTTAATTCACTGAGGGGTCAAATTCCAGATGGATTATTGCATTTTGCACCCGAGACATTTATAGGCAACAAGGATTTATGCGGTTCCATTCAAGGCTTCCGTCCTTGCCCTTCATCTCCAAATGTAAACCGAGAAAGAAATAGCAAACTAGTGAAGCACAATCTGTCTATTGTTATTCTGGTTCCAAATTTGTTATTTTTTGTCTCGACTTTTGTGTTGGTGATATTCATCCTATTCCGACGATATAGAGCTAAAGCTTTGAAATCTGATCCAAGCCCAACCAAAAATGGAGATTTATTCTGTATTTGGAACTTTGATGGAAAGATTGCTTTTGAAGACATCATCAAAGCCACGGAGGATTTTGATATCAAATATTGCATTGGAACGGGTGGTTATGGCAGTGTTTACAGAGCAATCTTACCAAGTGGCAAAGTTGTTGCATTGAAAAAACTCCACCAATTGGAAGCTGAGCAGCCGGCTTATGATGCAAGTTTCCGGAATGAGATCAAGTTTTTAACAGAAATACGACACAAGAACATTGTCAAGCTGCACGGATTTTGTCTCCACAATCGTTGCATGTGCTTGATTTATGAATATATGGAAAACGGAAGCTTATTTTATGCCTTGAGCATTGATGAGGAAGCTGTGGAATTGGATTGGACCAAAAGAGTGAACATTGTCAAAGGTGTCGCACATGCTCTATCTTACATGCATCATGATTGCACCCCTCCAATTGTTCATCGAGACATCTCAAGCAAAAACATTTTGTTGAACTCTGAATTGGAAGCTTTTATTGCTGACTTTGGGACTGCAAGACTTCTTGATCCTGATTCATCTAATCGAACTGTAATTGTTGGCACATATGGATATATTGCCCCAGGTTCTATACATTCAATCTCTTTTTCCCTTTTTATTTAGCTTCATTCATTCTTAGTTTGTACTGATTATTTGTTTTGAATTATATATTATTAGAAACTAATGGGAAAAGCAAAATTAGCAAACATCAAATATAAATAAAATTTTTGTTTTAACTTGAGATTAAAGAATTCAAATGCAACTACATATGCACCTACGCACAATATAAATTCACATCTATTTTTAACTATTCTTTTTTGCTTTATGTGAAAAATAAAATAGAATAAAATAAATAAAAATAAAGAACACAAAAATTTTATGTGGAAACCCTTTCGGAAAAAACCACGGCAGAGGAGAAGAAAATTCACTATGTCGAAAAATTTTTACTCAAATACAAGAGGAATAGACTATGTCTATTTATAGGCTTGCAAAGCCATATTCTAGTAGGATTGAAACACCTTATCCTAATCAATATAAAATAGATGGAGTTTAATAAGGTTTAAAACCTTATTCTAAAATAAAATAAAAGAAGTCTAGTTCTATATGGATTTTACTTTTATTTTATTTTCCATCGTATTTTATTTAAATAAGAATTTGGGTCACTTAATTCTAACAATCTCCACCTTGACACAAATTCTCAATGAACAAGTTCTTCATCGCGAACTTTCAATAAACAAGTTCTTCACCTCTTCCAAAAACCCTTAAGGGTTTAACTTCAACAATGAACACCAACCAAGTCTAAGCAATGCTCAAACTTGGTTATAGGAAGTGACTTAGTCATCATATCTGCAGGATTTTCATGAGTGCTAATTTTGCTCACAACAATATCACCACGAGCAATAATATCACGAACAAAATGATACCGAATATCAATGTGTTTTGTTCTCTCATGAAACATTTGATCTTTTGTAAGAAAGATGGCACTGATTGTCACAAAATCTCGTGCTGATTTGAAGGTCTTCATTGAGTTCACTAAATAGTCCCTTCAACCAAATAGCTTCTTTACAAGCCTCATGAATCGCCATGTACTCAAACCATTGGTAGACAAAGCGATGTAGTTTGCAAAGTGGCTTTCCAACTAATTGCACAACCTCCGATTGTAAAGACGTAACTCGTGAGAGATCTTCTTCTATCAAGGTCTCCAAGCAAAATCAGCATCAACATACCCTATAACTCCATCTTTAGTTCTTCCAAACTGTAAGGAAACATTAGTAGTGCCTCGTAAGTATCTTAAAATCCATGAACTACTTTCCAGGTGTTCTTTACCGAGATTCGCCATGTATCGCTAATCGCACCGATCGCATATGATAAATCGGACGTGAACAAACCATAGCATACATGAGAGATCCTCTCGCACTAGAGTATGGAACATGTGACATGTACTCAATCTCATTATCGATTGAGGAGATAAGGCCGATGAAAGTCTGAAATGGTCGCTAAAGGAGTACTAACAGCTTAGCACTCTGCATATTGAACTCCAAAGAACTTTCTCAATGTACCCTTCCGACTTAGGTACAATTTACTTGCTTTTCTATCTCGAGAATCTCCATACCAAGTATCTTCTTTGCTGGTCCTAAATCTTTCATCTCAAATTCTTCACTTAGTTGGGCTTTAACCTTTCTTATCTCTCTTTATCTTTTGTCGCTATCAACATGTCATCAACATAAAGAAGTAGATACACAAAAGAACCATCACTTTTTTTCTTAAAGTAGACACAACTGTCAAAACTACTTCTTTTGAAATCATGAGAAGTCATAAAGGAATCAAACCTCTTGTACCACTTGTCTTGGTGATTGTTTCAAACCGTAAAGGGACTTTTTCAGAAGCAAACATAGTCCTCTTTTTACGAGACTATAAAACCCTCCGGTTGTTGCATGTAAATATCTTCCTCAAGTTCTCCATGCAAAATGCAGTTTTACATCTAACCGCTCAAGCTCCAAATCATGCATGGCAACAATACCAAGCAAAGCTCGAATCGAACTATGCTTAACAACCGGAGAGAACACATCTGTGAAGTCCACTCCGGAATTTGATTGTAACCCTTTGCAACAAGCCTTGCTTTATATCCGGTTCTTCAACTCCTGAGTCCTTCTTTCTTTTAAACACCCATTTACAACGAATGCCTTTTTACCTTTAGGAAGTTTTACAAGATCCCATGTTCTTTTTTGTGGAGTGATTCCATCTCCTCTTGCATAGCAAACATCCACTTTTACGAGTCTTCACACTAATCGCCTCGGAATAATTAAATGGCTCTTGATTCGCATCTATATCTTCAGCCACATTTAAAGCATAAGCAACTAGATCAACCTCGGCATACTTCTTTGGAGGTTTAATTTCTCTTCTTGTCTGTTTTTGGCGATAGAGTATTGCGGTGAAGAAGCAACTCTATTCTCAATTTTGTACTTGGCTTGAGGAGTTGATTACGTATTAATCGATGCTCCACCCGCTTTTGGTTTTCTTTATTGGAAGAGTCTTTAAGAGATAAGTTAGGTAGCATAGCGGTTTCATCAAAAACAACATCTCTGCTAATCACAACTTTTCTATTTTCAGACACCATAACTTATAGCCTTTTACACCAGCTTTATAACCAAGAAAACGCATTTAATGGATCTCGGTTCCAATTTTCCATTATCAACATGAGCATACGCAGACACCCAAAAATCTTTAAATCGAATAATTAGCGGGATTACGGACCATACCTCTTGTGGAGTCTTTTTCTCAATGGCAACGGATGGAGATCGGTTGATCAAAAACATGCAGAGAGGTCGCTTACGCCCAAAATGACTTGGTAAGTTGGCATTTGACAACATACATCGAACCTTCTCCATGATCGTTCGTTCATTCGTTCTACAACGCCGTTTTTGTTTGTGGAGTATGACGAATCGTCAAGTGTCTCATGATCCTTCCGACTTGCACAATCTATTAAACTCATCGAACGAACTCTAAGCCATTGTGCATGCGGAGGTATTTTATCTGCTTTCCGTCTGTTTTCAATCATAATTTTCCAAGACTTAAATGTGGAAAACACATCGCTTTTACGCTTCGGAAGAACGCCCAAACTTTTCTAGAAAAATCATCAATAAAGGTTAGCATATAATTAGCTCCACCTCTCAAGGCACTCGGGCGGCCCCACGATCGAATGGATATACTCCAACGTTTCCTTCGTGTTATGGATTCCTCTAGTGAATCGAACTCTCTTTGCTTCCCAAAAACACAAGGTGCTCACAGAAATTCGGTTTGCAAATTCCTTGCCCATTAAGAAGTCCTCTTTTGCTTAATTCGCCATGCCATTCTCACTCATATGCCCTAGGCGCATATGCCAAAGTTTAGTAATATCATCATCGACAAGGAAGAGGAAGCGAATTTGCATCACCGATATGATAGAACCACAGAAAACATATAACTTGGCAATCTTTCTTTGCCCTTTCATCACAACAAGGGACCCTTTGAAATCTTTAAAACCCCACTTTCACCGTGTATCTGCACCTTTTGAATCAAGAGTACTCAACGAAATTAAATTTCTTTTCAATTCGGAACATGCCGCACGTCACTAAGTGTTCGACAACTCCATCAAACATCTTAACTTTAATTGTTCCAACACCTGCGATTTTACATGAAGCATTATTTCCCATCAAAACAACACCTTCAGATACTGTTTCATAAGTTGTAAACCAATCCCGATTGGGACTCATGTGGAAGGTGCAGCCTGAATCAAGTATCCACTCTCGCTTACTTTAGAATCATTGATGAAGCAACTAGAAGTTCACCATCGCCGTAGTCTTCTACAACATCGCCTTCATCGAATTTTCCGGTTGTTTTCCTTTTGATTCGCAGCCTCCTTTTAATCTTATTTTGTAGCTTATAGCACTCAGATTTAATGTGCCCTTTCTTCTTGCAGAAGTTGCAAGTTTTACCTCTGTTTGAAGATTTCGATCTACCCTTAGATTTACCACGAGGATTCCGTTCCTGTGTTCTACCACGATCATCATCAACATTCCGGTCTTGTCTCCCACGAACAATGAGACCCTCTCCACGAGAGTTGGGTTTAACCACAAGATGCTTCATCTTATCATACGAGGTTAAAGAATCATAAACCTCATCAACTGTGAGAGACTCATGGCTATATAAAATCGTGTCTCTAAAGGTTGAATAAGACGGGCAACGAACAAAGTAGAATCAACCCTAGATCTTCCTTATCATCTGAACCTCCATGGCCTCCAAGTTTGAGAGAATTTCTTTAAACAACATTAAGTGTTCGTGTCTGACGCACCTTCCTCCAAACGATGAGCATAAAGACGCCGCTTCATATGCAACTTGCTTGTTAGAGTTTTCGACATACATATTTGTTCTAGCCTCTTCCATAATGCAATGCGTTTTCTCTTTCATCACATCCTGCAAAATTTCGTTGGACAAATGCGATGTAATTGTGTTAATGCCTTCGATCCTTACGCTTCTTCTCTTCATCTGTTAATGTCGAAGGCATCTTATCTATCCTAGCGGGGCATCCTCTAGATCCATCTGCAAGAAGCGCTTGCATCTTAATTTGCCACAACGCAAATCGGTGTTGCGATCCAACAATGAATTTCATACTTCAAAGACGCCATTACCGTAATCGAGATGAATAACCCGAAGCTCGATACCAATTTGTGAAAAATAAAATTGAATAAAATAAATAAAAATAAAGAACACAAAAATTTTACGTGGAAACCCTTTCGGAAAAAAACCACGGGCGAGGAGAAGAAAATTCACTATGTCGAAAAATTTTTACTCAAATACAAGAGGAATAGACTATGTCTATTTATAGGCTTGCAAAGCCATATTCTAGTAGGATTGAAACACCTTATCCTAATCAATATAAAATAGATGGAGTTTAATAAGGTTTAAAAACCTTATTCTAAAATAAAATAAAAGAAGTCTAGTTCTATATGGATTTTACTTTTATTTTATTTTCCATCGTATTTTATTTAAATAAGAATTTGGGTCACTTAATTCTAACACTTTAATTACAGAACTTGCTTATTCAATGATTGTGACGGAAAAATGTGATGTATATAGCTTTGGAGTGTTGGCATTGGAAATATTGATGGGAAAGCATCCTGGTGAATTGTTGTCAACACTATCATCATCATCATCATCACCATCTAACATCCAAAATGTCATGTTAAATGAAATTTTGGACCCTCGATTATCACCACCAAGAAGTCAAAAAATGGTAGGAGACATCGCTTTTGTTGCTGTGATTGCTTTCGCATGCTTACGGGCCAAACCCAAAGCTCGACCAACAATGAAATCAGTGTCTCAAAAATTCCTACGCATCAAGTCTCCAATTTCAGTGCCTCTTCATGAAATATCTCTTATCGAGCTTAAGAACCATGAGATGTTTATGAGCGGTGAAAGTTACAAATAAATAGTAGTTAATTTGGTTCTGCATTTTTAATTAAGACTATATGAATATATATGCCATGTGTTTTTTTTTTTTTTTTGGCTTGTAATAGGAGGCAAATACATGTATTGGGCTGTTAGATTTGGATATCCATTCATGAATGTTGGGTCCAAAGCATGGTGACAGAAGGGCCTTGGCCCAAAGGTCACCCCATTAATGCCTTTTGCCTCTCCCAATATTTCAGATATTATGACATGAAGATATTACAATGATTTCTTTTAGGTTTTTTATTTCAGAATTTTATGATATACAAAACACACATTTTTTTTTCAATTTTGGTATTAATTTAGCTACAAGAATGTGTTCAAACGTTGGGATTTTGTTAAATATTAAAACAAGATTATAATATACTGTTAGTTTGGCGGCTTAGTACTAAGGAATAGCTGTAAGAAGGTGACCAAAATTTTCAGTTTTATATTTCAATAAACAAAACGTGGGATTCTCTTTTTTCAAGGATTGAAAAGTAAAAAAAGGGTTAAATGGGAGTGGAAAATTCAATGTAGCATCCCAAAGAAACAAAATCAAAGGAAACAGACAAAAAGGTCTTTCAATATTCTCACCACCACCATAGCCTGGAACTCTCTTCCCTGCCCCATCACCCAACAACTTGTATAATAACCAAACAATATCATTTTTAACCAGTTTTTTTTTTTTTTTTTTATCTCTGAAAAAGATTTACTGGTTAAAAATCACCGACTGGGTTTTCACCATTTTTCTCTCATTAATTTAATCATCAAAATCTTACAAGAAGTAAGTTTAATCTGTTAGAGATATCATAAATTTTATGTCTTTCCCTATGTCTGAGAATTAGCTGCAACACTAAAACAATCTGTAAAGTTTCATGGACTAACCAGTAATCAGGGCTTAGATTTTATCAATCGGATGGATTTTCATATGGGATCTTTATTATAAGTTTTAAAATTCGAATTACTTGGGTATGAGTTGGTAAAAATATTACAGAAGTTATTATATTAAGAGTTAAAATTGTATTTTGTTCTCTTTATTTAAAAATAAATAAATTATTTATTTTAGGTTAGATTTAAAGGTAATCTGATTTTTCTATTAAAATTTCATCTATTTTTACTGTTAAAAACTAGTGTAATTGTTCATATCACTTTGAATTCAAGTTATTTTTTATTCTCAAAAGCTTTAGATCTTCTTTTTATGATTGAATCGAATTTAAATTTAATTTAATCAGATCAGATGTTCGAGTTCAAGTCAAGATCTTAATTTAAATACGAATTGAAAACGAAAATGTATTGTGAAAACGATAAGAAAGAGGCTTATAACCTTGTATTTGCAGAACAGAACACGTGCATATCTCGGTGCTATGTCAATCAACAGCATAAACTAGTAGGCTCCATATATGAGGAACCAAACCAGCGGTGTAGTTGTAATGGTTTGAACTATGTTTTTATGTCATTTCTTAGTTATACAATGCAAATGTTTACACCTTCAAAATCTCCAACATGGTCTTTGTTTTTTCTAAAGTCAACATTGGATTGGATCTCTCTTTACAGATAGATAAACATGAATTTGTTCTGATTACATTGCCCCACTAAATTGCCTCATACCATAACTCTCTCAAATATATATGGTATATGGTTGCCTTCCTATAGCTTTCGGTAATAACTAACAAGTTTAATTATTAGTAAGTTTATATTTTGGTTATTGAATTTTAAAAAGTTATAAAATAATCATTAAATTATTTGAATTTTTTTATTTGTGTCACTGGACCGTTAAGTTTAAGTTCGGATAGCGAGCTCTAAGCAATAATTTGACGATTGGTATGGTTGTTCAATATCCATTGACAAATAGAAAAACATACCTTAAATCTAAGTTAATCTTACCGTTAATGTCGGAGATTGGAAAAGAAGTTGTGAACAAAGAATAGCATACAACAACGATTTTCGTAATCAGCGACTTAAATAAAAAAACATAAATTTTCTAATAATTTAATTACTTTGGGTGTAGTTTACCTTTTACATTTTATGATAATCAATACCAAGGACTAAACCAAAAAAAATTTATTACAGGCAAGATATGAATTATAATTTTTGTGTCAAAATACAATTTTATTATTCTATTAGTTAATAATAACTAATGTTTGAATCAACGAACAGGGCAAAAACCCTAGTGCCACCACTGGTCAAATCCTTTACAAGCTGAGAGAGATATTAAGCTATGCCTAGAGCTAAGGATGATAACAAGAATTTTATGTTAGGGATGAAATAAAATTAAAAAAATTGAGGGGCGATCGTGTTAAAATGATTTAGTTTGAATAATAAAATTTTGGAGGAGTCAAAAATGAAAATTTCCCATTTTACAAAAACTAAAAAAATTTTTGAGAGATCTAAAAATGTAATTTCGTTATTGTATTAACGTATAATTTTACAATTTCCAATAGAGTAAACTATAAATCCTTTTGTTTTTGTTGAAAGCATAATTAAATTTTAAATTTTAGAAGGAATCATAATACAATTTTACCATTAAATTAATTTAAACTTTTACAAATACTCAGAATTAAAAGGGACAAATTTTCATATCTGGGTCCAAGGTCCTGGCTTCATCCATTCCTAGAGCTGGCAAAACAAACACGAAAACAAAATATTTAAACCTATACAAACCCGATTTGATAAAAAATACAAATTCAAACTTAAAATTATTCAAAACAATCAAAATTTAAAATAATTTGAACTCAAATTTCCCATTTACCAATCCTAAGTACTACTAGGCTGTGAGATGAGATTTTTTTAACTAAAAAAAACCAAGCAGGGGGTATAAAGAAGATTATCTGAGGAATGAATGAGGTTTAATATTAATTCAACAATTATCCTTTAAGGTTCATAAAATTTCGATACTTGCTTCTAGTTAAAACAAGGAATCTTTTTATCCTAAACAGTGCCAAGTTGTCTACCACAACCTGTCACTTGATTTCAATATCTGGATCTAATAGGCTTAAATTATGGGATTATCACTTAGCACCAGATTTTGCATAGATTTTACAATATCATCCTTAAAAAACAACAACAACGAACAATAATAATAAAGGATAAGTCTCAGTGTACAATTGTGAACCCACACTTTGGGACACATGAAAATAAAACTGCCATTAAAATCTAAAAAAGGGTTTGAAGTTTGAAAGATGGTATAGAGGAAACAAGGGACAGCTTCTTTAATTTTTCTTGTCTTTCTGCTTACTTAATCTTCTTCTTTTAGTACTGTTAAAAAAACCAAACATACCAGCTGCAAGGCAAAAAGTGTCTTTTTTTCTTCTTGGGTTTTGATGAAACAGCAATAAAACAGTACTTTAAGCTCAAGTTAATTAATCTATTAGTATATATATATATAATACAATGAGAGTTGACCTATCACATTATCATGTGTTTTGCACTAAGAATCCTTTAAAGAGAAAACATAAACTCATTTTCATGATACCCCCACATCCATCCCCCATCGGCAAGAATCTTGGTTATTTAGATCTCTGGGTATTTGATTATTCTAATAATTAAAACATAATAAACTATGTCCCCAACTAGGTCAATGTCATGGTTTTTAGGTACAAAGAAAACGTCACAACATAAGCATAGGATTAAAATTCGAAATTCATTAAATATCGTAGTAAAAGTAATATGAAAGTCGGATTGCATTTTGTTTCATCTACTCAAAAAATAAGCCAATTAACTTATGTAGGTTAGCATAAGGTACATATGGCACGCTATGTGTCATTGTCTAATTATTCTTTTAGTTAAACAAGTTTTTAACGATACAAGTGAATGAAACTTTTAAAAGAAAGGATCAATTTACTCTTTGATTTAATGTATATAGACTAACTTACTCTTTTTTAATAGATGAAAAAAAATACAATCTAACTCTTAATATAAGAGTCTAGTAGTACTTTACCCTTACATAAACCAACTAAATTAAATCTGACAGTTGCATGCTTTCCAAATCAAAACTTTCCTCAATAATGCAAAAAAGAATGAAAAACCAATGCCTAAATTTAGTGAAACAAGCCTTACATTTCCACATTAGGAATGTAAATTCACTAGTCCAATTGAATTTACGTCCTAACTGGCAACATAGGATTATCCCATCTGTTAATGAATAATCATGCATGATTTCATCAAGACATCTGCAAATGAAGTAATAACCATAACAAAACACAGATGGTAAAAGGGTTTCTCTTATGATGTAATAAGAAGTTAAGAGGCAAGAAAGAGACAGAGAAAGAGGCTCAATTTGCATTGTTGAATAATAGGGGTGGGGGGTGAAGAAGTAGTACTGGGTGGACAGTAAGGTCACATGGATAGCCTACAGAAGAGGGGCACAGTTAGATACTCTCCTTTGTCAGATGAATATATATAGATTTATATGTATATATATAAATAAATGAGACCCCCTCTTTCAAAAACCAAAGCAATGTCCATTTCCCTAACCCTCTATTTGTATTCTTTCTTTCCCATCTCTTTGGCTTCTTTCCCCTCGGAATGTGTGCTAGAATCTTCCTCTTCTTTCTTTCTACCCCTCTCCAAGATGATTTAGGTTAAATCCAGTCATTAATTGTTAATAAGTTACATGCGAACCCATATGACTCCCAAGAACCAACAAGAATTTAAAAATGGAGAATAAAATGGAAGGAGAGAATCCCATTTTTATTTTCATGGCCTACATGCCAGAGCTGGAAAACCACTCAGTAGCACATGCAGCTTAACTATTTTTTTTTTTTAATTTTCACTTTAATATGATCCAACCTAGCAAAAAAATATCACTAAAGTATGGGAAGGGAAAGAAAAAAAAAAGTATTATTCAGAGCCAACCAACTCTCCATATTGATTTTTCTGATATGTTGAAGCAAATATGTCCAATTCTATACACCAAATCTACAGCCAAAACAAGAGGGTTGAAGTTGACAGGGAAAAAAAAAATTTCCTAGTTCTTCTTCTTTTTTAACTTGCATATTAGCCAAAGCTGATGAAAGTGCATAAACAACAGTAGTTGGTGTTTTTTAATACTTTTCAATGGAAACTTTGCTGTTCAGACCATGGCCAAAACGCTTGTTGTTCATCAACTCCATTGAACATATTGCAGAAGCTTTCTTCTTGAACCACTTGATCAAGCTTTACGCATTGTAGGTCTGGTCTTGATGAACCTTGAAGGAGTTGAGTCATGCTTGTTGGTCTCACTGATGGTGGGAAGAGATGTTTACTACTGCTCATCAATGGTGTTCTTGAGATATCTAAGTTCACATCACAACTGTTGTTGTCACTTCCATAGCTCCATGAACAGTCGTTTTCTTTCTTGATGCAACTGGTTTCATTTGAATCTTTGGTTTTCAAAGCTAATAACTTCAAAAACCAAATGCGTTTAATCAATGGAGAGAAAAGATAAATATTTTGTAATATATGCCTACCAGGGACTAATAAAATAACTTATAATATTCCTAAGAGTTGCTGCTTTTCTGACACTGACACTTCATATTTGTGATCAAACTGATCTAGCAGAATCATTAAACTAAAGGAATTTGATGACTTTGATGAACATTGTTAATGTTGGATCATCAACTTAATCAATATATATATATATATATATATAAGGTGCTGATCAGTATTACAATGACAGCAAAGAGAAACAAAAAAAGCTTAGCATAAAACATGTATAATATGCCATATATATATCAGATGTAAAAGTCTAAATTTTCATAAATCAGCTCTGCCCTTATGATAGAAAGAACTAAAGTTCGAGTTTTATCAGTCCTATTTAGCGAGTAATATGTAAGTACCACTTTAAAGTTGAATTAAAAAGACTAAAATCAATTTCTTCCATATCCAAAGCCTAAGATGATTAGTGTGTTAAAAGTTGATTAATTAAGGCATAAAACTGAAAGTGTATCATTGATAAAAGATATATGTATGTATATATAATAATTAATTACCTCAGCATTAAGTTTCTTGTTTTGAGCTTGAAGGGCATCATTATCAGCCTTGAGAGCTTCAAACTGTTTCTTCAAGGCATCATAATCTTTCTCCAATTGCTTGGTTTTCCACCTAGCCCTCCTGTTTTGGAACCAAATGGCAATCTGCCTGGGTTGTAGCCCCAAGGCCTTAGCCAACTGCACTTTCCTTTCAGGTTCAAGCTTGTTCCCTAACTCAAAACTCTTCTCAAGCGCCTTCACTTGCTCTAAGTTGAGCCTCTTCTTCTTCTCCCCTAGGTGTGATCCATCATCTGACAATTCATCATCTCCATGCACTTCTTCTGATTTGTCCACACCCGAGAATGAGACCGATCTCTTCATCATAAACGGGGCACCACCACCTATAGATCCAAACAACAACACACATCAGCACAAACAAAAAGAGAGAGACACATACACACACATATACAGATATACCATGGAAGAGTTGAGGAGGGCAAGAAGGGAGGAAATTGAGGGAAGTAGGGGAAGGAAGGTGGTCATTGTGGTGATCTTCATGGGGTTGGAACATGAAAGCATGAGGAGGAAAGGCCATTTTTGATTTAGTGATTCATGAACTTGAGGGATAAGGGGCTAAGGGGGAGAAATAAGAGGGGAGGAGGGGTATGGATTATAAGGACTGAGCTCTCAAATGACTAGAGCATGTTGGAGAGGTTATAGGAAGAAGACATGGGAGGGAGAGGTGGTGATGGGGTTCAGAGACTGAATGACAGCGATTTTTAGGTTGACAGTGAGAGAGAGAGAAAGAGAAACATGCACTGAGTAAACGAGAGGTGTCCATCTCTCTCTCTACACATGGTTTTTATTTACTTGCAAATTGCTCATTCAACACCACAACTGTTTAAGCCTACCTCTTCATTTCAATATTCATATGGTAATTATGTTTTTATTTATATTTTTGAAAATTTATTCGGTAAAGATTTTTTTGTCGGAGTATTTATTATCAGTAAAAGTAATTAATTTTTTCATGGTAAGTATTTTTTAAATAGGTAAACAGTTCATAAAATATGCTCTATTGCCATAAACAAGAACCGAATCTCAACCACACCATATCTCATGATTTTTGGTAAAGAATTTTACAAATATAAGATAAGGTTATATAATATTAAAAACCATATAAATTAAAAGTCATAAAATTCATTCAGATATTTAATATGTTGTTATATGTGAATTTTGATGTCAACTTGAAAATTTTAATATAAAAGACTCAATTTAAATTCAGTCGAATATAATTTGACAATAAAAAGTCAATAACTTTGATCAATCTAACTTAAACTTGAATTTATTCAAACAAAAAACTATCAAAATTTTATTAGATATAAAACCAAAACAATTTAAATTCAAATTAATTTAACTCGAAAATACTGAAATTCAAATTCAAAAGACTTAAATCCGAAACTATCCAACCAAACCAAATTTAACTAAATGTTAAAAAGTATAATTATTTATCCCATTATGATGGTTATGAACATGATAAATACTATTGAAAGTGGAAGTAAAATAGTATCACATTTCATTTTTCCAGTCATCCATTCAAAAGTTGAAAGCATTTGCGTTGAAGACATGCAAAACGTTTTTATTTTCTTACTCAACCAAGACGACATGAATTTTCTTTTCCATTTTTCTTGTAGTTTTCACAATGTCGGTTTGACTGAAATCCCTATATTAAGCCTATACACAATGTTAAACAAAGTACAAAATTTCAATTACATATTCCCACTATGATGATTAAATTGAATCAGTTGGTTAAGTATTAATCTGGTAAGCATTAGCAAGAAATTTTATAGTGGAAGAGTCAAAATTAAATTGAAAAAACTTGAAGGGTTAAAATAGAATTTTACTATTTATTAACTAAATTTTAAAAGTTTAAAGAGGCGAATATATCAAACTAAAAAGGATCAAGGTCTCTTCCAACTCTTTTAGTGTCATCTTTGATTCTAGTATTACCAATAATTTGAGACTGATGACATGCCTTGATCTTAATTATCAGGAATTAGATCGAGATGATTTGATAGTAAATTATTTAAATTAGATAAATAATTCAAGTTTTTGATAGGTGTAAGTAGATATATATATATATATATATATATAATATAATAGAGGTTGATCTCAAATCTATAGCATAAGATTGTATAAGTTGTCATTGTAATAGAAGTTGCAGGGTCACATTACTTGCAATCAAGTGTACATGAAATCAATGGTCTTAGTTTGCAAAAGCATATGGTAGTTGGATTAATGGACAAAATACAATGAGAAAACAATTTAGAGGTTCACAATATAAAACTCATCAAATCAAAGATAAAATTTTTATTATTTATTATTACACAACAAGATTTCCCTCTGTCATCTGTCATTGACCCCACCACAAAAGAAATGTTTGTAATAACAATGAAATTTCAGTACCAATTCAGGGGGGAAATTGTTAAATCATCAATCATTCAAAGATTCTTTCACATCCCAGTAAGTCCTCAATAATGTGAAATTTTGAAATTAAAGAAATTGGTAGTAAATTTTAATATAGAAATTAAATGAAAGTAATGAGACAAAGTGGGACACGATTTACTCGCCCTAAATCCGGTCTAATTTTTATACCTCCCTTCTGTACCTCTCTCTAAAATAACTTCCTTCATTTGTCTCTAAATTTTAAATTTTTTTATAATATATAGTCACTATTTCGGTTAAAAGTTACAGGAATATCTTTCGGTAATAAAATAAATGATATTTTTGAGGATATTTTAATTTTTCACTTTAAAAACTCAAAAATGGGTATAATGGGATTTGAACCCACATCAATTGTTTATTTTAATATACACACTTTATTACTTCTATCAGTTTAATATCGTATATATTTCATGTATTACTATGATTAATTAATTTTAAACCATATGTTTCATGACTTCCATTAATTAAAAATATAAAAATAATTATAAATATAAAATAGGTGAATTTATTTAAACCCGACTCTAAAAGTTTTAATTGAAAATTTACGATTTATCCCACCTCAAAATCAATTTTAATTGAACTAATTTAAGATTAAGCCTTTAATGTTTAAGACGTTTCATGTTAATTTTTAGACTTCGATGAATAATTCGATTCATAAATAGGTATAATATTAATAAAAATATTTTTTAAATAAAAGGGGCCATTAGTTGTTTCAGTAGCCATGTGTGATGAGGAAACTTGGCAACATGAAAGTGCAGAATCCAAGGAGGATAATAATTAAAATTTTGCATTTATATTAGATGTTCCACAGTCATTCCATCAACATTCATCCCTTGGGGAAAGTTTTACTTTATAAAAAATTGTTGAGAATTTTGGTTAATCTACCATGGATATATACATTCTGCAATTAAAATAATAGTAACTTGTTAGATTAATGTCAAACCAAATTGATTAAATTAATGTGAAAGCTTAAGTTAAACTTTGTTAAAAGGCAAGGAAGTTGACTTGGTGCAAAACATAGACTAATTAATGAATCTCTATTTTCTAAAATGATATAATTATTTGGATAATATATAGACGTTTCTCATTGTTCCCAAAGTGGGGAAATATAAAAGAATACTTTTAATTACTTCTTTTTAACGAGCATCCAAATTAATATTGTTTAAACTATATTTTAATTGATTAATTCTATTAAGAAATAATTGAGGAATAATCGTCCTTTCCACTTACAAAAACAATACTAGTAAAATAATAATTTTTTTTACCAATAAATGTTAGATGTAATTGTAAGGTATATTTCATTCTCAACAAAAAAAAATAAAAAATAGAGTTCGAATCTTAGAGATAACTTTGTTGAGTGGGGTAGCCACAATCACATGAACCGTAAAATGGATGTGAATAGTACAAAAAATAATAACAAACTCCTTATTTGTTAGTGAGAATTAAATCTCTGTTAGAAGTATTTCAAACATATGACCTTATGTGTGGGATTAAATTGTTTATGGATTCGCCAGGGTTCGAACGAGTTTGATTTTAATTTTCATGTTAGATCAAATTTTGGTCTAGTTTAGCTTAACTTGATAACTCATTTTATTTTTATATATTAATAAAATATTTTTAAAATATATTTTTACAATTAAAAATATAGTAATAAAATGTTTTTATTATTTGAATCAATTTAAATTGGGCAAGATCAGCTTGAAGTAAAAAATCTCTTGTTCAAGCCCAACCCGAACAAGAATGAGTTTACTAGGTTGGGCCTATTAGGTTTGGTGGATCACCCAACCCATAGACAAAAGATGGTGCTCTTAAGATTATTTGAGAAGGGAATTAAGTTCGGCAAAACTTGAAAGGCTTATGTTCATATTTTCAAGGACAAAAAAGAAAATTAAGAATATTGTTGAGGAAAAAAGGAGATCAAAGGCTTAAATGATAGTTCACACGATGGTAGATGTGCAGAGAGCCATAAAATGAGGTTGGGTTTGACTAAGGTAGAAATGTAGAAGGAAAAGAATGAAGGCCTCCCCAAAGTTAGAGACATGTATTTGTAGGTGAGAGTGACCCTCTCTAAATCTTGGTTCTTAACACGAGTACAGTGTCAATCCTATCATGGCCAACCAGGTGGGCAATATAATAGCCTTCTAGATAGGTTGTGATGGGATGGAGATAAACTAGGTGATGTACCATGTGCGTGCCATGCAAAGCAGAACCAGCAACTATCCTTGGCAAGGTAGATTGAAGGAGACTTACCTGCCATGTGTACATATTTCCACAAAGAAATCTTTGGTAAGATGTTGCTTTAAGAAAGGTTATGGCAAGCGAGGTTGTGGTGCGATGAAGTAAATGGTAGCAAAGCCTAGTCAAGTGAGGTACATATAACAATCGCTCCCCCAATCAAGAAGGTTATAAAGTGACCTATCCTAAGTTGATTTAGCTTCTCTAATTTTTTGGAATAATTGTGAGTATGATCCACACTTGGCGTGAAGATAGCGCGTCTATGCAAAAGAGGACTTTGTGTTGGTCTTTTATTTGAATTTGGAAAGGATGCATGTTGATGTTTTACATATTAAGGATGGAAAAGTTATCTTTCTAGTTCTATATGTAGATGACATTCTACTAATTGGGAATGATGGGGAGATGTCATCATCAGTTAAACTGTAGTTAACTCAATAGTTTAACATGAATGATTTGGGTGAAGTTAATTATGTTTTGGGATTTTGGATCGTTAAAAACCAAAAGAACTAAATGATAGCTTCACTACAAGGTTCATACATAAACAAGATCTTGGAACCTTCTATGTAACACCCCTTGTCCAGTCCAGTCGCCAGACTTGAGCTACTGGAGGTTACCACGAAAAACTCACATAACATTTACATATTTTAAACATACATAGTAGACCATGCCACGAACTAATAGGTGGCAGATCATTCCAGCAATCATTCAATTATGCATGAAATTTCAGATAGCTAAACAACGGATTATTTTGCAGATACCACTATAACGGAGGAAAGACGGATATAACATCTCGCCCGGTGGAATCTTAGTATTTGAATATTGTTTGAGAAATAAGAATGATATAAAAGTGCATAGCATTATAGCTAGACTATATTTTATATGAGTACGTCTGTGACATATTTGGATTTGGCGAGCATTGGGTTAGCATGTAGTGAAAAAGAAGTAAGCACAATAAAGGAAGGGTCGCCCCCAAAAGCCTATGTTGGTGTATATAGCATGGGTGGATTCCATTATGTGTAATAAGGAAACCAACCTTAACAATATAAAGCTTGTGTCGGTAATAAAGAACACCCCTTAATGATGTCTTTGATCCAAATAACTTATAAGGAAAGAATAGGTAGGAAACAACTCAATGTGAACTAAAATAGTTAAGAACCAAATGAAAGCACTTGATTAGTATTCTTGGAATTATGAAAATTTGGATAATACCACCAATTGACTGATGTGACTTTTTTTTATTCATAATAAAGTCAAAGGACAAGTCAAAAAATTTAAAACAATAAAGATATATTCTCTCCCTACGGAAGAGTAGGGCTAAACGAAGAAAGGAGAACTTCTTTGAGCTAAAAAAAGGTCAGAAGGTTAGGCAAAGTCGAGGCAAAGTAATGCTTGACAAATGGCGAGATTTGAAGTCTATAAGTAAATAAAGCGTTGCCCAACTCACTGAAGCTCCTAGCGTGCATGTGGGTGTGTAATCGATATCAAATAGTAAAACAAAAACCCCTCCTAAAGGCTTGATTCACCAATGCGTGATTAGTCAAGCTACCATCTATGCCCTGACGAAGGATGGGCTAAGACCCAAGCATAAGTTATGTATACGTCTGTATGCTCGTACATCTTGCTTTACATCTGTCATGCGTCAAACTGGTGATCACATGGATTAATACACGTGTCAAACATCTATTAGAACAAAGAAAAATATCTAGTTGACCAGGTGAGTGCTGGGAATTGTTCATTACTTCCCCATAAAGTATTCTCTATCTATATAAGGGTGAGCTGAGGGGAAAAACCTCTCATTTTTTAGAACGAGCTTGGAACAAGAGGGTAAGTTGTGAGATGCCTATATTAAGGTAAATTTTGCAGCCTTAATGCCATGGGAGTAGATCTATTTAGCTTAGTAACGAAAATGGTAAAGCTTTGTTGTATGATTTTGGTGTTCAAGTGAGAAAGGAAATGAACTAGATAGAAATCTCTTAATGAGTTTTTCGTGGTTTAAAATTTAGGGGTTGTTGATCTACTCGATAGAAGCCCAAATCTGCTGTCGAAAGCTATTGATAGTGAGTAGTATGAGCTTCAAAGTGAGTCTCTAAACTGACTCTTTTATGTATGTTATCATGCCCATTTCTTCTATGTTAAAAGATTGATATGTGAGACAAAATGAAAGTTGTGCATGTGTGATATACTGATTCTGTGAAAATGTGTATCTGATAAGCTTGTATGTATGGCTTGATGCCTAAATGACAATGCGTCTTTGCTATAAAAAGAAAAGTATGAACACGATGAATATGCATGAAAGCATAAGTTGGATGATAAGTCTCTGTTCTGTTGAAAAGTATGTGCATGCATGAGTGTGCTTTAAGCACAATTTCTTTTGCATAAAGTGTATGGGTTACATGTCTCAAAACAT
The DNA here is from genome assembly GCF_025698485.1 of Gossypium arboreum. NCBI lineage: Eukaryota > Viridiplantae > Streptophyta > Magnoliopsida > Malvales > Malvaceae > Gossypium > Gossypium arboreum. Next base: position 5,946,890 of record NC_069078.1, on the reverse strand, counting down.
AAATGTTTTTGCATATTGAAGTCTGTTGTAAAAAGTCTGAATATCGAGTATGCTTGCGTTTAAGTCTATCGGGATAGTAAACACGAATTATAATATGGAAGTCCATGGCTATGACAAATGAAGACCATATAGTGTACGACCTAGTCTAAGACTATGGCGTCATATGGGGATATGAATACCACATAGTGTAAGACGTAGTCTGAGATTATGGCGTTATATAGGAATGCGAAGACCACATAGTGCAAGACCTAGTCTAGGACTTTGGCGTCATATGGGAAAAATATTAAAAGAATGGTTGGGTGAGTACCAAGCGATAAAAGGCAAACCTCATGACGATGAGTTTAGGAAAATCTCTATCGTTGAAAACACCATTAACTAAAAGTGATGTCTTTGTGACTGAATTTGTTATATATGGAAGCCTTCGTAGCTGTTATCTGTTAAATGTAAGCCTTTTGTGGTTGATTTTGTTAAAAGCACATTCATAATGATTTCTATTATATGTATCTGGACGCATTTATGGATATCTAATGATGTATGGATGCCTCTATGGCTATCCAAGTCAAGTGGATGCATTCGTGGCTATTTGTTGATCAAGTAAATGTCTGAAGCTTTCAAAGACAAGGAAAGACATCTGAAGTCAAGATTTCACTTTAGTGGCGCAGTCTGTGAAATAACCTCGAGACAAAGAGTTAAAGGCAACGTCGAAGTGGCAGAGTCTAAATAAAGCGTAATTGTTCGGCTTGTGGCAATGAAGTAATGGCAAGAAATGCATGATGATAAGAAGCGGGCGAAATCTGCCTTGACCACCCGTAGGAATGTGAAATGGAAAGTAAGTTACCAGTACAAAACCATAAGTAATTCGAATGATGCCGACTAATGTGTCGCTGAAAGAACAAAAAAAATAAACTATCCATAAGAAAAAACCAATAGAATAGTATAAGGGAAGTAGGGTTAAATCCTTAGGGACTGGATCGCTACAGCTCCTTGTTTCTCGAATCCCAAGCACAATCATGCCTAAGAAAAATGTCTGACCTGGGAAAAAAATAAAATAAAATAAAATAGAATTAAAATATGTGGATGAGTCGAAATTAAATAAATTGAAATTGCAATTGTGAAAAGAAACAGAATTGAGAAAAATAAGTTTTTTGATTGAGGGATTCTAGCCTCCGGTTATCTCGATCCTCCTTTGGTTCAATCATAGGCTTTTAGGTGATCCTTCTTATGACCGAATAACCCAGTTATAGTGGAACAGGACGCCTACAACCACCAGCTCCACTTAAGTTTTAGCCTTACAATTTAGAGGAACCTAACTCTAGCCAACCGTCGCTTTTATGGGACCGTCTTACACTAGATCAACGTTTCTCAATAATGAATGCCACATCATTTTGTCTCTTAGGTTCAAAAACCTCTAATGCAGTAAGTTAACGAACCGACTATGCAACATTCCTAAAACATACAAAGGGCCGCCTTTGCACAAGATGAAAAGATTACTTTTGGAAGGACATAAACAGAAGCGTCAATCCCGTAATGTGGAGAAATGATAACTACCAATTGACAAAGGTTAAATGTGAATCCTAAGCCTCATGAACTTTTTTGGAGAAGTCTTAATAAATTTTGGCTAGATGAGTTTAGTGACTCATGCTTTTTGGGAAAAAACACAAGTTTAATGTAATGAAATTTTATTGGAGAAGAAAATAAACAAAAAGGCTAAGAGCCTTATGGAGGAAGGAGTTTTTTACAGAAGTGATGAGTGACTATTCATGTCACTCCATCCCTATTTATAGTACATAAAAAACCTAGTTTATTCCTATTTAAACTCTAAAAGATAATAAGTTTATAATTTGAAATTAAATCTAAACAATATCTTAATAATCCTAATAATAATCCTAAAAATAAAAGTCAAATTTAAATAAAGTATTCTGTTCATAAATCTCTTCTTTGAATTTTTGCCCCAAGTCTTTCGCACTTTGTATTTTCGGCACCACTTCTTCCTTATTTCGCATGTTGACCAGTTTTGTCTTTAAATTCATGTTTTTTGCCCCTAAATTTCCTTTTACCGTCAATTTAGTCCCTACAAGATAAAAAACCATAAACAGCCCAAATTAGTAGGATTGTACTCAAAATATATATGTAATTAACATATAAAAGTATGTCATTTTAGAGTATTATCACCGACTGAGGTAAGATTGTTTACATAAATGAAAGAATAAAAGGTGTGTAGAAATTTAATACATGTTTCTACTGAATTTGATTAGTACCTATTTGGTTCTATAGAGTAAAGTGCAATGTTTACATTTAATGTGAAATGATGAATAAATGTATGATAATGCCTGACTAAGTTCTTGTGAACTTATTATGGTTGCTTCTGAATGTAGGATTTATAAAGAAGATTGCACCGAGAGGCGATGCCAAGGTTACGCTAGGAAGCGGCGATCCGTGTTGATATTTATATAGAGGAAGAATGAAAGAAAAATTAAAGCATAAAGAGAAAGGTATATGAAAAGCTTTTGGACTATATGATATATACTGAGTTAAACAGAAAGTCATCGGGCAAAGTTGAAGTCTGAGCATAAGTTGTAATACTCTGTTTGTATACTTGATAACAGTAAAATGAAAAAAATAGTTGTATTATTAAAATTGTAAACGTGATTTTACACTATAAAAGGAGTTATACATTCGTAATAAGAATACATAAGGAAATTCAGTAAATGAAAGAGGAAAATTTTATTAAGTCATTGCCCGTCTAGTACATAGGCGAATAGAAGAGTCTAGGTTGCATCTATTTTAGGAAGTAACACCCAATACTTGGATCCGGTTGATTGTGTCAGATAGAGGGCGTTACAACAGATATTAGATTTGAAATATTTCCTGCGTATACACAAAAATGGTGGATTGTCCCGTAGATACCCTACACTACAGTAGGTCCCACGGAACTCAAGATTTGGAACATAACAAATCTGAACTTTATTTTTTTTTTATCATACATTACAAAAATTCAAAGTAATCACTTTCATAGTTAAACAAGTTTGTTTACAAATAACCAAACAACCATCTACATGCCACTTAGTCCAACTTAAATAAATCAAGAGTCTACCACAAATTCGGGGGGATAGTGTGAACTTCTTATTGATCTGATCAACACGCTCTGAACATTCAAAATCTACAAGATAAAAGCAGTCTAGGCGTAAGTATTTAGAATACTTAGTATTCTCATACAAATTATATGATAATTTAATACGCAAACATAGTTTACCTATCCGGCAACACAATTTGCCAACAAGGTAAGTGCATATACTTCATTACATACAGTATATCAGGTAAGCAACATGATACAAATACACTCTTCATATCAAATTCATTCTCATACCTTTCATTTCTTAACTTGCCAATTTTACATGTTTTATATTATCCGATGAACACTGTAAAAGAACTAAAAACACATGTACGCTTCCAATTAGAGGCTTATTCGAGCTAATCACATACAAAGGTGTCAAGTTACCCATCTAGGCTAAACCTTTTTCGACACAATGGAAGCCCGACTAGGGTTGTATATACATATAAGGTTACCAGTTTAAGCTAAACCTTTAAAATGACTTTAGATTACCAGTCCAGGCTAAACCTGTGCCACATGTATCTTTGAGTTTGCAACAAATGTTGTATCTCAAAATCATCAAGAAATAACATGTAACCACATGTACGAGTCTTTTATTAAGTTTATTAGGACACTTTTGTTTTCTAATTTCATTCACATTCTTTCGTAACATAATACAACATTTCTCCTCTATAATTTTAACAACTAAATATAAATTACCAAATTTTTAGAATATATAATTTAAGGAAAAAAGAAAGAAAGTTTAATGATGTTCATATTATATGAACTTACCTGGCAAAATGATAACTCGCCACAATAAAGTCTATTCAACAACTTTTTATTTCCAGCAATCTTCTATTGGTGAATTCAAATCTTGATCTATAACATAATTTTAATTTAATTTTTATTAACCAACATTATTCATCATCTTATGAAACACATAAGTCAATTTATTTCCATCACTCTAGCTTCCCTTAAACCTAACACTTAAATAGTTAAGTCCTTTATAGCAATGTTTAAAGAAATCTTGAGTTGGTTTTGAAATGTCTTCATTTTAGCTGTTATTCAAAACTAACAAATTCTTATTTTACCAAGTAGTCCTTTTTCATAACTTTTCATCTAATCTAAACATTTAACACCACAATTTCAAGCATTCAATAATGGTAATATCAAGAAATTATTAACAGTTTTGGAAACAAACATGACTATTAGCTAGATTGAAACACGAAAAATTCAAAAACATTAAATTCAAGAAAAATAGACTCGAATTAGCTTACCATGCAAGTGCACAAAGGTTGACCGAGTTTTCCTAGCTTAACAAGGAATAAAGACGGTGAAGAAAATAATAAATAGAAAATGAATTTTTCCTTCCCTCAATCCACTATGCTATGGTGTATATATATATATATGTTTAATCTAATTATTAATTAAGATTAGCATTATTATAGGTAAGGTAAGGCCAACACATGTTCAATCATTAGTTACAAAAATGGTTGAATTATCAACTTAGTCCCTAATTGATTATCATACCACCTTTAGCGAAAGAAATCCATAATGGTCAACTTTTACGACCTTTACAGTTTCATCCTCATACTAAAATAGATTATCTAATCAATCAAATTAAAAAATCAGGATTTCATATAACATTATAATAGACTAATAGATTTTAAACATTAAAACTTACTGACTCAATCATTGGTAAACGGGGTTTTGAAACTACCATTTCTGGTACCTCTGAAAATGGGTTTTTACATTTTATATTAGGTTTTCATCTTTCTTTAAATTATTGTCCTAAGATAACAGAAGAAAGTGAACATATGAGAAAGGTTATTTATACCTTGATAGTAGGAAATCTCGTGTATGTTATGTTATACACAAATTTAGATATCTATTTTCCAGTAGGATTGGTAAGACGATATCAAACGAATCATTGTCCTAGACACTGATAGATAATTATAGATATACTCAAGTATTTATGAAGAACAAAAGATCATATGCTTGTATATTTTGGCATGGACTTAATTCTCATTGGATATATAGACTCTTACTTTTAAATGTCTAAGGACTATAGGAAATCGACATCAAGCTATGTATTTTTTTTCCTTGGCAACGGAGTCATAGTGAAGAGAAGTGTCAAGTAGAGTTGTATTATTGACTCCACTATATAAAGGGTGAATATGTGGCTACTTCTAAGGCAACAAAAAAAGTAGCCTGACTTCGAAATTTCTTAATATATTTTGAATTCATTCTTAGTATAGAAAAAATCATCACATTGTATTGTGATAATAGCATGATAATAGCGAATACTAAGGATACAAGAAATCATAAACGGACAAAGCACATTGATCATAAGTATCATATTACAGGATAGGTGGTGGTAGGTAAAATAGTGGACGTAGTCAAAGTCACATCTGAGGACAACCTTATAGATATGTTTACCAAGACTATGGTAGTTAGGAGTTTTGAGAAACATGTAAAAGGAATGGGTATGCAAAATATGACTACTCTACTTCACTAGGACAAGTGGGAGATTGTTAGGATCTAGTTTCATTAGTGTAGTTGTTTTGTTATTAATGCTTGTAATTTTTCAAACAGATTGGTCAATAAATTCCATTGTTAAATTCATTATCATTTGTATGTTTGTCCTCAATGCTTTTGCATGAAAAGTAAAATGTATAAGCAAATATTGACTCATTGATTACCTAATGCTTAACTAATACTAAGTTGCATCATGTGGTCAGATCATGATGCGATAAGACAACTTATATTAGTAGGTAATCTAAATGGTTCATAGTCTACAAAATCAAAGTTGAGTAAATTGATTTAAGAGACTCATGTTGTTTATCAAATCCAATTAGGGAGATAGCTTATCTTGGGTATCGAAGCAGATGGCTCCTAATAAAATCAAAACATAGGTGCCATTGTCTAGATTGACAATACATTGAACATGACCCAAGTTGAATTTATCTTGAATTCATTTAGGGATTTATTCACTTATAACATTCATGGCATGGCTTAACTAAATACTAAAAATAATTGACTATGTATATGTACCTCGTATACTTTGATATATTAAAAGCCTGAGTTCGGTTGGTAAAGAGTAAAAAATTGGTATGTTGTGTATACGTTTTATGCATGGCATAGATTTACTTACAAAAGTGGAATTCATAGACCAATAAAGGTTAAAAGATACCTCTCACTTGCATTGCATGGTTGGTGGAAAAGAAACATGGTCACGAGTCATTTGCTCTGGAATAATTTTATTACTATATGTTAGTGAAAGACTTTTTTATGGAGGGAGATGCGATGGTTACCATGAGATAAAATATGGCTATATTTGGTGAATGGATTTAACCCCAAAAAATAAGTATATCCTACGAGGGTAACACACTAATGACAATGTTATTGGACGAGCAAAACTATAAACTGCTTTTGTAATGGTATATAATAAGGGAGATTTTAGTAATGATACTTTTAATGGATTGACTCGATGATTAAATAATATTGTAATTAATAGACAGAGTAGAAACTTAATTACAAATTATTTAAGTCCTAATTATATATGTTCAGTCAATCCCTCCAGTAGCTCAACAACCCTTTACGGATTACAATTAGAATCAATACATTGAAAGAATGAAATCGACAAAAAAAGAAATAGATTACATGTATTACTATCCTAGTAAATATATTTTTCTCATAAAGAACAAGAGGTGACTAAGAAATAAATTTAATTTCTTTAAATTATTATTTAATTTATTGTAATTAATTATTAAGTTCAAAATAAAATTAAATTAAGTAGTCATCATAGTTTTACAGAATGAAACAATTAAATTTATTTACTTAAGATTCTAATACGGTAAAGTGTAATGACTTTAATAGAATTAGAATTGGGTTGAAAAACTAGTTTAATTAATTAATTTTATTTTAATTAATTAAATAAATAAAATTTTGGGAATAGAAATTTGGTTATTGGGTTGGATAAGTTATATGAGCTTATTTTGAAACAAGATAACATATATAATTATACCAAATACAACAAAGTCTCAAAAAGCCCACTTGGACATAGGGTGGGCGGCACACTTAGAATTCCAAGTGTGTATGGCCCACCATAAGCAGTTCCAAAGGGACTCGATGTTTTTTTTATCAAAATATTATTATTTTGTCTTTTCTTATTCTAGTGGAGTTTTTGTGGAATTCCCTATATATAGGGATTGTGAGTTAAGTGAAATGTACAATTTGTTAAATTTTAGTGAGATTTATTTTTCAAAATAAATTTTACTTTTTATGAGAACTCAAGTTTGATTTAAGGTTTTTTATCTTTTGACAAAATTAACTTTTTCCAATAGAAAGTTACAATTTTAATTGTGTAATCTATTGTACTAGGCCAATTTCAGCCCAATCCCATTTACAATTTAAAACCCCATTTACAAAACACTAAACCCCTTAAAAAAACCCCTAACCCAATAAGCCCACTAAGCCTAAACAACTAAACCCGAAGCCCAACTACCCCAGCCCAATAATCCCACTCAGCACTCAGAACCCTAATCCCATTTATGCCAAGACGCCTCTCGACACTAGCCCATGCCTGGCGCCCACTCCCCATGCCACCATGTCGCCACCACGCACTCCACAAAGACCTACCATACCACGCAAAAACAACAGACAAGCAATAGGTAGCAAAAATAATAATAAAAGTGTAACAAAATAGGCTATAAAAAGCGAATGAAACAACGTAAAAGGGTTCCAAAAATTCAATCAAAGAGAAAAAACCTTCGATTTTTAGCAAATACTACGTTCATCAACATTTAAATACCATAACATCATCAAATCGAGGTTGAAGAAACAAAAACCCTAAGGTGATTTTTTTCTCTTTTATTTCAAGTCGGTTTTAAGTTTTAACCTATTTTATAAAACATAAAATATAAATAAATAAATAAATAAATAACATAAAAAAAAAAAAATTTACCTTCCGGCCACATACGCGGTGTGGTGCATGCCAACGCCGACGGGCTCGGTGGCCGTCCGTGACCGGCCGATGATGACCGGCCGTGGCGAGAGCTCTCTCTCCCTCTCCTTTCTCCCTCTCCTTTTCTCTCTTTTTTTCTTTCCCACCTCACAAATGTTTTTTTGATTTTAGGCTATTTATAGCCCAAAGAAAGCAATACTGCTTTTGGTACCAGATTTGAATAAAAAGCAGCGCCGCTTTTGAGGCGGGCCGACCCGATCCGATCCGCTCCGACAAGGATCCGCGTGTTTTATAGAGGGTTATTTGCGCAATCAGTCCTTCCGCATTTTTATGTTTTAAATCGACTTATAATTTTTGCAAATTGACCCTATTAACTGTTAAGCTTCGCAATTTGGTTCCCTTGATGCGCACCGTTTTAAAGGCGTTGGAAAATTTCTCTATTGGTCCCCACTACATGCACGCGTGTTCGAATGAGTCCCTTTCTTCTGTTTTTATTCTAAATTTGCCCCAAAAGTTTCGATTATAGTTCATTTAGTCATTTTTCTTACTCTTTCTCATTTTTAATGTATTGTATTTATTATTATTATAGATCTTATCATTTATATATATATATATATCTTAATATATATATGTACGTATGTATGTATATATTATTATTGATTTTACTTTAATGACATTATTACTTTCCTATCATGTTATGATGTAAATATTTCAATATTATATTATATACGTATTTTTATACGTACTATTTATATATGCTTCTAATATTTTACAGGTATTTTTATGTAAATGTTTAATATTATATATTTTTCATATATGTTATATATAAGTCTTTTAATATATATTTTATATATATTTTTAATATTACTAGTTATATTTTTATGTATACCTCTAATATTATATTATATATTTCTAATACTTGTATTTATATATATATGCATGTATGTATTTATGTAATATACTAATGGTCTTCTTTTCATATTATTATTTCTAATGTATGTATATATTTCTATATTTATAAATTATGCATATACATTTTAATGTTCTTTATTGTATACTTCTTTACTATTCATACACTTTTATGTATGTGTATATATCTTTTATATTATTAGTTATGTATTCTTTTTACTATTTCATGTATATTATTATACATGTATACTGTATATGTTCATATTAAATATATTATGTATATATATTTCTCACGTCGTTACATACATACTCTTAATACCATTTTTATATATACGTATATTTATTGTTTTCTCGTATCTTATATTATTATTACATTTAATCTTGCATGTATTATTGTTATTTTCTTATATTCTTGTCATACTAGTTGTTCGCTTCCATATATTTCTAGTTCCTTTATTTATTTTTATTTTTATTTCACGTCAATTTGCTTAGCATAAAGACAAAAATCTTATTCTTATTTTTAAATAAGCGAGGCAATGTATCGATGTAACATTAGGCCGTAAGTTTCATCGCTATGTTGGATGAAATTTTTAGGCTCGTGTTAAGACGGCATATCCTTCTCAAAATAAAAAATTGAAAGTTTTCGTCTTTTGAATTGGATCACGATTGAATATTACTTTGAACTCGCATTTTGAAAATCAAGACAACACTTGTTTATGAGATGCCAATTTTTGGGCGTCGCGAGGGTGCTAATACCTTCCTCGCGCGTAACCGACTCCCGAACCCTAATTTTTCTCTGGCTTTTAACGTAGACCTTAACTCGGCCCTTTCCTCGATTTTTAAAAAGAAATCTAATAGGTGTCCGATCACACCTAGAAAAAGATCGGTGGCGACTCGGTTTATTTTAAACCAAATTTCAATTTCCAAGTTTTTAATCGCCACACTTAGCGACCCGAATTCAAAACAAAATTTTTACGTCGCAACAGCTGGCGACTCCACTGGGGACATAGCCTTGCGAGTCGAGTCGAATCAAACACGTTTTGTCAAAATTTTCAAATTTCTTTGTTCAAAGTAAATATTTGGTCGTGATCCGAAAATCTCGTTTTCAAAATTCATGCATTTGTATCATGTCGTAAAACTTGCTTATTTGGTTGTTTTTAGTTTTCGATTTTTATGGTTTTAATTTTGGTTTGGTTTAAGTAAAACGTAAAGGTTCATGAGTTTTTCCCCACACACCATGCACTTGCATTTTCGCATAACATGAGCTCTTTACCCGGGCCCCGTCCGTTTAAGTGAAAGTAAACACTACGCCTTCGTGAGTTAACTCGTCCCTCCGCACAGGCTAGTGAATACTTTCGGGTTACATATGACTTATGCTTTCGTGAGTTAACTTGTCCCTCCGCATAGGCATAAGTAAATGTAATCCCTTGAATTGAACTCGTGAGCCTGTGATGGGTTATGACCGAGGCTTCGTACTAATCTTAGCAGATGATAGTACGAGCAATTCGAGTACCTGTCTAGAACCGAGACTGCATATAATGAACCATACGAGCTATCCAATTAGAGCCATGCCGAACCTCTGTCCGCTTATAGTCACCAAAATAAGTACACGGGGAAAATGCCTTTTACCTTTCATTTACACTGTTCATGCAAAATAATTGGATTGGGTAGTTTAGTTTGTTTTTTAAATTATATTTGTTGTGTCTACTAACCAAGTTTGTTTGTTTTTATTTTCATCATGCATCATAGGTATCATATTAGGAAGGTGTTGATTAAAGGTTGGTTGCCAAAAAACGGGTTTCTGATGGAGGAGTCAATTACACAAATAACCAAGAAGAATGCCGTGGTTGGGATGGTCTCTAAAAACTCGAGAGAAAAGGGGATAGTCTAGTGAAAGGGTGTGTCGCCAATTTGTCCGAACATATAACTGTAAATGTTCGCCAAAATAACTTTGAGGACTTGGTTCGAATTTGGAATCAGTGGGATCCAGACACTAGAGACGTTTTCACTGAAAGGTATGGAGATATAGCTCACCTGATCACCATCCGTGTAGACGAACAGTTGATTCAAGCCATGGTTGGTTCGGGACCCGACTTATCGATGTTTCACCTTCAATCAAGAAGACATGACTCCAACCATAGAAGAGTATGCTGCTTTACTCCGCATCGACAATGTACAATTCGGCAAAATATATGTGAAGGAGCCTAAGCCGATGACCTTCAAGAAAAAATTAGTAAGACTGACAGACATGACCGATGCATGGGCTGAAAAACAGATGAAGAAGAAGAACGAAACCATTTGCATTCCATGGTCCTCCCTACGAGATTTGACTCGAACCATCCCGACATCTTTGAAAAGGGTAAATCTATTCGCTTTGGCCATTTATGGTGCAGTTATTTTCCCAAAGATTCTCGGACATCTCGAAGTGGCGATAGTTGATTTCTTGAAAGGTTAAAACAAGGAATCAACCTGTCCCAACCATCCTAGCCGAGACCTTGGTCCCCGAGTAGTTGTCGAAGAAAAGGGAGGGACGATTTATCGGATCTGTGAGATTGCTCAATGTTTGGATTTTAAGTCACTTCTGGAAGGTAGAGCGCACTCCATTCCATATGTTTTCTAAAACATTCTCCCCGCTAGAAGCTTTCCTCAAGAAAGAATGGCCGAAGGAAGTTACTGAGCAACATTGGGTATCGATCTTCGTAACCTTCGCAGAGGATATAACATGGAGAGCACCCTGGATCCGTCCTTCAGTTCTGCTATACAAATGTGGAAGCCAAGATTGGGTACCTTTACTTGGGTTATGGGGAGGAGTTGGATATGCTCCGCTATTGGTCCAAAGGCAATTTTCTTCGCGATAATTCCTCCCCACAACTGGAGGATTAGCACAGTTCGAGTTCGCTTTCACGGGTGAAGGATATATGAAGAGAGTCCGAGACACTGCAAAATCTTGGAAGGAAATTCATTTCATGGAATTAGCCTTGTATGCTGATACCCTTACCCAAGATTACAACGTATGGAGGAAGCAACGGGTGAATAGTCAAGCAAATCTCGACAACAAACCACCCCATCCGAATCCTTTCTCGAAGGAAATGCCGTCTGAGCTAGAAATGGCAAGACAAGAATTGACGAGAAAAGGCCAAGATGTCTCGAGACCTTAGTGCCCTTCAAGAAGAAAACTATCAACGAAGATTGAAATTCAAAGTTGAAAGATCCAAGCGAAAAGGTACAAAGAGAAGCCGAGATTGTGAGAAACGACTTAAGGGACCTTCATTTGGAAAATAAGAAATTAAGAAACACTATAAAGAATAGCGGGTTGGGCAAGTCGACAGCAGAATGGAAGGAAGAAATTAGCAATATCAAGGGAGGAATGGAGTTTTGGAAGGGAAAAGCAAAGAAAGAGGAGGAAAAGGCTGCGCGCGCTTTGATAGAGTTAAGAAGGAAGAACGCCGAGTATGAAATAGCGACTGCAGAATTGGCGAAAAGTCAGTCTGAACATCAAGAATTAAAAAGGAAAACACGAGATCTAGAAAATATGCTGCAATCTCATCAACAACAATTAGATAACCTTCTGAAGGCTCTAGAAGAAAAGAGTGAGCGTCGATAGGGACATTCACGCGTATGAAGGAACTCTCAAGGAAAAGGAAATGCAACTCGCTTCTTGATCAATGAAATTACGCAAGCGGCTATGCAAGTTGTTCAATTATCGATGAAGCCAAGTTCTCGATTACCAATTCCTCCGAGCCAAAGATCGAACATATCGAGTTTTAGAGCAAGTAAAGAAACAAGGCAATGTGGCTAGGAAATTTGTGTAACCATTGAAAATGGAAACTTTGTGTAATAGGCTATGTTGATCAATGAAATGCCTAAATATGGGGCTACCTTGAAATTAACACCAATTTTTTGCATTCCTTGCATAATTAACATGTTAACATTTTGACATTTGTACATTCATTCATGCATTCATCCATACATTGCATATCCCATACTCGGTCGCTGAAGACAAAATATATAATCCTAAGTTGTAATACCACAAGACTGGAACCACGTCATCAGTATAAAACGCGCCGACGAGCTAGAGTGATGGAAGCTGAATTCAATGAGAGAATTGAAAGGATGGAAAGGACTCAAAAAGAATTACAAGAGCAACTGGCCAAATCACAACAAGAGACGAGAGACCTAATGATGAGATCTCGAGAGGAATCACTCGAGCAAAGAGATCAAATGGCCAAAATGATGGAGATGATGTCAGCTCTAGTTAAAGGGAAAGGACCCATGCGGAGCCCTGACATTGAAGAATCTCGATCAAGAATTCACCACGATCAGGATCCACTCTATCCCCCAGGATTCACTCCACCATTCGCATATACAACACAAAGAGGGTGTACTCAAGGGGAACCCACCGGCTTGGAACATCGACCCATGCCACCTGCTCCACCCACTAATTTGGGGCAAGGAATATTCGCGTCAAGCCTAGGGGCTAGTCCTGCTGATCCACTAGTTCCAGATCTGGACGACCCAGCAGAGGTAGCCAAGTTGAAATCGGATAACCATGACGCAAAATATAGGAGTCTAGAGGAAAGACTCAAAGCGATAGAAGGCACTGAAGTCTTCTCCGCACTAGGTGCCAAAGAGCTCAGTTTGGTACCCGATCTGATTTTGCCCCCAAAGTTTAAAGTACCTGATTTTGAGAAGTATGATGGGACAAGATGTCCAAAGGCGCATTTGGTCATGTTTTGTCGAAAAATGACTGGTTATGTGAACGAGGATAAACTACTCATACATTGCTTTCAAGATAGTCTAACAGGGTCAGCTCTCCGATGGTATAATCAACTTAGTAGAGAAAAGATTCGATCTGGAAAGACTTGGCGTCGACATTTTGCGATCGATACAAGCATGTATCGGAGATGGTGCCGAATCGTATGACCTTGCAAATGATGGAGAAGAAACCAGCAGAATCCTTTAGACAATATCTTAAAGATGGAGAGATATCTCGGCCCAAGTGGAGCCTCCACTGACTAAGACCGAGATAACAGTCCTTTTCATCAATACTCTGAAAGCACCGTTCTATGACAAGTTGGTGGGAAGTGCTACGAAGGATTTTTCGGATATCGTAATATCTGGTGAACTCATAGAGAATGCCGTCAAGAGCGGCGAATAGAAGGATCGAAGGCTCAAGAAAAGCAAAGACCGTAAGGAAGAAAGAGCCAGAAGCCCACATGGTGGGAACTGGGAGTCATTACGTCCCCAATTTGTATTCTAACCAACCCCGACCTCGAAATTATCCACCCCCGAATTTCCATTACCCTCCTCAAACACCTTACTACCAAGCATCACATCCGTCCTACCACAGATACGCCATGAATAACCAAAGGCCCGTCACCACATTTCCACAAAACACTCGCCCACTCAAAGCCAACCCGAAATGAACCAAGATCAACAAGGCCTAATCACGAGAGACGACAATTCACCCCTATTCTGTGTCATATGGGGAACTGTACCCAAAACTTCGGAGAAACAATTGATATCTCCCCATTACATGGCCTCCTTAAACCTCCATACCCGAAATGGTACGATCCAAATGCTAGTTAAGCCTACCATGCGGGGAACGGGGCATTCTCACGAGAATTGTCTTGCTTTCAAAAGGAGAGTTCAAGGGCTCATCGATGCGGGCATTTTGCGATTCGATGGTCTTGGCGATGAGGCAGAATCCATTCCCAAACCACACCAAGGGAATGTGGCCTTGATGGGAGAGGAGGATGAACAACAAAATAGAAGATGGGTTTCAAGTACGAACACCTCTGCGGAGAATCTGGGAGATACTAAGTGAGAAAGGGTTGCTCTGTCGTTTTAACGGAGTATCCAAAGGAGAGGATGCAAAAGGTCACAGTTTTTGCAAGCTCCATGGTATTGGGGAGCATAACATTCAGTCCTGTAAGGAATTCAGAAGTTTATTGCAAAGTATGATGGACAATAAGGAGATTGGGATCTTTTGTAAAGCCAAAGAGGCCGACAGTGGAGAAATATGTGCCTCTGACAATCAATCATCAGGTTTCCCATATAGCGCCGAATCCGATCGTTAATAATCTATTATGACGCGAAGAAGGAGCCGTGAAACTAAAATGATAATTGAAGTACCATCTCCTTTCCCTATAAGGACAATAAAACAAGATCTGTGGAAGTACGATGTCAACATCGTTACACTCAAGGTGAAAAGCTTGAAGTCTGGCCCGAAGACATTGGGGAAGTAGGTCATTTTACCCGCGATGGGCGGTGCTATTCTAAAGAAGTTGAACCGATAAAGAAAAGTAGCGACTTGAAACAAAAGAAAGCGTTGATGCACGAAGTCGAGGTTGAGCAAGAAATTCCACCCGTACAAGAAACTAAAAAGCCTGTGAATGAGGAAGAAGCTCAAGAATTCTTGAAATTTATTAAGCACAGCAAGTATAGTGTGGTGGAACAATTGAGCAAACAGCCAGCACGAATCTCAGTTCTATCTCTACTGTTAAATTCAGAGCCACATCGGAATGCTTTATTGAAGGTGTTAAATCAAGCTTATGTGGCCAACAACATATCTGTCGAAAAGCTTGGTAGATGGGTAAACAATCTGAATGCGGACAATTTCATCTCTTTTAGTGATGATGAGATACCGCCAAATGGTAGAGGCTCGGTGAAAGCGCGCATATCACGACTCATTGCAAGGGCTATATAATACCGAACGTACTCATCGATAATGGGTCAAGATTAAGCGTCATGCCATTGGCCACGCTTTCGAATCTGATGGATTTGTCCTACTTAAGGCCTGTCATTCCATGGTAAGGGCATTCGACGGACGAGGCGCGAAGTCATGGGAAAGATCGAAATCCCTTTGGAAGTGGGCCCTTACATCTATGAGGTCGAGTTCCAAGTCATGGACATTACACCCTCTTATAAGCGCCTTTTGGGAAGACCTTGGATCCATTCTGCTGGAGCGGTTCCATCATCCTCCATCAAAAGTTGAAATTTATCATGGATGGTCTGTTTGGTCACGGTCGAGGTGAAGAAGATATTGTCGCATCTATCTCTGCCGATCGCCATACCGGAAGTAAGTAAGGACGCGATGGAATGTTCCTTTCGATCCCTCGAATTCGTCAATGCCACTTTCATCGTTGAAGGAAACAAAATTCGATGCCAAACCGTCGAGAAAATACCGAGAATGGGTGTCAAGTTGATCAGTAGGAAGAGGAGCTCGTGCGAGAAGAGGTTTAGGGAGACATCTACAAGGAATAGTTAGGGCTTTAAGGCCAGTGCACCACAAGGCCCGATACGGTTTGGGGTTCCAACCTGACATGCATCAAAGAAGAAGACAGTGGAAGAAGGATCAAGAGAGAAGAATTGCAAGAACTTTAGGCCGAGAACCAGAATGGGAACCGATAGAGTACCCTCATTTGTCAAAAATATTTACATCTGCGGGAATGTTGTACCCTGGACAAGATGATCCACGAAACATCTTTGGGGTTAATTGAAAGGGGTTTTCGAATGTCGATTATAAGTGTCATCGACAAAGAAGTTGGTGCAAGTAAAGATGTCTCGAGGATACACCTTTGCCCTCTTGGTTTTATGTTGAACAATTGGACTACTGAGGAGCTTCTTGTAGTTTATAAGTCTTCAGAGTAATGCTAAACATTAACCTTCTATTGTGTCCTTAGATATAATAGAATTCTTTTGTAAGAGCTTTCATTCGCTCTTTATCATTTAAATGAATATCGATGAAGATGCATTTTGTCACGATTTTTCGCGTTATCACTAATTTCATGATCATTCTCTCATTTCATAGCCTATCTTTACATTTGCCTCATTACCATGACATAACATTTTGTTTGTTGTTTCCAATACTTGGATGTCCCCCTATAGCTTCCTTTTCCATTTCAACTTTCAGGTGCTCAGATATTGACGACATGAATAAGCCCGTTACGAATCTTGAAATCGATTTTGAGAAGGTTTGTTTGCTTAGGAGAATTTGAAGTCAAGAAAATCTTTGAAGATTATGTCTCGTCTCTGAATTGTTAAGAATGGTGGAGCAAGAGGATAAACAGATTACGCCTCATGAAGAATCTGTGGAAACAATAAATTTGGGCACTGAAGAGAGGAAACAAGAAGTGAAGATTGGGACTTCTATTTCAGAGAGTACCAGGCATAGTTTGATCACTTTACTCCGCGAATACAAAGATGTTTTCGCATGGTCATACCAGGACATGCCAGGGCTAGATGAAGATTTAGTGGTCCATAAGCTCCCATTAAAGCCAGAATGCAAGCCCATCCAGCAAAAATTAAGACGGATGAGACCGAAATCTTTGTTGAAGATAAAAGAGGAAGTCAAAAAGCAGTTTGACGCTGGCTTCCTACAATCCTCCAAATATCCAGAATGGGTGGCTAACATAGTCCCGGTACCAAAGAAAGATGGAAAAGTACGAATGTGCGTGGATTACATGACTGAATCGAGCAAGCCCAAAAGATAATTTTCCCTTGCCACATATTGACACGTTGGTGGACAACACAGCAAAACATTCATTGTTTTCTTTCATGGACGGATTCTCGGGGTATAATCAGATCAAGATGGCCCCTGAGGATATGGAGAAAACTACCTTCATAACAATGTGGGGAACGTTTTGCTACAAGGTGATGCCATTCGGGTTAAAGAATGCTGGGGCAACATATCAGAGGGCTATGGTAACGTTATTCCATGACATGATGCACAAAGAAATAGAGGTCTACGTCGACGACATGATTGCTAAATCCCGAGGGGAAGAAGAGCATGTGGTGAACCTCAAGAAGTTGTTCGAGAGGCTGAGAAAGTTTCACTAAAGCTTAATCCAGCCAAATGTACATTCGGGGCTACCTCGGGAAAGTTGCTAGGCTTCATTGTCAGTAAAAGAGGTATTGAGGTTGATCCAGATAAAATAAAAGCCATCCAAGAATTACCACCTCCGCGCACGCAAAAGGAAGTTAGAGGATTTTTAGGGAGATTAAACTACATTGCCCGATTTATCGCTCAACTTACCAACCAATGCGACCCAATCTTTCGGCTTCTTCGAAAACATAACCCGGGAGAATGGAACGAAGAATGCCAGGTGGCCTTTGATAAGATAAAACAATATTTGTCTAGTCCTCCAGTGTTAGTACCGCCAACCCCTGGAAGACCTTTGATATTGTATTTGACTGTGTTCGAAAGTTCAATGGGTTGCATACTGGGGCAACACGACGAGTCAGGAAAAAAAGAAAAAGCGATCTACTACCTCAGCAAAAAGTTCACTGAATATGAGGCAAAATATTCGTCCATTGAGAAATATTGTTGCGCTCTGGTTTGGGTAGCTCGGAGACTCAGACAATATATGTTGTATCACACGACATGGCTAATTTCAAAGTGGACCCAATAAAATACATGATGGAATCATGGCACTATCGGGAAGAATGGCGCGATGGCGGATCCTCCTTCGAATATGACATTGCCTATGTAAATCGAAGTCGATAAAAGGGGCGCAATAGTGACTTCTTAGCAACTCGAACGACAGAGGAATATGAGTCTTTAAGATTCGATTTCCCAGACGAAGACTTAATGTGTATCACGAAATAGAATCCGAGTCATCAAAAGAGAAGTCATGGAAGATGTGCTTTGATGGTGCGTCAAATGCTCTAGGGCATGGAATTGGAGTAATCTGGTATCACCGAAGGAATCATTATCCGTTCACCGCAAGGCTGAACTTCTTCGCACCAATAATATCGCAGAATATGAGGCACAGTATCATGGGGCTTCGTGCGACTATCGAGCGAAACATCGAGATCTTGGAGGTGTACGGGACTCACCCTAGTGATTTACAGATTCGTGGAGAGTGGGAAGTGAGGATTCAAAATTGATTAAGTACAGCAATTTAGTGGTGGATTAATCAAGGAATTCAAAGAAATAACTTTTCATTACTTCCACGAGAAGAGAACCAATTGGCGGATGCCTTGGCCACTTTGGCTTCAATGTTCAAAGCAAGTAAAGAAGCGAAATAATGCCCTCAAAATGAGCATATATGAGGTCCACGCACCTTGTTGTAGCATTGAGAAAGAGGCGGACGGACGACCATGGTTCTACGATATCTTAGAATATATCAAGAATCAAAGCTATCTGAACAAGCAAATGAGAACGACAAAGAACAATCGGAAGAATGGCGGCGGGATTCGTTCTTGATGGGGATATCCTATATAAAGGGAAAGGATCAAATACTTTTGAGATGCGTGGATGATGTCGAAGCGGAAAGATACTTGAAGATGTCCATGAAGGAATCAGTGGGACACATGCCAACGGCTTCAGTATGGCCAGAAAGATTATGAGACTCGGTTACTACTGGTTGACGATGGAAAGCGACTGTATTAGTTTTGCGAGAAAATGTCACAAATGTCAAATCTATGGCGACAAAATTCATGTAGCCCCTTCGCCCCTTCACGTCATGACTTCTCCTTGGCCTTTTTCTATGTGGGGCATGGATGTTATAGGGCCAATTTCTCCAAAAGCATCCAATGGACATCGATTCATTTTTGTGGTTATCGATTACTTCACAAAATGGATAGAAGCTGCTTCATTTGCCAATGTGACGAGGACTGCAGTTTGCAAGTTTTTGAAGAAGGAAATCATTTGCGGTATGGTTTGCTGAAAGAATCATTTCGAGATAATGCCACGAATCTGAACAATAAGATGATGAAAGAAATGTGCGGCGGTTCCAAATAAAGCATCATAATTCCTCGCCCTATCGCCCAAAGATGAGCGAAATCATTGAAGCGACTAACAAGAACATTAAGAGGATCATTGGGAAAATGGTGAGACATATAAAGATTGGCACGAGAAACTTCCATTTGCTTTGTTTGCATATCGCACATCTGTCTGAACATCTACGGAGCAACTCCTTTCTCTAGTCTATGGAATGGAAGTCATGCTACCCATCGAGGTTGAGATCCCTCTCTGCGGTATTGATGGAATCGAGTTAGAAGAAGCGAGAATGGATTCGAGCTAGATATGATCAGTTGAACCTCATTGAAGAAAAACGTCTAAAGGCAATTTGTCACGGGCAAATGTACCAAAAGAGAATGATCGCACCCATGACAAGAAGGTACGACCAAGAGAATTCCACGAAGGAGAACTCGTCTTGAGAAAAATTCTCCCAATACAAAAAGATCTGCGAGGAAATAGGCACCAAACGGGAAGGACCGTGCGTCGTAAAAAGGCATTCTCGGGAGGAGCTTTGATCCTTACCGAGATGGATGGGAAAGAGTTGTCGAATCCAAAGAACTCGGATCACGGTGAAGAAATATTATGCTTGAGATGAAAACTCGAAAAGGGCATCTAAAAAAAAAAAAAAAAAAAAAAAAAGGAGCGAAAACCCGAAAAGGGCGCTTTGGTTAAACATAAAAGATTAGGATGAAAACCCAAGAGGGCGTTCTAATGAAGCAAATATTAAACACAAGGCAAGGCGTTCTAAAGCATGACGACAAACAGTGAGACTACAGTATTTGAAGCATCTCTGAAAGCTCGAAATCTTCTACGCAATGAGCCATACTCTAAAAGATTCTTGATTGAGGAGCGTGAAGTGTTCATGTGTCGAATATCTAAAGCATTTGTATTCATTGAATACGATCTTTTCTTTGCACATTTGTACTATCATTAGTTAACTTTCTTTGTTTGCCACATTTGAAATAAAGGAATATGAGATATCCTTTTTGTCCCTGCCTGACCATTTTCATGCATATCATTATGTGTTTATTTACATGATAAATGGTGAAATGACATGCTCTAAACAAAAGAAATGTTAAGCATTACCGGATGAAAATTTAATAAGCACAAGAGCCTCAAAGTAGGAACAAAGTTCAATTGGGGACAAAAAAGTGACACACGAGAAACGTCGATTACCGTGAAGCTTGAAGACATGTACATGGCAAAGAGCCAAGTAATGAATGTAGACCATCACAAGAATCGAGGCGAAAAAGACATCGACAAACATACTTAAAGAGCACTGCATAATCATGTAGGCATAAAGGTATTTAAGACAAGCGTGTGCATCATGCATGGCATATCTGGTACTCCAATGAGCAAGAAATCTGGAATGAGAGTCACATTGAATCAAAGGAAAAGACACTTGAATTCTACCAAATGACGAGGTTTTGATATTTTTGATGTTCAATTTCATCCTCCAATTTTGTTTTTCAAAAATTAACTCATATCGCGAGAAGTGAGTTGAGCCTCGAGAACACGCCGAGGTATTTTCAATTTCTGCTTCTTAATTCATGTTTTCCAAGAAAATCAGCTCATATTGCGAGAGGTGAGTTGAGCCTCAAGACACGTTGAGGTAATTTCAATTTATGTTTCAAAAAATCAACTCATATTGCGAGAAGTGAGTTGAGCCTCAGGGCACGCTGAGGTATTTTCAATTTCTACTTTTTAATTCCTGTTGTTTCAAAAATCAGCTTATATTGCGAGAGGTGAGTTGAGCCTCAAGACACGTTGAGGTAATTTCAATTTATGTTCCAAAATCAGCTCATATTGCGAGAGGTGAGTTGAGCCTCAAGACACGTTGAGGTAATTTCAATTTATGTTCCAAAATCAACTCATATTGCGAGAAATGAATTGAGCCTCGGGGCACGCTGAGGTATTTTTAGTTTATGTTAGAAAATTGACTCATCTTGCGAAAGATGAGTTAAGCCTTTTAACTTCTGTTTTTCAAAAATCAACTCATATTGCGAGAAGTGAGTTGAACCTCGGGGCACGCTGAGTTAATTTCAATTCCTATTAAATCTAAAATCGACTCATATTGCGAGAGGTGAGTTGAGTCTTTTTAGTTTCTATTTTCAATTCCTGTTTTTTATCAACTCATATTGCGAGAGGAGAGTTGAGCGTTACGGCACGCTAAGGTATTTTCAAATTCTATTTTCAAAAGTCAATTCATATTGCGAGAGATGAGTTGAGTCTTTTTAATTTCTATTTTCAATTTTTGTTTTTTTAATTTTTCAAAGATCAACTCATATTGCGAGAGGTGAGTTGAGCCTTTAATTTTCGTTTTTCAAAATCTACTTTTCAAAGTATTAACTCATGTTGCGAGAGGTGAGTTGAGCCTTCTAATTTCTTCTTTTAATTTCTACGTTTCAAAAATCAACCCATATTGCGAGAAATGAGTTGAGCCTCAGTTCACTTGATGAGGTATTTTCAACTTTTGTTTTGATGTCTGCTTTTAAAGAGTCAATTAATATTGCGGAAATGAGTTGAACACAAGATCACACGCCAAGCAAAGACTAAAGATTGAAGCGATGGAAAACACCGATTTGGATACCTTGAAGTTGCAAGAGAGCTGATCGAGGATATCGAGATCTTGCCTCGCTAGAGTTCTGAAGAGAAGATCACGAATCTCATCTAAGCGAAGTGATAAAAGAGCGGATCGAAGACACAAATCTCATATCCTGGAAGTTACATTGGAGTAGATTGAAGTTACAAGGCATATGTCGAAGATACGATGGATTGAACTAAAGCTACAAGATACAATGGATTGGAGGAAGATTATTACCAATGAAATCAAGACCCGGCAAGACCGGGCAAAATTGGCCTTTCACTTAGTCTTTGCTCTATTCCGTTACGACAATGAGCAAAGAGGGTAGTTATACTAGGCCAATTTCAGCCCAATCCATTTACAATTTAAAACCCCATTTACAAAACACTAAACCCTTAAAAACCCCTAACCCAATAAGCCCACTAAGCCTAAACAACTAAACCCGAAGCCCAACTACCCCAGCCCAATAATCCCACTCAGCACTCAGGAACCCTAATCCCATTTATACCAGACGCCTCGACACTAGCCCATGCCTGGCGCCCGACTCCCCATGCCACCATGTAAGCCACCACGCACTCCACAAAGACCGCCCATACCTGCAAAAACAACAGACAAGCAATAGGTAGCAAAAAATAATAATAAAAGTGTAATAAAATAGGCTATAAAAAGCCGAATGAAACACTGTAAAAGGGTTCCAAAAAATTCAATCAAAGAGAAAAAAAACCTTCGATTTTTAGCAAATACTACGTTCATCAGCATTTAAATACCATAACATCATCAAATCAGAGGTTGAAGAAACAAAAAACCCTAAGGTGATTTTTTTCTCTTTTATTTCAAGTCGGTTTTAAGTTTTAACCTATTTTATAAAACATAAAATATAAATAAATAAATAAATAACGCAAAAAAAAAATTACCTTCCGGCCACCCACGCGGTGCAACGCCAACGTCGACGGGCTCCGGTGGCCGTCCGTGACCGTGATGATCCGACCCGTGGCGAAACCCTCTCTCCTCCCTCTCCTTTCTCCCTCTCCTTTTCTCTCTTTTTTTCTTTCCCACCTCACAAATGTTTTTTTGATTTTTAGGCTATTTATAGCCCGGTGAAAGCAATGCACCGTTTTGGTACCAGATTTGAATAAAAACAGCGCCGTTTTGAGGCGGGCCGACCCGATCCGATCCGCTCCGGACAAGGATCCGCGTGTTTTATAGAGGGTTATTTGCGCAATCAGTCCTTCCGCATTTTTATGTTTTAAATCGGACTTATAATTTTTGCAAATTGACCCTATTAACTGCTAAACTTGCAATTTGGTTCCCCTTGATGCTTACCGTTTTAAAGGCGTTGGAAAATTTCTCTATTGGTCCCCACTACATGCAGCGTGTTCGAATGAGTCCCTCTCTTCTTTTTATTCTAAATTTGCCCCAAAAGTTTCGATTATAGTTCATTTAGTCATTTTTCTTACTCTTTCTCATTTTTAATGTATTGTATTTATTATTATTATAGATCTTATCATTTATATATATATATATATATCTTAATATATATATATACGTATGTATGTATATATTATTACTGATTTTTACTTTAATGACATTATTACTTTCCTATCATGTTATGATGTAAATATTTCAATATTATATTATATACGTATTTTTATACGTACTATTTATATATGCTTCTAATATTTTACAGGTATTTTTATGTAAATGTTTAATATTATATATTTTTCATATATGTTATATATAAGTCTTTTAATATATATTTTATATATATTTTTAATATTACTAGTTATATTTTTATGTATACCTCTAATATTATATTATATATTTCTAATACTTGTATTTATATATATATGCATGTATGTATTTATGTAATATACTAATGGTCTTCTTTTTCATATTATTATTTCTAATGTATGTATATATTTCTATATTTATAAATTATGCATATACATTTTAATGTTCTTTATTGTATACTTCTTTACTATTCATACACTTTTATGTATGTGTATATATCTTTTATATTATTAGTTATGTATTCTTTTTACTATTTCATGTATATTATTATACATGTATCTGTATATGTTCATATTAAATATATTATGTATATATATTTCTCACGTCGTTACATACATACTCTTAATACCATTTTTTATATATACGTATATTTATTGTTTTCTCGTATCTTATATTATTATTACATTTAATCTTGCATGTATTATTGTTATTTTCTTATATTCTTGTCATACTCGTTGTTCGCTTCCATATATTTCTAGTTCCTTTATTTATTTTTATTTTTATTTCACGTCAATTTGCTTAGCATAAAGACAAAAATCTTATTCTTATTTTTAAATAAGCGAGGCAATGTATCGATGTAACATTAGGCCGTAAGTTTCATCGCTATGTTGGATGAAATTTTAGGCTCGTGTTAAGACGGCATATCCTTCTCAAAATAAAAAATTGAAAGTTTTCGTCTTTTGAATTGGATCACGATTGAATATTACTTTGAACTCGCATTTTTGAAAATCAAGACAACACTTGTTTATGAGATGCCAATTTTTGGGCGTCGCGAGGGTGCTAATACCTTCCTCGTGCGTAACCGACTCCCGAACCCTAATTTTTCTCTGGCTTTTAACGTAGACCTTAACTCGGCCCTTTCCTCGATTTTTAAAAAGAAATCTAATAGGTGTCCGATCACACCTAGAAAAAGATCGGTGGCGACTCCCGGTTTATTTTAAACCAAATTTCAATTTCCAAGTTTTTAATCGCCACACTTAGCGACCCGAATTCAAAACAAAATTTTTACGTCGCAACATCTATTCATGAATTAGAGTCCACCTTTTTAAGCAATCAATTTTTCCACCATCTTCGACAAAGTAAATTGAAGGGGCTTACGTATCGTATATATGTCTTTCCATGAAGCAAGCTCCGGCGAGGCGGCGTCATAAGTGGCCAAGTTGCGGCGTAACGAAGTAATAGCAATGGAACTTGATTAGGAGAAGTACATATAACAAATACTTATCCAACTATGATTAGCTTTGTGATTAAAGTTGTTATTAAATGCGAATATCAAACGAATTGATTGACAACAATTTTTAACAAAAAAAATGTGGGACAGATTGCCCCAACACAAGGCTCTTCTTGCTTAATTCCTAGATTCGAGTAATAGTCCAAAAGCATGTTGCAAAGCCTAACTAAGCTGAAAATTTGGTGAAAAAAAAAAAAAGAGAAAGGAGATTCCCACATTAATCAGAAAGTGAAGCATTTGCACGTTTTGGCATCCACCCTTTGCTTAATCCTTCCACTTATAAGTTTCCATCCTAAAATATTTAGCAATATGACACAAAAAAAAAAAAAAAAGTAAATATCGGTATATGACCTTTTTAAAAAAAAAACAAAATCTTTATAATACCAACTATTTGTCATTTATGCTACTGATGGAGAAATGATTAGTTTACTTTCGCTTTTCCATGTTAAATGTTAAGTGTATCTAATGCTAAGGCTACCCACTCCCAAAGCCATAAACCCTAGTTGCTCATCTTTGTGTGGTGTTGGGGATTATTATAAAACCTTTTTTTTTTTTTTGGTTAACTATAAGAACATATTAATATCTAAAAAATCCCAACACAAATATACAATTTATAATGTCTAAAAATTATCTTAATATTTTTTTAAATAAAAGGGGGTGGATCCTTCAATGTAGTGGTTTAATGTGACCCTACAAGAAGCCCTTTCACATGGTGTTTTTTTATTGGAAGTTTAGGGGAGGTAGCCCTTTGGAATAGGGTGGATCCATGTTATTCCTTGTTGCCTCACCTCAATATCTCTATTAAACAAACACTAAGCACACTGAATCTTCTCCACATGCCTTCCTCTTCCCATGTGCTTTGCTTCCTCCTTTCTCTTTCTTTGCCTTTTATTTAATTATTTAACCAAATCTTTTCTTTATAATATTAAGTGCTTCTCCAAATCTTTTCTTTATATTAACTGCTACTTCTTCCCTTCCCTTCTATTCTTCAACCATTTAAGTAGATATATTTTAATGTAATTTCCACACAACACTATACAATATTTAAGCCCAATAAGATACCAACCAACCATCCATCCTAGAGTTCTTATAATTGAAGTTTTCTCTCTCACCTCAAAAAATATATATTTGATGTATTAATAATGTATATAAGTTTATATATCGTTGTTAGAGGTCTTAGTTTAATTGGAAAAGGTAGAGATCTTAGATTTTGAATATTTATATTCGAGATCTATCATGCGTAATTATATACATAAATCTCTGAAACTCATCATGTGTGTGGGTTGTAGTCCAGTTAATCTAATTTATTAACTTTAATTATACTTGTTACACTTCAAAAAATGAAGTTTATACACCGCTAAACAAAATACATTAAAGCACTCATCAATAAATTACGAAATAATTTTAAAAATAATAAATTAAACATAAATATGCATGGAGGGAGGTGTAGGATTCATGCATGGATTTCAAATGTTATTTCATTCTCATAGACAGATTCCATTTAACTAAAGTAAGATTAAACAACCTTAGTTTAATGATAGAGATAAGTTTATATATATATACATATCTATATATATATATATATAGGGTTTTAGAGCTAAAAATGAAGCATCTAGCTAGCTTGGGTTATATATTATTCATCAAATCATTGCCCTGGTCTAAAACTGTTCATCAATCATGGTGTTTCGCAATGTGTCAACAAAGTTATAGGCTTATATACCTTTGGGGCTATGGAGGAAGAGAAATGGAAATTTAAATATTAAATAAACAATGATACTGAATGAAGAAAAAAGGACTTGAGAAAAAGTATATGCTATACCTATTTCTAACTTTAACTGCTTTCTGCATTTTCATCTTTTTCATATTATCTTTAGTTTTTGAAAATAGATTGCACCCAAATATATAGTTTAATAGATTTTTCTTCTTTTATTTTTGAAGTATGAGCTACTACCTGATTTCATCATGCCTCGTGTCTCACAACCTCAAGTGTTTAAAATGTTGGACTAAATTTTGCATGACTTGATAAAAGGAAAACAAATTATAAATAAATACCAATAACATTATTTAAGTATAATTAAATATTAATTATAATTATTTTCTTTGATTTCGAGTTTAAAGTTTATGGTTTAGGATTTAGGATTTATATTAGGTTTTAAGTTTAAAGTTTTTGAATTTAAGATTTAGAGTTTAAGATTCATATGAAGTTTCAGTTTTGAGTTACTTTTAAATAAGTTATTATTATTTATTTATAAATCCTTCATTATTTTTTATTTCACTAGTACTGAGATGTCGTGTTATTTTTCACTTACAATACATGAAATTTATGCCATAATTTGTTTAGATGATATATGTGGTAGTCATGAAATAAAAGAAAGAATTAGCTAAATTTCCCATTCCTTTTTTCAATGTATATAGAAATTAATAATTTCTTTTTATTTTTGATAAAAAAATTTTAAAATTTTAGAATCAATATACAACTTTTTTATTCTATTTATGAATCATAAAGGGATGTGTCATATAGGCTACTGACTGCCAAAAGTTTTGGGCTAAAAGAAAGACTAATTGCATGTCTTCATTAGTAAATTACTATCTGTGATCCAATAATTGGGCCTATATCAGGAACTGAAACATCCTTGGGCTCTGCTTCACTCCAACAAGTAGAAATTACCCAATTAATGAACTAATTTCCTTTCCAGTCTTTGCATAATTGAGCCCAATAGAGTTCAAGCAGTATCAAGTTTACTTTAAATCAGATTCAAAGTTGAATTAATTAAGTTTCACATTCTCTTAACACAATTAGCAGGGTATTATAGCCAATATAGGAGGACGTAAATTCGAGTGTGCTGAAATATATTATCCTTCTATTTATGGGTTGGGGAAGAGTTATAAATAATTCTAAATATTCTGTAAATAATAAACAGATATATAATAAAAATATCAGACATTTAAATTATTTTATTCTCAAAATACTCTCACAAAAAATAAATCTAGTCCAAAAGGATTTTTTTTTTCTTTCGCTTGCACACAATTTCATGATTCTCCTTTTCAATTCAGCCCTTAATATAATTATTTAAAAAAGGATATACAATAAATTAAAAAATTAATATATATAAAAGTATTTGAATTTGACAACATGTACCTATTTGATACCTAAATTTTTTTTACTTGAATTTGAAAACCGTAAATTAACTTATTACCTTGTTTAGGTATCTAACATTGTTAATTCTTTTATGCCACCTGTCAAAATGCAAGGTTGCCATATGTCACCATACTATTGCTTGTCATTGTCACGTCAACATATTTTAACAGTGTTAATTAAGTAATTTTAAAAAAATCAAGTTAATTTACAATTTTTAAATTTATGTACCAACTAGCTCAATAAATAAATATACCAAATTTAAATACTTCCTATATATTAACCCAATAAAATTTGGATATATTAATTTCTTAAAAGAAAAGAAAAAAGGAAACAAAAGTAATATAGAAATAGGAGGAGGAAGTGAAAACACGTTTCAAGAAGCTGAAAATGGAATATAAAAGAAGTGCAATTTAGGGTAAGTCACAGCTAATCTCAGTTCTCATCTCAAAAAAATAATAAATAATTATATTGACTCGATCGAGAAACCTTGATACATCGGCAGTCCAAATGTTCAAATCCAATGCTAACTTTATCATATAATATATGTATGCATGCATGCATGTATATATGTATGTGTGGTTAGTGGAAACCCATGAACGTAAAGTACAAGCAACTACCAGACCGACATTCCATCCAAGAAAGCATAGAAAAAAGGTGATCGAACACATTATTTTACATCATTTATTGAAAAAAATAATGATGATTTTATTTAGTTATTTATTCATTTTTTTTTGGCAAAGTCGTTTTATATATTATTAATGGGTTAATTTTACATCATTTAATAAGACTCTTCTTTTTTTTTTTCGTCCCAGTTTAATGGACATTATTATGGTAGTGATATGCACGTCTTCTACCCTTAATAATAATAGTAAAACGAGTTAGGTGAATTAAGCTTTAAGAGTTTTAAATATCAAATTTCGATAAATAATTTGATGTTTAAATAAATTTATTTTTATTGCTGATTGGATTTAGTTCAGTTGATACTGATATTGTTATTAATATATGAGGACATAAATTCGAGTGTGTTCAAGCATGTTTATCCTCCTATTTAAGGATTAAGGAGGTAGGGATAAAGTCAAAAGTTTTGTTTAGAGGACCAAAATAAGATTATAAAATTTAGGAGTCAAAGTTAAAAATTTTATATTAAAAATGTTTAAGTCAAATTGTTTTTTTAAAAGTGTTAAAATTATAAATTTTCCATTTAATCAAAAGTTAAAAAAATTAAGTTGAATCTTGTAATTTTAGGGAAGAACTATAAAATAAATTTCTAAAATAAATTTCTAATTGAACCAAGGTGGTCAAAGCCCCTGCCTGCATCTTTGACTACTCCCCTATAAAGAGAAATTATCGATAATTTCTAGACATTGTTCAAAAAAACACAATTTTATTCTTCTTACATTTTTATAGAATTGTTTTTTTTTTCAAAATTCAATGTTGTTGGCTACATAATTTCTTCCCATATATTTCTAATTTTAATTTATGTAAATTAATTAATTTAAAAAATGAAATATACTAATGAAATTTTTTGAGTCATCATGGAATTTACCATTTCACTCTTTTTCTTTATTTATCTAGTTTTAATTGCGTCAACAGCCAACAAGTTCATCCATGCAATTTTTTGAAGATTTCGACCTACCAGTATATATATATATATATTAAAAACAATTTATTTACACAATTAATTTTAATTTTTTAATATTGATATTATTATTTAAACTCTTTATTGAGTTAGTGTAACTCTCAACCAGGTCACTAATTCAGTTAAAAAATTATAGAAATATCATTCCGTAACTAAAATAAGTTATATTATAATGAGGGTACTTTAGGTTATACTATTTGAGAGTATTAATCTTTTTACTTAAAAAATCAATAAAAATATGTATGGTGGGATTTGAATCCAAACCATTTACATTAGCAAAACATTTCATTTACTATTCAACTAAAAATTATTTTAATTTTTATACATTTTAATTTCATTATGTACACTTTATTATTTTTATCAATTATATATCTTATTATTGTAATATATTTAATTAAATTAATCTCACAAATTAACTTGTTGTAACTCATTCATCCTCTTTGCGTAATCTCTTTCATCGTGAAAGAGTTTGTGAGGAACCTTCAAAAGTCTCTCAAACGCTTTGATGAAGAAGAAGTTCCTACTCATTTGATGTGTGCTTTTTATTGCTAATGTCATAATTGGTGTGAGGATTAGTAACAATCGTTAGTGATTTTTTTGTTTATATTTTACTATTTGAGATTTGACAATGATAAGCCTTTTATATTTGGTGGACGATAAAATTAAAAGAAAAAAACAACTGAATCAATTAGTTGGATGTTTTGGGAAAAAATTATTGCTTACCTATGTGTGACCATATTTCCATGATTAAGAACAAACATAATAGTTTTCGACTCTTTTCTTTTTATTTTAGGGTTTGGGATAAAATTGGTAGTTACATATTTGACTTTATGTCTTATCTTCTCTTTATGTACCTACCTATCATTTGATACATTAATCTTTTTGTGGGCAACACTTTCATAAAATGGTAGTGTATAATGCCTCTAGACTCAAATAATCTACAATTGTAGTCCAAATATTGAACTTCATGTTTGCAATCCACCGTGAAGACGAATGTGTCTCCATAATAGTCATTTCTTGTAGAGTTATTTTCTGTAACACCCTACACCCGGCCAAGACGTTATGGCCGAATCCGGAAGTGTTACATGAAAAGGGTTGACAAACCATTGTCGTTAAGTTAAAACCTTTCTAGTTCATTAGCCTTTAGAGTTATTATTAATTTCAAAGCTTTCTTTCATTTAATCATTTAGAGATAAAACGTGTTTGTAGCAGAAGCTTGTACAAACGTTGTGTCCAGAAAATCTGTTCAAGATTTTAAAAACCATCACAGTTATAAATAAGTAAAAACCAAAAACCCAAAACCCAAAACCAATGTCAAAATCCTAAAAGAGTCCAGATTCCTAGAGATTACAACTTCAATGCCAAAACTTAATAACCCAAAAACAAAATAAAATAGTAAAATAGGTGGTCACCGTCAAGTCCTTCGCTGCATCGATCTGCCTAAGACTGTGGGTTACCTGTACAGACAAACAGAAGAGAGGTGAGTTTATGTAAACTCGATGTGTAACCCAGCAGAGTTAAGCATGTACACATACAGAATATCATAAGTCAAACAGATTCATAATCGGGCTTGGGCCCATGTCAGATACAGATACAGATTTGTGTCTGAGCCTATTTCAGATACAGATACAATTAAAAAATGCAAATCAGATATCAAAACCCTACCCCTATCCTCTACACACCATCTCTAACCATCCCTACACACCATGTGGGGTTTAAAACACCCACCCAACCCTACACTCCACACTGTACCGATACGGCACATATCAAATATAATGTAGCTGTACTGCTAGATATTAGGCATAATCTGCTTTTCAGAACACTTCCTCCAATATACATTATCCCACCCTAATCTCAGTAACAGAACATGCATACAGAATTAACAAATAAATTATACTTAACATGCTT
Organism: Gossypium arboreum; assembly: GCF_025698485.1. Classification (NCBI taxonomy): domain Eukaryota; kingdom Viridiplantae; phylum Streptophyta; class Magnoliopsida; order Malvales; family Malvaceae; genus Gossypium; species Gossypium arboreum. The sequence continues at coordinate 5,914,885 of NC_069078.1, read as the reverse complement.
TCATAACCAGATAACAGATAAACAAGCATAGGCATGCTCATAACCATATTTCAGTCTAACAGATTATTTGGTTATAGGGTTAGATAGCATTTATCGACCCCACGGTAGGCTTACAGTCGATTAGGACGACCCGTGTGACCCTAGGAAAAATTTCAGTAATATAGGCCCACACGCCCATGTAGGTTATCCAAGTGGGCCCACACGCCCAGATTGGCCTTGCCCGTTTGGATCACACAGCCTGGCCCAATTACCACACGCCCGTGTGGCCCATATGCCCAATTCGGTCTAGACCGTGTGGTCCAAACGCCCACACTCTAGCCATCATACGACAGTGTCTTGCACACGACCTGACATTTGTTGATCACACGACCGTGTTATTGCACACGGCCTACCACACACTTTGTGGCATCGACAGTGGGGTTTTTTGGCTTTCGTTGAACCTGGTTTTTTGTGTTTTGGGTATACACATGGTATCGTTTCGATGTGAAACCACTCTCAAGCCTTCTAAAACCTACGGACAACGTAACCAAAAGCTTGATCTCAAACACCCCCTCAAAACTTTAATGGATAACTCCACAACAAAAACTCACGATACTCAACAACACATTTCGAGTACTTACCGGTAATGAAAAGAATCCTCCCTAAAGTTCAATTCACTGCAGGAGCACCAGCAGAAACTTGTTCTACCCTTAATCAAAAGCAAATACAATCCCCGAATTAACACTAGCCACAAAAACGTTACAATCGAATTTTCACGAAATTTACCGATTAAACGAAATCAAATATTACACTTAGGAAAGCGAGTTGAAATACCGAATAAAAAATGAAAAGAAAAAAATCGGTAGAATGGGAAAAAGAAACAAGGAATTTTGGAAAAGAAACCTCAAAGGAAAGTATTTTTCAAAAAAGAAAAGAAAGATAAAATAAAATCAGATTATGATAACTCTCAATTCCAAACTCCCCACTAACCTGCTAACAGCCACTTTTCAAAAACCCAACTCCACTGAAACACTTGTGTAGAACCGAAAAAAATAAAAAATGCACACTTGCGCAAAGATTCAAACACAGGACCTTCACACAACACACAGACTCCCTTACCACTTGGACCAGCAGGCTCATTCTAATATGATTTTACAAATAATTAAATATAAGCCCATTCCCCAAACACAAGGCTTAGATCAGAAAAATATCAAAATTTACCAAAGGTAGGGCTTAAACATAGGACCTCTCATATATACCCAGAACACTTAACCACTAAAGCAGACACATATTTGTGTCAAGATTTCACAGAAATAAAGATAGAAATTTTGGGTTGTTACAACTCTACCCCCTAAAAAAAAATTTTGACCTAGAACTGTACCTGATCAGAACAGATGAGGATACTACTGACGTATTGAGTCTTCCGATTCTCATGTGGCCTCCTCAGTACTATGATTCCACTACAGCACCTTCACTAACGAAATGGACTTCCTCCTCATAACCTTAACATCTCGATCCAGAATCAGAATCAGTTTCTCCTCAAAGTTCAAATCTGGCCTAACTTCGATATCCTCAATGAAGACTATATGAGATGGATCATATCGGTACCGCCTTAACATTGAGACGTGGAACATATCATGAATTCAGTCCAACTCAAGAGGTAACTCCAACTGATAAGCAACCGGTCCCACTCGCTTCAGAATCTAGTACAGCCCAATAAACCTAAGGCTCAGCTTGCCCATACAACCAAACCTAAGAACTTTTTTCTACGGAGAGACCTTCAGAAACACAAAGTCCCCTACAAAGTACTCAATCTTGCGTCTCTTCAGATCCGCATAAGACTTCTGTCTATCAGAAGCCACTTTCATACGATCCTGAATTAGTCTAACCTTATCCTCAGTCTCAAAAACCAATTCAGGACCCAAAACTCGACGTTCACCTAACTCAGTCCAACACAGTGAAGTACGACACTTACGACCATACAGAGCCTCATAAGGTGTCATTTGAATACTAGCCTGGAAACTATTATTATAGGCGAACTCAGCCAATGGCAGATAATCCTCTCAACTACCTTGGAAATTGTTCACATAACTTCTAAGCATATCCTCTAGTATTTAAATCACCCTCTCAGACTAGCCATCTATCTGAGGATGGAACGCAATACTAAAGGCCAATCTCGAACCCAGAGCTTTGTGTAACTTCTTCCAGAACCGAAATGTAAAACGAGGATCTCTGATCTCTGTCATAAATGATAGACATCGGAACCCTTTGCAGTCTAACTATCTTAGAGATATACAGCTTTGCCAACTTCTAAAGAGAAAAGCCCGTCCGAACCGGAATAAAGTGAGCAGACTTGGTGGGTGTTAAAGGCAACCCACTAACGAAGTCCATCGTCACTCACTCCCATTTCCACGAAGTAATCTTAACTGGCTGCAACAGACCCAAAGGCAACTAATGCTCAGCCTTAACCTACTGGCACGTCAGACATCGAGCCACAAAGCCAGTAACCTCATACTTCAAACCCAGCCACCAGTACAACTCGCGGAGGTAGCGATACATCTTATTACTGTTAGGATGCATAGCATAAGGACTACTATGCTCCTCTCTCAAAATAGACTACCTTAGATCAGAATTGTTTGGCACACAGATCTACCCTCGGAAACATAACACACCATCACTATTCAATTCAAAATTTGCAGTAGTACCACTCTCAATCTGACAAAAATATAAACCCAAAGTATCATCCCCTATCTGCTTATCTCGAATCTACTCAATCCAAGTCGGCTTAACTTGTAACTCGGCCAATAAAATACCATCATCAAACAGACTAAGGCGAGCGAACATCACCCTCAGGTCAGTCATCGCCCTATGACTCAGAGCATCAGCCACCATATTAGCTTTACCTGGATGATACTCTATCGTGTAGTCATAGTCTTTAAGCAGCTCAATCCAATGACGCTGCCTAAGATTTAACTCCTTCTGAATAAGGAGATACTTGAAACTCTTGTGATACTTGAAACTCTGGTGATCAGTATAGATAATACACTTTTTACCATACAGATAGTGTCTCCAAATTTTCAACGTAAAGACTTTTGTAGCCAACTTGAGATCATGCGTCGGATAGTTCTCTTCGTGTGACTTAAGCTGATGGGACGCATAAGCCACAACTTTACCATCCTTCATCAGAATACAAACCAATCCAACATGTGATGCATCACTGTAGACCACAAACTCCTTACCGGATACAAGCTGTATCAGAACAGGAGCCTGAGTCAGAACAGACTTGAGCTTCTTAAAGCTTGATTGTTGCGCATCAGTCCAGACAAATGGCTAACCCTTACGTAGAAGTTTAATAAAGGGAGATGCAATTAGTGAGAACCTCTCTACAAACTGCCAATAATATCTGACCAAACCCAGAAAGTTACGGATCTCAGACACATTTTAAAGCTGTTTCCACTCTAGTACAGCTTCAATCTTTCTTAGATCTACACGAATCCCTTCAGTAAGAACTACGTGCCCAAGAAAAGTCACTTCACGTAACCAGAACTCACACTTGCTGAATTTAGCATAGAGTTACTTCTCACGCAGAATCTGAAGCACTACTCTAAAATGCTCATCATGCTCATCCCTAGTCTTAGAGTATACCAGAATGTTGTCGATGAAGACCACGATGAACTGATCCAGATAGGGCTGTAATACCTGATTCATCAGATACATGAATGCAACCGGTGCATTCGTCAACCTGAAAGGCATAACTAAGAACTCGTAATGTCCATAACGAGTCTTAAATGCCATCTTATGCACATCCACCTCCTTAACCCTTAACTGATGATACCCTGAACGAAGGTCAATCTTAGAAAATACAGAAGCCCCTCGAAACTGATCAAATAAGTTGTCGATCCTCGGAAGTGGATACTTATTCTAAATGGCCAGCTTGTTCAACTGTCAATAATCTATGCACATCCTCATGGTCCCATCCTTCTTCTTAACAAATAGTATTGGTGTTTCCCACAGAGACACACTCGGATAGATGAAGCCATGGTGCAACAACTCCTACAGTTGAGCTTTAAGTTCCGTAAGCTCTTTTGGTGCCATTCGATAGGAAGCGATAGATACCAAAGCTGTACTCAGAAGAAACTCAATCTCAAATTCCACTTCTCGATTCGATGGTAATCCCAGCAACTCCTCAGGAAAGACGTCTGCAAAATCCCTCACAGTTCTGATATCTCTCCAAATATGAACCCTTAAATTCAGAAATACCTATATAAGCCAAGTATGCCTCACACCCTTTCCAGACCAGTTTTTCAGCTACTAGAGCAGAGATCACATGCGACAGATAGTCTCGATGCTCACCAATCATAACCACCTCCACATCATCCTTGGTTCTCAAAACGACCTCTCAGATGCGCAGTCTAAACTGACTCAGTACTACACCAACCAGTCCATACTCAGAATCAAGTCGAACTACCCAAACGGAAGCTCCATCAAATTAGCCAGAAAAATCTCCCCTTGCGATTCCAACGAGACATCTTTATGCAGTTTACTAACTTGAACAGACTGCCCCAACAGGCTTATCACAGTAACCTCACTAGAAGTACTCCCAACCGGTAACCCTAGATTTTCAGAAGTAGAACAGATTATATAAGAATGAGTAGATCATATGTCTATCAAAGCAAAGTAAGGTGCATCAAATATAAAGAACGTACCAATGATGACGTCAAGAGTACACCTCTACCCGGTGCTCTCTATCCACAACCCAAACCATTACCACCCTTAGCCTATCCACGACCCCTAGGTGGCTACTAAACTACTCTTTGAGGTTTACAGTACCCAGAGCTGGAGCTTACATCTGATCCCCACACTGTGAGCACTCCTTAATATGGTGCTTAAGAGGCCCACACCTCAAAAATGCCCCAGTGATCCTCCAACATTCACCCGGATGGTGTCTCTCATAACCCCCACAAGGCAACATCCAAGCTGAAGCAGCAGGAGCCCCCACTCTCACTGGTCCATCAGATCTGGCCTTTTTCTTAGGTCTATACACAGAACTCGAGGGCTCTAAATCTCTCTTATTCCTACCTCTCTCCATATCTCTATTCTGACGCTCCGCGTGCTTCACATCTTCGGCGATCTTCGCCTTCTATACCAGAATAGAAAACTCACGCTCCCTTTGCGGAGCAATCAGAACCCTCAAACTATCCCTCAGTCTATCCTCAAAATAAATACACCTCTCATATTTCGATGCTACCATACCTCAAGCATAGTGGCTCAGCCTCAAAAATTCAATCTCATACTCAGCCACTGATCGGTCACCTTGCGTGAGATTCAAAAACTCACGTCTACGAGCATTAACGTAACTAGCCCCCAAATATTTTGTCTAAAACGTAGTCTTAAAGAATTCCCAAGTCAAACAATTAGGCTGAGTGCCCTTTTTAACGGTCAACCACCACTAGTATACCTCGTCGCGAAGTAAGGAGACTGCACCCTTCAATTTCTGCTCGGGAGTGCAGTCCAAGTCATCCATAATTCTCTTAGTGGCCTCCAACCAATACTCAGCCACATTAGGGGCAACTCCTATGACACCCCTAAATAACTCAGCTCCATTGGACCGGAGTCGTTTAGTTACCAGCCCTCGGCCTCCAGATCTAAAATTAGGCCCAACGACTCTCTCCAATATCCTCAACATGGCTTGGGATAGTGCGTCATCCCCAGCCGAACGAATCTGAAACCAAGTCTCAGTAGTAGGTGACATAGGTGTCTCACTAGTGTCCAGATTTACCATACTACCCAGAGATGAGATTCAGCTTGAGCCCCATATGGCCTCTACCTCGGCCTCAAGTACCCCGTCTTCGGATACCTCGTGCACTTATTATAATTTCGAAGCTATCTACATTAAGAGTTCTAGCATCAGTTCAATGTTTATTAATAGATATCTTATGCACTATTTATCAGAAATTTAGAAGTTTTTTCAGAGGTTTTGATCTTCTAACTATCTTAGTACAGTTTCAAAGAGTACTAACTACAGTGTTTTAGAATAGTTTAACCAAATACAGAAATACTTACAGAAATACTTACAGGATTAGTGCCGAAAACTCGGCGTACCACATACTTTATCAAAATATTTTTAAACCATTTGAAAAAAAAATTCTTCAAAACATATTTTGGAACCCAAAATTTATAATCGAGTTTTGTAACCTGGCTCTGATACCACAAAATGTAACACCCCAGACTTGGCCGAGACGTTATGGCCGAATCCGAAAGTGCCACATGTAAAGGGTTGAAAAACCATTATTGTTAAGTTAAAACCTTTCCAGTTCATTAGCTTTTAGAGTTATTATTAATTTCAAAGCTTTCTTTCATTTAATCATTTAGAGATAAAACGTGTTTGTAGCGGAAGCTTGTAAAAATGTTGTGTCCAGAAAATCTGTTCAAGATTTTAGAAAACTATCATAGTTATAAATAAGTAAAAACCAAAAACCCAAAACCAACGTTAAAATCCTAAGAGAGTCCAGAGTCCCAGAAATTACAACTTCAATGCCAAAACTTAATAACCCAAAAATAAAATAAACCAGTAAAATAGGTGGTCACCGACGAGTCCTCCGCTGCATTGATCCACCTAAGACTGTGGGTTACCTGTAAAGACAAATAGAAGATAGGTGAGTTTACGTAAACTCAGTGTGTAACCCAATAGAGTTAAGCATGTACACATACAGAATATCATAAGTCTAACAGATTCACAATCGAGCCTAGATCCATGTCAGATACAGATACAGATTCAGGGCTGAGCCCATTTCAGATACAAATACAGTTACAGATATGCAAATCAGATATCATAATCTTACCCCTATCCTCTACACACCATCTTCGACCATCCCTACATACTATGTGAGGTTTAAAACACCCACTCAGCCCTACACACCACGCTGTACCGATGCGGCACATATCAGATATAATACAGTTGTGATGCCAGATATTAGGCATAATCTGCTTTTCAAAACACTTCCTCCAATATACATTATCCCACCCCAATCTCAATAACAGAACATGCATATAGAAGTAACAAATGAATCTTGCTTAACATGCTTTCATAACCAGATAACAGATAAACAAACATAGGTATGCTCATAACCATATATTAGTCTAACAGATCATTTGGTTATAGGGTTAGATAGTATTTACTGACCCCACGGTTGGCCCACAGTCGATTAGGATGACCGTGCAACCCTACGAAAAATTTCAGTAATATAGGCCCACACGCCCAATTCGGTCTAGATCGTATGGCCCACCTGGCCACACTCCAGCCATCACACGACTATGTCTTACACACGGCCTGGCCTTCATCGATCACACAACTGTGTCATCGTACACGGCCTACCACACTCCTGTATGGTGTCGACAGTAGGGTTTTTCAGCTTTCGTACGAAACTCGTTTTTCTACGTTTCAGGTACACACCTAGTATTGTTTTGATTCAAAACCACTCCCGAGCCTCCTGAAATCTACAAACAACATAACCAAAAGCCTGATCTCAGACACCCCTTCGAAACTTTAATGGATAACTCCACGACGAAAACTCACAATACTCAACAACACATTCGAGTACTTACTAGTAACAAAAAAGATCCTCTCTAAAGTTCAATTCGCTGTAGGAGAACCAACAGAAACTTGTTCTACCCCTAATCAAAAGCAAATGCAATCCCTTAATTAACACCAGCCATGAAAATGCTACAATCGAATTCTTACGAAACTTACCGATTAAATGAAATCAAACGGTGCATCTAAGAAAGCGAGTTGGAATACTAAATAGAAAAAAAAAAAGAGACGAAAATCGGTAGAAGGGGAAAAAGAAATAGAGAATTTTGGAAAAGAAACGTTAAAGGAAAGTATTTTTCAAAAAAGAAAAGAAAGATAAAATAAAATCAGATTATGATAACTCTCAATTCCAAACTCCCCACTAACCCACTAATAGCCACTTCTCAGAAACCCAACTCCACTGAAAAACTTGCACAAAACCGAACAAAAAATAAATACCCACGCTTGCGCAGGGATTCAAACACAGGACCTCTACACAACAGACAAACTCCCTTACCACTCGAACTAGCAGGCTCATTCTGATATGATTCTACAAATAATTAAATAAAAACCCACTCCCTAAACACAAGGCTTAGATCAGAAAAATATCAAAATTTTCCAAAGGTAGGCCTTGAACTTGGGACCTCTTACACATAACCAGAACACTTAACCACTAAAGTAGACAGATATTTGTGTCAAGATTTCACAGAAATAAAGATAGAAATTTTGGGGCGTTACATTTTCCATTTTAAATGTCTCTATACAAGGTTAATTAGGAGTTGGATTTTCTCAATCATCAATAAGAATCCCCAACTCATACCCGTAGAACTTCAATAATCTGTTATGAATCAAGTTGAGTATGTTATGTTTCAGATCTCTTTCCAACTGCTCCTATAAGAATCCAAATTGACATTTAGCTTTATTGTACTTGGATCTAAACTTTGATCTCAAGTCTTTCTCATGTTTTTTTCTTAAAGGCAACTTGTATTGCTCTACTAAGATTTTGATAATGCTTATGTTGTTCTTGAACCCACCAAAATAAGCATGTAACCCCTCGTTTATTTGAGTTGATTTCATTATCGCCTAGAGGAAGTGATTCTTGGGAAATTAAACTCACATAATCTCAAATTCAATTATAATTAGGCTTTCTTAAGAAGTATCATTGAATTCATTCTTCATTGCTTTATAATCGATAACAGCCTTAAGCTTTGTAGGAAGCTTAGGGTAGATCTGCCATATACAAAATCTATGGATTGTGTTAGGCATCACCTTATTTATCATTGTCCTATGCTTTCACTCTAGTTTATCAAAATATTAGGAGGATAGTTTGACTATTTGTTCACAAGATAAGCTATGTGAAAATTAACATTAGCATGAAAGTCCTCATAAGATGTAAACTCTAAAGATGATCTAAATAATATTTTTCAATCCTATATAACATTAAGGTCAATTTGGTGGTAGAAGTCATTATCTTTCCTTCGCATTTCACAAAAAGACTTATGTAAAGGCTAAACATCCCCCTCTTGCAGAATCAATCTTATATTGCTATAAATAAATTTATAGAATCCTCTAATAAACAATTTGTTTCTTCTGGATCACTCAATTGAACTTAAACCAATTTAATGTTCTTACAAATTCAAAGGCTAGCCATATCATTTGCCTTATGGCTTTCTTTTGTAAGTTATTCAACACATTCCTATATGTAGACATAAGCCTAAACATGTAGGGGAGAAGTTTATGAAAATTATATGCAATTACCTTAGTTACACGCCACATGCCATCATTATCATTATCATCTAATGCAACATTGAGCTTATACCACAACAAACTCGATCTTTTGCTACTAGGAGATTTCATCACCATTTTCACACAATGACCTCTTCACCATACTAAATCCTTTGAACTTGGGAAGTTCTTGATAAAATCCAAACAACACATCAAGAATTGTGAAGCACATACCTTTTTAGGCCTCATTTTAAATTCAAATTATGGCCATATTGCATATCATTATTAGCCCCTAATGGAATTTTTAGACATAAAAAGTATAAATAAATTATAGCTCTACTTCTAATTAATACTAGCCTAAAGTACATTAAACTTATTTTGATCTTGCTGTACATCCACTTAATAATAAAATATTTATAACACTCCCCCTTGGATGTCCATTGGTAGATAATGTGCCTCGTTAAAATCTTGCTAAGATAAAAACCATGTGGGAAAAAAATTCTTAGTGAAGGAAAAAGAGTATACATATCTATAATGCATATAACATGTTGCTTCATTAAAAACCTTACCAGGAAAACCAAATGGAACAAAACCTCAGTTAAGAAAAAAAGAGTACAACGTGTATTTACTCCCCATCATGACAACATCACATAATATATTATATTCCATGTATTCAATCTTGAATACTTACTTTTCAAATGATCGCTTGAACAAATTTGTTAAGTGTTAATATCATCATTTTTCTAAAAGTCATGAATGAGGGAAAATTTTGGAGAAATATATTTTCATCTCTTAAGGAGTTTCAACAATAATCATAATAAAATTTAATCATGATCCTTCTATAAAAATACAAAGAGGTGTTTTAGATCATTTTATAATCTTTCTTCAACTACTATTCACTAAGTCAAATTTACCACATATGTCAAATTTACCACATATGTCCAAATCATTTCAATTCATATAAATGCTTACGCAAACATATTATATAATATCCTGGAGATTTCTATATGCTTCCAACGTTTTAGATCCTTCAAGGATTTAATATAACTTTTACTATATATTAATTTATATAAATATTGTTACAACAATCATAAGATGCATGTCAAATATTTCATGAATTGCTAAACTAATAAGATATCTAAAGGTTATTGTATCTACTATAAAAGAATATATTTAATAACCAATGCCAAAACTTAGCGAAAAGCTTCTTCTTTTTTTTTTATTATTTCATTTTCGCAAAACTTACTCATTTATACCCCCTAGGTTTACACCTTTAGACGTTGGGACTAATGGTCCAAAAACTTTATGAATTTAATTCTACTTAAATTGCATCTTTTCATTTTGGCCAATCTATTCCATGTATATAATTCACAACAAATTTCTTCAAAATCCTTTTTTTTTCATTACCTCAATAATACTATTGAATGCAAAACTGTTATCGACAACTTTTCATTCTTGGTTCTACATTTTCTCGTATAGGCATAACTTATTAAGATCTTTTTATTTTCATTATTTTCCATCTTCAAGTACCTAAATATCTTTTGGAGTTTTAATAATTAGTTATATCTTAGGTCTCTTCAAGAACACTTGTCTCCACTATATGACCATCTTGATTACTTATTTTTTTACGAGAATTTTCATCTTTAGAACTATTCAATCTACCATGCTTCAAACATGCATTACTTTCAATTATTCTAATAGGTTGTCCTACTAAGATTTCAAAACATTAGCTAGTATATAATACTTGGTTGTTCTTATCATGTCAATAAATGCATTTGTTAGTTAACTTGCAATATAGTGAATTATCCTTTTTGAACTTCTGGTTCAAATTACTTTTTACGATAATCTAGATAATGATAATTCATTCCAAGTAATTTATCTCATCCAATTATTATTTATTTTCCTCTATTATTGGGAAAACTATCAAATCTAGATTTTGTAATCATATTATAATTGAATCTTCAATTCATTTAAGACATTTAATAATACAAGGAGATTCATAATTAATATATATTCTCAACTTTCTTTGAAAACCTATTTTATGCATTTTGGTAGAGTAACTTGAACATATATTGCACATTCAAAAATTGTAAAATGGGTTGCATTTGGCTCCTAACCAAAAGTCAATTCTAACGGGGAGTAGTTATCAGAACTTATTGGCATGATGCATGCAAATATCATATACTTATACATATACAAAAGTTTTATTCTCAAAAGTAATGCTTTAGATACTAATTGGAGACGTTTAATCATTAATTTTGCTAAACTATTTCATACATATAAACAACAAGCTTTTTCTATAGTTACTCGTATTGATAATCTAGTATACAATAATAATTGAAAGTCTGAGTAATAAAGTCACCAACATTAGCAAGAATTGTATCGATTACATAATTTGAAAGTTTTGCTCGTAAACAACTCATTAAACAAGTAACCTCATAAACTACAGGTTGTAAGTTGATAACTCATATGTTATTAACTTGTAGATGCATCTACCAAAATTATATCAAAACAACCACTTGTTGGATAATGAGCCCATATTTCTTTCAGAAATACAAGAGATCCAATCTCAACTTTTGGTAGTGAGGTTTAATAAATCTTCTTTGATAACAAACAACACTTGATAAATGAAGAATCTTCAGGTTTTTTAATAAATATCCATGTAAATCTTTATCTTGTCGTGTCATTATTGATTAGGATGGTCTAACCGATCATGCCAACTAATTAATATATTTGAACTAGTAAACTTATGGTCTACTGTGCATATGAATCAACAATACTAATATAAACTTATGGTTTACCATCTCATATGCTTTAACCATTCTAATATACACATAGTATCAAGCAGAGGAAAAGACGATAATTTTCGGATACAAAATTCTTACCCAATATAATAGATTTAATTAATTGTCTCCTTATCCACAGTCTCAATATGATATTCATTATAATCAAATTTTCTATATCAAAATAAGTAGTTATTCATAGCAAGAGTGATTCACTAAATGTAATATTTTCCTCGTTCACGGTTTAAATATGAAATCCATTTCTCTAGAGGATTATGCAATAACCATGACTAATTTGTTTCTTCAGATATCAATATATTAACTCTTTTGGAACTTTCAACTAATATTTTACTACCAAATATTACATTAATATCGGTTTGTTTCAGTACCAATTAGGATAAATATTTTCTACCTATGAGGATAGTGTTCATTGTTACCTTGTCAATGGGACATATTTTCTTCCTCAAAGAAAATTAACAGATTTTGAATAAAATATTTTAACATACGACAAGTATGTGACTAATGGTATTTCACATCACATTGATAACACAAGTTATCTCTACCTTTTGAAGTGTTATCTTGAAAACTCTCATTGTTCTTTTATTTATTACTATGTTTTCACTTCTAGTGGCTATTATTATACCACTTATATTATATCATTTAAATTTTTTTATGACTGCATTAAGCTTGAAAATGTAACAGATTTAGTAGGATGGACTTCTCAACGTCCCAAAATATTATTTATTTAAAGAGAACCAATATCACAAAAATTTATCTTTCAATTGACAATCAATATTTATATTTAAACAAATAACATTTGATAAGAAAAAAATATTACTATACTACATTTTTATAGAAAAATATTATAAGAAATTAAAAATCTTTTAAAAATAATATAGTTTAAATGTTGATTAATAAACCTTCTCGTCAATATTTAAAAACCTAACTTAATAATCATACCTAATTTTTTTTAAAAAAGCTGAAGTTTTTACTAATCTAAAATTTTAAAATTAATAAATTAATGTTGAGATCAAATATTTCACCGTCCTCAAAAATATAAAAATAAAACAAGTTAATCAAATTAATTATAATTAATCATAAAATAAAATTAAGATTAAAACTAATCTAGATATAAGATATTTTATATAAAAAAACTTCCTACAAATTCCTACATCTTATGTCAAAAACTTTAGAGAATAAATTTGATCTTTCAGTCCTTGTAATAAATTTGAATAGGATAAATAGGGTTTATAAATCTGAAAATTGTGTTTTTTTCTTTTTAAGATATCTTGAGAAAGAGATTAGCTGCAAAAAAACATTTACTTTTATAAAGAGGTTATGCAAATGCCATGCTTCCCTTCAAGGGGCAGGCATTATTGATGGCAATTTCTTTTACTTTTTATTTTTTTTAAAAATCCTTTAATCTTTATTTAATTTTTTTTAAAAATCCTTTAATCTTTATTTAATTTTCTTTTAAGTCTATGCCATATTTATCATGTGCCACCATGTGGACATGGCTAAGTTATCCCATGCTCTTGTAAGTTGTAATAATTAGACTAACCAATCCCCATGAGTTGATTATAGTGTATTCCTAGCTGTAAAAATTTATTTTCATCAAATAAACATTTTCCTTTTTGTTTAATTTTTATACTTATTTGGATAAACTACATTTAAGGTCATTAAATTACTAGTAAATTTACGTTTTGACCATTCAACTTTAAAAAATTACAAAATAATTAATGAATTATTTAAAAGTTTTCATTTAAGTCACTGGGCTGTTAAAATTATAGTTTTATGGCCTTCTCTATTTAGACCACTTGCATCAATAGAAAACTCCTCTTCTCCTTCTTTTCTACAATTTAATTTTTTTTTACGAAACAATTTTAAACATCACTAATCTGCGAACCAAAATCTAAATAGCTTTCTTCTTTGATCTCCGACATTGACCATTAGATTGACTTGAATCTAAGGTATATTTTTCTACTCGTCGATAGGTACTGATTCACCGTACTGATCGTCAAATCATCGCTTGGAGTTCACTAGTCAGACTTAAAAAAACACTTAACAGCCTAGTGACTTAAATAAAAACTTTCAAATAGTTCAATGACTTAAATGAAAACTTTTGAATATTTTAGTGACTTTTTTGTATTTTTTTAAGTTGAGTGACCAAAATGTAAGTTTACTAATAATTTAGTAACCTTAGGTGCAATTTTCCCTATTAATTTTAGCAAAACTAGGATTAAAGCCCCGCTGACTATGGGGCTTTTAGTTTAATTGGTACATTTTATTAATTGATAGTAAATTGTAATTTTAAATTAAATGTTATTAAATAAAAATTATTTAATACCTACTTTCAAATGGTAACAATATTAGCATTAATATAATATTTTATCATTATAACTATTAAATTTATGATACTTTTTATGAATAAATACAAAATTTAAATTAACATACTATTTATTTAAATAATGAAATAGAAAGAATAAAAAGAATTTATATAATTCTAAATTGACTTTTGAGTAAAATACAAATAAACTCCTTTAAATCATTAAATGCATCATTTAAAAAAAAGCTAAAAACAACATTTTTAAATTGAATCATTATACTAAATATGTTATGAATTAAGATATGATATAAGTATGATACAAGTATAACATAAAAAGAAACATTTTTAAGAAAAAATAAATCATGATATTAAATGGATGAATTAATAAAATAATTCAAAAAAGTTAATTAGATAAATAGGGCTTTTTTTAAAAAAATTAGGAAAATAGATAATATTTTTAGAATGTGCGTGTGAAAGCATGTCCAGCTGCATAGTTGGCAGTTTCTGACTTTTTTAGTGTAATTAGTTTTTTTGTCAAATGGTTAAATGTTAGTAGTTTTATCCTTAAGTCACATGTTCGATTCATATTCCACTCACATTTGTATTTTTTATTTCATGTTGTTTTAAGCTTTTTTATTATTTTTAATTAATATTTTTAACATATTAGCTCCTTTAGTTAAATGGTTAAATAATAGTGATTTCATCTTCTTCTTTTTTGATGTAACAAAACTTGACTAAACTAATTACCTAAAACTTAAAATTTAGCTACCTTATCATTCCAATACTTGCCTAAAAACTTCAGACTCTAAATTATCTCCTCTAAACGATTCCTAGCTATATGCTGTGCTATATTGTTTCACCCAACGCATTGATATCTTAATAATTTTCATAAAATTCTAAGATAAACCTTGGACCACAAAGAGATTCATGTTCTTTCATATGTGACATACTAACAAACCAAAAAGAGTAGACCAATGAACCCCATTCCTCAACGTCCATCCAGAATTCCCAAGTTTGTCATCACCCAATCTGATAGATTTTTGAAAAAAAAACTACAACTAGCAATTTCTTGGCACAAGGTACTTCCAAACATCTTTAACAACCATGTAGTCCCTAAGGACATGCAAAATTTCCTTTGTCTCATGATGGCAGATTGGGCAGGACAT
The DNA here is from genome assembly GCF_025698485.1 of Gossypium arboreum. NCBI lineage: Eukaryota > Viridiplantae > Streptophyta > Magnoliopsida > Malvales > Malvaceae > Gossypium > Gossypium arboreum. The sequence goes on along the minus strand of NC_069078.1, from coordinate 5,899,336 downwards.
ACTTTGTCCAATACCCCTTCATACACATTTTTGATTGGTAAGCAGCCTTTTTCTTCAAACGAGCCATAAGAAAAAGCGATGCGATGCGGTCCTTAATACTTCCAAACGACTCTCCATTTAGTATCTCTTACGTCCCATGTCTCCGCTTTTAACATATGATATGCACTTCTTACCGAAAAAGCTCCATTTATTGTACGTACCTAAAAGATTTTATCACATCTAGAGGATGTGGTGGAAGAATACTTGCGATCTTTTTAACCACTTTTTCAAGCAATCATTCCTTAAAAGCCTCCAGACTCCATGCTTTATCCTCTGTTACCATATCTTTAAGAAAACTAGCTGTGATTGGGCTATTCGTGAGAGATACATACATTTTCAATGATCTTACTTTTGGGATCCAAGAATCCTCCCAACAGCGAGTCGAGGTTCCTGTTCCAATAGACCAGCACAAATTTTCTTTCAGTATTGGCCACACATTTGCAATCCTTCTCCAAATAACTGAACAACTCCATTTCGTGATATTTTCGAGAATCATTTATTTTATCCCATATTTTGAGCATAGAACACTAACCTATAGATCATTTCCTTTGGTGACAAGATTATACCCAAATTTTAATAAAAAGGAAACATTTTGATCTTCTAAATGTCGAAGGCGTAAGCCACCACATAGCCGAGGTTGGTATACAGAGCCCCAATCTACCAATGCCAATTTCAATCTACCGGTTGTAGACCCTCATATGAATTGTCTTGTCAAATGCTCAATCTCTTTATATACCCCTTTCAAGATTCGCATTGATTGCATAAAGTAATTTGGAATAGAGAGGAGGACTAATTGCACCAAAGTGAATCTTCCTGCCATAAAAAGTTTTTTCGCATCCCAATTACATAGCTTAGCTCTGACCTTTTCAATCACAAACCCCAAGGTAACGTTGGTGACTCATTTGTGAAAAAGGTAAACTCCTAAATATGATCCCAACTTTTGAACCTTCTAAAAACCCAGTAGCCATTTATTGCTTTTGTTGTCGTCAACTCCTCAGAAGAAGAATACATTAGTTTTTTGTGCATTAACCTAATGTCCTAAAAAGCTACAAAATTGATCCATAATGTTTTCAAGTAATAAGCCATGTTTTATGTCAATTTTTTTTAAAAAATCACCAAGTCATCTGCAAAAAAATAGGTGTGATAAGGTTGGTCCTACCCTTACTAAATTAATAGGATTCCATTTTCCAGAGGTCTTAGCTTCTTTGATATTATGCCTTAACCATTCCATACATAAAACAAATAAGTCAGATGACAGAGGGCATCCTTGACATACTCCTCTTGCAAGTTTGAATTTTCTGTGGGTACTTCATTCCATAAAACCTGTATAGTGGACGTTGAGATGGCAGACATAATCACTCTCCGTAAAAATTTTGATATACTTGTTGCCTAGATAGAGCTATCAATAAAGTCCCATTAAACCTTATCATAGGCTTTCTCTAAGTCAATTTTAACGGTCATCCACTTTTTACTCTTTCCTCTCATAGAATGAATGACCTCTTGGGTAATGATAATATTAATAGAGATATTCCTGCTTACAATGAACCCAACCTACTCTTGTGCAATAAGCTTAGGAAACACAACTTTGAATCTATTAGCTACAACTTTCATGACCAATTTATAAAGTACGAAACATAGACTAATAGGTCAAACTTACGAGATCTCCTCAGGCTGAGTAGTCTTTGGGATAAGAACAATAATTTTATTGTTTAATTATTGATCAATAGGCCTACCTTTAAATATTTCTTTAACCCAATTGCAAATTGTTCCCCCAATACTATCTCACTAGTTCTGAAAGAAGATTACATGATATCCAGCACTGTCGGGAGCTTTTAATGGGGCAAAATCAAAGAATGTCATTTTAATTTCGTCATTTGAGACTTTGTTAATCAATGTCACTTTGCTTTAATTGGGGAAAACAACTAGGAGGTAATTCCCCTATCCTACTTAGCTTCTCCCTATACAATTGTTAAAAGTAGTTCACTGCTTCAACTTGAATTTCATCCGGGTCATACAGCCACTAACCATTTCTATTATGCAAGGTATTAATGCGGTTAACTTTCCTTCTATGCATTGTACGACTATGAAAAAAATTAGTGTTTCTGCCTCCCAGTTTGAGCCAATCACACCTCAATTTTGTTTCTAGAGTAATTCTTCATGATTAAGCACCTTTTCGAGCTCCTCTCTCATATCCATCTCCCTTTTAGATATCATTTTTGAATTTGACCTTTCCATTTCTTTTTAAATATGGCTTAAGGATTGTAGTAGTTTTCACTTGCAAACCCCAATGTACTCGTATATATTCTTATTCCACTCTTTAAGACCCGCAGTGAGGTTTCCTAAAGTGTCTGACATATTCCCACTATACTGCCACAAATCTTTTACAATACTTGAAAAATTCTGATGTTGTGTCCATTCAGCTAGAAAACAAAAGGGACGTCATTTTGGTAAGTTAAGTTCCGAACAAATGTTGATGAGAAAAGGTTGATCGTCTGATTTTATTCTTACTAAATGTGTTACTAGACACTTTGGAAAAGTTTGAATCCAAGCAACATTTCCCAATGCTCGATCTAGTCGTTCAAAGGTCCCTTCTCTTTGCCACGTAAATTGTAACACCCTTCGCCCGTATCCCTCGCCGGAACAGGGTTCGAGGTGCTACCAGATTTAAACTCATCCATTTATATAAAACCAGACCGTAAAAATTTTTGATCAATTTTAAACTTTTCATACACACGTATATTATCCTTTAATCGGGCTTACAAGGCCCAAAATATTCATGAGGCATTATTAAATATTTACCAATATCTTAGTCTTGTATCATTTACTTACTCAACTTTACAACCCTATAGATGCCATAGACTCGAAACACTAAGATTTACTTACGCCGATAGCGTAGACTTGACAATGTGATAATATCTCTGACGGCCTCCAACCCGAGCTAACCTGGCAACCCTAGGGAATATGGGAAAGAAAAGGGGAGTAAGCTTTACTCTTAGTAAGTTCATAAGAAAACAATAAGCAACTCATTAACAAGTTTTATCAATGTTTACAACATAATCACAAATTCACTACAAGTTGTCTTCCTGAGCAATAGTCACTAAATTATTTATATCTGGAGCTACAAAACTCCAAATCAATTGCCGTTAATTTTCCCTGAAAATAGACTCATATATCTTCCATCAATAAAATTTTCATAATTTTAGGTTTGGCCAATCAATACCAGATTTTTCTTAAAGTTTCCCCTGTTTCACTATTTGACTAATCTGACCACTCTTCACTACGAATCAAATTTCTCATTGTACAGAATTTAAAATATGTTCTATTTGATTTAATTTGAAACTATACTCATTAAGGAGTCTAATCATATAAATTTTATCTTATGACCATTTTTGTTCAAATTATAATGATTTTCTAAAAACAGAACAGGGGACCCCGAAGTCATTTGACTCTATCCCACGCCACTTCAAATATCTCATTATCAGCAATTCTATTGCTTACACGGTTTCTTTTATAAGAAACTGGACTCATTAAGCTTTAATTGCATAATTTATTCAGCTTCTAACTCAACGCCAACAATTTATGGTGATTTTCCAAAATCACGTTACTGCTGCTGTCCCAAGCAGATTTATTACAAATTTACTCTTTCACACATTCTTTGCATTCACATTATTTAAACATGTATATCACCAATCAATTTCATCACATATCTATAATTTCACTCAAGCATAATCTCAATACAATACATCATGCTCAATGATTCGCACACAACCGTTCAAATTAGCAATTATAAGATGATTCCGCACATAGTCCACCCTTATCGATAATTTACGATGGTTTTGCCCTTACTCACATATATGACATAGGCATTTTCACCTATGCTTCTCATTTTACATTCATGATTCAATTTCAATCGATCTAACATGCATAAGAATATATCACATACCTGGCCAACTTAATGCATTGAACAAATTCAATTGCCGATTTAACATGAGGTCTCATTGTCTTAGACTTTTATCAAATCACCGGCATTTAACCTGCTAGGTTTTAAACCCGATAATATTATTCACCAGCTTAAAGCTTGCTGGGCTCAAAGCCCAAATATCACCATTATAAAGTCGTCTCATAAACAATTCATATAATATAACATGTATACCTGTTCACTTTGCTCTATTTAATCATTCAATCACAATTTATAATTTCCCTTTGAATCATTCGATATTTTGCACACTAAGTGTCATTCTCAATATCTCGTACACTAAGTGCCATTCTCAATATTTCGTACACTGAGTACCATATTTGATTGCCCCGCACACTAAGTGCCACATTTTATCGATATGTCGTCAAACATTAAAATATTCACGTATATACAATTTATACAATATTAAAGCATTAGAACATCAATTTAACAATGCTTATTGCATACGAACTTACCTGGCTAAATTGTAGAGATACCAAAGTTTAGGGGCATTTTGATAATTTTCTCATTTTTCTCGATTTTCCACCCGATCTTGATCATGCATTAGCTGAAAGTTGGAAGCTTCTTTCATGGCTTCTCAAGCCTTCATATTCTGCTGGTAAAAAGAGAATGAAAAAGATGACACCTTGATTCTTTTATTATATTCATTTTATTATTATTTTTAACCAATTTATAATATTAACCTTTATACACTTTATTTATTACACCAAATGCCAAGCCATCATATCCCACTATCTCTTTAATGGGCTAATTACCAAATAAGGACTTCTACTTTTAAGTTCTATATCTATTTAATACCTTTAGGTTATAGAACACAACTTTTGCACTTTACACAATTTAGTCCTTTTTGTTTAATTAACTATCGAAACGATAAAATTTTTCAACGAAACTTTAATACCATCTTATTGCCACTACGTAAATATTTATAAAAATATTTATGATTCGGTTTATAGAAACAAGGTCCCGATACCTCATTTTCTAAACCCACTTGACCTTAGGGTCATACCACTTGAACTTAATAAATCGCTTATAAAACAAAAATCACAATATCAAAAACATTTTTAAAATCACAATTAACTCGTAAATATTAAATATAATATTTACCAACCTACTCATTCGGATTTGGTGGCCCTAAAACCACTGTTCCGATCAACCCTAAAAAAAACGGGCTGTTACATAAATGATGGCCCTCTATATCTCAGATCATGAAGATTATTTGATTCAAAAAATTCTCCAAAATAAGGGCATCGTCTTCTAATAGTGTTACCCCTTTTTATCCCTTTCAAAAAGGATAACAATAAAATCCCCTACAGCCATCCAAGGAACAAAGGCAGCAAGGATGGTCTCTTTTAACGCCTCCCAAAGCACTCTTCTTCTAGTTTTATTTTAACTACCATAGATGAATGCAATATGACGTCCCTGTGTTAAATTAATTTGAGGGTGATTTTTAACAATTTCAAGATGAACTGAATCCTTCCATCCAATCCAGATTCCGCCAGAAAAACCCTTTGCTTGAACTCGATACAAATATTGGAACCCTAGTTTCACAATTATCCCATATGTTTTATTACCATTGATTTTTCTTTCTAGTAGGCTAATGACATTAGGCTTGTGCTCCATTTATATTCTCTGAAGATATGTGGAAACTTTACGTTTGCACACCTTTGATAGTTCCAAGTAAAAATGAAAAATTTAGAATTCATTAATAATGAAATAAATTACTATAAAGCCCTCCACTTTTACTATCGTACATCATTCTGATCATCTGTAATCTCACCCACTTCTTTAAAAACTTTTGTTACCAGACCTTGTTGAAATTGGCTTTTTAATAACTCAACAATATTATTAACTAATTCTGTCAAATGCACTTTGGGGGGTGAGGCATTGATTGGGCTGTCTTTCTCCTTTATGACATTGTTTAGTTTTCTATTTTTCTTGTTCCCATTATTTTTTCCCTTACCACTGCATAAACCCCCTGGCTCCACGCGAGATCCCATAGCCCTCGGTCTACGTGCACTTGTGAAAGACCTGAACCGAATATTTTTTTTGAAGATCACTACCGAGTACCCTCTCGGATCCAAGATTCTTTCCGTCAGGGTTACCAACACTTCCTGCTGACTACCAGACCCCGAACGGAGGTTACATTGAGAACTTTTCCCAGAGGCGGCCTTTTAAAAGCTTCCTTTGATCAACCCTTATTCTCCCTATTTCCCGACCATTGAAAAATTTTGTGCATGACCATCTATGTACGATCCTCTCTTTTCTTCTACTTTAGGCTCCAGCGGATCGATGAGAATTGGTGCTTCCCTCAGAGCTCTGCCGCCTTGTACCAAGTGAGAATCCTTCAACTCCCTAACCCTTGCAGTTAGCTCATTCAGGCCTTCTCCACCCGACATAACTCTTTTCAACCCAACTCCCTTATTTCCCCCCTTTTTTCTCTACAGGGCCCTTCCCTTTGAGTAGGCATGTGGTGCCCTGGTCCCAAAAGTAAGGAATTATCCTTAGTAGGCCATTGTTGCTTGAAGCCTATGTTTGATACACCTACTCCCTTTTCTAAATCCAACTCAAAAGAGCCCATCCTGTTACACCCTTAACCCATATCCGTCACCGGTACAGGGTCACAAGGCATTACCAGAGTTTATAGAACATTTTTAGATAAATCGAGTCAAACACTATTTATTTCCTGAGATTAGTCATAACATCCTTTAAATAGACCTTCGAGGCCCAAAACATACATTAGAATTGATTCAAGACTAATTGGTATCTCGAGAAAATTTTTCGTAAACTTTCAAAAAAAAATTCTTACTTATAGGAGTCATACACCCGTGTGAATAAAATAAGACTATTTTCCAAGCCCTATTTCTCACCCATTTCATCCAAAACCTGTACAAAACTTTCCCAATACCAACCAATCAATTTAAGCATGATTTACAATCCAATTACAAACAGTTAACATGATATGTATGCTTAAGATCTTAACTCATATAATACCTTTCCATAACATACATGTTTAAATCTAATTAACCCAAAATGTACCAAACATACATGTATAACCATAATTTAATTTATAAACATACCAAAATCAAGTCATTACTAGCCATTCCAATGGCTAGATTACATTTATCCAATTCATTATTAACATTGGTACCAGTAGCCTATACATGTCATTATACCAAAATAAAAACATTCTGTATACCAAAATGAGTAGGTTGATATTGTGATGACGCTCCGACTTATCTCTAACTTTTTCGAGCTTCCGAGCAGTATAAAACATAGGAAATAAAATCTAGTAAGCATTTAATGCTTAGTAAGTTCATGTCACCAGAAACTAACTTACCAAGTGTTTCCATTAAATTTAATCAAACATGCATGCATTCAAGCAAATAAATCATTACCCTATCACATACAACTTCATCATCAAAGTTAGTCAAGCAATTACACATAATATCATCACATAGATGAGCTCATCATATCATAATTTATACTTGCTTATAATTCCATACCACATGTACATTTTCAAGAGAAATTTATTCAAACCCATTAACCATTTTCTAAATTTTTTTCCCGTTGAAATTATCGGAATATCGATGGATACTCTTGTATAGTACACTTAAAGTGTACGAAACTCTCAAGCCACCTTTTCAAGTCATTTAGGTAAATTATATACTTCTATGCTCACACAGAGCTACAATAGTCCACAACTTATGCGGAATTATTACCAATACATCGATGCTCACACAGAGCTATGGTAGCCCACAACTTTTGCGGAATTGCTACGAATTACTATACTTACGGAACTTTATCTCATAATGCTCGAGAGACTTATCAGGATTACTCATCTGAGCTAAATCCTATCTACAACACATGCAGAATCACCTTTACAATATTCTATCAAATTTCCTTCATTCAATCGGGACTTATCCATTTTCTCAAGTCACATTGAAAATACGATCGTATTTTATATATTAAATATTCAATTAACATTCATATCACATAATCATACAATCCAAACATTTCAAAAATCAATATTAAGTTACACGAACTTACCTCGATACTTGTTTGTATACAAAAGTCTACTAATCCGAGATTTTTTCCTTTTCTCGATCTAGCTTCGTATTTGAGTTTTCCGAATCAAATTGAATTTGAACCCTTAAACCTTAATTTCTCCTTTTTCTTTTTCTTTCTTTCTTTCTCCCATGTTCATTTCAACCTATTTTGTTTCTTTGTTTCTTTTTCATTTGTTTTACATATATATATAATAATATAATATATATAATAATATAATATAATAATATAATAATATAAATTAATATATTACTTATTTATTAAGTTAATATAATATATAATAAATATTTTTAATTAAAATATCTTTGATAAACCGCCTCAACATTTAAAAATGGCATAATTCCTATTTGGTCCTTTTAACTTTCTTTAATTTATAATTAAACTTTTACCCTTTATGCAATTTAGCCCTTTTTCATAACTACTCCTAATTAAGTTAAATTCACCTAATCAAAACCTAATTAACTACACAACTATTTTCGTAAATATTTATTAAAAATATTTATGGATTCGATTTACCGGAACGGAGTCCCGAAAATGTATTTTTTTTATTTGATCCTTTTTAATCAATTAACTACAAAATTAATAAAATTTTCTTATCAAAATTTTCATGCCACCTTTCTATCATAATATAGACCATGCTATAATATTAAAATAAATTTTTCTTTTTACCTCAGATTTGTGGTCACGAAACCACTGTTCCGATTTCATTGAAATTGGGCAGTTACATATCTTTTGCTGGCCCATAACAACTTTAGGTCTACTCCCTTTGTAACGCCCTGAATTTTGAGCCTAGAAGTATTAGGTCTTGAGCATGGGAACAATTAGGAGGCTGCACATAAATGTTTAATTGTGAAAGAAAGTGACAAAACTGTGTGTCTGCGTTAGTGGTTAAGTGTTCTGGGAAGTGTCTAAGAAGTCTTGGGTTCAAGCCTGGGCATGGAGGCTGCACATAAATGTTTAATTGCACAAGAAAGTGACATAACTGTATGTCTGCCTCAGTGGTTAAGTGTTTTGGAAAATATTTGAGAAGTCTTGGGTTCAAACCTGGGCATGTGCAAAAGGTTTGTTTTTCAAAAGGTTTAAACCCGCAAATGGGCCTTAGGCCCATATTCACTGTTTGACTATTAAGGTTGCACGGATCGCTCGAGATGATTGTGGACTTTTTGTTGGGTCGGTAAGCATATCTGGACCCTTAATCGATAAAATGACTGTTTTGCCCTTTTATGGTAAGATGATTGTTTTACGCCTATGTGATGTATGTTTATATTTTAGCATACTATTGTAACTGTATTGAATACATGTATAGTATTATGACATGTTGCATGATGCATTGCATGGGGATAGGTTTTTATATGATTGGAGGAACTGTACTGTACTGGCAGCTCTGCTGCAAATCACTGATGGCTCTAAGCCTATTATACTGGCAGCTCTGCTACAAATACTGTTTAGTGTCGCAACCGGTACTACTTGGAGTGTAGGGATGAGTGGGTTGATTTTATCCCCATATAGAGTGTAGGGTTGGACGGAGATGGAGTGTAGAGGCTGGATGGGTAGGACTTACATACTGTCTACTGTTATGGTACTGTTTACTATTACTGCATTGTTACTGTTACTGTTATTGCACTATTTATTGTTACTGCAATGGGCCAAGGCCCGAACACATGACTGTTTCTGTATTGAGATAGCTTAAAGCCCAAACTGATATTGTCACTATTACTAAAAAGGGCTTAGGCCCAGACTGTGTTTGTTTTCTGACTGTTTGCTTATATGAGATTACACATTGAGTTTTCGTAAATTCACCCATCTGTTTAACTGTACAAGTAATCCCCAACCTTTGGTGGATCGGTGCTGCGAGGGACTCAATGGTGGCAACACAACTGCTCTTGCTCTCATATTTGATTTTTAATTTATAAGTAATTTAATTGGGTATTTGCTTATGTAATAAGGCCTCTATGGATTTTAACTTAAATTTGGGTTTTTTATTTGCCTAGGTTTATAACTGCTAGCAGTAGGAAAAGACGCGTGTTTTCAAAAAAATAAATGTTTTTCCCAAAACACCACATTTACGCAACATATTTTAAAAGCTTCCGTAACAAACAATGTTTTAAAATGTAATAATTAACAATTTTAATTTGATTAACATTTTGATAAACGACTTGATTTTTAAAATAAACGAACCTCTATAAGAATACACAAAGAGGATAAGTTAAGAATGAGTTTTTTACAATATCGGACTTTGTGAAAAATACTTTAATGTGACATCTCCAGATTCAGTCATAATTTCCAAGCCGGGTTTGGGGTGTTACACCTTTTCACTATCCTATGATGCCCCTTCCCTTTATATGCTAAACTACCCACACCTTTCTTTTGTTTGCCCAGGCCCACAAATGATTAGCCAACCACTTTCGTTGAAGTCAATATTATTTGGTTTTCTTTCTTTTAGCTTGTTTCAACCCCAAACCTATTCCATTGTTCCTGGTTACCCTCTTTCTCTACTAGGGTTTCTAAGGCATGAAACTATGAGTTACTTGATACCCCTAAGACCTTGCCATCGTTTCCCTTTACTGTCCTCGACGGTTGCCAACCTCTTCTCTCCACTAATATCCAAGGGCCATAAATGCTTAAATTTTTTGTCGATTCGTCCATGTTCGAAGCTATATTTGTTCTTTATTCACCCTTACCATTAGCGTCCCCTTTCTCCGTTTCCTTTTTTCTATTCATTCCGTTAGGGAAAAACTCCTTTACATGGCCATAATGCCTACACGAGAAATAGACAGTAGGCAAATGCTCATATTTTACCCGCTGAAAAACCCCGTTGACCAAAACCTAGGATATTAGGGCCTTTTTCAAATTCACATACACTGCCATCCCTGCAAACCTTCCTCTGACCCCATTATCTGTATTGAAGTCTAACTTTGCAACTTTCCCTATCGTCCCTCTATTTCCCACAAGATTTTTCGTTTATACATATGGCCAGGCAGATTCGGAAGCCAAATTCACTCCATGACCATGCTTGATAAGGTTGTGTTATGTTGAAATCCATGGCCCAGGGTTGCACCGTTAGGTACTACCCATACACAATCTAAAGCCCTTGGCACAAGGCCTTTGTAAAATCCTCCGAGCCCTAAAATTTCGCCAGAAAATAATAGTTCTCAACATCCATTAAGCGAAACGGCTAGGACAGTTTCCAGAGGGATCAAACCTTATTATAAAACCATCGAATATCCAATGCTCCTTCCAAGAAGCTTGATTACCACCGTGCAAGCCATGTCTTTGATGAGGATTTGATTCACCCGCTTAGATAAGTGAATTGATGGAATCCTATTAACCGATGAGCGTAAGATGTCAACTTTCAATAACTCAAAGTCCCCTTTGCCATGAAAATTATCCATGGCTTCTGTTCATTCGTCAGCCCTAAGTCTAGTACCTAACAAACAATCTTTCCATAAAAAAGGCTTCTCTGTAATCGAAGTTGAGTCCATGACCACATTTGGATCTCCCTCCGTGTCCCTGATGCAAACCTTTTGAGTTGATTGATTAGCCGTATCTCTTTTATCGTTGTTCTCACGTTCCATCGTCGATAACCCTATAATTCTATTATTACCACTTTTTCACTTTAATCATAGTGATTTCATCTTTGAGTCTTAAGTTTAATTCCTTTTCTAAACATATTTATAAATTTTATTTCATGTTGTTTCAAGGTTTTTTCAATTAATAAATATATTGTTTTCAATTATTTTATTTTTAATTCTTCTTTTGAATTAGTAAATCTTTTATTTATAAAATCAAATAATTATTACAAATATCATTATTTTTAGTAAATATAATTTTTATATGTGTAATATTTATTCTTCAATACATATCATAAGTGTAGTAAATTTTAGTATTATATATTTTTGTATGTGTTTATAAAATATTTCACATATAAACATAATGATATTTGAAATGATTAATTGAAACATTTCACATATAAAAATATTTGAAATATCATACCCACAATGTAAATGAAAAAATAACGATATTTGAAATATTTTACATATAAAAATAATAATTATATTGGAAATAATTATTTCATTTTATAACATTAAAATCACCATACCCACAATATACATGAAGAAAATAAATTTTGACATATAAATATTATATATAAAGAAAATATATCAAAAAATTAGTTGATGTTTATATTATAGATAAAGAAGTTATTACTTTTGTTTAGTAATATTTTTCTCGTATCATATTAAGGGAAACACAAGGACTATTTATACATGTTCCTACTACTATTATTATAGTTCACAATAGGGGGTCACTGTTTTGTCTTCCCTATCCTTGGTGCTAACATTCTCTGGGCCTCTTTGGCTTATTGGACGCTTGCTTGCAGAACACGCGGTCCTTTCTAATCCTTGGACTGACTCCCCCAGTGAACCTCGCATCTACCAATCACGAGCGGGGATCCCTTACTGGGTTCGTGATCCCCTCTACGGATGTATCTCGCGACCTTGCCCCTTTAAGGCTTTTGCGAGCTCCCCTTGTGGGCTTCTGCTATCTTTGCGAACATCTAACATTCCCGCGAGGTCCTTAGCTGACTAGGCCTGCAGGTGAACATTCTTCTTCCAGGTCGGGTTCATCCGGGTCGGAGATCCAGATCCTATTGGTCACTTGGCTTAACAGTTCCTAAATCCTAACAAGTTTCAAATGTTTTTAACATAAAGATGTATGTAAAATATATATATTTATTATTAGATTTTATGAATAAAATTGTTATTAATTAAAAATAAAAAAATTGAAGACAATATATTTATTAGTTAAAAAGAGCCTCAAACAACATGAAATAAAAATTACAAATGTGTTTAGAAGATGAATTAAACTTAGGACTCAAGAATAAATCATTATTATTTAACCGTTTAACCAAATGAGCTATTATATTAAAAATATTAATTAAAAATAAAATACTTAAAACAACATGAAATAAAAATAATACGAGTGTGAGACTTAAGGATAAAATTATTAACATTTAACCATATGACCAAAGAAACTAATTATATTTAAAAAACTAGAAAATGCAACTCCTATTTCACTAAATTTCAAAAGAACGGCCTATTTTGTAATAATTTTTTCTGCATATATGCCTCATTTTCCATATTAAATTATACCGATTATTGAGAAATTAATATACAAAATAATAATAATAATATAAAATACTATAAACATGAAAAGGATAAAATTGTATATGTAATTTTTTCTAATAGTTGACCGACCATGATGTAAATATGTGAAAATTGTATATGTAATTTTTTTTCTAATAGTTGACCATGATGTAAATATGTGAAAATTTCAAAGTATATATATATATATATATATATAAATATTTTATATTAGCAATGTGAATATTAATACAATTAAATTGTTGAATCCTAAAATTGTTCATCTATTAAACATATTTGAAATGTCTTCTGTCATGTTTTTATATCATATTTTATGGTTAAAAATGTATTAGTACTTATAAAATAAAGGCACTTAAAAGAGACAGTTGTTTAGAAATTTTAGGTTTAATTTTGCTATTAATCCTTTTATTTTGTAAAAATTGTGGATTTAATTTTTATATTTTAATTTGATAAATTTTATTTTTATACTTTTAAAATTTAAAAATTTTAGTCCTAATTCAAATAGCGACAATTAAATCCATTTATCTAAATTCGATATATATAGTTTTAGATTTAGTTTATATTATTCAATTGAACTATTCTAAATAACTATAATTTTCGAATTTTGAAATTTTAATATTGACACAAATGACCGTTTCTAATCCATTAATTAAATTTTAGTGAATAATATGTGAAAATAACAAGCTAGTATAACATTACGAATTTGATAATAGATTTGTTGCATCAGATTTTGAAAATAGAACTTAAATGAATATAACAATAACCATTTAGTGAGAACTGAACTTTTAAAATTTAAAAAGTAAAGAGATTAAAAATACCAAATTAAAATATAATGATTAAATTTGTAATTTTCATAAAGTACAAGGACTAAGAATAAAATTTAACCAAATTTGGGACATAAATTAAACCCTTTTTCATTTATGATACAATCATACGAGTTATTATCAATGCATGTATTTTTATCAAATAGGACAATATTTAATTTAAACTTAAAGTGCAAGTAACGTGGCCTTCTTTCTCTTAATAAATGAATAACTCTTTCCTCATTTAATTTCATTTAAAGTTAAATATTTTGTCAAATTTTGTTATTAGTCCTTATATAATGTGTAAATTATAAATTTAATCTTTATAATTTAATTCGGTCATTTTAGTTTTTTAATTTTTGAATTTTAAAATTTTAAATTTGATCTAAATTGTAATTATTAAATTTATTGTGTAATGTAAAAACATTTTATCACATGTGTAATGTAATCTTTGCATATTGTTTTCATACAATACTCACACAAAAAAAATTATATTATTTTAGTTAATGATTTTAATGACTATCGTTTAAATTAAATCGAATCTAAAAATATAAAGACTAAAACAAATTAAATTGGAGAACAATAACTCAATCCATAATTTACGCATGCATAATCTGAGACTAATAAACAAGGACTTAGTAAAATCTGACCTATTTTTCACCAACTTAATAAAGGAAATTGTGTTAACTTCATATTCAACAACTTTTAATTTATGAGTAAAAATAATTAAATATTATAGGTAAATTTGAAGTTGGCCTTTAAAGCCATCCTTAATTTTAATGTACTTTTAGGCAATTTGATTTGAGTAGTATTTCAATTGTAGTGATGAATTTTTTATTTTAAAAATATAATTACAAATAATATATATTTAAATATGTTAAGATAATTGTCATCATTGGCTCAAAGTTTGAATGGATTTGGGTTGGATATTAATGAGCTCGTGGGGTCGGCTAGCAGGCAGGCCTGCTTTCTTGTGAGGTTACATGTGTAGGCCAGGTTCGCAGGTCGACCTTGCTCTTCTATAATGTTACGTGTGCATAAAATCTTATAAACACATGTTGAGTCTAGAGTAGGATACGTGTCTATATGCATAAAGCCTACTTAACTAGCATGTCATGTAGAGTTGCTCATGGGCCGAGCCAGGTCGAGTTTGGGCTGGGCTCAACTAAAAATTTAGCCCATTCATTGGGCTCGGGCCGGACGAGGCTGGGCCCAAAAAATGGGCCTAAAATTTTACCCAAGCTCGACCCAAATAAAAATACTAAAACCCGGCCGATGCAGCTGCTCAGTATTAAATTTTTATATTATTTTATATAATTTTTAATATATATAATACATCAAAATACTAAAAAATCAAAATAAATATTTTCTAACAAATTGAAAATAAATTTTTAAAAATATTTAGACTTAAATAGCACTAAGATAGATACAACTTAACAAGTAAATACCTCTAAAATAATAAAAAAATTAAGAAATACCTTTAAAAAAATAACAAAATTAATAATAAAATAAGTTTTATACAATATCTAAACAATAACAACAAAATAGTAGCAATATAATAGTAATATGGTATCAAAATAGGGAGAAAATAACAAGAAAATAACATTAAAAAACAAAAAAAAAGCAGATTTTTTTGTCATTTAGTGAATTCGGGCCTAGCAGGGCCAGGCTCAGGCCAAAAATACCTTACCCAAGGCCCGACCCATTTTTTTAAACGGGCTTTTTTTTTGTCTAAGCCTATTTTTCGGGCCTATATTTTTGCCCAAACCCTCCCACATTTCGGACGGGCCTTTGGGCCGGGCCGGGTAACCCGACCCATGAGCAGGTCTAATGTCATGTCAATGAACAATACTTATACCATATAAATAGACAAATACCACTACTCGAGGGAAATAGAAAAAAACACTCAACAAAATAATTATAATAAACTAAAATAAATGCAAAGTAAAGTTAAACTAAAACCCGAAATATACTTAGAAAATATTACATAATTTTATCGTTTACAATGCCAAAATTATTTATGTTTTTACATGTGACTTCAATTGATAGTTTTGAAAACTTGACATTTTTCTCACTTCATTTGTCTATTTATAGACCAGTTTCTTATAATTTTTTGGGTAAATTTATCATTAGTCACTAAAATATGTGTAAGTTTTTATTTTGGTGATTTAATTAAAATATTTTATTTGATCACTAAATTATTTTAAAGTTTTTATTTAAGTAATTAGGTTGTTAAGTTATTTTTTTTAAAAAAAATTCGCCAGTGAGCTTCAAGTGACTATTCGACAATTAGTATGGTGGATCGGTACCCATCAATGAGTAGAATGACATACCTTGATCCAAGTCAATCTGACAGTTAGTATCGAAAATTAGAGAAAAAAACTGTTTGAATTTTGGTTTACATATTCGAGATGTCCAAAGTTATTTTATGAAAAAAAAATTAAATTGTAAAAAAGAAAGAAAAAAATAACTTTCGATTGGTCAAATAATCTGAACAGAGAAAATCATATAACATCGATTTTAATAGCCTAGTGATTTGAATGAAAACTTTTGAATAGTTTAGAGACTAACTTGTAACTTTTTTTAGTTAAGTGACCAAAACAAAAACTTATCCATAATTTAGTGACTAATATTGTAGTTTACCCTTCTTCTTTTTTTCTTTTTGCATTAAATAAATTTACGTTATGCAGAGGTTATATTTAATTTTGTAATAGAAGAACAAATGGACTTAATTTAAACTTCTGTCGCCACGCGCGTCAATAGGCACTGTAAACACAAAAAATCATCGAACGTCCAATCTTCATTTAAAATAGCTGGGTATCCTTGAGATCGAAACACGTGTAACGAAGAAAAAAAAGAGAGTGGAATTTGTATGAAAAACCGGCAGTCATTTTAACTATTAATTCCCGCGTTTTATTGTCAGCTATAATAAATTGTTTTTGCTCACCATTAAGATGTTTTTAAAAATGAAAATACATCAATATTTTTTTATAAAAATATTAATAATTATGTTAAAAGTAAATTATTATTATTATTATTATTATTATTATTATTATTAGAAAAAAGTATACTAACTTCAAATTTTAGTCTTTTAAACCATTTTAGCTAAAATTGCTTTTCTTTTGAATTTTTCAGTTAATATTTTGAATTTTGAAATTAGAATTTGAAAGCTAAAATCTAGTAATTTTATTAGATTAGGTTCTTATCTCTTATCTTTCAAAATTAAAAAATCAATTAACTGTTTTTAAAATTTTGAAACAAAATTTAAATTTATCCCTTTTTCAAATTTAAATAAAAATAATTAATTATTTCTTAGACTAAACACCCAAAAAGATTCTATCAAAAAGTTAATAAGCAAAAACAGCTAATTTCAATATAAAATAATGACTTCTCTAGAAATTAACAATTATTTATAAAAATGAAAGAGTTAGTCTCTTTATTTTAATTTTTACAATTTAATTTTTATATTTTATAAAAATTGAGAAGTCAATATTAGTTTTTCAAAAATTTATATGCAACAAATTAGAAAAAATTAATAATTTAAATTACTGTTTACCACAACTATATTAACTTCATAATAACTTATTTGGCCTCTAACTTAATAAAAAAATTATTTTAGCCCTCCATTTAAATTTTTGTTTTTTAGTTTTAAATTTGTGTTGTTTATCAAATCACCCTAAAATAAATGAAAAAGTTAACATCTGTTAACTTTCCTGCCGTGGCATCCACGTGGGATATCCCATCAACAATTAATTAATTTTTATGAAATTTTTAATTTTTAACTATTTCATTCATTTTGGAATAATTTGATAAATAACACAAATTTAAAGATTAAAAGAGACGAAAAATTAAATAGTAGACTTCTTAGAATGAGAACCTACAAATCAAAGCAAAAGGATTAACTCATTAATTTTCATAAAGCAGAAGGATGGACTTCACAATTAGATTTTTTCTAATAATAAATCTACAAAAACTTTAAAAAATAATACAAAAAATTATAATAAAAGAAATCATTTATTTGATCTTTTATTTTCAGCTTTTTTACTTTTCTCTAACACCAACCTACACACAATACAACTCAGCCATTAATTTTTTCTCATTAAAGTTTTCCCTTTCAACAAGAATTCTGTTTTCTGATTCACAAATCTCCCCACCAGTTTTTTTTTTTTTTCGTTTCTCTTTCTCTAGAATTCCTCTAGAGGGAGAAAACAAATTGATGTTGAATGATCAATCTTTTGTAAAAAGATTTTCCCTGTCACCCTTCCCTTAATTCGAATCTCTTAGCCTTTTTCTCATTTTCTTTGATTTTCATTCCATTCCCAGTTTTCTTGTTTACAGCCCAAAATTTTCTCGAGAAAATAATGTTTTTATGCTTTTTTCTCTGTTCTAAATCCCAAGATCTCTGCAACCCAGTTCTTTTCACCTGATTAATCCAATTTCCCATCTGGGTATCTTTAGTTCTATTTTTTTCCTTGTGAAGTTTCAAATTTTCTTTTGTTTTTTTTTGGGGGTTTTAATTTATTAGATTATTTTCATGGATCTTTCTTCCCTATCCCATTTTTTAATGATTTAATTTTACACCAGACCAGAATCCCATATTTTCCTTCATTGTTTTTTTCCCCTGTTTTTCTTTTTCCTTGTCATGGGTTGTGCAAGTTCCAGGCAAAAACGATGCTGGCATTGCCGAGCACCGTATTCACCTGTTCCAAGAAGCTACACAATGCATGTTCATCACCCAGCACAACACAGAGGCGATAGCTACCATGTCGTAGCATTAACATCCACCACATTAGGTAACTTAAAGATAGAATCAAGCCACCAAAGCAATGGCAACAACACCTTCAATGTTGCAGCCTTCAATGGCAATCTCGAAAACAATGGGAATGTGAAGGAAAAGAAGGAACAACAAAGTAAAGGTTTGTCCATGATTGAAGCTGAAGTTTGGTCCAAAATGATTGAAGATAAGATCCCAAAAGTTATCCCCAAAACACCTATTGCAACTCCCCCCGGTGAGCCTGAAACAATTAACACATGGGAATTAATGGCTGGCCTTGAAGACCTTAGTCCTCGTCCTCCATCTCATATTAGAAGCTTTTCAAATGGCAGAGTGTCTCAAAAGCCACTATGGGTTCAATTTGAAGAAGAAGAAGAAGATCAAAAATCAGATTCAGTAATCACAGATTTCGATCCTGAAATCATTTCTAGCTTTAGGAAAACACTTGAACAACTCCCTTCTACTAACCCTTTTCATCTCAGGCTTAAAAAAGACAAACTTGTTTTATATTTCACAAGTTTAAGAGGTGTTAGAAAGACATACGAGGATTGTTGTCATATTAGGTTAATCCTTAAAACCTTAGGTGTTCGTATCGATGAACGTGATGTTTCAATGCATTCAGGGTTCAAAGATGAATTAAAAGAGTTAATGGGGGAACAAGGGTGTGGTGGATTGCCAAAGGTTTTTATTGGGAAAAAATACATCGGTGGAGCTGATGAAATAAGGCAAATGCATGAAGAAGGTACACTAATGAAAGCCATTGAAGGGTGTGAAATGATGGATGGTGATGATATTGGACCATGTGAAGCTTGTGGTGATATCAGGTTCGTGCCATGTGAGACTTGTTCAGGCAGTTGTAAAGTGTACTATGAAGATGATGATGAAAATGAAGATGGTGTGGAATTAGAACATGAAGATGGTGGAGAAGGTGACTATGGATTCCAAAGGTGTCCGGACTGTAACGAAAACGGACTTATCCGATGTCCGATTTGTTGGTACTAATAAAACGATGAATACCGACTGCTAATTAAGTCAAGTGCAGCATGAAATTTTCCCTACATATATATTTTTTTATTTGTGAGTTTGGTTTTTTTCTTTTGTACAGTGAGAGTGAGGAGAGTTTGTATTGTAATAAACAGGGTTTTCTTTTCTCATCATAATTATTACCAATCATGTGCTTCTAAGGCTGGTTTTACTTATTATGTTTCTTTCCATAAAAGAAACTTGTAGGACTTTCCAAACAAGTGGAGGATTACACTTTTGAGAAATGCAATTATAGCTATTTTTTTCTCTTTCATCTATATTTTCCCATGTTTTCCCTCACTTTCTATTTAAGTATAGTTCTTTTCTATACAAACTTTTTTCTTATTATTTTAATAAATATTGTAAAGGTATATAGATATATGTAACATAACATGTGTCATTGTTTGATTATTTCAATTATGTTAGGTTCTAACGTATAAAACACTTAATTCATAATACTTTTAGCTATTTAGTCTCATAATTACAATATCAACTTTGTAAAAATTAACCCAATTTTAGATTGACTAAACGTTTTTGGCTTCACCCTCGCTTGTATCCAATCGTATATTTTCAAAGGTGACCCATAGGCCAGGCGGATAACGATGTGAGA
This sequence comes from Gossypium arboreum, assembly GCF_025698485.1. Lineage (NCBI taxonomy): Eukaryota > Viridiplantae > Streptophyta > Magnoliopsida > Malvales > Malvaceae > Gossypium > Gossypium arboreum. The sequence continues at coordinate 5,878,884 of NC_069078.1, read as the reverse complement.
CGGTTCAAAAGAGTTAGAAATTAGCTCAATGCCATTAATAAAAGACATTAGTGGTAAATGACACTAAAAAATAATACAATTAAGACCAAGCCAAAACAACTTTTTAGTCTTTTAGTTTCTTTTTTTCTACACTTCCTCATCTCCCCCATTTCATGATCAAATCATTGTTTCAGATTCACGGGGGGCCTTCAGCCATAAAATTACATCAAGCTAAGCACCATTTTGCCCCATCTAATCAATCATGTTCAAGTCTTCTTGCTGTTTACATATAGAAGATAATTAGATTTTACACCCTCATTTTATAAATAGGAGTTCAGCCAATAAAAATATTATAGAGATTCTTATATTATAAGTCATATTACATGGTAATCTTTATACTCATAAAAATAAATTAATTAGTCTTTATATGTTAGATCAAATAGCAAATTAATCATTCTGTTAAAATTTCTATTCATTTTACTATTAAAAATTAATCTTTGTACATCAGTAATGTATAAGGTACACGTGATTATTCCGTCAGCCACGTCAAATTTTAAACGTACAAAATGATGATTCTTTTAACAGAAATGACCAATTTACTTTTTATCTAATATACAAGTTGAATTAATTTACTCATGTTAAATAGAGAGATAAAATACAATTTAACTTTTAATATTATAACTTCTATAATACTTTTACCGAATTCAATTTAATTGATTCATAATTCTCGATTTAAGAACCTTAGAAACCAATCTTTATGAAAGGACATTATATTGAAAAGGGAATGGATTTTATTTGTCTTGTTGCAACATAAAATGTAGTGGAAACAAAAAAGAAAAGGGTTTGGAATTGTATAGTTGTTTGAGAAGTTTATATAATCATTTAGTTGTTGTGGCCAATTGCATACTTTGAAAATGAAATATTAATTTGGACACATTTTATAACTCTGAAAGCTACTTGACATAATTTGTTTAAATTGTATCATCATTTTTACCATAAAATGATTACTCCTTTTTGTATGTGTGGGATTTGGGTTTTCAGCATTGAGAAACTTAAGGCCAAAGTTAATCCATAATTGAGACATGGAACTTGATAATAGCTCATCAGTGCCCATCCAAGAGTGTTTCATTGCATATAGGAAAAGAGATGTGATTTTGAGTATGTTTATTTTAGTTGTGAGTTATCTTAAATTGAGTCATTGATTAAATTCTTAATAATTAATTTTTTATTTATTTTTATTAAGTTGAATTTTATGAAATTGTGTTTTTTGTTCATTTTAGACAGATTTTTTGAAATAATTATTTTAAAAATTATAAAAAGATTTTCTTTTCATAACAGCAATTTATTTTATATAAATTTAATAATAAATCATATCTAATTAAAATTTAATTTAAAATTACATATAGTAGAGTGGATAATGACACGTTGGGGTTGGAATAGATAAATAAAGTTAAGCATGATTTTTAAAATGCTCATATTTATATTATTAAAATATTCATGTTTTATACTATAAAATATTTATTATGAAATATTTATAAATTATAAATATATTATTGAAATATTAATATAAAATTTTCAATAAAATATTAAGAATATAAATTAAAAAATAAAAATATTACTAATATTAAAATTTATTATTGAAATAAAATTATAATATTTAATAATTTATTAAAATAATAAATAATATTAATAATTAATTATATTGTTAAATATAAATAATTAAATAGTATGTTTAATAATATTTAAAATTAATAATATTTTATATCAATATTTTAATATTTTAAATATTAAAATTAAAATTTATTATTAAAATAATAATATAGGTTTGTTTGAAGGTAAGTTTTATATAACATAAAAGGGTAAATCAATCTTTCCATTCATCTATAAATTATTGAAATTTTCGATGAAACAAACATACCTTTAACTTAGATTTGGATTCAAGTTATTCCTAGTTCATTTTCCAATATAGTTCAAATTTACTTGGTAATTTAAAGTTTATATTTTTTACCAAGCTGAATTCTATATAATTAGTTTTTGGTCGTCCTTGTTTTATTGAAAATAGTTCTCGGAAAATAATTTCTAAATAATGGATTGATTTTTTTTTTGGAAAAGCTGATATATTCTTTTTTGTGTTTGGATGATTTTAAGTAAAACAATTTTTATTATTTGACAAAATTGTCTGAAATAATTTCTAAAAGTTATTTTAGTGAAACAAACACAACATAAATATATTTATTACAAAATATTGTAGTAGCATTTTCTTTTGGCAATTGAAATTTATTTTATATTAATTAATATCTTATATAAAATTAATAATAAAAATGCATAATTAAATTTTAATTTAAACTATATATATTATATACATGAGAGTGGATAGTAAAACATTAGTGTTAAATTTAATAAACAAAGTTAAGCATAATTTTAAAAATACTCATATTTAATAAAAATTAAAATTAAAATTAAATATTAAAATTAAATATTAACATTTAATAAAAATCAAACTTAAATTTCAAAATTTAATCTAACAAAAGTGACGTCAAAAAATTTAATATAAAATTAAAATTGAATAATAAATTTACCTTTAGTTTTGAAGTATCAATAAAACTAAGATATAGTGACAGATTTTAATTTTTACCCAAATTTCTATATTGATTAACCTATTTTCGATATTATTTAATTTAAACTCAAATTTTTAAAAGGATATTTTGGATTATATATACCATTATACTTTGAAACTGTGTAAATTTACTACTTATTTTTAATTGATTGAATATTATTATTAAACTTTGAATTAATTTTGAGCAGTAATTTTGATTTTTTAAAATAAAATTTATAACCAACATTGATTTTCAATGATTTCAATACAAAATTTAAAAAAAAAAAGACCGTCCATGTATTTTATTTGAATAATATACCATAACAGATGTTAAAACTTAAGAAATTAATATAGACTATTTATTTTATGAAAGATTAGAAAACTTTTAAAAAATTACCAAAAAGTTAAGTTCAGTTTAATTTCTATAATAAATATTCTTTTCTATATATTTTCCATAATTTTACCATATTCAATTATTAATAAAAGATATTTAAAAATATTATTTTTATTAAATTTTGTTTCAAATTAAAGTTGGGAGTTGGGAGAAAAATATTTAGTAGCAAAATTCAATCATTTTTTTATACAAAAATATTAAGTGTAATAGTAAATTTGAGTTTTCAACTCAACTATGAAATTCATACTTGTAAAAGGAGCCCATTCTGCATTCAAACACTAGCATGAACTTAGAAGGTAACAAAAAGGGATCCCAGAACACGCATTCGGCGTCAGATCATCTCATGTTCATATCGTCTTTCCAAATTCCGTTACGTTTATATCGCATGTTACCTTTTGATCGGGCAAGGGTGAATTTCTTCAGCAAACCCCATCTCATTAAATGAACAAACAATCAATAAAAGTGACCAATAAATCTCACATTTACACCCATCTAACTAAACTTTCTAGTTATTGTCAATGTAAGGCAGCGTATACTAGACCGGTATGTAACAAATACGAGTATTTTATCATTTCTACGCACGGGAAAAGACCAGCAAAAAGGGTTTTCTGTGCACTTAACTAGGTGTGTGTTTGTTTGTTTCCATGTTTACCCAGATCAGCGGCCGCTTCAGCTGCACGGTTCAACATGCCCGAAACCCAAAGTGCTCCCTTGGCAAAATAGCTGCTATTGACTACGGCGTTGGTAGCTGCTACAGCGGTTCTCCCTGTAAAACTTGCAGCTGTTACCACTGCAGTCCCGGTAACTGTTGCAACTGATTTGGTGATATCCGAAACATGATACTTCTCGTCCACTGATTTTACAGTTTCCATGCTAGTGTTAATCTTATCAGTAAGGCCGATTCTATTGCTAAGCTCAGCAACTTTAGCTGCTGCAGTAGCCGAGACCCGATAGGACTCGTCTAAGTCTTTGGCCTTGATAAGAGCATCTTTGCCTAAAACATATCCCTTGGCTAGCATTGTTTTGACAACAGTCACCGCTTCTCCAGGACTATAAACAAATGGGTGCATATGAGTAACCTGCGGAGATATAATCAGCGGTTTAAAATCACCCAAGTATTCAAATCTCTTGCCGAGAGTCTGATTGGTAACATGTGTTTAGAAGGGTATTGAAACCAAGCAATCGACTTGCTCTTCTTATTGAAGAAACCGATACGTACCGATGAGCTAGTATCCTCTTCAGTCTTCCATGTAGAACTATCCCAAGGATATGAATCATCACCATACGAACCCCACTTTGATATGCATACGGACTGATCACCAATTGTAGCTCCCTGAAGAATCAAAGTTCAGGCAGTAATGAGAGATATAATAACTAAAAAATCGAGAAGCCAAGATGCATAACGTTCCGTTGCTAAAGATAGAGATTAAGAGTCTATCTTAACTTACTGTCTATCTCAATTTTCAAATTAAAAGTTTAAATTGACCAACGTTTTATTTTCCGATCGAGGGACATCCCTATTACCAGTTTTCACCTTATAGGCTTAAGTCGCAAGAAGTGGAAGTGGCAGATCTTATACGACTGAGTGGCAGCCTTACATGGAAAGCAGTTTATTCAATTACGTAAACTGATATTCATAAATCATGCCATATTAATGCAAACAGGATGTTATGATCAACACATACCGAGCAACGCTAACGGTTAGAACCATCCAAGTAGCTAAAAGAACACACGATTCTTTTTCTTTTATAAATGGAATGAAAGTTAATTTCTCTCTGTAAGTACAAGTTAGAGCCTTACACTGAGTAAGACAGCAGTTTCGAGTGAATAGGCATCTTTAAATGTCACATAAGCCGTACATGCATATTCGCCACATCTGTTTAAGAAAGCAGCTCTTGTCATAATACAGCATGAATTTCTTGGTAATGGAATCAACGAAATCACGCACAAGAGGTTCAAAAGAGTGATCAAGAAAAAGCTAATATTCCTCACTATACTAAGGTGTACCTACGAAATAAGGTTATGTAATAAAGTGATGTAAGAGCATCTACTAAGGTACCAACAGCTATGTTCAGATTTGATCAACATCTCGATCATTGCAAAGACCAGTTAGCTCAAGAAATGTCACATGCAAGAAAAAAACAAACTTGCTGTAAATTTGTACATAGTATGGAATAAGATGGTAAAAGTAACATGGAGGCCCCTATACTAAGAGTCAAATTGCTTTTTTCCCCCTCTACTAAAAAAAAGAGCTAATTAGTCTTTATAAGTTAGATCAAAGAGTAAATTGGCCATTTTTGTTAAAAATTCCATCCATTTGTACTATTAAAAACTAGCGTGGCTAATGGAATAATCAGTGACATGTGGCATGCCATGTGTACATCATACTGATGTACTAGAACCAGTTTTTAACAATAGAAATAGATGGAATTTTTAACAGAATGATCAATTTGTTCTTTGATCTAACATACAGGGACTAATTTGCCTAATTTTTTTAGTAGAGGGGGCAAAATGCAATCCAACTCCTAATACAAAAGCCCCTATGATACTTTTACCGGAATCAGATGCATGTATCTAAGCAGATGCTGTTAAAGAGACTTATGTCCGCATTTAATCAGATTGGAGATACCAAGTATCTCATAATAAAGCATTTCACACAAAAGAACTCTTGCTTCTGACTTTTCCTAAAATAAGTACAATAAGTAAAATTAAACAGCTTGATCATAAAAAAAAACATTGATTTTCCATAAACAAACAAGAAACAAGAAATCATTTCAGACAAAAGACTTCTTAGCTTTTGTCTTTTTCTTTTAGTCCTCAAAGAACCAGTAAATTTGTAAACACTCATTAGCTCAAGAAATATGTCACAAGCAAGGAAAAATAGAACTTGCAGTAAATTCGTACAGAATTAAGAATCATATTCGTATAACCGTGCAGATTCATTAATAAGATCAGAAATATCAAGTACCAAACAAGAAAGCATTTCAGACAAAAAGAGCCCTCGCTTTTGACATTTTTCCTAAAGGAGTTGAAAACAATAAGTAAAATTAAACAACTTGAACGTAAAATCTTCCTTGATTCAAGAAACTTGTCACCATAAAGGAACTTGCTGCTAAGTACATTTGTACGGATGAGAGAAATTCTGCTCAAAAACATTGATTTTCCACAAAAACAGGAGATTGAGATTACCAATTATCTAACAAGAAATCATTTCAAGCAAAAGATTTTGTAGCTTTTGACTCTTTTCCCCCCTCGACAAAAAATTTGCAAATGCACAACAAATATGAAAAAAATCATGAACATACACCATCATAGAGAGTGATTTTTGGGGTTTAGTCCAAAACCAGAAACAGAGAAGCAACATATACCTGATAATTTCAATATGCTCAATTGCACCACAGTATGCGAAAAAGTCACAGAGATCCTTCTCGGTAGCTTTTGGAGATAAGCTCGTAATTTCAGCCGTGTAACCTCCAGGGTACATTGTCTTAAACTGAGATAAAAATCAGCCAAAAAAGAACCTATTTAAAGGTATTTAAATAAAATTTTAGAAGCACACATAGAAGTAGCTTGATAATGCAGATATCATCATCGTTCATTCAATACTTTATAATTCCGAAACCACAGCAATCCCAAGGTACAAGGATACTTATGGATGATTTTGAGGTAAACAGTTCTCAGTGGTCCTAACAGCCAAGCTCTCTCATCGATAGATCGTTTCCTTGGTATAAAATGAAAACCAAAAATTCATGGGTTCTTCTAAAATAAAATGAAAAATACTAATATGGTTGCTGATTTTCTAGCATTGATTAGCCTTATTTCAACATTAACATAATTAAAGATGCCAAAGCTATTTTACCAAACTCAGTAATCCCAAGCAAGATGCCTTAACCGACTCCAAGATCTGCTTGAATACACCCCAATAAATCTTAGTTCAAGTCAAAAGTAATAAAGGGGATGAGTTTTAGGGACAGCCATAGCCCATATAATCCTACAAAGTGAAAACTTTAAATTGGCTTTCATTGTAAACAATGTAAACTTTAAGCAAGATTATCGAACTTTTGGCTAAAGTTCAAAAAAGGGTTCAACCTACAATAAAGAATACTGATAAATACCTAACTATAAAAAAAAAAAATTCCATTTTCAAGCTTCCTTTACGCTTGATGAAAGAAAAAAATATCATGGGTTATCAACAATGGGGGCAATTAATGAGTGATAGAACCAACTTTGTCCACCAAATATCAATTAAAGGTCAGCTTGACACTAATTATTTGGCAAGCATGTATTCATTGAGATTCTTGAAAGAAGTTAAACTTAGTGAAAACCTGAGAAAGTAAAAAAAAAGGAAAACTGAATTCATTAAAACCCTTAATGCATTCAAGAAAGTAAAGGAAAAACTGATCAAATAAGGCGAAAAAAAGAACTGGGTATCACTGAATTTGCTAGAAAAGAAGGAAAATTGAGAAAAGATTGAAGCTTTATAAAAATTATGATACATTTACATACCTGTTTTTTAGTTGTTGATGATGAAGAATCCGATGATTAAGAGCTTAAGCATGGGAAAGAAGGGGAAAGAGAGATAGAGACAACTAACCAACATAAACACTGGCACGCTGATCTTTCCAGATGGCTATAAAACCCCACTCTCACTAATGGAGCGTGCATTTCAACAAAGAAATTTTGTTTGCATATTTTAACTTTTACTAAAAAAAAAAAGTAAATTTATCTTTACACCTTATTTGTTAAAAACTTTTGTGACCGATAGAAAAATTAGATAGCTACACGTGGTGTAACTGTATCTTATTTTGACATATAATTATAAAAATTATCAATTTATTCTTTAATTTAATGTATAAAAATTAATTTGTTTATTTTTAAAGTAGAGATAATAAAATACAATCTAAATCCTAGTGTCAAACCTCGTGATACTAGTACAAGGATCTTTGTAATATTTTTACTATTTATATTTAATATACAATAATATACAAGTTAATACACATTCAAGAACTCAAATTTTAAAAAATTAAAATTGAAAATACATACATTTTCTATTTTTATACAAAATTTACATTCATTTTCAATGATGTGTTTATTTGATATATTAATCATGCATAATTTATTGGAAAATAAATATTAACATAAAATTTTTGATGAGTATAATATTTTGTAAATGACTTTTTTTTTCCTTCTTTAGAGCAAAAGAAATTTGTAGGAAATACGTGTTTGAATGAAATTTATAAATCTATATTTATATATTTATTATTATTATATATGACTTTAAGCTAATAACTATTTTATTTCTTTAAATGGCGCGTGAAATCATTTCCTTTATAAAGGAGCGTTAATGATCTCTACCGTAATTGGTTGAGTAAAATGACCATTTAAGCCACGTTGCCGGATTTCCGCTACTCCATTGGCCGGGAATCTAGTTTGGGCCCGCAACTGATGCCAGTACATCTCAAATGTCAAATTTAACCTAAAGCCCCTACATTTTTCTCTATTTCCCTTTCTTACCACTAACTTTTTTAGAATTTCCTTTTACATAAAAAATTCAGATAATCATATCTTTACCAATGGTAATATTTTAAGAATAGTATACGTTAGCTCTATTTTAAAATTAGTCATAACAAAAAATTTAGCTCTAAAATTTTTAATTTTTATCTATTTGGCCCATACATTTTTTTTCCTTTATAGTCAATGGCAAAAATCATTGGTGAAAGAGCTTAATTAATGGATTTTTAATATCTAAGAGCTTAATTAGGTCCTTTTTTTTTTGAGGAGCTTAACTAATTATAAAGCACAAATGCACTAAGAGGAGAGTTGAATTGGTAATTAAAAATCTGGGGAAAGATGACAAATAAAAATTGACACAATGATTTAGAGCAGTTCGACTCCAATTGTCTACCTCTAATAGCTTAACTTTTTACAATTAAAAATTTCCTAAGTCCACTAATTTCAAGCCTTTTAAGGATAATGCTTAACCTTTATAACACTATCTTTTAAGTAGATAAGATAAAGTCACTTCCTTTTTAAGGTTGTCTACCCAGAACTTCAAGTAACCTCTCACTAATTTGAGAAATGAAATTGAAACAAGGAATACCTCTTAAAGGTTGATATACAATTATTCAAGCTTACTCAAATAAATTAAAACATTTAAAATAATGAAAGAGAATGAAACCTCAAGTGTGTACAAGGGTACGTAAGATGAGAATTACAAATAAAAGATTAGATTTTTGCACAATGAACTTTGTAAACTTGTTTCTTGTCTGCTTCTTGATGTTCTTAAACTCTATTTATACATTTTCAATGAAATCTAGTCGTTTGGAGCAGTTAGAGAAAAAATTGAGCCGTTGAAGACATTTACTCGAGCATTAAATGTAGCTATAAAGGCTTATGTTATGATATCATGACTTTAGGTATTGATACCTTGCTTTAAACAATAAGATCGTTGGAGCTTTAGGTGTTAGACCTTTAGCCCATGACCTAGTACCATAATGTTGGGGTATGACACTTCCTCGTTTGGGGTTCAATACCCCTAAATACCCAAAAAATTTACTTGGTTTGCTAGATATTAGACCCAATAAGGAGGGACCCTATACATAGCCATGTGTATCGACACTTAGGCTAGGGGGTCCAATCCCCTAAAGTCAACAGCTTATTGACTTACAAAGTGCTATTAGGAGCTTTTAGTACTTGCAAATTTTTTTAAGTGTTTAGCCAAGTTTAAAAATCACTTGAAAATAACTTCTCAAAGGTTTAACATAAAGTTTTACAAAATTTGATGAAGGAAATATTTTATTATATCAAAACATTTGAAAATCACAATTAACATTATTAAAAAAAAAAAGAAATTTAAGGGCTTATGGACCCTTTAGCTGAAATTATACTATGATTATTATCTCTCTTATATTTAAGGGTTCGGGAGAGGTTATCAATTGTTTTGGGCATTGTGTAAAAAAATTGACATGTAGCAATGAAAGAAAAAAAGACATTTGTGGAGGGAAAATTGCAACATAAATCCTTCCGCATTTTTATATATATGGTATTCTACAAGTTATATGTCCATAATAAGTCTTTCCAATTAGCTTATATTCAACAATTCAACATACATTTTTACATGATACGTCATTGTAAAATTTTAAACCATTTTAATTTTTTAAGTTTATCTCTATTTTTACAAATTAAAAACACTATTAAAATTGAAATAAATATTTAAAATATAAATAATGTTATAATAAATTATTTAGTGGTCACAATATTTAAACCAAATTAACAACTTGGATCCACTAATTAATAATTAAAATAAAATAAAATTTCACACCATTTATTTTATAATATTTATATTTTAATAATAGGGTTAATAGTGTACTTTTTAAATTTCACAAGCAGATATAAAAAGAGCCATGTGTCTCATTTCTTTACAATATCTTATAGGACACTTGTCATCACTCTAACTTTATTTGTGGAGTCTAAAACTCTATTGACAGTGTACCAAAAACTCTTTCTTAAAAATAATGTGTATTTAAATCAATCTAATATCAATTATCATGTTGTTAAAATTAAAATTAAAATTAAAATATATATTATTATATTTTAATTTTGTAAACATATTAGTAATAAAACATTAAAAACTTATTAAAATTTTAAATAATAATTAAATATAATTTAATTAATATATACAATCAAATACTCAACTAATATATAAAATTACCATATATTGTGTTATTATAAAAATGTTTTTAAGATAAAAACCATACATCAAATACTTAGTGTCATATATTATTAAAAAATTATAGATTGTTAAAAAATTTATCATATAATTCAATCATATAGCAAAAAAAAAAAAAAAAAAAAGAAAGAAAGAAAAGCCAAAAAAATAAAAATAAAGAAAAAGGAAAATCTGATACCACAAATCAGATTGTTGTAAAAGCCCAAGAAAGTACAAAAAGGCAAAATGATGAAAGGCCCAATGAACTAAACTTTAAGGGCTGACTTTTATTGCAATCATTTTCATTCCTTCGAAATTTGGCAATTTTGCTTAGAAAGCTTTTTTCTTTCTCTTTTAAACATACTTTATTTTCATACCATTGTATTGACTTCAAATATAAGATACTATGGTTATGAGAATTCAAAATTAAGCCAAACACTTGTCATGTTATGTACCTAACTTTTCGTCTCATCAATATGAACATGGATTTGTTCTTATGCACTTCTAAGTATAAAATTTGAGTACAAATAGTGAATCATAAGATATCATCTGACAATTTGATTTTTTTTATGTGTAAATATCATGTAACCTCAAGTGTGTAAAAGTAAGATAAAGAATTACAAATGAAAAGTTGAATTTTTGTATAATAAATTTCGTAAACTTTCTTTTTGTCTATTTCTTGATGTTTTTGAACTCTATTGATACTTTCTTAATAATTTTTAGTTATTTGGAGTCGTTTGAAGGAAAATGAAGTCATTGAAGACATTTACTTAGATATTAAATGCAGTTTCAAAGACTTATGTTTCAATACTATGACATTAAGTATCGATATCTTACTTTAAAAAATTATGATTGTTGAAACCTTAGGTACTTGATTCTAGGGCCATGTTCTAATACCTTAATGTTGGGGTTCGATATTTCCTCATTTGGGGTTTGATACCACTAAATACCAAAAAAAAAAAAGAAAAAATTACTGTACTTGATCTAGACCTGATTTTATTTAAAAAAGAAATTTTATTTTATGGCTTCTTGACTTGTTGCTTTTGCTGTTTTTGGCCCTAAATTACATGCGGATTTATATAAACTCACCATTTTGTTTTCTTTTTCATGTAGTTTAACTTTACTGCAGAATTTGCTCAAGTTAAAACATCAAATAATTAAACAATGTTTAAGTTGACATATGGTATCGTCGATACATCGATCCATCTTTGTCCTTTTCAATTCAAATCATGTTTAATTGTTTACCAAAAGATGAACAGGTTTCTGAAAACTATAGTACCCCATGTTCCCAGTGACTAGACTTTGGATGAGGTTATTGTGAGAGGGGTCTCATTTACAATTCAATATTGCCTGTGACACTTGTGATTCAAGAGTGTACAACAATGAAATTAAATTGGTTTTTCTAATCCATATCGTAAAATTTGATTGTCAAATTTAAAATTTAATCGTTTTATACAATTATATTCATATAACTTCTTTATCCGAAACTATAATTTTCTTTATACGAAATAAAAAATAAAAATCTTAGTAACAGGTAGGCCATATATAGAAAAAAAGAAAAACTTAATTAAGTCTTCCATCAAATCACTCACTAATGATGATTTTGGAGCTTCCTTATTGCAAATTATAACACAATTGATCCCAACTTACCGACATAAACCTTTAGAATCGACACAATAACATATTCTTTTTTAATTTCAAATCACATTCATTTCATGTGAATTAGTATTTCTTAGAATTTTAAATACCTCAATTGTTCAAAAGAAAAAAAAAAAAGAGTACATAAGCATAAAAAGAGAAGTTAATCGAGCTTGTCTTATGCCAAGAAAAAGTAATAGTATATTGCCATTAAAATTAAAGGCTTTGCTAGTGCAAAGTCCTTTTATTATACAAATTAGGTAATTAGATTGCAAACCCTTCCACATGGAGGAAACATCTTAAACTATATATAAATACAAATATATAATATCATATATATATATATAAACCTAGTAATAATAAAAAACATTGGTTTATAATAAATATTATTACATAATTAAACTCCTAATAATAGCAGCCTCGGCACTATCAGCATCAATGGTGGCCAACAACTGTGAAAGCCGTTCACTTAGGTCGTCCACCTCCCTATGCAAGCTTCTAATGTAATTGCAAGTCTCTTGTAAGACCTTGGATGCTGATACCTGCACCAGCAGGGGGATTTACAATGCCCCAACATTAAGTCACTTTCTTTTCTGACATTTCTGCTTTCCACATTATTATTATTATTATTATTATTATTATTATTATTTCCATATAACATCATAATCGAAAAATAAATAAATCGTAAAGTCCGACCCTTGGTCGACAAAATAGACTATTATGTGCTTCGTAATGTGATGTTGTGATCGTTATTTTATGATATACATGATATCCGGGGTCAAAGCATGCACTGTTTTAAGTCAATGAGGAGCTGAAACCCAAGAAAATATGTTTCCTTGATGTCCGGGGTCAAGTTTTCAAACTGTATTTTCGAGGACTATTACTTTTTTTTTAACTGAAATATACTATTCCCATGTGCCACATGCAACCGGGGAAAATTAAATATATAGGTACGTTATAGTTTTCCATATAAAAATAAATCATCTAATTCATTGAAAATGTATAAAATTATAAAATAATAACTCAACTCTCTTGTAAAAATAAAGATGAATTAAAAGAAGAAACATGAATTCCATGAAATGTTTACCTTATCAGATCGCCTATCCCGAATCTCAGGCAGAAGCTGTCGTAACTTTGAGACAAGTTCAATGATTTGATCATCTGAAATCCTCGAAACACCTGCTGTTGACTGTCTCGACCTTCTGCTAGACATCTTGTGGGGGATTTAAAGTAATAATAACACCCTAATGACCAAAAACCAAGAATTATTTTAAAATATTCAGTAAGTTCCAAAATAATACCCCCAAAATATGGAAATGCAGAAGGAAAAATAAATATATATGGTGTAGAAAAATGGTTATGGTTTGGAAAAGGCAAGAAGAAGAAGAAGAAGAAGAAGAAGAAGAAGAAGAAGAAGAAGAAGAAAGAAAGAAAGAGTAGAGAGTAGTGTTAGATATAAGATATGAAGAATTGGAGAAAGTGATAAGAGAGATATAAAGAGGTAAGAAGGACCACAACCATGGGGGATGCGAGTGTGTGTATGTGAGAGAAGAGAGAGAAAAGAGAGAGAGTACAATAACAAAGATAGTGATGTTGGACGTGAAGAAGACAAGGGCATTGGAGAAAGCATAGTTGGACTTAAAAAGGGTTTGGTCTTTTGAATAAAAAAAAAAAATTCAAGGAGTAATCGTTTGGGGTTATTGTTTATATGTATAGATGTATTTTTGATGCATAAATTTTACGTATTGTATCCTAATTTGTCTTATTTTAATGGATTTCTTTGTATTGTATGATTGTAGTATTGGTGGTTAAAAAATTATGGAATGGAGAGAAAACGTGAGGGAGAAAGAGAAGGGGCAATAAGAGTTCATGTTTATGTTCCCAACTTGGGGATTGATGGCAAGTGGGCTTTAAGAAATATGTTTGTTTTTGAGCTGACATTGTGGGCCTTCATGTGCATGTCTTAATACGCAATGCCATGTGATCATCACCTTCTCCAACTACATCCTTCTTTTGAAGTATTCCACAACCCCCGAATCCCCCTTTTCACACTCTTTCCTTTCTATTTTTTCCTATTTCCTTTAGCACATTTAATTAATTAAATAAACCAAACTTGTTTTGTTGTCTTCTTTTTCCTCCTTCAACTTCTTCAATAACTATTATGTTTCATGAATAGATTTAAATTGCAGATACATATATTTTCTATCATATTGTGATTAAAATGTTTGTTATACCCTTATACCTTTTGGACACGTGGCACCACGAGAAGCTTCCTGAAAAATGCCCATGGATAACTCTCTTTCTCTCGCATCTCCCAATTAGTTCCTCATTTGAAGATCACTCGAGCAATTATTTGTCTTTAATTAGCTGACTGGTTACTAAGTGACCAGCCATTGACTTTTAGCGAAAACACACTTACCACCAATAGGAGACCATCATGGACCATTGAGGTGTAATAGTCTCGTACTACCTCAACCAAAGGAATGTCAGAGTAGTACGACACTTGAGGACAATCAAATTGCCACCTAGCTGACCACATGTGTGGGCCACCACCCATATTATCAATGAGTTGGCACCATCAGGCATGAGACCAGGCACATGACCTTCCCCTATAAATACCTAAAAGAACGATGAGGAAGGGATCCTTTAACCATCTTTGCAACCCTAAGTACTTACCCTTTGGAATTAGTCTCCTTTGCCTTCGCAACCTCCTTATTCCTCTTCTACTTCTCTCCTTTTTCGGCTCTTCGCCTACCTAGGTGAACTGGTATCCATGTCACCCCCACCCTCTCCTCATTATCTCATTCCTTGTTGTACAATTGTATCGATAATTTGTGTGGGGAATGCGGACCGGAACATGACTTCCTCTCAGATTGATGCTTTCCTCAACTTGGCTAATCCAGTGAATCCCACCAACCCTACTAACTTAGCAAATCCATCCAACCCTGTCAACCTAGAAAACCTTACCAATCCTAGGCTCACTTCAAACCAAACAGGAACCCAACCACCTGTACCAAACTCTCTGATAGGCTGTCGAGACCTACAAAAATAAAACTTGAAAAATAAGATTAGTATAAAACAAAAAGTAGGATCGTGTCCATGGAGATCGATGATAATTTTATTTCTTAAGTAAAAATAAGAAAAGTAAATAAAAAGGGGATTTATAAAATAAAAAACTAAATTCGAATTAAAAATTAAAATGGAGAAGACAATAATTGAAAGTTTTTTTTAGGAAAATAATGGTAAAAAGCTCTAGCCAAAGGTAAAGTCTTTTTTTGATTCATGAATTCGATCATCGATGCAAGAATATCTTCATTGCCTTTAATAAACTAGTTCTAGTTGCTAACTTGACAATGGACAACCAATCTCTTCTTACCTATTTGGTAACCATAAGGCAGCTTATTTGAAATTACTTCCCTAACCGATAAATAATCTCATAACAATGCCTAACATTTAACTAACAAACTCACCTCAATCCACACCACATACTCATAAACTACGACATAAACAATTTATGCAGTTTGTCACTAGTATTAGAATGAATTAAACAATTACGAATTTAATGATTCTAATTGTCAAGACAATCATTCTAAGCTATCAAATACTGACCATAAATTTGACAAACCAGGATAATTGTAATTCAAATAGAAGATGCATGAATACTAAAGAACAAAGAAGAATTAAAGCATAAATTAAGTCACGAATTATTGAATCAAACTTCGATTAACCTTTGACTAGAAAAGAGGGTATAAGAACCCATAAAATAAAGAAAGCACAAACAAAATAAAACTAAGAGCGGTTATGTCTAAGTTAAGTCCACATTTTAACCTAATAATGTCTATTTATAGGGCAAAAATAATTTAATGGAGAAAATACAAAAGTGCCATTGATTAAATAAAGTAGAATTTTCAGGACTTTTGTCAATTTTCACATCAAACTCAGGGCCATTTTTGGACGCATTTTTTATGCCTTTTGGGATTGGGTTGTGAAATAACTTCGGTTAAATCTTTCAATTACCTTTGAATCTGCATATTATGCGCCCAAAGAGGAGTTTTGTAGCTCAAGTTAGGACCAAAATAGTGAAACTATGCTAAGTTGAAAGTTTAATTTGCAAAAACTTGCCAAAAATAAACTTTAAGGTCATTTTTCTCAAATTATTTCCAAAATAAATAATAAATAAATATAAGTATTAAATAATATAATTAAGAACATAAATAACATCATTCAGAGAAATATCACAAATAAATTGAGAAATTATGCACACATCAGTAATACCCCGAAAATTTTAGTATCGGATTTTGCATTGAATCAATATAAATTCAATATAAAAATTTATAATAAATTATCCATTTATATTTTCAGTATTTTATTGACTTATTTGAATTTTAGACTTAAATTCGTGATTAAATTGAATTTTATTTTAAGGATTAAATTGGATTTTCAATCATTGTTGGGAGATTAACCTTTAATTAACTTTTTAAATTTAATTTTGGTTGTATGGTGGCGTATGTGAGTTGTGTATTATTATTATTATTATTATTATTATTATTATTATTATTAGGATTTTAGTAATTATTGGGAGTCAAGTTGGGGCAAGGATTGAATTGAAAGAAAGAGAAATTAGAAGTTTTAAACAGTTTAGGGACTAAACTGAGTAAGGGAAGAAAGGAGGAGGGTTTACGTAGCAAATAAACCAAAGGTTGGCTTGTTATTTCTTTCCCTAACATATTCACGTAGAAAGCAATTCTTTTTCATTCCTCTTTAACATCGTTCTATCGTTCTCTAAAAAAAAAAATTTCCATCCTTGCTATTGCCTCTTTCAATTGTGTAGTCCAAAGCTGCTATCCCTGATCTGAATGTAGGGTTAACTTTGCTTAGATTTGCTGTTAAACGCTTACCAAATTAGCTACACATACCTGTTGCAATTTTGTCCATATTTTCTGCTTGAAGCCTTGCCAATTGTACCAGCTGCGGTTCGCTGCCTTGTCCTTCAGAGTTGCTGCAACTTCTTCAAGTTTGCTGCTGCTGTTCATTTCAAAACAATTGTTTATCACTATTAGGGCGAGCGTTCGATCGAATCGAATCAAATTCAATGAAAAAATCTTGAGTTAATTGAGTTGACGAATCCTATTTTATCATCCTAATTCGATTAGAAATTTTTGCGAATCAAGTCGAGTGAGATGAAATTCAAATCGAATTGAATATACTTTTTCGAGTTAAATTTAAAAAAATGATTTTAGGTCATTGTAATCACTATCATCCACCATAATCAAATTTACCTACCGTAACCAAATTTATTATTAACTTTCATCCCCTTGTAATTTGTCAAAACTACTTTTTTTTTAAATGGGTTTCAAAAACGGGATTCGACTTTTTGAAAAATGAAAATGGGAGTCGCCACCAACCTTTTTAGGTGTGATTGGATCACCTTTATAAAACATTTTGGTCTACGAAATTCAAGAAAATAGGTTCGAGAGTCGGTTACGCACAATGAAGGATTAGCACCCTCGTAACGCCCAAAATTGGTACCGAATTGATTATTTATTGTCCTAATGTCGAAAATTTGAAAAGATTTTAAAACTTGAACAATTTAAAGTTGAAACTTGAGATTCCTTTGTTCCGAAAGTATACAAACATTACATCCAGCATGTTAGGACACGATGTTTTAAATCCTCGTAACTAAAATTATCTCATGATTTTGAAAATTTATTAAAAGGATATTTGGTTACTTAGTCAAACGAAAAATCGCAACCCAGCATGTTAGGGCACTATTTCCCGAATTTCTAAACACCAAACATTGCCTTATTTAAGAAAAAACTTTTTCAATTAAATGAAATATATTTTTCTAAAACAATGAATAATATAGAATTTAATAAAAAATAGTTTGATATAATACTAAAATTATTAAAAAATAAAATATAAAAGAGAATTAAAAATCAAGGAAATAGGGATTAAATCAAAATAAAAAAAGGTTGAAAATGAAAATGAACAAAGAATAAATAAGAACAAACCGTAGAAAATAAGAACGCAAGAGGGAAATTTGAGTGAATGCTTTTAAGAATTCTTATTGCTTCCCAAAACTCAAGTGATTTACAATGAAGGGAGAGGCCTCTATTTATAGTTGAACCTCCTCAAATCCAACGGTACAGATCAATTACATCAACGATTAAGATTAAAAGGTATCTACAAATTAAATCTCTAAGATTACAAAATCATATCTTCTAAGATTGTATATCATATCTAAGATTGCAATCATATCGCATATCATATCTAAGATTGCATATCATTGAAGATTATATTTCCATATGAGTCAAGCTTGTAGATGGACCTTAAATCTTTTCAAGTAATGGGCCATTCCGATTGGGCCAAATTATATGTTTGTAATTTTGGACTGAACTTGGACTTCATTTTTTTTGGGTTTATTATTTTTGTTTTTTGGACTTATTTCTGGGCCCAGGAAAAATTGAGTGTCTACAGCTGCCCCTCTTTGCTCATTGCTGTGTAATAGGAATAGAGCAAAGACTATAAAAGGACCAATTTTGCCCGGGCTCGCCGAGTCTTGAGTTTGATCCTTGATCTTCTTTAAATGGCCTCTTGATGGCTTCAATTTGCTTCACTGCAACTCAGGAAGGCGATATCTGCTATCTTTGATCTGCTCCTCGTCTAATACAGAGACGCCAAATCTGTTATCTTCGATCTGCTCCCCGTCTAATACAGAGACGCCAAATTTGCTTCTTCAATCTGCTCCCCGTCTAAAACAGAGATGCCAAATCTGTTATCTCTGATTTGCTCCCCGTCTAATACAAAGATGCCAAATCTGTCATCTTGGATCTGCTTTAATGTAAACACATGAAGGTCAGATCTACTATGTCTTTAATCTGCTCCCTGTCGAATATGGAGATGCCAAATCTACTATCTTCAACTTATTCCTTATAAACATAGGGATGCCATGCTGAAATCTTCAATCTGCTTCGCTGTAAGCACAAGAATGTCAGATCTGCTATGTCTTCGATCTGTTCCTTGTAAACACAGGGATGCCAAATCTGCTATCTTTAACTTGTTCCCTATAAACATAGGGATGCCATGTTAAAATCTTTGATCTGCTTCGCTGTAAGCACAGGAATGTCAGATCTGCTATGTCTTTGATCTGTTCCCTGTAAACACAGGAATGCCAAATCATCTTGGATCTACTCCCCATCGAATACGGAGATGCCAAATATGTTGTTCTTCTCTTCGATATGCTCTCTGACAAAACAGAGACTCCAAATCTTCTATATTCGATCTGCTCTCTGCCAATACAGAGACGCCAAATCTATTATCTTCGATCTGCTCTCTGCCAATACAGAAATGTCAAATTTGTTATCTTCGATCTGCTCTCTGCCAATACAGAGATGCCAAATCAGCTATGTTTTCAATCTGCTCTTCGTCGAATACAGAGATGCCAAATCTGTCATCTTTGATCTGCTCTCTGCCAATACAGAGATGCTAAATTTGCTATCTTCGATCTGCTCTCTGCCAATACAGAGATGCCAAATCATCTTAGACTTGCTTCAACGTAAACACGTGGAAGCCAAATCAGCTATGTCTTCGATCTGCTCTCCGTCAAAAACAGAGATGCCAAATCTGTCATCTTTGATCTGCTCTCTGCCAATACAGAGATGCCAAATCTGTTATCTTCGATCTGCTCTCTGCCAATACAGAGATGCCAAATCTGCTATCTTTGATCTGCTCTCTACCAATACAGAGATGCCAAATCATCTTAGACTTGCTTCAACGTAAACACGTGGAAGCTGAATCAGCTATGTCTTCGATCTGCTCTCCGCCAAATACAGAGATGCCAAATCTGTTGCCTTCGATCTGCTCTCTGCCAATATAGAGATGCCAAATCATATTGGATCTGTTTCAGTATAAATACTTGAAGATCAAATCTGCTATGCTTCAGCCTATTGCCCTACTGCTTAGGGAGTTAAGGCACATCAATCTTCATTGCCCATTGAAGAACATAACCTGTATAATGCGTATGAGTTCATGCCTAATGATTAGGATGCTATGATCAAAATGAGTCAAATGCTCCTAATTAAACCTGTTATAATGCAAAATGTTTATGAAAATAACTCCTATTTCGGACGTCATCACTCATTCATCTATCGAGCTTTCCACCTCGTTCTTCTCGACATATCAATCATACTCTGCTCGTATGCCTCGAATCCTCTCCATCAATTTGGTCTACCGAACCATTCCCCGAATGTTACGACCCACTGAAGATGTTTATGAAATGATCCTTTCTTAAGATCAATATTGCTTAAAACGTCCAACCACCTTTTGGACTGAAGAAGAAAATCTCTCGAGTATCTCCAACCCATACATATGAGAATTCCTTAAACAATTGTCTTGTTTCAGTTTCTTGTATTATCTAGAAATTTCTAGAGTAATATGCAAAACTTCGTTTGTGAAGATATTTTAGTTCATCTATCATTATTTCAATGCAACATGCTTTATGAATAATGGGAGACAAATAAATTGATCCTAAGGATAATTAGATTTGGAAAAATTATTGGAAGGAATGCAAAAAGATTAACCTGAGAACATATCTTTGCGAAGAAAAAGAATCCAAAGATAGAAAATAGGACAGAAATCAGATGCCCTAGATATCGCCGCTTGAGCGTCTATACACCAGCTCCATGAAGATTTTCTTGAGTTCAACATGTGTTTAAAAGATCCAAAGTAATTTGTTGATGCCTAGATATGTAACATACTTCACTTTTCGTCGAATCCGGTATAGCAAGGTCACTGCATGACTTTCCAAATTTGAGTTGCCCTTTCGGGTTTTCAACTCAAAACCCCTTTGGTCTCAAGGTGCCCTTTGCGGGTTTTCACCTTGGCCTCTCTATTTTTCTTTCTTCTCTTTTTTTTTTTGAAATAGAAGTCCCAAAGTGCCCTTTGCGGGTTTTCACCTTGGCTTCCCTTCTCCTTCAGATAAAGTACTCATTGACCGAGTCCGAATTCACTGGATCAGATAAATTCTTCCTATCCATTTCTTGTCAAAATCAGTGCACCTCTAAAGAAAGCCCTCTTCGCAACATATGGCCTTTCCCAATTCGGCATCCTTTTGCATGGGAAGGATCTCTTTCAGCACAAGGTTTCCTTTATGAAATCCTTTTGGACGAACCTTCTTTGTCATAAGTCTGTGTCATCCATTCTTGGTACGTTTGCTTAGGATAAATACTTTCAAGTTAAGTTTACTAGAAGTATTCAATTCTTGACTCCATCAAAGCTTGGAGGAAAAATCTTGATTCATAAACCCATGAGAAAGGGATTGCCCCAAAGAGCCCCGGTCATTGTTTGTCAAACCCAACAAAAAGATGGTTCAATGATTCTTAGTAGACAAGAATGAAGTTGCTGACTTTATCCTTCAACCTGGAAAACTGAGGTACAGAGATTACTCCCAGAGCATACATCCCACCATAACTCGATGATGTTTCTGAAGCATCCCTAATCTTCCTAAATTGCCCCCAACTGTGAAGCTGCCAAATGAGTGTAGCAAATAGGAGCCACAAAAAATATGGCTGTGGTGCTCCTTTGATACATATAGGATAGAGAATGAACAAACTCTTGCAGATCATCAGCCAAAAACCCAACTTGGTCTAAGAGAACATGATAGTGGGTCTACCTCGTGATTCCAATCATTCCAGCATGGGTACCAAGGTAAAAATCATTGTTCTTTGGATGGCATACTTTGTTGTCAATGACAGTACCATGTAGCACATTGTCAGGAGATCCCTACTGAAAAAAAAACTTAGTATGATGGTTTTTCGTACAATAATAACCACAATCTTTAGGGTTCCACTTCTTGTCCATGGTTTTTCGTACAATAATAACCACAATCTTTAGGGTTCCACTTCTCGTCAAGGAACTTGCAAGCCTCAACAACTTGATCAAAACTTAATTGAATTGAGACTCGCTAACCTCATCCCTGAAAATAATGATTTGATCAAGTTTCCTCTTCCATGAATTTGTATAGAAGTCTAAGAGAGCTTCCTTCATGATACCATCATCCATTTTGTTAGAAACTGGTTTTGAAGAAAGAATCTATCATTTTAAGCTTCAGAGACTGCGTATGGCCTGATGCCCCATAGCTGAAAATCAATGGCCACCGCCTGGAGCTAACCATCGTAGCTATTGGCGGCACATCAGACTTCTCAGGAAAGCTAAACAATGCACCCATTCCAAGGATGATGGTTGGAACCTTTGAAACAACTGGAATTGAAGTTGTTTGCCCCAGCGTAAGCATTGAGAGTAGGCGGTAGTTTCTTATGCCAATTTTTACCAGTCTCGGTCATCTTCTGTAATTTATTTTTTCTTCTTTTTCTTTTCTTTTGGCAACCTTTGTTGTACTGTGGTATGGTGCATTATCTTTGAAAAGACTGCAAACTTTTGGCATTGTGCAGTTATATATAATCTTTTTTTTTGAAATGGATGACTTTTGACTTTGTAATATTGGCATATGAAGCTATCTCCCCCTCTTAATGGAGTAATTGACATCCACAAAGATGAGTCATTGTCAGCTTGAAACTTTTGACGAGCTCGGGCCTATAACATACATGCCCCATAAGTCTTGACTGCTTTAAATTTGGCATTCATTGTACAACTGTTGCGATCCCTTTCCATGGTAGACCAACAATGCCCCAAAACCTCATGTTTATCCTGGCAATTGCAAATCCTCCTGCATGCGTCTTTGGACTACATTTTTGAATTCCCATAATAGTCTCAACAAGGTCTTGTCTTGTCTCCTCAGCTAATTTCAATTTCACAATCTTTCCTTCCTCTAAGGTTATATTTCCTACCACCACTTCATGGGGTATAAACCATTTTCAACAAATTCAGAAACAAGTCACAATTTCTGTCACCTTCAAAGTACTGAGATTCCTTGTAACATCCTGATTTTCGGATTTATTCGCGGTTTTCAATATTTTGTAAAGATTTTGTATTTGGATGTGAAATTAGTATTTTGAGTAAGTAAATGGGCTTATGGAAGGCCCATGAGTTGGCCGAAACCCAGTTGAATTTTTGGAATTTTAGACTTAGGAGTTAGGGGTTCTGGCTAAGTGGCCCTTAAGTAGAGTTGTGGGTAAGTTGCATCACAAAAAGAGCCTTGGTAAAGTGGCAAGGGGTGACGCCACTAGGCTCCTAGAAAAGTGGCGTGTGGAGCTTTGGGAAGGCAAGGGATCGATTCCCTGTGTTGGCAAATAGATGCATTTATTTTTTTAAATGCAGGAGGGGTAAGTGTTGGAGTTCAGGTGGATTCTGCTAGAGGAGAGTTGGATCAGTTTAAATGCTTGGATTAAGGAGGGATAAGGGGAGAGATTTAAGGGATTTGGATGAGGCTAGGAGTTGGCCGAATTATGGGAATTGAAGAGGGAAAAATCGGCAGGGGGGTTATGATGTTAGTATTTCGGCACTTAGGGTATTGAGTGGTGCCGTTTTTCTTCTACTTTAACACTTTAGGGTTGTTTTTCCTCTCTTTTTCCTCTCTAGCCGAAACTACCACCTCCATTATTCTTCTTCTTCTATTTTTTCTTCTTCAAAACTATTCATCATACCTGCTATTCATCAATAGTTTTGCCGAATCCATAAAAGCCGAAATCCTGTGATCACTGCTTATGTCGATTTCTTCAAAGCCAGGTTCTCCTATGTTCTTTGTTTTTATTAATCTACGATTATCTTTTCTTAATCCTAGATACTTGACAGCAATTTTACTTTAAGGTTATAGTTCCATATTGTCATCTTCTTCATCACCCAAAAGCCGAAAAACCATAGATTTGGGGGCTTATAGTCGAAACTTCAAGACTTTGGGAATCGAGTTCTACCATCGTTTGATAGATAAATCTGCACTAGATTGCGAGGAAATCAAGTAGGAGTAAGGGGTAAGTACTTATCATCTCAGATCTGTTATTATTTTGCGATGTTAAGAAAAGCCGAAGTCCCTAAAATTAGGGAGGCTGTCGATTTGAGCATAAGGCTTTAAGGGTTTATAACTAATGTTTTCTTTCGGTGATTAAAGTCTTCTTAAGCGTTGGATCAAAAGCGTGAATCATTGGAGCAATCGGGTTCGGAGCTAGCTATCGATTTTGACAAAAATGTAAGGTTTCAAAGGCTTTTAAGGACATAGTTCGATCATGGATAAGTAGGTTGTGGGTTTAGTGATTATGGTTTGTAAATAAGAATTGTGCTAATCAATTGTAGGATATCAAAAGAGATCTCAAGAGCGATCGTCATGAATCAAAAGTGCATCAACACCTTTTCTTAGTTCAATTCGGCAAAAAGCCGAAATGCCGAAATTTCGGTATTTCATAGGCTTGTGAGTATGCGAATGCTCTCAAGACATAGAGTAATTGTTAGATCTAGCACTACAAAGTGGTAAGTAAGTTTGTGTGACGTTTCAACGTACTTCGGAAAAAGGGCCTCGATGGGCCAAAACTGGGCCCAATGGGCTTACTACCAATATGGGAAAAAGGTGGGCAAAGTAGCTTGTCGGTTAGATGGGAGAATCAAATTGCATAAGATTGTTAAGAATTACTGAATAACGTGTATAGTTGCGTAAGTACGAAATTACCCTAAAGAGCATAATTACCGAAATACCCCTAGGGTTTAAATTGGCTAAACTGCATGATTGATTAATATTGTATTTTACATGATATGCATTTATTAATATCTGTTGCATGGGATTGGGGTATTGATGGAGGAAGTACTGAATGTGGTTCATCCACGTACTAGAGGCTTTGCCTCAATGGTCGATAATTGAGTGCGTTGTTTAACCGTGGAGTATAGGGTGGGTGGGTTGAGATATTCCCACATGGAGTGTAGGGTGGTACGGGACCGTAACGGTTGGTGGGTTGAGTAGTCTCCCAGCTTGGGCTTGCATTCATTACTGATATTGTTACATATGTTATCGAATCGGGCCTATGGGCCATACTGTTTTGTTAAAAAGGGCTAAGGCCTTGCTATCAGATTCGAAAAGGGCTTGACCTCTCGTATCGTTATCTGAATAGGGCTTAGGCCCAATGGGCTCGAGCTGATTTGGGCTTTGGATGGGTTTCAGATACACCGAGTTTTCCCAAACTCACCCCTTCCTCTTCCATCCTTGCGGTGAGCCCTAGTTGGTGGACTTGGAGCTGGGCGAGATTCAGAGTGGCCATGAAGATTGATTGCCGATTTTAAATAAGTTTAGCATTTAATTTGGATTATTTTATTTTTATTATGCTTAAAGTTGTAATAAGGCCGCTCTTTTTAATTAATTTTATTTTGGGGATTATTAAACTGGTTAGCACTAGGGTTCATTTTATAAAAACTACTTGTTTTTAAAAGATCACGATGACGCGCAAAGTTTCCGCAAAGTAATGTTTTTCCAAGAAAATAAATATTTTAAACAAACGTTTTCAAACTTAATCATTTTCTTAAGACGGGCATAACCAAACGGTTTTCTCAAAATTATACGAGATGATAAAGTGTGGTAATGGATGTGTGCATGTCTAGGATTGGATCCGGAAGAGCTTGGTACTTAAGCAATCAAGACGGACTCACCTCCTCTTTTTCCCGGTTTCCTACCGGTGCGACTTCCATTCACTTTAACCTACTTTTAAAAGTGTCTTTACAACACCAACTCAGCTTTTCCAAACTAAGTGTTTTAAACGCATCAATGTGGCGCATCAGATCCGGTCATAACATCCAGGCCGGGTTTGGGGTGTTACATTCCTTTAAACACATATCACACTCAAAAGGAACTCTGAATCTGTAGTATCATTGCCCGTGTCATTGATATCTAGGGATCTATGATAGGCACACAAAAGAATATACAAGGAATAAATGAATTTAAGAATGACTATTTACATGAAATGAAAATTTATAAAGAATGCCAAAGGTCAAAAGAATCAGAATGAAAGAGTATTTACTCGGATAAATAATAAAAGTATGTTTTATTGAAAATAAAAATGTTTGAACATGAGCCCACTTCTCAAAAGAAATCTCATTACTCCTAGGCTTTAGAGCAATAAGAGTGTTCAATATTACTCGTAAAATTCCTAAAGATTACAGGAAGTTCTTCTCGCAATCCAATTGTTTAAAAAACTTCCCGGTTCGTAAGGGCGAATGCCCTCAAGGTTTCTTTGTTCAGTCCCTTCCTCGTTGATGATTTTCATTTCCAAACACCCCCTTCTCCGGGTAAGCTATCCCTCCTGACACAAAATTCGGGGATATGTAAGGGAACGTCGTTAATTCCCATTCAACTTCTTTTTCACTCAGCTGTGACCCTCTTCTCTCTCTCTCTCTCTCTTTCTTTCTCTTTTTGATAACTTTAACTAATTAGAGTCTTTTTATAATTTTGAATGCAAATGATGCGATGAGATGCTATTAGATGCAAATGCATGAATGCAAAAGGATATCAATTCTGATTCAGTTTCATTTTAGAAAACATTATTTAAGGAACAAAAATCTTTTCATAAAACGAATTAAAAATACGCTTTCGCCTGTAGGCCCAGAGTCTTAACCCTATCTAATAACAAAGCTAACTTTCGACCACGATCTGAATGTAACTCATATTGGTGCTCAACGTGCTTGCCCTTTCTACCAGTATCTGTAAATGATCAACTATCTCTTGAACTTGAATTACGGCTTCACCTATGAAGTAAGCTCTACAGCCAAAGACACCTCCTCCAATGTCTGTGAAGTTGCTCTAATTACCTTGAAAGAAAGATTGGCAAACAAGTAGGCATTCCAGCTTCGCAGCATACTGCCTTAAAATGATATCAAGCATTCTCAGCACTTCTTGAGAGTCTTTAAATTTTTGTCTCCACAGAACATTTCAAATTACTTGCATAGGTATCTTCGCAGCATAGCTAATCTCCACTTTAAAGGTCTTTAAACGATACGATCTTCTTTAATCTCTTTCTTTCATGCTCATTTGGGCTGTCCCGGCCATCAGGGCTTGTATTTCCATTATTTTTGATAAGTACAACATCCTAAAGTACCACAGTAAATTCCAGCTTGTTGTTTGGTAGCGGTCCTATAGTAAGTGAGCCTTTCTACCATCATAAGCAAAATTCTTTCCATCCAATTCAATTTTGTAAGTCTTAAACCCTTACCATCCACGAGGTGACTATCTTCATCTGTAATGGTAGAAGTGTCCATCAGTACTCCCCACGCTCAC
The DNA here is from genome assembly GCF_025698485.1 of Gossypium arboreum. Classification (NCBI taxonomy): domain Eukaryota; kingdom Viridiplantae; phylum Streptophyta; class Magnoliopsida; order Malvales; family Malvaceae; genus Gossypium; species Gossypium arboreum. The sequence goes on along the minus strand of NC_069078.1, from coordinate 5,851,367 downwards.
CTTGAATTGTTCATCTATCTTCATGTCAAGCAAATACTGTAATTCCCCATAACTATTGTAGAACAACCGCTTCTACCCGTTACTCCATTAATCCCATATTTCCTTTAACTCTTGGAGGTTATTTTGCATCACACTAATGAGAGTGTAGTCCCATAATTCTGATGTGTATCCTTCGATAACACTATTTCCTTTTTCTATCTGGGTTTTCTCTGACCAAGCACAAACGAAAAAGTTGTCCTCCACTTTATTAAGATATTCGTTCCCCATTACAAAACTTTCTAACTCAGAAATCGAACCTTGAATCGACACCTTTTAATGATAAATGACATGCAATGATAGCAAAATAAGAAAAACAAGTCAGTGTCACATATATTAAAAAAATATAACAAATAAGAACTTATAAAGGTAGGCACTAAAGGTCATCATCATATTACCTGGGGCAAGCACTTAAAGTTCACTATATGTAGTTCGGTTCTAAAGCAAGGGTACCTGAACCAGCAGATTCCTCGATCTTCACCAATTATAGGCTCATATGGACCAAGTTCGGTTCAGAGGGACATATTTCCCTATGGCCATGCGGAGATGAAAATCTCACGAAGACATAGGTACGGATGTATCCCGGAAGCAATCTACCAGCCCATGTGGAGGTGAAAACCTCACGAAAGCATAGCTTCTCACTCCCACTTAAGGGTGTGACCACAACGGTCACGCAAATGCAATGTGTGCGTAAACAATAACAAACATATGCAACTAACACATGTAAAAATGACATATCTTAAAATTTTCCAAATTTCCGACATTAAGACGAAAATAATCAATTTTCGACTTGACTCTCTTATAGGTCCCCAAAGGAGTCGCCAAGTCGTCAAACCATTTTTTAAAGGGTTTGAAAACGGGTTCGACTTTTGAAAATGAAAATGGGAGTCGCCACCAACCTTTTAGGTGTGATTGGATCACCTTTATAAAACATTTTGGTCTACTGAAATTCAAGAAAATAGGTTCGAGAGTCGGTTACGCACAATGAAGGATTAGCACCCTCGTAACGCCCAAAATTGGTACCGAATTGATTATTTATTGTCCTAATGTCGAAAATTTGAAAAGATTTTAAAACTTGAACAATTTAAAGTTGAAACTTGAGATTCCTTTGTTCAAAGTATACAAACATTACATCCAAGATGTTAGGACACGATGTTTTAAATCCTCGTAACTAAAATTATCTCATGATTTTGAAAATTTATTAAAAGGATATTTGGGTATTTAGTCAAACGAAAAATCGCAACCCAGCATGTTAGGGCACTATTTCCCGAATTTCTAAACACCAAACATTGCCTTATTTTAAGAAAAAACTTTTTCAATTAAATGAAATATATTTTTCTAAAACAATGAATAATATAGAATTTAATAAAAATAGTTTGATATAATACTAAAATTATTAAAAAAATAAAATATAAAAGAGAACTAAAAAACAAGGAAATAGGGATTAAATCAAAATAAAAAAGGATGAAAACGAAAATGAACAAAGAATAAATAAGAACAAACTGTGGAAAATAAGAACGCAAGAGGGAAATTTGAGTGAATGCTCTTAAGAATTCTTATTGCTTCCCAAAACTAAAGTGATTTACAATGAAGGGATAGGCCTCTATTTATAGTTGAACCTACTCAAATCCAACGGTACAGATCAGTTACATCAACGGTTAAGATTAAAAGGTATCTACAAATTAAATCTCTAAGATTACAAAACCATATTTTCTAAGATTGCATATCATATCTAAGATTGCAATCATATCTAAGATTGTATCATATCTAAGATTGCATATCATATCTAAGATTGAAATCATATCTAAGATTGCATATCATATCTAAGATTGCATATCATTAAAGATTATATTTCCATATGAGTCAAGCTTGTAGATGGACCTTAAATCTTTTCAAGTAATGGGCCATTCCGATTGGGCCAAATTATATGTTTGTAATTTTGGACTGAACTTGGACTTCATTTTTTTTGGGTTTATTATTTTTGTTTTTTGGACTTTTTTCTGGGCCCGGGCAAAATTGAGTGTCTACATAATTTATTTATTAATCTTTTATATATGAGTTACGTTCTTTACTTAGTTGTTTCAATTATCTTCTTATTCTTATCACTATGTATTTCAAATTAAAAATATATTAAATGTAAAAATGTGATTTTTCAAAATAAAAGTTATCATAAAAGATAAAATGTGAAATTGATACCAAGATACAATTTTAACACGAATATTTTATGGCATCATCAATAATTCAATTTTAACAAAAATTATAAAGATTCAATATGATTAAACAATTCAATAATATAAATAGTAAAAATGTGAAATTTAATTTAATAATATAAATAGTAGATATAAATAAAATTATTACTATTTAGGTTTAGGATTTTTTGGATGATTTTAATTTTTAATTTGGGGTAAAAGTAAGAAGTAAAAGTTTAGAGGAAAATAAAAAGTTTTGGGGGTTGGGGGAGTAAAATTTTGGGGAAAGTAAATGGGGAGTAAATTGGGGGGTATTCAAAAAAATTGGGGGGAGGGGCAGAATGGGTTTCGGGTAGAAGGAGGGTGGGATGGGAGGGGAGTAAAAGTTGGAGGGAAAGTGGGAGAGAGTAAAAGTTTTGGGGGAAAGTAAAGAGGTTTGGGAGTTTGGGGTAAAAAAGTAAAATATTATAGTTTGCTATTCGGTTTATTCGAATTCGAAAACCAAACTCGATTTGAACTTGAAATTCAAAAAAAAAATTTGAGTTGACTCGAATAATTCGAGTAACTCGATTCATTTAACTCGAAATTCAATTTTTTTCTATTTATTCGAGTCAAATCGAGTTATGCTCACCCCTAATCACTATTGAGCTGTAAAATGCTCAGTGTTTAGGTTTTAATTCCATGTAGGTTATAGATGGCTCATAAGTTCATGATCAAACAATGTCGTCGTGAAGATTCTTTGCACAATTTTTTTCGTATTAATCTCGTTTTAAAAGAATAGTGTAGTTTGGTATGTTCTTAGGATATATTGTCTTATCGTATCTTGTTGTTTTATATTTAATATGTCTTCTGACTTTTGCTTTATTATTGATTTGGTATGTTTTTATAAAAGCCTTGGATAACTTGATTTTTTTATTTTTTTAATTTTTTTATGGTTTAATGTGTATAATTACATGGTTGCGTGAGTGAGTTGCTTTAGTGACCACTATGATGCTTCGGATCCATCCGGGCTTCCTTACCGGGTTTGGAGTGTTACACACTCTCAACAGTAAACCCTTAACCCTGACTAGATTGTTGTACGCCAGAGCCAACCTATACCTGTGGCTTCCTCCTCTTTCTTCAAAGACCTCCTCAATACTACCGATTTGACCTCCTTCATTACTACCACCACTCCTTAGGTCACTGCTCCCATAACTCTTGTGGACCAAGTCTCTCAACAACAACATTTTGGTTCCAATAGCATGTTACAACAATGCAAGAGAAATATGTCGTATGGAATAACATTTTCTAAGCAGCCATGACGATTTCAGGAACAACAAAAGCACCAATGTCTATTAGACCTATAGAATACTTACAATGAGAAGTTGACAGTAAAGCTTAAGACAGCTAGAGATGTTGTCATGAGGGATGACCAACCTCAAAGTGAAGGACACTGCCAGTCTACTTTTTGTAAAAACATGACCACCGACACTTTATAATTTAATTCAACCTAATACTTATTTTCTATTTCCTAAAATAAATATTATTTATTCAATTAATTAAATTAACTAAATTAATTTCTCAATTAAGTAATTTCTCAATCGCTTTTAATTTCGATAAAGTTATAACAACTTTATTATAAAAGAATCTATGAGGAAATATATTTAATTTCCTTATTCAACATATTCTAATGACTAATTAATTCAATTACATCTTTGAACTTTAATATAATTAAATAATAATTTAAAAAGCTTAAATTAATTTGAAGTCATTTTTGTACTTAGTGAGAAAACACATTTATTTGTGAATATGACCCATTTGTCTTACTTTATCATTTCCATTCATTTTTATCTATTTGATTTTACAGGCAAATCATTTATGGTTTCAACAAGCTTTAGACATATTTAATTAGACATATATAATTAGGGATCAAATAATTTATAATTAAGTTCCAGCTTTTCACCTATTAATTATAAACTTATTTAGTCACAAAGTATTCCACTAAAGTACTATGATTGAGCTCTCTTTAATTATATACCATCACAAAAGCTACTTAGCAAGTGCTCATCCAATGACCTAGTCATAAGTGTGTTACCTCATAGGATATCCTTAATTTCATTGGAATAAATCCGTTCTCCCAATTTGATCCTATTTTATCTCATTGGTAATTATTACATATTCCTTCATGAAAAGTCAATTACTATCAAATAGAAATCCCAATAAGATGATATTAATTATCATAAAGACAAATGACCCATGGCCACGTTTACTTTTCATCTATCATGTAATGCCAATGAGAGGATATCTTTTACCCTTTAGTTGAGCTATGAATTCCACTATTGTGGAATGATACAAAAGTTGTATACCCAACACACTAGCTTCGGTTCCGTATCTATTTGAACAAATGCTTTCATTTACATCAAAGTATATGAGTCACACATACATAATCCATCATCCACTCGGGATCAAGATATGCTACACTATGAACGTCACAAGTGAATAAATCTATAAATGGATTTATTCTACTTGGGTCTTGTCTGATGTACTGCTAGTCTAGTCAGCCACATTTATGTCTCTATCTTTTGGGAGTCACCCGCTCCAATACCAAAGACAAGGTATCTCCCTTATGAGATTGATAGATGACATATTATACTTTCAATCAATTTGCTTGTTTTTTATTAGACTAAGGACATGTTGAGATTATCTACTAATCTAAGTTATCTTTCCACATTACGATCTGACCATGTAATACTTCTAAATATTAGTTACAAGATAGATAATCTGTAAGCCAATATTTTCTTTCATTTTTCTTTGCATGAAAAAGTTGTTAGATAGTGTACAAAGATGAATATACTACAATTAGGGCATTGTGTAACGGGTCGATTTTCAGTGGTATTAAAAAATGTAGTTTCAAAACCCCATATTCGTAAACCGAGTCTGTAAATATAGAATATGAATATTTACAAAGTTAATATAAAAATATATTGAAGATTGGTCTGGCAATTTTGTCAACTAAATAGTTAATTAAGTCTTAGGGACTAAATTACAAAAATCCAACCACTATAAAATTTTAATTTACAAAAGGCTTAAGGACCTAAATAGAAATTAACCAAAGGTTAATAAGGGTAAATCAACCATTTTGGAATATGAGATAGTGCTTGATGATAGTGTAATCCATTATATGTGATTAAATGATAAATTATGTAAGCATGATTCAATTAATTAACCTAGATTAATTAAGGATTAATTTAATATAAAAACCTAAGATAGTGGAAAAAGATACACCATCTTTCTCACCTTCACCGTCCACCATTGTAGAAACCTAAGAAAAATTCTTCAAGCTTTTTAAGCTTTTGGCCAACTATTATTCAAAATAATTTAGGTTATTTTCTTGTAATTTTTATAGATCTGAGGTTATAAGAGCTTGATTTAGCTAGCCCATGTACCAATTGGTGAAAGTATTAAAGTTTTAGAAAGTTTCCATTGTTGATTTCTTGAATAATTAGGCTTGAAAATGATAGATTTTAAGCTTAGATTATAAAAGGACTAGATTGTAAAGTTAATTTAGCTTATTTGTTAACTTTGTTATATTAGGGACCAAGTTGAATAAATGTAAAAACTGTCAAAAAATTATGTTAGAAATAAGAAGTATAAGGTTCCTAATAAGAAGATATGAAATTAGATGTTAATTCGAGCCTAGAATTTGAAATTTATGTATATCTTAAGTTCAAGGACTAAATTGAATAAAATGTAAAATTTGAGGGAAATAAAAAATAAGTTTATATAGGATCTTGCATATCATGGAATAATATGAAAATGTTCAATATTGATTAGTGTTATAAAGTAATTATATAGATCAAGATTTATATCAAAGTGGAGTTAATCAGGGAAAAACTAAAATTGTTTATTAGTCTTTGAAGAATCAACTTGTTTTGGTGTTTTGAGTAGGTAAGTTCACTTGGAACTTACTAACTCATTTTGTGTGATTTATATACTTGTATTTAATTTGATGTATATATGGATGTGTATGTTTGAGTATGTGGTGATATATTAGTAGTTGGCACATATAGCTAGAAGGATTGAGTTGAAACATGTGAATAATTACAGGGTACAAATGTATGAAAGTGATTGAGTATAGGTTTGATATTGAAATATATGTAGCCAATGCCCATGTTGTAATATCCTGATTTTGGGCCTAGTCGGAATAGTGGTTTCGTGACCACAAAATCCGAGATAGAAATAATTATTTTATGATTATTTTAAGGTCTATGATATGATTTCATGATTGTGTGAAAATTTCGTGAAGAAATTTTATGCATAAAGTGCTTAATTTGAAATTTGGGACTAAATTGAATAAATTGCAAAACTTGTGTTCTAGAAGTATTTTGCATAAAATTGAATTAGATTATTAATTAGAGGTCCTTAAAGAGTAATTTTACCAATTTCTAAGTCTATGGACAAAAATTGGACATGGATGGAATTTTTGAAAGTTTAGTATTAAGGGCATTTTGGTCATTTAGGGTAAAATGAATTAAAATACAAAATTAAAGCCAATTTTGCTCATCTTCAACCCCATGGCCGAATATAGCAAGGAGAAACCATGGCTAGGGTTTTTCAAGCTTCCAAGCTCGATTGTAAGTCCGTTCTAGCCTCGCTTTTAATGATTTTTACGCTTTTGGAGTCCCTAGCTCGATTTAGCTTATGCTAGCAATAATTTAACCTAGGGTTTATATTTGGAAAAATACCCATAGGTGAAATTTGTGTATTTTGGTGTTTTATGATAGAATATGAGGTTTTAAATTATGTTAGACAACTTGTGCTACTCGGTTTTAAGTGAAAACGAGCAAAAGGGCTTAATCGGAAAAAATACCTAATAGTCATAAGTACATGTTAGAGTGAGAATTTGATGTTGCCATAGAAGGAAAAATGATCAGCATGTCATAAAACATAAGAAAATAGGCTGAATTTTAATTTACGAGCTTTGGGGCAAAAGTGTAAATATGCAAAAGTTTAGGGCAAATTGTAATTTTTCCAAAATATGATTTTGGGTCAATTTGAATAATTTGAGTCCTAATTAGACTATATTTTAAATGATAGAGCAAGGAAAACTGAAATTCGGGCTAAAATAGGAAAATACCAAGTTGTGGACGAAATGGTAAAATAGCCATTTTGCATACGAGGTAAGTTCATATGTAAATGTTGGTAACATAGTTATTATTTTAAATGTTTTAATGTTTTTAAATGATATGATAATTATTATGAAATATTATACTTGTGATAATTGTTTGATAATATGTCAAATTATGTGATATACTTGGAAAATGTGAAATACTACCGAGTATCAGATCGGCATTCCGTAGAAGATGGTTGAGACACATGATTGGGAAAAAGGTCCGTTGAACCTTAGGAATGGATTAGGATACAAGTGACATGTCATTGGGATATTTGGGCATCCGAACTCGTTGAGTTGAGTCCGGGTTCACTTATGGATGCGAGTCCGAACTCGTTGAGTTGAGTCCGAGTTCGTGAGATGTAACTAGGCATCCGAACTCGTTGAGTTGAGTCCGAGTTCACTTATGGATGCGAACGCCCGAGCTCGTTGAGTTGAGTCCGAGTTCACTTATGGGCGGGTTACATGGTAGCTTGGCTACATATGTGGCACTTATGTGCAAGTTATCCATGTATCCAATTATATTCCATGTGTTCAACGGTAAAGTTCTACTCAAATGGAGGAATACTTAAGATGAAAGGGACGATTGGTAAGTGTTGTGAAATGGATACTTTGAACAGGTATGTACTTAACCCTCGGGTTGAAAACTCGATATAACAACAATATGGTAAGATGATAAATGAAAAGGTGATATGAATGTCTTGGTGATGATTATGCAAATGATGTTTTATGTTTGCTTATATGGTTATGTTACTTGCTATTTGCATGTGAGCTTACTAAGCATTTATGCTTACTCCTCCTTTTCATTCCTTGTAGTGTTGACAAGCCAGCTCGGAAATCGGAAACGGTCGGAGGCACGCCACACTATCCGTATACCATCTTGGCATAATGGCTTGTATATTTTGAGTATGGCATGTATAGCATTATAATCATTTTGTATGTATGGTCTTATGATATGGTTATTGAGTGGTATGGAAATAGAAATGCTTATAATGATTAGCCATTGGAATGGCTAATCATGATCATATTTGGTATTATGTATGTCAAATTGCTAGCTAATCCATGGAAACCATGAAATAGGTAAAATTTACCATAAAATAGATTCAGACAGCAGCAGTGACGTAAGTTTGAAAAATCACTAAAAATAGTAGAAATGGAATTAAATAATTAATAAGTTATGGAATCGAAGCTTGATGAGTCTATTTTCATATGGAATAAGTGAAACAGGTATATGAGCTATATTTTATGAGATGTTTAAATTTTTGTGAAACAGGGCCAGAGCGATTTCTGGATCCCCTGTTCTGACTTTGGAAATTCACCATAAATTTTACAAAGATAATTAGAAGTCATGCTTTATATGTACAGATTCCTTATTGAGTCTAGTTTTATTAGAGACAAACGGAATAGTCATTGAAGGTCTGTATAGGGAGATATCTGATACGTAATGCACAGAGGTCAGAGTAGTTGAACCCTGAAACAGGGGAGACTTTAACTAATAAACTGTACTAATTGGCCTAACCAAAAATTCTAGAAAAAAATTAGTAGATATATATATGAGTCTAGTTTCAGGAAAAATTTACGGAATTGGATTTCGAGTTTCGTAACTCCAGATATGATTTTTAAAGCGACTGTGATGCAATTAGCTAGCTTGTCTGGAAATTTTAAAATGAATTGTATGAGCTGTTTAATTAATGAATTAAGTCCGTTAACACCTCGTGTTCGACCGAAACGGTCTCGGCACGGGTGTTACATTTAGTGGTATCGAGCAGGTTTAGTCGGTTCTCGGACTAACCTAGCATGTGTAAAAGTTTAGCTATACATGCCATCGATCCGTGATAGTGTGATGTCTTCGACGCGTATGAGTACCGCCTTATTTAGACAGGTACTCTCCAACCGAAATATGCAGCACCATGTTCACGGTTATGTGAAGGTATTTGAGTAAAGTTATGATTATGATAAGTCTCGGTTCAGAAAAGTATGAATAAAGGTTTATGATACATATGTGATAATATGTGAGATAAAAGTTCATGTTGTGATAAATATTCATATTTGCTTAATGCTCATACGATGTAGTGTATGTGGCTTACTTGATAAGATGAACGGAATAAATAGAAAGTAGTAGAGGTATGAATAAAGGTCATAATATTATGATACTGAATGAAAATGTCCTTGTCTTGATTGGATGTCGAATGTTGATGAATGTTAATGGTATATAATTTTATGAGGTAAAGGATTATAATGAAATGAACTTATCTATGTTAAATTGTTGGACCGAATTATATGATTGTAATGATATGTACATGATGATGCACGAAATGAAAGTTGTGATTGTGATGCAAATATCTATGTTTGTTTGGCCTTATATAATGTCATGAGCATGAATTAATTTAATTAAATGAATGGATAAGTAAAGTTGTCTAGAAAACATAGAATGTATGCATAAGTATATTGTCTAAATGGGGCAATAGGAAAATTGGTGTAAGCCAACATGAATGAATGACATGATTTTGATGATGTTACTATGATGATGGAAGTTGTGTCATATGTGTATGTATAAGAAAGTCGAGTCGAGGTCCTACAACCCTCCCCTTACCAAAGTGGTACTTATAATGGAATTTCATGAGATTTGTATTGAATAAGTTTTCGTTGAGAACCCAAAGAGTTCAAAGGATAGAATAATTATAAGTATGATCCGAGATTGAAAATGAGCTGATAAGTAAAGTCGAGCCGAAAGTATCGGATTGATATAAAGATTATTGGAATCATGCATCGTCCCGAGTAGAGAAGGAATTCTCTTTGGTAAATCGAATTACTCAAGTGCAAGGTCGAGAAAATGTAAATCGAAATTTATTCAGAATCGACATTCTTTAGTGAATGATTTAATATGAAATTTGTGACGGCAGAACTAGTTGGGGAAATGATATTTCAAATGTGAATTATCCGAGTGTGACAATTATGACCGGACAGATTTAGCGCTCTCTTTGAGATGTTCTATGTGTTCACCCGTTCTCGTAAATATTTCTATGGCTATTGATCTTCTCAAGAAATTCTTGTTATATGGGAATGTCTTCTAATTTTGGTGTTGGATGAAAGCATTGGTAGTCCTGATGGTTTATAATTTATATTGCTCTATTTCATTGGGTATTCTATTTCATTTCGTCGATAAGAATTGATGAGAGAATTCATATGATATTATGATTCTGCTTTCTTCTACTTGATGCTTCATCCGATATATATGTATGGGAAGATATATTGATCTTGTTATATTTGATTTCAAGGGATTAAATGATGTTTTCTTTTGGACTTTCTTTCTTTGAAGAATTATCGTGGTATTCTGTATTTTCTCTATGAATTTGGTTTTCGATTCTCCAGCATAGTATCGTATCTTGGGTTTCTTTATCCCGGATCTCTTTATTCGGATTTCTTTATTCGGTTTCTATCTTGGATTTCTTTATTCGATTTTCTTGTTATCTTTGTTCCATAATTTGTCAATTATGACTCATGTTCAAGTACGTTCTTCATTCGTGATAATCATGTCAAATATGACTATACTTCTAATTTGATCTTGGTAATGTGGTGATTTTAGTATTGGGATTTTTCTAATTTATGTGTAAGGATTTGACATCAAGAAAGGCATAGGTGATAAAAGCGCGAGTTTCAAATCGGTATGGTAAATTATTTATTTGAAAGATTTCATGTGACAATTATGTCAAGATTATTTTTCCCAAGTTTGATAATAGAATTTCATTTTGTACGGATCAAAGAGTAAATAGTTTGAACGAGAAGTGTATATTTATTAGAAAGAGTTGAATATTAGTTTAAGTCACTACGAATGATAAGGTTTCCATCTTGTGAAAGCTAAAAAGTTTATTACATGTTGACAGAGTTCGGATAGATGAGAATATTGGTAACCAAGCGTCCGAACTAGACTAGTCTACATTGAGCAAAGACTTCGACTTTCAAGAATGTATTGTCTGTATGAATTGTGATGTGTTTCAAGACGGTGAGGTAATGTGATAGTTTAGAGCATCCGATGTTACATAAAATCGGAGTTGTTAAAGGGTTAAAGCCGAGCATTGGGATCTATCAAAATTATCCTTGTCAATGTTGATATTGGGATGGAAATGAGAAGGATTATTCTTGAGGCCATATCAGAATTATTTCTATGGCGGAAAGAGGAAAATGTGATGTATCCTATTGTTAAATATTTGGCGAGATCTATAAATCACATTTGTACTGAATGAATTCCTACTCATCAGATTCATGGAATTTCAGGTCTCTTTGATTTTTGGATTTCTTAGAATTCCGGTCTCCATTAAATCAAGTTGAGATCCGGGTTTTATGTCATGATATCATGGGAAATTGAGAAGGGTTGAAAATTTAAGAACAGTTGAGAGTTGAGACTGTAAGCTTTTAGATCATATGAGAAATTGAAGAGATGTATTGGAGGTACAGTCTAAGTGCAAGTTCTTCGGCACCAAATATGAGATTAAAAGTGAAGACCACTTTTCTGGTAAGATTTTCGGGGACGAAAATCCCTGAAGGGGGGAGAGTTGTAATATCCTGATTTTGGGCCTAGTCGGAATAGTGGTTTCGTGACCACAAAATCTGAGATAGAAATAATTATTTTATGATTATTTTAAGGTCTATGATATGATTGCATGATTGTGTGAAAATTTCGTGAAGAAATTTTATGCATAAAGTGCTTAATTTGAAATTTGGGACTAAATTGAATAAATTGCAAAACTTGTGTTCTAGAAGTATTTTGCATAAAATTGAATTAGATTATTAATTAGAGGTCCTTAAAGAGTAATTTTACCAATTTCTAAGTCTATGGACAAAAATTGGACATGGATGGAATTTTTGAAAGTTTAGTAGTAAGGGCATTTTGGTCATTTAGGGTAAAATGAATTAAAATACAAAATTAAAGCCAATTTTGCTCATCTTCAACCCCATGGCCGAATATAGCAAGGAGAAACCATGGATAGGGTTTTTCAAGCTTCCAAGCTCGATTGTAAGTCCGTTCTAGCCTCGCTTTTAATGATTTTTACGCTTTTGGAGTCCCTAGCTCGATTTAGCTTATGCTAGCAATAATTTAACCTAGGGTTTATATTTGGAAAAATACCCATAGGTGAAATTTGTGTATTTTGGTGTTTTATGATAGAATATGAGGTTTTAAATTATGTTAGACAACTTGTGCTACTCGGTTTTAAGTGAAAACGAGCAAAAGGGCTTAATCCAGAAAAATACCTAATAGTCATAAGTACATGTTAGAGTGAGAATTTGATGTTGCCATAGAAGGAAAAATGATCAGCATGTCATAAAACATAAGAAAATAGGCTGAATTTTAATTTACGAGCTTTGGGGCAAAAGTGTAAATATGCAAAAGTTTAGGGCAAATTGTAATTTTTCCAAAATATGATTTTGGGTCAATTTGAATAATTTGAGTCCTAATTAGACTATATTTTAAATGATAGAGCAAGGAAAACTGAAATTCGGGCTAAAATGGGGAAAATACTAAGTTGTGGACGAAATGGTAAAATAACCATTTTCGCATACGAGGTAAGTTCATATGTAAATGTTGGTAACATAGTTATTATTTTAAATGTTTTAATGTTTTTAAATGATATGATAATTATTATGAAATATTATACTTGTGATAATTGTTTGATAATATGTCAAATTATGTGATATACTTGGAAAATGTGAAATACTACCGAGTATCCAGATTTGGCATTCCGTAGAAGATGGTTGAGACACATGATTGGGAAAAAGGTCCCGTTGAACCTTAGGAATGGATTAGGATACAAGTGACATGTCACTGGGATATTTGGGCATCCGAACTCGTTGAGTTGAGTCCGGGTTCACTTATGGATGCGAGCGTCCGAACTCGTTGAGTTGAGTCCGAGTTCGTGAGATGTAACTAGGCATCCGAACTCGTTGAGTTGAGTCCGAGTTCACTTATGGATGCGAACGCCGAGCTCGTTGAGTTGAGTCCGAGTTCACTTATGGGCGGGTTACATGGTAGCTTGGCTACATATGTGGCACTTATGTGCAAGTTATCCATGTATCCGAATTATATTCATGTGTTCAACGGTAAAGTTCTACTCAAATGGAGGAATACTTAAGATGAAAGGGACGACAGGTAAGTGTTGTGAAATGGATACTTTGAACAGGTATGTACTTAACCCTCGGGTTGAAAACTCGATATAACAACAATATGGTAAGATGATAAATGAAAAGGTGATATGAATGTCTTGGTGATGATTATGCAAATGATGTTTTATGTTTGCTTATATGGTTATGTTACTTGCTATTTGCATGTGAGCTTACTAAGCATTTATGCTTACTCCTCCTTTTCATTCCTTGTAGTGTTGACAAGCCAGCTCGAAATCGGAAACGGTCGGAGGCACGCCACACTATCCGTATACCATCTTGGCATAATGGCTTGTATATTTTGAGTATGGCATGTATAGCATTATAATCATTTTGTATGTATGGTCTTATGATATGGTTATTGAGTGGTATGGAAATAGAATGTTGGTAATGATTAGCCATTGGAATGGCTAATCATGATCATATTTGGTATTATGTATGTCAAATTGCTAGCTAATCCATGGAAACCATGAAATAGGTAAAATTTACCATAAAATAGATTCAGACAGCAGCAGTAACGTGAGTTTTAAAAATCACTAAAAATAGTAGAAATGGAATTAAATAATTAATAAGTTATGGAATCGAAGCTTGATGAGTCTATTTTCATATGGAATAAGCGAAACAGGTATATGAGCTATATTTTATGAGATGTTTAAATTTTTGTGAAACAGGGCTAGAGCGATTTCTGGATCCCCTGTTCTGACTTTGGAAATTCACCATAAATTTTAAAAAGATAATTAGAAGTCATGCTTTATATGTACAGATTCCTTATTGAGTCTAGTTTTATTAGAGACAAACGGCATAGTCATTGAAGGTCTGTATAGGGAGATATCTGATTCGTAATACACAGAGGTCAGAGTAGTTGAACCCTGAAACAGGGGAGACTTTAACTAATAAACTGTACTAATTGGCTCAACCAAAAATTCTAGAAAAAAATTAGTAGATATATATATGAGTCTAGTTTCAGGAAAAATTTACGGAATTGGATTTCGAGTTTCGTAACTCCAGATATGATTTTTAAAGCGACTGTGATGTAGTTAGCTAGCTTGTCTGGAAATTTTAAAATGAATTGTATGAGCTGTTTAATTAATGAATTAAGTCCGTTAACACCTCGTGTTCGACTCCGGAAACGGCCTCGGGTACCGTGTGTTACACATGTGAACTTAGTAAAAGCTTAGGATACGATTGGCATGCCAATAGGGTTATATGCGCACTTGATCAGAATTTTACATGTTATAATGAGATCTAGAATTTGTTGCAGATCCTCAGGTTATTTAATGAGATCTAGCCTTGTTGTAGATTCTCAGGTTATATGTAACATAGGTTTAGCCCAGACGGGTAAGCTGATGTAATTTAACCTTGTGCGAGCAACTTAATTCACCCGTGTATTTGAGTCCATTTTACTATAGTTCCATCGAGTGATATTGGTCAGAATTGAAATGGAAAAGCTTGATAATGTATTGAATATGAAATTTTATATGTTTATAAATTGTTATGTAACATGAGATTGCTTTGGATTTTAAGTGATGTTACTCATGATATGCAAGTATGTATAACTTATTTGAATGTTAATGTTCTAAAGTAACTAGTTAAGGTATTATGTGCAAAAGATTGCCAAATTGTATGCCAAAATGATTGATAGTTATCATGCTTTAAGTGGTCAAGGTAAGCCTAGTTATTCCATTTAAACTTACTAAGCATTGGTATGCTTACTCTAGTTGTTTTCCTTCCCTTGTAGATTGTCATATTGCAGAACTTGCTGAGTCGGACCAACACGTAGCACACACTATCAAAAGATGGTAGAATTATGTTCATTTTGAGTCCCGTTATTGTGGCAAGTATATAAGGGTACCTTAGTGTGCAAGTAGTCATGTTGAGTTGAGAGTTATGTGATAAATATGGTAAATGTTAATCTTGAATTTAAGCATAGTATAGATCTAGTTAATGCTTGAACCAATAAGGTTTGATGCTATTAAAAAGAATAATCATAAACTTATTTGAGCCTAGTATGTTTATGTTAATATAATGAAATGAGTAAGTTTGATAAATTGGTGGATGATCTGAAAATTTAAGCTTGATTATTAATCTTAATATATATACAGCTTGACATATGTTCTTTTTTTGGTTTAGACTAATGTCATGTAAGCTTTTACTGCACAAAATGCATAAGTATGTATATGTTAAGGTTGAATGACATAGTTTGACTTGGTTAGGTGGATAAATGGATGAATTGAACTTAAATGATGGTCATGTATTGAATGTTATGTTAAATGGTTGATTTCAAATGTTATAAACTTGTTTTAGCATGTTTTGACATGTATTGGTATAGGTGGAGTTGGTATATGGATGAATGTGATGAATTGCTTTAGTTGGAAACAATTGAATAGGTACCAAGTGTGCATTTTGCCAAAAATAAGGGCAACGTTGTGACCATAGTGAGTGGCGTTGCGACGTAGATATACATGTTTTCATGACGTAACTCATTGAGTTGACAATGTCATGACGTGGAAACTATGAATTTGTGACATTGGCTCGAGATTTTAAAAACATCATAATTTGGTCCTAATTCAAGTTTATGTTAGCATTAATGCTTTGGTAAGCTTGTATAAGATTCGAGAATAATTGTATACCATATAATGAACATGAAATACACTTAATTGCATACATAAATGATTGTATAATGTATAACTGTGACTATTCCAACAATGAATGTAGCATCCTATAACTCGAACCTGGCAATCGGTTTGAGAAAGGGGTGTTACATTTAGTGGTATCAGAGCTACAGTTAAGTCAATTATAGGACTAAATTGTAGTGTGAGTCAAGTTTAGAAATACATGCAATAATAGTCTATGATAGTGTGATGCATATTGATCCAAATTGGCTTTGATTTTCAATATAGACAAACCATGTCAATTGATTGAGATCAAGCCATAAGTGATGAAGTTGAAATTAATACTCCTGCCTCTTATCAGGGAGCTGCCCAGAGTTTGCCCGTCTCGTAAGGGCTAGGAAATAAGGCCAGAGACGCCTTTATGAATATGATGAACTAACCTGTTTGGCTCTTTAGCAACAAATGCTCCCTTATCCACCTGTAATGCCTAGTGGCACAACTTCGATCCCAAGAAATCCAGTACCTATAATCCGCCCTTGGATTGAAAAACTCTAAGATGATCAAACAAGGGTTGATGATTTCTCTAGCGTATTTACTAAGACGACGATCTAACAAGGGTCAAGTACTGGTTGGAAAATACTCAGAGATCCCTCGACGAGATGGTATGTACCCCAGAGGATAGCGTGAAATATGCCATTTCTTTTCTTAAAGAAGAAGCTTACTAGTGGTGGACGACTTTGATATCCATAATCTCGATAGATATGGTAAATTGAGAATTTTTCAGACTGAGTTTAAAAATAAATACATCAGTCAATTGTATTTTGAATAGAATAAAAGAGAATTCAGGGAACTAATGTAACATACTTAACCTGTATCCGTCATTGGAATAGGGTTATAGAGCATTATTGCAAAATTGTAACTTTAAAACATACGTTTAATATCTCAACATAATCATGGCATAATAGTTCATATACATGCATATCGTCCTTTAATCGAGCCTTCGAGGCCTTAAAAACACTTTAGAAACAATTCGGGACTAAATTGGAAACATTTGGAACATTTAAGAAAAAGTTGGAAAAATTGAATTGTAGGGGTCACACGACCGTGTGGCTAGGCAATGTGACTTATATGGCTGAGACACATGCCCATGTCTCAGGCTGTGTAACAATCAAAATAGGGACACACTATCGTGTCCTAGCCCATCTCCATGCCCATATAATTTTCGAATTTGGGTCACACGGCTAAGCCACATGCTTGTGTGCCAGGCTGTGTAACTCTCGAAATGGCCTACATGCCCCTATGCTAGGCCGTATAATAGCTTGACTTGCAAACCTTAAACCTACAGGGGACACACGACCATGTGGCTGTATGTCACACACAACTGAGTCACACGCTCTTGTCTCAGGCCGTGTATACTTGAAATTGGCCAAAATCAAGCCATTTCTATCACCATTTCAAACTTGTACCTAAAAACCATTTGTGCCCAAATTCAAATCACCAAAACCTTACCAAAACATGCATAAAATTACCAATTTAATAGACCATTAACATACAACCAATATGCCATACAAGGCACCTCAATTACAATAAACCAGACATACCTAAACATGTACACTTACCATATCTCAACCATATTTACATAAATCAATATCGATTCCGAACATACCATAGTCGTGATCATTAGAACTTCCTTATAAACATACCACTTGGTCATTCAAGCTTGCATCATATCTTAGCCATATTAACACATACCAACAAGCATCAAAAGTACCAAAAGTACATCAACCAAAACAACATATGTATGCCAAACTTATCAACTAACATTCAAGCACAAGTCCACCTATACATGCCATAATAACCTTCGCCAAAACATCAATAACTATTGATATAATCGCTGGATAGTGTGATAGATCTCTGACAAACTTCCAACCCGATTGAGCTTTCGATTATCTGAAAAACATAGGAAAGAAAACTACGTAAGCATATAATGCTTTGTAAGTTCGTAAAACATGAACATAACTTACCATTTCAATTGCATAACATTAAGATTAAACATGATATAATCCAACCATAAGCTTGGCACAAGCCTAAGCACCATCAACAACACATGTTAGTACATTAACACATAGTTCACTTGAAATATCATATGGTAAGCTAGATATACATGAACATAATGCTTTTGAACTAATCCTTTCCATGAACATAAATATACTTTTATTGATCATTTCCATTTCAAACCTTTTCATAGATTCATGACATAGTTCATTTGAACACTTACAGTTCCTTTCCTTTCCATGCCTGTTGAACTATTTAGAATAACATCGGATATGCGGGAAAGCTCACACGAAGTGTGTTAAACATATAATTATAACCTTTCCTTTTCCTTTACATCGTTGCTTATACGAGCTGTAAAATGGGTTTGCTCACACAAGTTGTAGGTCGAAATGTAAGCTAACGATGTTGCTCACACAAGCTGTAGAGTATCCACAACAAATACAGGACCTTATCCATTGGTAAGACATTCAAGACCAGCACTCGAAATATGGTAACCCTAATGACATGCCATTTTTATCCTACGTATTCTTAAGGTCCAAACGAGACTCGATAATCATCGTAACATTATTGGATTTCCACCATTTAATTTCATGGAAAATAATACTTGAATATATAGATCAATATAACATTAAAATTATATTTAATCATACGAACTTACCTCGATGACAAATACGTAGAAACGAGATCAACTAATCTGAGGCTTTATCTTTTCCTCGATCTAGATCCATATGACTTCTATCTTGATCTAATTAGGAAAATTCAATACATTTAATACTTATACTAACCAATCCAGTCCAAAATACATATATGTGAAAAATTACAAATTTACCCCTAATATTTTAACTTTTTTACAATTTAGTCCTTAAGCTCGTAAATTAAAATTGAAGCAATTTCATTCACATTTCATGCTAGTCAAATTCACTAGGGAAATCTACCAACTCATACAAACCATCATTTTACAAATTCACCCTATAATTTTATCATTTTTACAAATAAGTCCTCAAATGACAATTTCATAAAAAAACACTTTACGGAACTTGTTTATTTATCAACAAGGACTCATAATCTTTCATAAAGCATCAAGAATCATGCAAGAAAATCCATGGACAAAACCCTAATTCTTTAACAGCTTTGCAAATTAATCCCCGGGCTAGCTAAGTTAAGCTAGAACGATCCAAAAAACATAAAAATCATTAAAAACGGGACAAAATAACACTTACATGCTAGCTATAGAAGTTATTGAAACTCCAAACCTAGCTATGGCTTTTTCTATCCTTCAAATTTTGGTGAAAGAAAATTTGGAGAAGATGAATTGAATTTGGTTTTAATTAATTTAACCTTATTTACTCTTTTACCATTTTATCCTTTAAAATTATTCATAACTTTAACAAAACCAAACCCATAAATATCCACTACCATATCAATTGGTTTAATTACCACTTAAGTCCCTTAGGTTAAAATTCCATAACTATTTTAACCTTTAACTAATAAAGCTATACTTTTGCACCTTTTACGATTTAGTCCTTTTCACTAATTAAGCATGCAAACGTCAAAATTTCTTAACAAAATTTTTATACGAACCTACTAACATTCCATAGACATTAAAATAATAATTAAATAATAATTTACTCATTGAATTTGTGGTCCCAAAACCACTGCTCCAATTCATTGAAAATGGGCTGTTACAGTTGAGATAGGGAGAGATGACAGTAGCTAATTATGTATGCGAATTTGTTTGCCTCAATAAATATACTTGGGAACTCACATCTACCAAAATAGATATGTGCACCCATTTTGAGTGGGAATTGGACTAAGATATCTGTATGTTCGTGGGAGCCCTAGAGTTGAAAGAGCTTTTTATTTTATCTGATTGAGCTTAGAAAATGGAAGGCATGTGAAATGAGAAAAAGTAAGCTAAGTCCAAGATCTGAGAGTCTAGCAAATATAATATAGCCTGATCATTTTTGAAACCTCTAGCCAAAAAGTCTAGAGATTTCCAAATTAATTACTCCACTTCTTCAAGGATCTCAAGGAGTGACATACTGAGGCTGAGTATTCCACGACCTCAGGCTACGTCTGTAGCTAGTGTAGGGAGTGTTCGTAATGCGGGTAGATTTGTAACAGGCCGTTTTTAGTGAAATTGGAACAGTGATTTTGGGGCAAAAAATTTGATGTGGAAATATTTATTTTATTATTATTTTAACATCTATGGTATATTAGTAGTGCCGTGTAAAAATTTTGTTAAGAAATTTTGACGTTTGCATGCTTAATTTCATGAAAAGGACTAAATCATAAAAGGCACAAAAGTGTAGTTCTAGTAGCAAAAAGTGTTAAATGGCTATAGAAATTTAATGTAAGAGGACTTAGATGGTAATTAGACCATTTATGATGATATAGGAATGTGATGAATTGGTTTTATAGTAATAATAAATGTTTTTAAAGGTTAATTAGGTAAATGAGTAAATAAGGTTAAATTAAATAAAACAAAACCTAAAAGCTATCATCTTCCTCCCCTTTTCTTTGTGGTAGTTGAATTTCACCATTAGAGAAGAAGAGAATTTTGGTTAAGCTATTCCATTGCATGTAAGTGAATTTTGAGTTCGTTTTTAATGAGTTTTATGTTTTTGAAGTCGTTGTAGCTTAACCTACCTAGCCTAGGGGCTAATTTGTGAAACTGTTAAAGGTTTAAGGTTTTTCCATGAATGTTCTTGCATGATTTATGAAGTTTGATGAAATTTTATGAATCATTGTTATTAAATAAATAACTTTTGTAAAATGATTTTTTATGAAATTATCAATTAGGGACTTATTAGTAAAGTAGTAAAATGTCATGGTAAAATTATGAATTGTTGATTTTTATGAGGTTGTATAAGTCCCTAGGTATTTTGGATAGCATGAAATGTCAATGAATTTGCATACATGTTAATTTACAAGATTAAGGACTAAATTGTAAAAAAGTGAAAATATTAGGGGAAAAATGTAAATTTACAAAAGTATGAATTTTGGACTAAATTGAATAGTAAGTGTGTTAAATAAAATTTTTTTTGAACCACATGGTTGGGACACACAAGTGTGTCCTAGATTGTGTGCACGATGGGTATTCAACAGTGAGTCACACCGCTAAGCGACACGGTCGTGTAATCCTTACCTTCTCCCGCTCTTCACATCCTCAAACCACCCCTAACCCAACAACCCCTGCACCTCTGACCTTCTCCTTGCCATTCTCCCGTACCTCTCTCATCACCCCACCAATCCAAGCCTCGTTCCCTTCTCCCCCTCGCTAAGCAGACCACACACACTTCTTTGTCGACCATCGCCATGTACATCTGCACCGTGTGTGCCTTCGCCTTTCACCCAAAACCTTACTGTTTGGCCCTTACTCTTTTTCTTTTTCTTTTATTTATTATATTTAGTAATTTTATTATTATTATATTTAGTATTATTTTATTATTATTATTCCTACTAACTTTAGTCCTATTTTTTCTGTTATTGTTATTTATATTATTGCTACTCTTTTTATTATTCTTATTTTATTTGTGTCTGCTTATGTTAATTATTATTATTAGGTTCTATTCTTATTATTTTTTATTGTTATTATTTATTATTATGATTTACTGTTTACTTTTCTTTTAGCATTCGCTCAATTATTTTGCCGATTAGTATTCAGTCTTGTGATTTTAATTTTAGTTTGATTCAATTTTTGATTTGATTAGGTTCATGGTGTTGATTTGTGCTTTGAATTCATTCTTATGCTGACATTTATCTATTATCTATTCTTTTTAGGTACACTATGACAAACACTAGAGGAAAATCTAAGGTTGTCGTCCCCGCCTCGAAAAAGCTTCATTGGGCCCTTCTGTCGATGCATGCCATCCGTGTCTACTATTTTCATAGGGCCCTTAAGAGGATCTATATCAGCATCTTTGATAGCGGTAATTGGGATTAGGGCATTGTATTGATTGGGTGGCCTTGGAGTAGATTCATTTAGCTGATAGAGTACGTGCACTGATTGCTACAGCTCCTTGGGATCGGGTCTTCTCCATCATCAACGCTACCTACTAGGAGCTTACCCTCGAGTTCTGTTTGACATTCATCCTTCAGTAGGTGATTTCTAGCCATGATGAGCCACACACTATATCTTTTCGACTTGGGAGTATGACATGTCATCTGAGTGTCCCAGACTTCAGACTTTCCCTAGGACTCTATACTGAGGAGTTCATGAGTGTCGAGGGGTTCCTTACTTGATACTGACACATCTATTATTCCCCGTCTCTATGCAAACT
This sequence comes from Gossypium arboreum, assembly GCF_025698485.1. Classification (NCBI taxonomy): domain Eukaryota; kingdom Viridiplantae; phylum Streptophyta; class Magnoliopsida; order Malvales; family Malvaceae; genus Gossypium; species Gossypium arboreum. The sequence goes on along the minus strand of NC_069078.1, from coordinate 5,828,887 downwards.
AGAGCTTACAGCTAGTACGATGCCCTATGACCCGAGTCGGTCAAAGGCAACATTCCTACCTCCGACTTTGCATTATATCCATGCCATCTTGGCTCATACATTGACAGGCCAGAGGGAGAGCACTGGGGTCATTGGTATATTCGACGCTTACTCCCTTTGGAGCATGGTGATAGGGCACATCTTCGATCTTGCCTACTTCATTGCCCTTTATTGTCGCCATCAGACAGAGCATAGTAGAAAGGGTCCAATCTGATTAGGCCTTTATGTGAATCACCTCGCACGACTTTTTGGCCTCCTCAACACTCCAGAGTAGTCCTCCTCCTTTACACTAGTTGGACAGATGACCCTTCAAGGATTATCGAGTATGAGTCATATAAGGATGATTGAGCGACTGCATGGAATGGATCCTCATCGATACCAATTATCTCATTTTAACCCTCAGGATGAGCATGAGGACTTCACTGATGATGTCCATTTCCACCATGAGGATCCACCTCATCATCCACCTCTGACTCACCCTACTACTACTTTTGTTGCTACCCTAGCGGACCTCTCCGAGCAGTTCACTCGTTTCGAGCAGCACTGTTTTGAGCAATTTGATATTATTGATGTGACTTTACAACAGATCTGTAAGCATCTCTACATTTATTCTACAGTGTCAGTGCCTCATGATCCCGATGCCTTTCACGATGAGGATCACTGATCTTATTTATTTTTTTAGTTTTATTTTTATTTTTGTTATTGTTTTTAGTTGTTTTATTTTATTTCTTAAAACTTTTTTCATTTATTTTCTTTTGAACTATGTTATTATTTTTATGGTTTTTTCTAATTGAGTTTGTAACCTCTTAATCTTCTTCGTCATTTGTGTTTATTTTCTTATTAGTTTGCTCAGAATGATGTACTACATTTTCATTTGCTTACAATTCTAGTTTTTACTATTCTGACGATTTCATCCATATTCATGGCAATTTCAGTTTTCTCCCTCTCTTATGATATTTTGCATATTCTGTGCTTATATCTGTTTGTACATTGAGGACAATATACATCTTAAGTGGCGGGAGGTTATTTATATAATTATTAGAAAATCCCTGAATTATTTGTTGTATTTAAGTAATCTTCTCATACTTTTATTAGAGTGAATCGTTTTCGATTTGGGATTCTTATTGATACTGTTTTGGATTAGTTTTTCAATATTTGTGCATTGGTTGATTTATACTTTAAGTCATAAGAGAGTCAAGCATGATAAGTTATTTTTCAGAAATAAACTTTTTTAGGTTGTTTCCCTAATTGAGGTATTATTTTAAAGTTTTAAATTTGCAAGTTTAACATCAAAACCATGATTTTTGTAAGATTTTGAGCCTTTAGAGCATACATTTTTAATGCTCATTCTATTATTGGTTATGAGTGTGTCAACTTGATTTTTTATTTTAAAACTTGCTTAGATTATGCATGTCGAGACCACACATTTGATTTGATATACTGAGATTACAAAGGCACTTAGGTTTTAACCCACTTAGCCTATAAAAGCCTACCTATTGAATTAACCCTTAGTGAATCCCGCTGAGTCTAACACATCTTTTCTTGACTAACCTGTGAATGTTAACCCATAACCCATAACCCATTTTTTTCGTTGTGACTCTTTCACGTTTTATCGATTCCCTTTTTTCAAGATTTGATTCGGTTAGTTGTCTAACTATGCTCTTTTGTTTCAATTGTTGAATTTTTTTATTATTGTTCTAATTAAGAAAATGAAAAATTTTTTTGATTAATTTTTTCTTTTGTTGATTGAGCTTGAACAGTTTCTTTTTTATTTATTGAGAAGCTCGTTTTTTGTCTTGAATAGTTTTGGTTGGTGCGCTTTCTTTTAATTCAGTAGTTGTTTATTTTTTCTAGTTTGGTAAATTATCAACTCGATCTCGATTATAACCAACTTTTCTAGCCTTTTTCCATACCCTTAACTTAAGCCCCATTACAACCTCTTGATTGGTGTGTCATATTATTTTATGTTGGTGGAGATTTGATTTTCAAGCAAGCTTATGGTAATGACATTTCTTATTTGACTGTTGAATGCATATTTCTTGAACCTTAAAAACTTTGAGTGCTTTGAGTGAATCTTTAGTGAGGATGTCAATTCTTATTGATTGTGAATTAAAGGTAATTTTACTTAAATAAGGGGAGACACCTATGTTTTCGTGCTTTAAAAATTTCAGCTTGGATTGTTTGAATCTTTAGTGCCCTTTTAGTTGAATTGCCAATCAATGATTGTGTGTGAATTATTTTGATATATTATTGATGGGAATTACAAGTTGAAAAATATTAACTTTAATGTGAGTTGAGGATTTTGCTTGAGGACAAGCAAACGCTTAAGTGTGAGGATATTTAATAAGTGATAAAAGTTACATATTTTAATCTCATTCTTAATGTGTTTTTGAATGATTATTTATGCAAATTTTTGAATTTCTCCTAATCCTTTGAATTCATGTTTCTATACTTAGGAGAGCATTTAGGAGCAAAAATCAAGTGAAAATTGGATAAAAAGAACATATTTCATGAGCCACACGGGTTGGACACATGGCCATATGCCAGACCGTGTTAATTTTGCGACTTGCATCCCAAACACAGAAAAATGCAATTTTTAAACTTTTTGGGTATTCTAAAGTCTACAAATACCAAATAAAAGAATATAATAGGAGGCCGTCAAAAGATATTGAAGAAAACAACTTGAAGAACACTGTTGGAGCCTACTCTGAAGCAGATTTCCATCAAGATTGAAGACCTCCTTTTAATTTTTATTTTTAAGTTTTTATGAGTTTCTTTATTTTCTGTGGTTATTCTATCTTACAGATGTTTTTATTCACAATTATGAACTAATTCCTAAGATACTTAAGGAAGATGAACCTTATGATGAATTCTATTATTTGATTTCTGTTTTACGTGATAAATACTTGATTCTTATTCTCAAAAATGTGTGCTTATCTCTTGTTTTAATATTTTTGGGATATTAATTCATGTTTACTGTGCTTAAATCAGAGGAGGAAAAGTCCCTGTTTAAGAGTAGATCTAGCATAATTGAGTGGAATTGCATGCAATCCTAGAAATGGGATGACATAAATCTACCGAATTAGAGTAAAATCTAATAGGGGAATCCATAAATCAAGTTAATGCGATAATGGAGGTTTTAATTAGAAAGAAATTTCAATTAATCAACCTAGAGTCAGTCGCTCTTACTTTCGAAAGAGATATTAGCATAATTTAGGAATTTCTACAGATCAAGTTATTAAGTGAATAAATCATTTAATTCAAATTCATAATGATAGATAAAGTCTAGGTAGAATCTTTCTTGGGTATTATTTCTCTTATTGGTTATTAGTCAATTATTTTCCTGATTTATTCTCTGTTGAGTTCTTTAGTTAAATAAATTTCGTCATTTTAGTTTAAACCAATCACTCCAATTTGTTGGCTAACTAATAAGAAAACAAAAATTGCTAGTACTTTTAGTCCTCATGGTTATGATATCTTTACTCACTATAGCTATACTATTTATCGATGGGTGCATTTGCCTTTGTCGTATTTTTAGTTAGTCATGTAACACATCAACGAGCTGGAATGACTTCTATGCTTAAAAATGTTGTATTTTTTTGTGTCTGGAGCAGAGGTATCGATATTCATGTTTTAAAAACAATGCCTCTATATTTTCAAATGTGCAGGAATAGAATAGAGATTTGATATCCATACCTTATCTCGAGTATCGATACTCGGGAAGAAATATCTATACTTTGGTAGGGGTAACGATAATTTTAAGTTTGAGTTTTTAAGTGAAAAAGAGTAAGCAATTTTGGTACTGATTTTTCAAGCAGTATCGATACCTCTTGAGGAAAATATTGATACCATGTGTTTAGTATCGATACCTACATTCATGTTTTGAGATTTTACTAAAACGGACCATATGCATGTTTAATTATTATTTTAAGGCTATTTGATGTATGCTAGCATGTAATGACGAGAACTAAAGCTTAAGATAGACTCTAAACCTATGCGAATGTTAAAATGGGAGACGATTTGGTAAAAATAAGCTTTTTCTTGTTGTGTTTGACATGAGACGGTGGTGTGGCATCTCGATATTTGGGCTTGGCGTCCAGGCTAGGTATGGGGTGTTGCATTTTGAGCTATTATTTTGGTCATTTTGACATTGGTTTAAAGAGATAAATGATGCATGTTGATTAGATATTTGTTGGAATGGATTAAATGCTTAGATGTGTTATATTTTTTATGGTCTAGAGCAGAGGTATCGACATTCGGGTTATAAAAATGACACCTTTATGATATTTCAATGTGTAGGAAGTCAGTATTGTAATTTGGTATCGATACCTTATCACAAGTATCGATACTCAGGGTAAAATAATTGATACTTTAATAAAGGTACTGATAAATTCTGGTTTAATTTTTAGATAAGAAATGGCATGTTGGTTTTTTATTAATTTTTCAATCGGTATCGATACCATATAAGAGAAATATCCATACATTTGTTTCAGTATTAATACCTAAGTAACTTGTTTTGGAATTTTGTTAAGTGGCTCTAATGCATGTTTAATTGATATTATAAGCTTGTTTGAAGTATGTTTGGCATGTTTTAATGATGATTAATATATGCTTGACATGAGATTTGTAATAATGCTAATAAAGAGGATGATTACATATTAATGTGTGTGTGATGCGTGACGATGGTTTGGCATCTTGATATTCAGGATCAGCGACTGGGCCTGGTATAGGGTGTTATATTTGGTGGTATCAGAGCTTAGGTTATTTAACACTCAGACCTAAGTTGTAGTTGTACCAATTGGGTTTTTGCAACCCATGGATCCAAAAACTCAAGTGTTTAAGTTACTTTTGTTGCTTGAGCTGTTTAAAATATCTCTGATTGAATTGCATGTGGTGTAGGAATGGGAACCTATTGCCTTAATCCTAAAGTTTTCTTACAGGGATGTAACTTGGATCATTTCTCCCTCCACTCATGCATTTGGTTTTATTTGTGTATGATAGATTAGATTTGATATTACTCGTAAACGTGTTAATGTGAGTGCGAATGTATTTGTATGTTTTGAGTGCATTAGCTAGTAAGTTGGAAATTTCGATAGGAGTGCTTGTTGAGGGTTTCATTCAGGTCAGACCAGGGAGCAGAGCACTATGGTGGTTGCTTCAAGAGATTAATCAGAGTAGCACAACAGAAGTGTAGTGTAGACTTAACTTCTATGCCTTCGTAAATTTTGAGTGGCCTAGCTAATAGGTAGAGAATCTCGAAAAAGACTATTGAACTAAGAACATTAGTTATGAGTTCTTTAGATGAAAGTTTCATAGTGAATAGAGGAAGCTGTTAGCAAAGTTACCCTAGAATAGTTTGTGGTAGTGAAGAGAATCTTCAAGAAAAACTGTAAATAGAAATTAGAGTGTGCAGTGAAAGTGTGATGGTTAGTTTAAAAGTAGAAATAACATATTTTGTGATCAAACAAGTGACGCGTCAGTAGGGAATTTCTAGGACAAAATTCTTTTTAGAGGGGGAGAATTGTAACACCTTAAAATTTGGACTATGAGTTTTAGGGGTATTTTAGAGATCGTAGCTTTAGTGAGCTCGGGAATTTCGTTAGCATGGTATTCAGAAATTTTTTCTTCTATGGCATTGTGAAAATCAAGTCAATTTTTTAAAATGACATTCAAAAGACTTTAAATTTTGAAAAAAAGGGATTGATTTGTAAAATGGTCTAAATTATGAGTTTTTAAAAGGCAATTAAACCAAAATTTAATTTTCACCCTATTTCCCCCTTCATCTTTAGTCTCTACTCCATATTTTGTTTTGTCGTCCATTGCATTCTAAAGCTCCTCTCATTCAATTTTGATTCCTAAACTTAATTCCTTAGATTTCGATCATTCCTCAATCCATAAATCTTTATATTATTTCAAGAAAAACATCCACGAACCCCATAGATTTTTCCATTGTTGAATTTTTGGGTTTTTCGGGTTTACAGTCAAACGTTAAGTTTTTTTAAGCATATTTCCATCAAGATCAAAGACCTCCTTTTAATTTCTTCTGAAGTTTTTATGAGCTTCTTTGTTTCTTTTGGTTTTACTGACTTTGAGATGTTTTATTTCATAATTATGAACTAATTCCCTAGATACCTAGGGAGGATGAAACTTGTGATGAATTCTATTATTTAATTTCTGTTTTACATGATAAATATTTAATTCTTGTTCTCAATTATGTGTGCTTATTTATTGTTTTAATATTTCTGGGATATTAATTTATGTTTAATGTGCTTAATTTAGTGGAGAAAAAGTCCCTGTTTAAGAGTAGATCTAGCATAATTGAGTGGAGTTGCATGCAATATAGAAATAAGACAACATAAGTCTACCGGATTAGAGTCAAATCTAATAGGGAATTCATAAATCGAGCTAATGCGATGATGGGGGTTTTAATTAGAAAGAGATTTCAATTAATCAACCTAGAGTCAGTTGTTCTTACTCTCGAAAGAGATTTTAGCATAATTTAGGGATTTCTACGGATCAAGACACCTAGTGAATAAATCTTTTAATTTAGATTAATAATAATAGAAGGAGTCTAGGTGAATTCTTTCATGGGTATTGTCTCTCTTATTGGTTATCTGTAACGCCCCTTATTCGTATTCAACGCCGGAACAGGATACGAGGCATTACCAGACTCACATCACAAGGAAACATACAATTTCTGAGTCATAAATTTGCATCCAAATTAAAATCATTTGCATTCAATAATCAAGTCCCTAATACGATCCTATGAGGCCCAAAACATGCTTTGGAAGTGGTTCGGAACCAAACCGAGAACTTTAGAAATTTTTACAAAACTTAAAATTTTTTTCTATAAATTGGGGTCACACGCCCGTGTGGTCTGGGACACGCCAGTGCGGGGAGGCCATATGGTCACACACGCCTGTGTCCCTAACCCATGTAACTCTCTAACTTGCAATGCATGTACAAATTGATGTCACATTGCTAAGTCACATGCCTGTGTGCTAGGCCCTGTGGGTAATTAAATTTTCATTAAATAGGTGCAGACTTCGCATGCCCGGGACACAAGCCTGTGTTTGAGGCCATGTCCCTCACATAACTAAGACACACACTTGTGTCTCTGCTCGTGTGCTCAATTCTGAGCATACTGTTTCTAAAAATTAAGATACAGGGGACACATGGCCGGAACACATGCCCATGGGGTAGACTGTGTGTCACACACAGCCTAGACACACACTCATGTGCCTACCTGTGTGGACAAAATGAAGGCTATTTACTAAGCCATTTGCCACCCTCATTTACGCCTGCACTTACACCAATTCAATGGCACAATTCATGGCATACTTAGGCAACCTAAACATCCACAATCATGGCTAGAGCATATCATTTTATTGTCAAAACTTAACATACTTACAACATCATATTCTATCAAACCAAATTATACCAATCTCACAACCACAAGTATTAACACCAATACCTTTTTCAAGCAAATTTTTGTTTAAGTCTTATAACATATCAAAATGCCACCTTAATCATTCAACAACAAAACCAAAGAGCCACATTCAACCATTTACCAATCATTGAAAAACCATATCATCAATAAGGCATTGGCACATACATGCATATATATATATATAACATATAAGTTTACAACTGATTCAACCAAGATGAGCCAAGTTATATGGCCAAAGACCACAACAAACCTTTGACAATTACAAGCCAATACATTTGGCCAAATTCATAATAACACATATAATAAAATGACCAAGTCCCTATACATGCCATAATCTCAAAATGTTTAAAATCATCATTACCCAAAATAAAAAATTGATAGTGCGAAGTGATCTCCAACAATCTCTAACTCGAGCTAGCTTGGTGACACTATAAAACATGAAAAATAAAGCGGAGTAAGCTATATAGCTTAGAAAGCTCGTATGAAAGAAATAAGCAACCCTACCATACATTAATCATGCAAATAACATAACATAAGATGATATAATTTACCAAATTCTCATGACGTAATCCATTCCATCACCAACTTACCTTGTAATCGTCATTTCACAAATTAATAGTTGTAAGCTTAAAGTACATACCTATATCATCTTGAAATGAACTTACAGATATTCTCATCTTTAACATACCCGTGAGCCACTCGGAATAATAATGTCAGATACTCAGGAATTTTGCACTCTAAGTGTCACATATGTAGCCAATGCTACCTAAGTCTCATATCTCATACTTGCTCGCTCTCGAGCTATTGATGGGCCTGCTCACACAATTTGTCAGTCCAGACGTAGCTATATGGTGCTGCTCACACAAGCTATCAAGTAACAGCAACATATGCCGGTATACTTAGCCATCGGTAGACGTACAGGAGCAGCACCCCGATCACATAATCACATAGCACATGGTAACCCTAGTGATATGTCACTTGTATCCTACTCTATTCCTAAGGTTCAAACGAGATTTCTTACTTGTTGAATCATCGTCGAACTCATATGTAGAATTAAAATCTTCCACATAGTCAATCATACAGTTCATGCAATATTAAAGCATTTAAATACAACTATATTAAAGCTTATTTAACATACGAACTTACCTCGGGTACAAAAACGGCTATTAGTTCGATTTAGTCTACAACCTTGTTCTTTCCTCGGTCTAAACTCGAACTTTATTTTTCTTGATCTATAATATAAAATTTAACTTATTTAATTATATTCAACCCAAAAACACTATGACAAAAATTACATTTTTGCCCCTAAACTTTTAACATTTTACATTTTAATCCATAGGCTCGTAAAATGGTTTTCATCCAATTTTTTCATTACCCAAGCGTAGCCGGACCTTTTTATGCTCATGACAGCCTAGTTTTCCATTTATTCACATTTTACCACACATTTTTAGCTTTTTTACAATTAGGTCCCTTTTTGACATTTTTATCAAAAATCGCCTTGTAAATGTTGTTTAACTAACAACAAACATGCATTTTCTACCATTAAACATCAAAATACAGGCTTATTCAACATGGGTAAAATTTTAGACTTTGATTTCCTTTCAAATTAGTCCTTTGAATAGCTAGATCAAGTTACAAGATTTACAAAAACGTAAAAATCATTAAAAACGGGACAAAGACGGACTTACAATAAGGCTTGGAAGCTTGGCCAAACCCTAGCTATGTATTCTCTCCTAATTTTCAGCTAAGGGGCTAATTTGATGAAGATGAACATATTTTATTAGTTAATTTTGTCTTTATTTATTAGATTACCAAAATGCCCTTCACTTAAACTTTGAAATTTTTCCCTAACCATGTCTATTTTTGTCCATTATGAAGCATAATGGTCTGATTACCTTTTAAGGACCTCTAATATAGAATTTCATAACAATTAGACACCTTTAACTTATAGAATTTAAGTTTTGCACTATTGCTATTTAGTCCTTCCAGACAAATTGAGCACTAAATCGATAAAATTTCTAAATGAAATTTTCACACAATTATTCTACCATGCTGTAGGCCTTAAAGAAATAATAAAATGAGTATTTATACTTTATATTTATGGTCTCGAAACCACTATTCTGATTTGACCCAAAAACGGGCTGTTACAACTCTCGCCCTTTAGGGATTTTTGTCGTCGAAAATCCTACCAGAAAAGAGGTTTGGGTACTATTTTCTTATAGCTTCCTTAGGTTCCCACATAGCCTATTCGACTCCAAGTCGTTTCCATAAAACTTTCATTAGGACTATGCTTTTATTTCTCAACTGTTTAACTTCCCGTGCTAAAATCTTGATCGGTTCTTCACCATAAGTCATTTCGGGTCGAATCTCAACCTCTGTCGGTGAAATTATGTGAGAAGGATTTGATCGGTAATAGCGCAACATCGATATATGAAACGCATTATGAATCCTTTCTAACTCTATTGGTAAAGCTAACCGATATGCCACCAGCCCTATTCTTTCAATAACCTCATATGGACCAATAAAACGCGGACTCAACTTGCCTTTGTGGCCAAATCTATTAATTTTCTTCCACGGAGACACTTTCAGAAATACCTTATCACCGAAGTGAAATTCAATTTCCTTTCTTTTTAGATCCGCGTACGATTTCTGTCTATCCGAAGCTGCTTTTAAACATTCACGAATTAAGTTCGACACTTGCGGCCATACAATGCCTCATACGGCGCCATCTTTATACTCTACTGAAAATTGTTGTTATAAGCAAATTCGACTAAAGGTAGATATTTTTCCCAACTACTTTTGAACTCTAAAACACAACAGCGAAGCATATCTTCGAGAACCTGAATCATTCTTTCAGATTGACTGTCGGTTTGTGGATGAAATGCGGTATTGAAGTTCAACTTTGTGCCCAAAGCCTCTTGTAACTTTTTCTAAAATCGAGACGTAAACCTCATATCTCTATCTGAAATAATAGAAATAAGCACCCTGTGCAATTTAAAAATCTTAGGAATGTACAATTCAGCTAGCTTATCAAGTGAATAGTCGGTACGTACTGGAATAAAATGAGTCGATTGCGTCAATATATCAACAACGACCCAAACATCATCTTTCTTCCTCGGAGTCAGAGGTAATCTAGTTACGAAATCTATCATAATTCTGTCCTATTTCCACTCAGGAATCATTACAGGCTGAAGTAAACCCGAAGGTACTTGATGTTTGGCTCTTACTTGTTGACAAATTAAACATTTCGATGTGAATTCAGAAATATCTCGTTTCATACCCGACCACCAATACAATTTCTTCAAATCATTATACATCTTGTACTTCCTGGATGAATAGATAGACAACCACTGTGTACTTCGTGAAGAATTTTTGGAATAAGCCCGGTATTTCTTGGTACACAAATCCTACCTCAAAACGTCAAACAATCATCAGTCCCAATCTAATAGTCTGAATCACGATTCGTACTGAACTTTTTTAGCTTGAAGTTTTTCGTCACATTTCTGAGCTTCAAAAATTTGTTGAAGAAATACCGGTCTAGCTTTTAACTCAGCTAGAATTGAACCATCATCAGATAAAGTTAGTCGCGTATTCATTGCTCTCAAAGCAAACAATGATTTCCTACTTAAGGCATCGGCAACTACATTCGCCTTTCCTGGATGATAATCGATCTCTAACTCATAATCTTTCAATAATTAGAGCCATCTTCGTTGTCGCAAATTCAAATCTTTATGAGTCATCAAATACTTTAAACTTTTGTGATCAGTAAAGATATGACACTTCTCACCGAATAAATGATGTCTCCAAAATTTTAAAGCAAACACAATAGCAGCTAATTCCAAGTGGTGTGTCGGATAGTTCTTCTCATGCGATTTCAACTATCTCGAGGCGTAAGCTATCACTTTGCCCTCTTGCATCAACACACAACCTAAGAAATTCAATGACGCGTCGCTGAAAATCACAAATTCCTTTCCCGACTCAGGTTGCACTAACACCGGCGCCTCAGTTAACAACAATTTCATTTGTTCAAAACTCTTCTGACAATTCTCAGACCACTCGAATTTCACATCCTTTCGTAACAATTTGGTCATGGGTATAGCAATCATCGAAAATCCTTTAATAAAACGTCGATAATAACCAGCTAAGCCCAAAAAGCTTTTAACTTCAGATACATTCCTCGGTGGTTTCCAATTAACAGCTGTTGAAATCTTGGACCAGCCCGTATACCTTATGCTGAAACAATGTGTCCCAAGAATCCGATTTCTCGGAGCCAAAACTCACTTTTACTGAACTTAGCAAACAATTTATTCTCTCTCAAAGTTTTTATGAAATCGTACTTTGTTAGGGATGAAGGTATAAGTGATGCTGTGGAATTATTCAATTTGTGAGTTGTTGAATTTGGTTTCATGAATCGTGTGGTATCGATATATGATTATTCTTGATATGTATAAATTTCATATTTGAAAAGGATATATATGATTAAAGTTTATACGAGCTTACTAAGCATTCATTGCTTGCTAGTTATTTTTCTTTACTTATAGACTATTGGAAGCTCGATCGGGTTGGAAGCTCGTCGGAGATTTATCACACTATCCAACGATTATATTGGTAGATTTTGAGGTCTTGGTTAAGGTTATAATGACATGTATTGGTATTTTGGCTAATTTTAGCCCATGTGTTTTGGTTGTGAAAATGGCTATTTGGTTAGTTTTCATTTTGGCCTTGTGTTGGTAAAATGATATATATTATAAGGTGTATATAAGTAGCCTTGTAATGGTTGATATATGACTTGTTATGGTTGAATGATGGTAGATAGAAAAGTAGTTGAATGTGCATATTAGATATGACATATAACTTGTTATGAATTGGTGTTTTGCCATAGTATGAATATATGTATTTTGATGCTGATGATTATGTGGTACAGTTGGTACCAAATGGTATGTTTTGGTATGTCACACCCCTTACCCATATCCGACAATGGAACAGGGTCCGAGGCGTTACTGAACTCAAACATAAACATTCATACGAAACCTAGCCATAAAATTTCATTCAATTTAAAACCATTCATAAACATGTATCTTGTCCCTTATATGGGACCACGAGGCCTGAAACGTAAATTGGGTGTGGTTTGGGACTAAACCGAGAACTTTCAAATCTTTTATGACATTTAAAAATTTTTCTTGTTTTTGAGGGTCATAAGCCCGTGTGGGTAGGCCGTGTGGTCACACGCGCTCGTGTGGCTTGGGATGCACCCGTGTCCTTAGCCTATGTAACTCTCTATTTATGATGTCATCAACACAATTAGGGTCACACGGTCATGTCACACGCCCGTGTGCTTAGGCCGTGTGGCGAATTAAATTCTAAAAATCAGGTGCAGACTTCATACGACCAGGGCACACGCCCATGTCCTGTAGCCCTATCTTTCACAAGACTGAGACACAAGGCCGTGTGTTTGCCCGTATGTTTACTTATGGGCATTTTGTTTTACCTAATTAGGATGCAGGGGACACACGGCCGGATCACACGTCCATGGGGCAGACTGTGTGTCACACACGACCTAGACACATGCCCGTGTGTCTACCCGTGTGGACAACTATAAGCTATTTTCCAAGCCCTTTGTCACCCTTAGACACTCACATACTTAGACATATTTCATGGCACACAACATGTCACATGTTGACAATCAATCATTCCTAATCAAGACTAATTCATTGTAACAACCCGGTTTTAGCTAAATCAGAACAATGATTTTGGAACCACAAATTCGAGGTCAAAAAATTATTTTAATATTATTTTTGGTGTTTACAGTATGTGAATTTATATGTGTGAAAATTTTATGAGCTAATTTTATCGTTTAATAACTCAATTTGAGAAAAATGACTTAATCGCGTAAAATGCAAAAGTTGCATTCTATATGATAAAGGTGTCTATTTGCTATGGATTATTAAATGTGAAGTCTTTATGTTGTAAGTAGACCATTAATAGTGGGAATGGACATAAATGGTCTTATATTTTATGTTTTAAATTGGTTTTAATTAAGGTTAAATTGGTAATTTGGTTATTAATGTTATTATTAATAAAAGAAAACCAAACTTTGGCTTCATTATCATCATATTCCACTGAAAATAAAAAGAAAATAAAATATTGAAGCTCATTTAGTGTTCGAACTTGTGTGACTTAATTGAGGTATGTTTTAAGCTCGGTTTTTGATGATGTCTATGTTTTTGTTATCATTGCTTCGTGTTCTAGCTAGCCCATACCGTAATTTTTGTATTGGTTGATGATTTTGGAAGTTTCCATTGAAGAATTCATGAGTTTTATGATGTTTGATGATGAATTATGAAAGCTTGGTGCTTGATTTACATGTTTTGTAAAGTGATTTTTAGTAAAAATGCATATTAAGGATTAAATTGAGAAAAGTGTAAATTGAGGGGTTAAAGTGTGAAATAAATGAAAGTTTTGGGCTGCTAGGGGTCCCTAGGAAATTTTACTAGCATGTAATTAAATTTAATTGTATGAATTTTATGTTTTTTTGAAATAGGGACTAAATTGTAAGAAATGTGAAAGTTTAGGGCCAAAGTGTAAATTGGCTTAAATATATGTTTATGGATGAAATTGAAAGATTATGTGATTAAATGAGTTGAATTGTTATAATATAGATCAAGAAAAGAGAAACCCAGATTTAGATCGAGGCAAGAACAAAGTACTTGACTAATCGACTAGTTTGGTCGTTTTTACATCCGAGGTAAGTTCGTAAGAGGTAAACATTGTTAAAATTATATTATTAATTCTTTGATATTGCATAAATTGTATAAATGAGACTACGGTAATATTTGATGACAAATCAACTATGTTTAGCACTTAGTGTGCGTGTCAAGATAGCTTCGGCTATATAAAGCATTTAGTGTGAGAATCAGAATAGCTTCGGCTATATATAGCACTTAGCGTGCGAGGTTGAGATAGCTTCGGCTATGAAAGGCACTTGTGTGCAAGATTATAATAGCTTCGACTATTCTTTAGCACTTAGTGTGCAAGATATTGAGTATTTGACAATATCACAAGAAGGTATGAGTTAGATATGAATTTGTACAGGTATGTACATATAAAGCATGAAATTCAAAAAGAAGGAATCATGAATTTTACATATAGCATAAGAACAAGAATGTGGAAGGTTTGTTAATAATCATGTGTTACACGTTATTATGCTTAGATTGATAAATGACATATTGGTGATTAGATAAGTTTATATCATACGAACTTACTAAGCTTTTAAGCTTACCTCGTGTGTTCTTTCCATGTTTTATAGATTGTCGAAGCTAGCTTGGACATTGGGGATCATCGGGAACCATAATCACACTATTGACTACTTGTTGGTATATTTTGGATGCTTGTAAATATGGTATATGACATGTATAGGCTAGTGAGTTGATGATATGTTTTTAGATTTGATATAGCCATGAGATTTGGCTTGCTTTAGTTGAAAATGTTGGTATGTATTTGGCCATTTAACTTGGCTTAAGTTTTGTATTTGATAAGTGATATATGTGAAGTATATAATGCCTTATATGTGGGCTTGTTTTGGTATGTTTGCCATAGTTGTGGATATAGCTAAATGGTTGCTCATTTGGTTAGTTCTTAATACTTGAGGAATAGTATATTATGGTATGATTCATAGATGAGGAATTGATATGTTTGAGAAGTATTATTTAGTTGATGAAAGGTGATGAAAATGCATTTGAAAATTATGTAAGTTGTGGTGATTTTGGTATAATGATTTGGTATGTTTTGAATATTGAATTGAGTAGTTGAAATGGATGTGGATAGATAGTATGATATGTGTATAAATTGACATGTTTTGGCAGCCTATATATGTGTTAAAATGGTACCAATTTGGTTGCTATGTGTGCATAATAGAAGGGTGGCAAAATTGGATTTACAAATGACCTATTTTTGTCCACACGAGCAGAGACATGGGCATGTGTCTTAGCCGTGTGCGACACACGGTCATGTTACACGGCCGTGTGTCCCCTGGGGTACCATTTGAATTAAAGTCAGTATGTTTGCCCTGTTTTCACACGGCCTGTGACACAGGTGTGTTTAGTGGCCGTGTAAGGCACATTGCCTGTTCACACGGGCGTGTGACCTTTAAATCAAAGAAAATTTTCTAAGTTTCCCAATGTTTACAAATGTTACCAGTTTAGTCCCAAACCACTTCTAAGCATGTTTTAAGGTCTCATAGAGCCTTGTAAGGGACATTGTGAATGATTTTGAATGGATTTTAATTATGAATGTATAAATGTATGTGTATGAGGTGTATTATTCAGTAATACCTCATAACCCTATTCTGGTGTCGGATACGGGTTAGAGGTGTTACATTCATGCCCATGTAATGTCACCATTTCACATACTCAAATTAACAAGCTTACTTAAGGCATTTCACACCAATTTCATATCCAATCAACATTATTAATCTATTTTCAATTCATACATTTAAACCATGATCATAGCCATACCAATTTTTCATCATTCATTCGTCATACTTGTATGCCATATAACACCATCCATCATCATCAAGACTTTGAGACATGCATGCATAAATAATTAGGTTTGCAACCCAATAATCAATATGAACCATATCTCATGGCCATATACAAAATGAATCATCAAATCATTTTAAGCCAACACATTTGGCTAAACCGATATGACACATAACAAAAAGACCAGGTCCCTATACATGCCATACTCAAAATACTTGAATTCATTATACCCAAAAGATTAGTTTGATAGTGTGAAGCGAGCTTCGATGTCCTTCGATCCCCAAGCTAGCTTGGTGATACTATAAGAAAATGGAAAAGAAAGGGGAGTAAGCATAAAGCTTAGTAAGTTTGCATGTAAATAATTAATAACATTAACCATGCATTATTATACACATAACATAATAATATTTATCACAATATCATCAAGTATCATAGGTACATTTTAAGTCATGCCATTTACATAATGTGCAATAAAACTCATGATCATAATTCATTCATTCACTTTTTTCGAGGTCTCATTGATTCATAATCTCAATGTTTATGAGCTTTGTGTATGTACCTGTACTCTTTCAACATGATCATGCCTTGTCATCTCTTTGACATAATAGTTGGATTTCCCGTTGAACCACTTGGAATACTAAAGGATACTTGGGAACTCTCATGCACATGGTAGGATGCCAATGCCATATCCCCGATATGGTATTACATGAGATCACATATTGATGCCAATCCCATGTCCCAGACATGGTCTTACATGGGATCGTAGATCGATGTCAATGCCATGTCCCAGACATAGTCTTACATGGGATCACATATCGATGTCGATAGCTCAGCTATGGTCTTATACAAAATTACATATTGATGCCAAAGCAATGTCCTAGACATGGTCTTACATGGGATTGCACATAACCCTAATGTCATGACATTTGTATCCTAACTATTCCTAAGGTTCAACCGGGGTTTCGAGATATCAAACTTGATCGAATCATCATCGAGTCATCATTAATTAAATCCACGAAGACAATTACACAATTCATGCAATATTAAAGCATTAAAAACATAATAATGTAATGTTGCATTATTTACACACGAACTTACCTTGGTACCAAAATATGGCTAACTACTCAATTTAGTCTACAACCTTGTTTTTTCCTTGGTTTAG